>NC_135980.1:7141314-7851314 GCF_053455715.1 Rhinoraja longicauda | reverse complement strand
CGAGAACCAGACCGATTGGAGGGGGGGGGGGGGGGGGAGGGGGGTGTCGAAAGCTGGAAAGAGAGCTAGGGGTGGAACAAAGTGGATACAGGTGACAAGGTAGATTAGCAGATGGGGGAAGAATCTATAACCAGAGGGCACAGCCTCAGAATAAAAGGACATACTTTTGGAAAGGACATGAGAAGGAATTTCTTTAGTCAGAGGGCGTGTAAGAAAATAACTGCAGATGCTGGTACAAATCGAAGGTATTTATTCACAAAATGCTGGAGTAACTCAGCAGGTCAGGCAGCATCTCAGGAAAGAAGGAATCGGTGACGTTTTGGGTCGAGACCCTTCTTCAGACTGATTTGCTTTGGGTCGAGACCCTTCTTCAGACTGAGTCAGTCAGAGGGTGGTCAATCTGTGGAATTCATTGCCACAGACGGCTGTGGAGGCTAAGTCATTTGGGTATTTTTAAGGCAGAGATTGACAGATACTTGATTGGTAAAGGTGTCAAGGGTTATGGGGAGAAGGCAGGAGAAAGTGGTTGAGAGGGAAAGATAGAGCAGCCATGGTTGAATGGCGGAGTAGACACAATGGGATAAATGGCCTACTTCTGCTGCAATGTCTTATGAACTTACATCAAAGGTTTGAGGTGAAAAGGAAACATGAAGGGTATCAGATGAGGAAAGTGATATGTACAGCCAGGGGGAGGGATGTGGATGGAATGGGATGGGGACATAAGGGAGGAAATGGTGGATTCAGGGGTGGGAGATGAATGTCAGAAGGAGAAAGGAGTGGGGGGTGGGAGATGGTGGGAGAAATGGGAGTGTGACTGAGAGTGGGGGCACAGGAAATAATGAGAGGATAGGGGAAGTATTACTTGAAGTTGAAGATTCGATGTTCATACTGTTGGGTTGAAAGCCCAACCCCAACAGAACATGAGGTACTTCATATAACACTTCAGGTTCATATTCAGATCCATTGATCTGCCCAAAATATACTGTTGGTCTTACGTTCATATTTTTACTATGTTTATCTATATATCCCAGCTTCATTTCATGTTGCACATTGAAAAGATTCTACATGGCCATATGGACTACTGAGGTCACAAGAAATAAAAATGCCTCATTTCAATGTTTTGTTTAGGATCCCAATGATTATCATAAACCATAATGTTTAAGCAGTTTAAATTATTATATAACATATTGAATTTTAGCGATTAGAAATATTGCAAAGGTTTTCCATCAATCAAAATAGACAATAGACAATAGGTGCAGGAGTAGGCCATTCGGCCCTTTGAGCCAGCACCACCATTCAATATAAGTCTATCTGCCACTTTTCTGAAATAAGTTGCTCCACCACCATTCAATGTGATCGTGGCTGATCATTCATAGTGTACCCCATTCCTGCCCTCTCCCCATACCCCCTGACTCCGCTATCATTAAAAGCTTTATCTAACTTTCTCTTGAAAGCATCCAGAGAATTGGCCTCCACTGCCTTCTGAGGCAGAGAATTCCACAGATTTACAACTCTCTGAGTGAAAAAGTTTTTCATCATCTCCGTTCTAAATGGCCTACCCCTTATTCTTAAATTGTGGCCCCTGGTTCTGGACTCCCCCAACATTGGGAACATGTTTCCTGCCTCTAGCGTGTCCAATTCCTTAATAATCTTATATGTTTCAATAAGATCCCCTCTCATCCTTCTAAATTCCAGTGTATACAAGCCCAGTTGCTCCAGTCTTTCAGCCATGTAAGCCATGCTGTGGAATCTCTCTCATTGTTACTTTTCTAATTATGTAAATGATGCACTTTATATCAATGTTGTATGTGCAGGTTAGGTTAAATCCACTCAAGATTATCAGAGTCCAATGCTGGGAACACTCTTCCAGGGTTGGTAGTGGTGGACAGGCATGATAGTGGCATTTAAGAGGCCTTTAGATAGGCACATGCATATGCAGGGAATGGAGGGATATGAATCACGTGCAGGCAGATGAGAATGGTTTAAATTAGCAGGAATGTGTAGGAAGGAACTGCAGATGCTGGTTTAAACCCAAGATAGACACAAAATGCTGGAGTAACTCTGCAGGACAGGCAGCATCTCTGGAGAGAAGGAATGGGTGATGACCCAAAACTTCACCCATTCTTTCTCTCCAGAGATGCTGCCTGTCCCGCTGAGTTACTCCAGCATTTTGTGTCTATCTTCAGTTTAAATTAGTATCATGTTCAGCATGGACATTTTGGGCTGAAGGACCTGACGAACAAAGTTCTTCGTTTGATGTTAAAATGCACAGTGTCTCTTATGTCAATTAATCTATAATAAAACTGCAAGTATATATCCACTGTCCCTAATTCTTCAGATTGTAGTGCATAACATACTTATTCATTTACTGAATGAATTTTGCTAGTCACACCTGCATTTATTGTTCATCTCTAACAAAAAGGAGGCAATTAAGAGTCAACTACATTGTTGGGCTCTGAATTAAAAGGCAAGATCAGTTTAGATTAGTTTAGTTTAGTTTATTGTCATGCGAGGTACAGTGAAAAGCTTTTTGTTGTGTGCTAACCAATCAGTGGAAAGCCTATACATGATTAAAATTCAGCTGGCCACAATGTACAGATACAGAATAATGTATACTAAGAATGGTGGATTTTCTTTCCCTAAAGGATTTCACCCAGATTACTGTTATTGTCACTGTTACTGGAAGACAAACACTGGAAGTTTGTAACAGTTATTGGAGACATGCCAAATTTCCTCTGGTGGGTTTGGAATTACATCTGGCTAGACTAAATAAGGATGGTAGATTTCCTTTCCTGACAGATTTCAACCAGATTGAACTTTTTTTTATTTTAATTCTGGTTTATTTAATTACTTTGATTGAAATTTTCCAGCTTTCTTGATGGGAGTTGAACATGTGCATTCAGATCCGTGGTCTCACCTTCTCATTCAGTGGCAGTTCTACTCTGCTAATGGACTTTATACTTAGCAAGGTTTAGAATTATCCATAATTTCCGAGAAAGATATTATAATATTTGAATATATGCTCTCATTCTCCCTTTCATACTAAAAGTGCCCAGTGATGTTTAGTTAGGCAGCTTTCTAGCAGATTAGAAGGATGACATGCATGTACAACAAGCATTTTAATACTGTGAGATAAGGCTATTATTATGGCCAATCCACTCAGCAGCAAATCTAACTCAATTATGCATTGCTGGGTAGCAATCCTTTTGAATGAACATTAATCTTTTCCCCCATTCATTTCTCCAGCACTCGTTTTTCAGTGAAAGGTAATTTAGGTTGCCCAGATTGATTGAACAGCAAATATACTGCCCAAAGTAGAAGTGGGTCTGATGGAACAGCGTTTAGTAGAAGAAAAGACTTAGATATTCCTTTTAATAGAAAAGCTTTTTTGATTAGCTTCACTATATTTTAGAGTGCTTAATCCACATGGTGCAATGTGCTTGATGTGAAATTCATCTGTTAAATAATGTTTTCATTTAATGTTTATTGTACTATTCTGACCTTCATGGTGGTGCAGCGGGAGAGTTGCTGCTTTACAGCGGCATTTGCAGCGCCGGAAACCCGGGTTCGATCCCGAATACAGGTGCTGTGTGTACAGAGTTTTTACATTCTCCCCATGACCGCTTGGGCTTTTTCCGAGATCTTCGGTTTCCTCCCACACTCCAAAGGCATACAGGCATGTAGGTAAATTGCCTTGGTAAATGTAAAAATTCACCCTAGTGTGTTTAGAATAGTGTTAATATGTGGGGATCACTGGTCGGCGGCGCAGACTCGGTGGGCCGAATGGCCTGTTTCCCGCGCTGTATCTCTAAAGCTAAAAACTAAACTTAAAACAGTAAACTTATCTTACAAATAATTGGCTCGAGAATAATGCTTTACCATGTGTGGTCTTTATTAATACAACAAATAAAAATACCTAATGCGTGCAAAAAGTGCTTTGAAAATCAAAATCAGTTCAGTTCAGCTTAGTTTATTGTTACGTGTACTGAGGTACAGTGAAAAGATTTTGTTGCATGCTATCCAGTTAGCAGAAAGACAAAACATGATTACAATCGAGCCATCTACAGTCTATTGATACTTGATAATCATTTTTCTGTAGGTACATAATCTACAAATAATATCTTACATGGAACCAGTGTCACTGTGATAGGAAAGCAGGAATGTCACGCCACTGAAATCCAGAAGGATGGCCTCAGACTTCAAACACAAACCATATTACATTCAATATCTTGTACTTCTTTCACCAAAAGGTTTTCAAATCTGCTTGGAATTTAATAGTGATATCTAACTCAAATGAATCTCAAAATAGTGTGATCCTCAAGCAAACATTAATATTATAATCTAGCCTGTTAGCATTTGCCTCTTTTTAGCCAGTTCGGAACTAATTATATTTCTTAAAGGGAACGTATTATTCTGTTACTAGACACAAAAAGCTGGTGTAACACAGTGGATCGGGCAGGATCTCTGGAGAAAAGGAATAGGTGATGTTTCAGGTCAGAACCCTTTGTGAAGAAGGAATAAAGCTCTCGACTCAAAATGTCACCTATTCCTTTTCTCCGGAGATGCTGCCTGACCCACTGAATTGCTCCAGCATTTTGTGTCTCTCTTTGGTGTAAGCCAGCATCTGCAGTTCCTTCCTACACATATTGCTCTGTTATTGCCACCAAGTAGGGAGTCAAGAATGTTTAACTGTCAGATACACTGCACTGTGAAAGAACAATGAAATTCTTACTGCCACAAATGTATAGGCCCATTAATGCAGCAAAACAACAAATAACGATACAATAATCAATAATACAATAGGAGGTCATTGCTGAGGTAGCTGAGGTAAGGTTGTAGGTGGGGTTATGTAGAATATTAAAGAGCCTGTTGGCTGCCAGGAAGAAGCTTTTCTTGAATCTGGAGATCACAGTTTTCAGGCTCCTGTACCTTCTTCCCAATGGTGGCAGTGGGGTGAGAGTGGGGCCAAGCTGTTGCAGTTCTTTTATGATATTGGCTGCCATTTTGAGGTAATCCGACTCGATTCAGGGACAGCCTCTTCCACAGTGCTATCAGACGACTGAGAGGTCCCCCCCATAGATACTAGCTCAATTGCTAATTTTAACCCTGAGGTTGCTAGATCTTTGCAATCCAGAAAATGCAGTCTAGTTTACAAAAAAGAATTCACAAATTGCTGGAGAAACTCAGCGTGTCAGGCAGCATCTTTGGAGAACATGCATAGGCAATGTTTCAGATTGGGACTCTTCTTCAGTCCATCCTGTTTCCTTATCTCACTACTTTTTGACCTTTCATCTGGCCTTTGTCCATCTTTCGTCCAATCAATTCCCCCCTCAGCTGGATCCATCTATCATTTGTCAGGCTTTGTCCTGCCACGACCTCCCTTTCAACTTTCTTCTCCCTACTACATTCAGTCTGAAGAAGAGTCCCGGCCGGAACCATCACCCTGTCCATGTTCTCCAGAGATGCTGCCTGACCCGCGAATTACTCCAGCACTTCGTGTCTTTTAAAAAAATGAAATGACATGAGGCCGTGAGGTGGGTGGAGTTTGGCGGTTCACAGTGATTGTTGGAGTTTCCAAACAGTCTGTTCCTCACCCTATGTTCTTGGATGAAACTTTGCACAACCAAGTACTCTGCCATCTAGTGGCAGGGCTGAGAAGAAGCAACATTTCCAGTGGAATTCCCCGAGCCTTTGACATCAAGCGTCAAGTGAAGAGTCAAGAAAGCTTAATCGTTACATGTACCTGCAAGGGAAGAATTAAATTCTTACTTGCTACAGCTTAACAGGCCCATTATTGCAATAATACAAATAAACCTACAACAATCAATATACAATACAATAAATTAATAACAGCAATAGTAGGTGACCATAGAAGTGCAAAGAAAAGAGCAACCAAAAACGCAGTCCATAGAAGATTGTAATTGGTTAAATAGTGGTTACTGTGGAGTTTTCAAGAGCCTGATGGTTGTTAGGCTATGTACCTCCTTTCTCCGCTGGCAGTATTGAGATGAGAGCGTGGCAGGGTAGTGTGGGTCTTTGATGATATAGGCTGTCTTTTTGAGGCAGCGCCTCCTATAGGCCATAAAGTCATAAGGAATAGGAGCAGAATTAGTCCATTCGGCCCATCAAGATCTATCTCTCCCTCCTAACCCTATTCTCCTGCCTTCTCCCCATAACCTCTGACACCTGTCCTCAATATAATCAAAATATAGATCCTCAATATAATCAAAATCATGACACAGGTCTAATCTTTACTCGAGTATTGCTTTTGATTGCTAGATTCTACATTGAGAATACTAAGTAAAACAAATATTGAGAATGCTTCAATGCACCTGTTTTCAAAACATTACATATATTTTCTGCAACAGCTACAGCTCAAAAAACGCATGTCAGCTTTCTGATCAAGCAGGTCCACTCTAGTTAATTTCTTCCAAACTGCCAATGCAATAGATAAATAATTCCACACGTGTAGTGGTGAACAAATCAAAGTTGTAATTTGGCATTCTCCCTGAATGAAGTGATTCAATCTGCAATAATTGTGCATTAAAAATTTGAAAGCTTGGATATCCATAAGCAGTTGGCATGAATTTAAGATGTGGGATAGGAGATTTGGAGTAGATTTTTCTTCACCCAGTGAGTATTTGAAATCTGGAAATCACTGAGTGAGAGGGAAGTGGTGGAGACAGGTAATCTCCCAACACTTAAGTAGAACATAGAACAGTATGTTGAAAATGACACCAAATCAAACTAATCCTGTCTGCCTGCACATGGTCCATATCCCTCCACTCCCTGCAAATCCATGTGCCTATCTAAAATTGCCCCTATTGTATCTGCTTCCATCACCAACTCTGGCACTGTTTTCCAGGCACACACCACCATTCATGTAAAATACTTCACCCACACATCTCCTTTAAACGTTACCCCTCTCACCTTAAAGCTCTGCCCTCCAGTACTTGGCATTTCCACCCCGGGGGATAAAAAGATTCTGACTGTCTCCCTTATCTGTGCGTCTCATAATTTTATAAGCTTCGATGAGGTCTCCGCTCAGTCTTTGAATGAACTCTTGAAACTCCATGGCACAGAAAGCATCGCACAGAATGCTGGCAACCGGCATTAGTATAGATAGATACTTGAGGGCCGACACGAACATGGTGGGCTGAAGGACCTGGTTCCATGCTCTACAACTCCATGACTCGATACACAGCACAATTTCCAGGATGCGTTCGCTGCAATGAGACATCAAATCTAACCAACATTGGTAAGAGAGAGAGTGATCTGGAATGCAAGTTCTAAAAGGAAGATGGAGGCAGAAACCTACACCACTGTTGGTCGACACAGTGGCACAGTTGGTAGAGCCGCTGCCTCACAGTGGCAGAGACTAGGGTTCGATCCTGACCTCGGGTGCTGTCTGTGTGAAGTTTGCACCCACTCCCTGTGACTGCATGGGTTTCCTCCGGCTGCTCCGGTTTTCTCCCACTTCCCAAAGACGGACAGCTTTGTTGGTTAATTGATCTCTGTACAATTGCCTCTCGTGTGTAGGGAGTGGATGCGACAGAGAGATAACATAGAAATAGTGTGATCAGTTGACCGATGCTCAACGAGGGCTGAAGGACCTGTTTCCACACTGTATCTTTCAACTCCATTCAATTCAATTTAAAAGTATCTGGATGAATTACAAGGCCATCAACAGAGAGTTGGGAGGTGGGTCAGCCTGAACAACTCTATTGCAACTGAGATATGAGATGATGCAGTGTTACACATTGCCATCTATTGAACTGCAATGATTCTGTCATTCTGATTTAAGTGATACACGATGATTTGAGTCAATCACAAGCTTCACCCAGTAGATTTCTGACCCTTGAGGTTCGTGATTTCTGAAGAGATTTTACTTTCCAAGTGATGCTCTAGCCAATATTATATCCAATGTTGTATGGATGGAAGTTTAAGACTGAGAGAGGATGAGATAATACATTTTGTTCTAGTTCTTTTGTGAGAAAATGCCTCAGATCTACGGCAAGTCATTGTGGAGTCTATAATACCTATTGGGGGTGTTTTATCTGTTAACATAACCCTCTTACATTCTCCCCACTGCTTCATAATTCATTCCTCTCTCCATAATCCCTGACACCCTTACTAATCAAATCTCCACCTTAAAAATATCCAGTGGCTTGGCCTCCAAAGCCGCCTGTGGCAATGAATTGGCAATGCTGTGGCAATACTCACTGGCTGGCTCAAGCCTGGAGCAATCTATGTGAGGCTGTTGTGGGATCTCTTCCAGCAGATTGACCTGAAGGTGATTAGCTCCTCATTAGGGTATGGATGCTTACTGCCACACAGTGACTGCATCTGACCTTGGTCTGTAGTTCACATGCTCTCATTGCCAAGGTTAGCCCCCTGTTGGTAAAGCTAGCTCGGTTACCGACATGGAACAGACTATGTAGAAACAAGGATCTGCAAATGCTGGTTTACAAAAAAAGTCACAAAGTGCTGGAATAACTCAGTGCGTCAGGCAGCATCTCTGGAAAACACGGATAAGTGATGTTTCGGGTCGGAACCCTTCCACAGACTCAATCTTCCTCAGTCCCGACCCGAAACATCACCCATCCATGTTCTCCAGAGATGCTGCCTGAATTACTCCAGCACTTTGTGCTTTTTTTTAAAATGGAACCGACTATTTTGGTTTCCATGGCACAAAAGAGGTGCACTGAGGGCCCTATTATGACATATCTCCGTACCAGTTCTAAGAAGGCACCCATGTTTGTAGCTCTCGGGAAGTATTAGTGAATTGGAAAATAATTGTGATATATGTAAGAATGAATTTTTATCCATGTTGAATATTATCATTTTACAATGAGCAGAATTTATATTAAATGAGCTTATTTCTCTCAGCTTTGGAAAATTTAGAGCCCTGTTTGTTACCTCTGCAAAGTAAATAATTTAGTTTAGCTACACAGCATGGAAACAGACCTTTCGGTCCACTGAGTCCACACCAACCATCGATCATCCATACACTACTTCTATGCTATCCCACTTTCACAAGCTACAACCTAGGGGCAATTACAGAGGACAATTGACCACCAAACCTGTACATCTTTGGAATGCGGGGGGAAACCAGAGCACTTGGAGAAAGCCCACGTGGTCACAGGGAAAATGTACAACCTCCACACATACATCACCCGTAGTCAGGATCGAACCCACATCTCTGGAGCTGTCAGGCAACGGCTCTACCGCTGCGCCACTGTTGCAATGGTTCTCTATAACAAGCATGGCACATAGTGCATTGTATTTTTAAAGGGGAAAAGAAAATTTGTTTGTTAATTTTTTTTTTTTTTTGGTATTATTCCAGATTTCCTTTTTGTCGATGCTGCAGATTTTACTCCTGAGTGTTAAAGAATGTTCCTTAATATTCACAGTACAGGGTTTTAAGTAACTCTGGGTCATTAGGGAGTGGGCATCTGGTTGAAAGGCTGGAGCATGAAGAGAAGGAACAGCAGAAGGAATAGATTTGCGTTTATATATTACCATATCTTTACACACATCTTCATTTCGGACACAAGACATTTTGGACAGGTACATGGCTAGGAAATGTTCAGATAGATATGGGCCAAATGCGGGCAGGTGGGACGAGTGCAAATGGGGCATCTTGGACAGCATGGGCAAGTTGGGCCAAAGGGCCTGTTTCCATGCTGTATGACTCTATGACCCTATCTTCAAAATGGTTTAATTTATGTGGGCGGCGCGGTAGCGCAGCGGTAGAGTTGCTGCTTTACAGCGAATGCAGCGCCGGAGACTCAGGTTCGATCCTGACTACGGGTGCTGCACTGTAAGGAGTTTGTACGTTCTCCCCGTGACCTGCGTGGGTTTTCTCCGAGATCTTCGGTTTCCTCCCACACTCCAAAGACGTACAGGTATGTAGGTTAATTGGCTGGGTAAATGTAAAAATTGTCCCTTGTGGGTGTAGGATAGTGTTAATGTACGGGGATCGCTGGGCGGCACGGACTTGGTGGGCCGAAAAGGCCTGTTTCCGGCTGTATATATATGATATGATATGATATGATTAACAGTGAAAGCAGAAGCCGTCATTTCTACCTATCTTTGCTTTCCTATGTTTTCAAAGTAAAAATAGATTTTTGGACCTAAAAGGTGGTCAAAATGTGAAGCCATTGCTTCCAAAGTGCGCGAAAGATAGGCGAAATTTGTGGCCTCTGAGATCTCTATACTCTCCATTCTGACCTCTTGTTTGTTCCCCATTTACGTCACTGACCGTCTTATGTAGTGTTAACTTATCTTTGAAAATTGCTCTCTGCTTGGCTTTAATATTTATGAATGAAGCGTAGACAATAATGAGGGAAGATTTGGACTTGGTTGTGCAGAGCACAATTTCCACATTTCAAATAACACAATCATTTGGAATCGAGGTGAACTGTGAGAAGGATTGTAGTGGATTTCAAGGGGGCACACCTTTTAAGTCCATTTGCCACCTATCACCTATTCCACCAGCCTGTGGATTAGGTGACAGATGGCTAATTAAAGTTAATGCTAAGAAATGCAAAGTTTTACATTTTGCGAAGAAAAATAGAATAAGCAACATAAACTAGACAGCTATAATGAGATGCAAGCTGGTACTACGGATTTGGATCAATGAATGGAGAAAGAACATGTTTGGGGAAAGGGATTAGACATACTTGTCCGCTCCCTACACACAAGAGATAGTTTACCTACTAATCATCCTTCAAGCCCACACATCTTTGAGGTGTGGGAGGAAACCAGATGGAGCACGCGGAGGAATCCCACGGAGTCACAGGGAGAACATCCAAAGGCCAAATAGACAGCACTGAGGTAAGGATGGACCCGGCTGTCTGGCGCTGTGAGGCAGTGGCTCTACCAGTTGTGCCATTGTACCAATCAATTTTTACAATCACAACGGTACTAAGCCCGAAATAATAATTTGCAGTACAGCAAATATACATTCTAAATAGTTAAGACAGGCACTAAGCCTCAACGAGAAGCAGCAAGGAAATGCAAATGCTGGTTTACAAAAGAAGACACAAAGTGCTGGAGTAACTCAGTGGGTCAGGCAGCATCTCTGGAAAACATGGATAGGAGACGTTTTGGGTCGGGACCATTCAGATGCACAGAAACTGGCAGTTGCTCGTGTCTGAAGATTTTACATCCGACTTTCCGTAAAGCTGATGAAAAACAAGAAAACCCCAAACTGAACCCAAAAGGAAAACATAAGGTGACAGTTCGGGTTGGGCCCCTTCTCATGGAGCAGGAGTGCAGCAGGAATCACAAAGGGGGGGGGGCAGTGAGAGAGGGTCTCACAGAACCGCCGTCAGAGATGAGGAGAACGGTCTCACAGTAGGCTACCTTGAGATTACCTTCCCTGAACTCCCAACCCAAAACATCATCTACCTATGTCCTCCAGAGACGCTGGCAAACCCACTGAGTTACTCCAGCACTTTGTGTCTTCTCCACTAAGCTTTATATGTTTCCTCAACTGCGCATCATGGCACTCTCACAAAGGCCCGGACTGGAGATTTGGATTCCCAGGGCCTCTGTCCCAAGTTCTGTTCAAGGTCAAGCTCGAGCCCCTCCGCCACAGGGCCATTTCACTAAGGTCTTGCTCTGCACCTGGCGGCACAATGGCGCAGCGGTAGAGCCGTTGCCTCACAGCACCAGAGACCCGGGTTCAATCCTGACCGCGGGTGCTGTGTGTGGGGAGTTTGTCCGTTCTACCCGGGACTGCATGGGTTTCTCCGGATGCTCCGGTTTCCTCCCACATTGTAAAGACGTGCAGGTTTGTAGGTTAATTGGCTTCTGTAAATTGCCCCTAGTGTGTAGGATGATATAGCATAGAACTATTGTATGGGTGATCGATGGTCGGTATGGACTTGGTGAGCCGAAGGGCCTGTTTCCATGGTGTATCTCCAAACTAAACCTATCTAAACTTGGCAACTCCACCGATCTCTCTCTAACCCTTCTCGCTCTCCAGTCTCGCTGCGCTTGTCCCCTCTCACTGCCAGCAACGGTCGAGTATCTTTCTAAACCTATCCTATCCATTTACCTGTTTATTTGGTACATGTTTTTTAAATGTTATTATAGCAGCTGCCTCAACTACATCCTCTGGCAGGTCATTCCACACACCCATCGCCCATCACTGTGTGAAGCAGTTAACCCTCAGGCTCCTCTTACATTTTTCAATAGACAATAGACAATAGGTGCAGGGGTAGGCCATTCGGCCCTTCGAGCCAGCACTGCCATTCACCGTGATCATGGCTGATCATCCACAATCAGTACCCCATTCCTGCCTTCTCCCCATATCCCTTGACTCCGCTATCTTGGCACTATGGGCGGCACGGTGGCGCAGCGGTAGAGTTGCTGCCTTACAGCGAAACGCACATTGCCGCACTGGTGGGTAAGGCTAAGCAGCGCCTTTACCACCTTAGACAACTGAGGAAATTCAGAGTGTCGCTGAGGATCCTTCATTGCTTCTACTCTGGGGCTGTAGAGAGCATCCTGTCCGGCAACATTACAGTCTGGTTTGGGAACAGCTCTGCCCAGGACAGGATGGCCCTGCAGAGAGTAGTGCGTTCGGCAGAACGCACCATGGGAACTACACTCGTCCTCCTGCAGGACCTATACATCAGGAGGTGCAGATCCAGAGCAAGCAAGATCATGAGGGACCCCTGCCACCCCAGTAACGGACTGTTCCAGATGCTACGGTCAGGCAAACGCCTCCGCTGTCACGCTGTGAAAACGGAGAGGATGAGACGGAGCTTCTTCCCACAGGCCATCAGGACTGTCAACTTTGATAACCCCAGAGACTAAATTTTTGTCGACACTTTTTGTGCTATGTTTAGTAACTTATTAACTTTATTTATATGCTGTAACTGTAATTATTTTTGTGCACAACCCGCAGGCATTGCCACTTTCATTTCACTGCACATCGAGTATGTGTATGTGACAAATAAATTTGACTTGACTTGACTTGACTATGGGCGCCGTCTGTATGGAGTTTGTACGTTCTCCCCGTGACCTGCGTGGGCTTTCTCCGAGATCTTCGGTTTCCTCCCACACTCCAAAGACTTGCAGGTATGTAGGTTAATTGTCTGGGTAAAATGTTTTTTAAAAAGACCCTAGTGTGTGTAGGATAGTGTTAATGTGTGGGGATCGCTGGGCGGTGCAGATTCGGTGGGCCGAAGGGCCTGTTTCCGCGCTGTATCTCAAAATCTAAAATCTTTAAGAGCTCTATCTAACTCTCTCTTGAAAGCATCCAGAGAACTGGCCTCCACTGCCTTCTGAGGCAGAGAATTCCAGAGAATTCCCCTTTCAGAAATCTATATCCTCGGATTCTTGATTCCCCACTCTGGGTAAAAGTTACCCTATCAATTCCACTCATGATCTTATACACCTCTATAAGATCACCTCTCATCTTCCTGCACTCCAAGGAATACAGTCCTAGCCTGCCCATCCTCTGCCTATAGCTCAGACACTCAGGTCCTGGCAACATCCTCATTAATCTGCTCTGGAGGGGATGTTTCTTTCAGCATTTCACTATTTGATATGTTTGGCAATGAAAACTGAAGCTTGGTCCAAATGGGCAATTAATCTTTGAGTGTCTGCAGAGAGGCTGGAAAAAGAGATCTCTCTCTTCAGTCTATTGGTGTGCTGTGAACTTCTAAATCTCCATCAACTGTGAGCATTGTGTGAGTTAGAAGTCTATTTCAGGATTTTATTTTCAAGTGAGCGAAATATCTAACACCTTCCCTGTCGAATTGCCTCCCAAATAACATTCATCTTTCCTCGTGCACAAACCAGGCAGATTCGGGGGCGGCATGGGGTGGCGCTGCGGTAGAGTTGCTGCCCTATGGTGCCAGAGACCCGGGTTCCATCCTGACTACAGGTACTGTCTGTACGGAGTTTGTACATTCTCCCCGTGACTGCTCCAGTTTCCTCCCCCACTCCAAAGACGTACAGGTTTATAGCTTAATTGGCTTCAGTAAAATTGTAAATTGTTCCTAGTGTTAGTGCTGGTGTTATTCATGTTACTCTCTTTATCATGCATCTGTATACTGTGGATGGGTTGCTGTAATCATGTATTGTCTTTCCACTGACCACAACAAAAGCTTTTCACTGTACCTCGGTACACGTGACAATAAACTAAACTACAGCTTGGAAACAGGCCCTTCAGCCTGACTCGTCTATGCCAAGATAGGTGTTTTCCTGAGCAAGTCCCATTTGCCTGTGTTTGGCCCATACACAGTGCATTCAGAAAATATTCAGACCCCTTCACTTTTCCACATTTTGCTACGTTACAGTCTGATTTTAAAGTGGATTAAATTCTTTTTTTTAAATTATCAATCTACACACTATACCCCATATTAAAAAAGTGAAAACAGATGTTTAGAAATGTTGCAATTCTTCCCACTTCTACCACTTCTTCTGTTCTATATACCCATATACCCATGACCCTCTGTGTTCCATATACACATGACCCTCTGTGTGAATAAGTTACCCCTCAGACCCCCTTATATCCAGGAGAACTTGTATAGGTGACATTTTGGGTCAGGACCCTTCTTCAGACTGATTAAGATGGAGGGGAGAGAAAACTGAAAAGGAGGAGGGCCATGTTAAAGCCTGGTAAGTGATAGGTGGATACACGTGGGGGGCGCAGGGGGGGGGTGTTGATAGGCAAATGGTTAGACAAAGGCAAGAGATGAAATGACAAAAGATGTGAGATAAGAATAGATGAGATGAAAATTGTGAAGCCAGATAAAAGAATATAGGTAGAAGTGGAGAAACGGGTGCGAATTTAGGGGGGGGGGGGGGGTGGGCACAGAGAAGAGGATGAAAAAATGAATATTGTTTGTAGGTTAGTTACCTTAGAGAATTCAATGTTCATACCGTTAGGTTGTAAGCTTGATTTCCCACATGCAAAACCATGCTGACTATCCCTAATTGATCTTTGCCTGTCCAAATGCAGTTAGATCCTGTCTTTCAAAATTAATTTTGATTGAAAAACATTAGCGACGCAGTGGTGCTGGTTTTGGACGGGCACCACACATCTCTGTCCTCCATACAGCTGCCAGCTCCTCTTTTGTCTCTACATACGCGTCTTCCATCAACGTCTTTCAGCATCGTCTTGTTCGGTCGTCCCGGGTTCCGTCTTCCATGGGTGGGTTCCCACAGCACAACCTTGATTGCTGGTATTTCTGGATGGCGGTGGCAATGACCAGCGAGCCTCATCCTTCTCGACCTTTTCTCTCTCCTTCCCCACTTTTTAAAAAGGGAGGGAGAGAGAAAACGGGGAATTATAGACCAGTTAACCTAACATCGGTAGTAGGGAAAATGCTAGAGTCAGTTATTAAAGATGTGATAGCATCACATTTGGAAAGTAGTGAAATCATCAGACAAAGTCAGCATGGATTTACAAAAGGCAAATCATGTCTGACGAATCTTATAGAATTTTTCGAGGATGTAACTAGTAGAGTGGATAAGGGAGAACCAGTCGATGTGTTGTATCTGGACTTTCAGAAGGCCTTCGACAAGGTCCCACATAGGAGATTGGTGTACAAACTTAAAGCACACGGTATTGAGGGTCCAGTGTTGAGGTGAATAGAAAATTGGTTGGCGGACAGGAAGCAAAGAGTAGGAATAAACGGGTCCTTTTCGGAATGGCAGGCAGTGACTAGTGGGGTACCGCAAGGCTCAGTGCTGGGACCCCAGTTATTTACAGTGTATATTAATGATTTGGACGAGGGAATTGAATGCAACATCTCTAAGTTTGCGGATGACACGAAGCTGGGTGGCAGTGTTAGCTGCGAGGAGGATGCTAGGAGGCTGCAGAGTGACTTGGATAGATTAGGCGAGTGGGCAAATGCATGGCAGATGCAATATAATGTGGATAAATGTGAGGTTATCCATTTTGGCGGCAAGAACAGGAAAGCAGAGTATTACCTGAATGGTGACCGATTAGGAGAAGGGGAGATGCAACGTGACCTGGGTGTCATGGTGCACCAGTCATTGAAAGCAAGCGTGCAGGTGCAGCAGGCAGTGAAGAAAGCGAATGGTATGTTGGCATTCATAGCAAGAGGATTTGAGTTTAGGAGCAGGGAGGTTCTACTGCAGTTGTACAGGGCTGCACCTGGTGAGACCGCACCTGGAGTATTGTGTGCAGTTTTGGTCTCCTAATCTGAGGAAAGACGTTCTTGCCTTAGTGGGAGTACAGAAAAGGTTCACCAGATTGATCCCTGGGATGGCGGGACTTTCATATGAAGAAAGACTGGATAGACTAGGCTTGTACTCGCTGGAATTTAGAAGACTGAGGGGGGATCTTATAGATACATATAAAATTCTTAAGGGGTTGGAGAGGCTAGATGCGGGAAGATTGTTCCAGATGTTGGGGGAGTCCAGAACCAGGGGTCACAGCTTAAGAATAACATATAAAGCAGAAGGAGCTCTTCGTTTTATAAATCAAAGATATTATGAGATGGGTAACAGAGCAAGCCGGTTACTGGCATTCCAACTGCGAAAAGCTCAAACAAATAGAATAGTTACAAAAATAAGACATCCCACTTCCAATTTTATTATGGCTAAGCCAAAAGAGATAGCAAAGGCCTTTGCAGAATATTATAAAAACTTATACAGTGACTCAGAATCTAATCTCACTGAGACCAAAACACAAGAATTTTTCAAAAAACTACATTTACCAGCATTAAAGGTAGAAGAAGCATCTGAAATGATAAAACCAATTTCGTCACAAGAAATAGCTGATACTATAAAAACCCTTAAAAGTAACAAATCCCCAGGTACAGATGGCTTCTCAGGGGAGTATTATAAATGTTTTGCAGAAGACATAACACCAGAATTATGTAAAGTTTTTAATTATGCGCTATCAACAGGAAACCGCCCAGATACTTGGTCAGAAGCCATAATTTCCGTATTACATAAGGAGGGCAAAGATCCGACTTCATGTGAGGGATATAGACCGGTCAGCTTGCTCTGTAATGATTTAAAAATATTAACAAGCATACTAGCACAGAGAATGCAACAACATATAACTAAATTAATCAAGCCAGATCAAACGGGGTTTATCCCGGGGAGACAGGGGGCTAACAATATCAGGAGAACACTAAATCTTATATCATGTGCTAAAAATAATCCCAGACCTACCATGCTGCTTAGCCTAGATGCACAAAAAGCGTTTGACCGTGTGAAATGGAACTTTTTATATCAAACATTGAAGGTTTTTGGGTTTCACTCAACGTTTATAGACTGGGTAAGAATTGTTTATAAAAATCCCAAATCACGGATCAGAATTAATGGCTGCTGCTCAGACTTCTTCTACCTCAAAAGAGGAGTCAGGCAAGGAGATTGCCTGAGCCCGCTACTGTTTGCTGCAAGTATTGAACCGTTAGCAGAGTCAATAAGACAAAATAAAAACATTAAAGGAATAAAAGATGAAGGGGGCATAGAACACAAGACGTCATTATTTGCGGACGATTTATTAACATACATAGTGGAGCCCTCCACGTCTATACCAGCTCTACTAGATAACCTAAAAGAATATGGTGAAATATGAGGATATTTGACAAATGAAGCCAAATCAATAGCAATGATGCTCTCAGGAGATTGTCCAGTGGAACTTAAAGAAAAAGTCAATTTTAAATGGACCAAAAAAGGGTTTAGATACCTTGGTATAATTATCACTTCGAATACAGCACAGCTATTTGAAGCTAATTATGGGAAACTGATATCGGAGATAAAGGATGATTTGGCTGGATGGGAGATTTTACCGTTGACTCTGGTGGGAAGAGTAGAAACAGTCAGAATGAATATATTGCCAAGACTGTTGTTTTTGTTCCAATCGTTGCCTATTATGATCTCGGGAGCTTTTCTAAAAAAACTGGATAAAATTATATCGAAATTCTTATGGCAAAGTAAAAAAGCAAGAATTAAATACAAGACGCTTCTTAGCAAAAAAGAAAAGGGAGGGTTGAACTTGCCTAATTTAAGAAATTATTATTGGGCAACGCAACTCAGAGCCTTAATCATGTGGACCACTAAAGAGAAAGATTCAATGTGGGTGGAGATGGAGCAAAACGCTTGTAAAAATTTGCCTTTAGAATCACTCCCATTTTTAAACGAGAAGGCCCTGAAGAGGCTCAGGATGGGCAACGAGTGGATTAGGGTAACAATGAAAATCTGGTCAGCAGTAAGAAAGAAGCTGAAGCTGTCAAATTCGGTAAGCAGGGCTACTAGAATAGCAAAAAACCCAGACTTTGTACCATCTACCATGGACTCAGGATTTGACAGATGGGCTGACAAAGGGCTAATATACATAGATCAAATGTTTCAGGGACAAACAATGAAAATATTCACACAACTTCAAAAAGAATTCAATTTACCTGCTCATGACTTTTACAAATTCTTACAGCTAAGAGATTACCTACAGAAACATCAGGAATGGGAGAACATCTGCAAGACTCCATCTAAATTAGAGGAAGTGTTGTGGGGGTTCTCGGAAGATAAGTCAAAAAAAGGGATTATATCAAAAATGTATGAAGCACTACAACATGAATCCAAAGAGAACAACTTACATATCAAAGAAAAATGGGAACTGGAAGCGAATATCATAATATCAGAAGAAGGGTGGGAGGAATCATTTAAAGAGGGACATAAACTAACTAAGAGCCCAACATGGAGGGAATTTGACTGGAAAGTTAAAATGCGTTACTTTTATACTCCATTCATTACATCGAAATATAGTAATACAACTGATTTATGTTGGAGGGAGTGTGGAGAAGTTGGGGACTCCACTCATATATTCTGGGATTGCCCAAAAATACAGGATTTCTGGAAGAATATTCAAAAGGAAATTAAACAGATTATGGGCATTAACTTCCCTCTGGAACCAGCACTTTACATTTTGGGTATAATTCCTGACAGTATGACAGATAAGAGTTCGAAACATTTACTGACAATCCTGCTGCTGATAGCAAAGAAGACGATAACAACTTCGTGGTTGAAACCACAGCCTCCAAGCATAATGCAATGGAGAGATAGGGTAAAAAATGTGTATATAATGGAAAAAATCACAGCAAGGTTACAGTTGACAACAGACATGTTTGATAAAAGATGGTCATTATTAATACAGGCAATGCCGGGACTCGAGTCTCTTCCGTTTTTGGGAACTTAAAGTAAGGGTATTTACATTCAATATGCATCTCCTATGTTTGTTTAGTTTGTGTTTGTATGTATGTAAAAAAAAAAAATAATAAAAATAAAGTTAAAAAAAAAAAAGAATAAGGGGGAAGTCTTTTAGGACCGAGACGAGAAAACATTTCTTCGCACAGAGAGTGGTGAGTCTGTGGAATTCTCTGCCACAGAAGGTAGTTGAGGCCGGTTCATTGGCTATATTTAAGAGGGAGTTAGATGTGGCCCTTGTGGCTAAAGGGATCAGGGGGTATGGAGAGAAGGCAGGTACAGGTTACTGAGCTGGATGATCAGCCATGATCATATTGAATGGCGGTGCAGGCTCGAAGGGCCGAATGGCCTACTCCTGCACCTATTTTCTATGTTTCTATGTTAGAGGTGGAATCTCCCCCTAGAGCTGGAGCAGTCCCTCCAACTGAAATTTTGAACTTTTCTGAGCATTCGGGTGTAGATACCATCGAGATACTTGGACAGTGCTCGAGTGAGTGCTCAAAATCCCCTCCATTAACTTTCCCTCCACTGATGACAGCTCACCAGCCTGTAGTTCCCTGGCCTGACCTCACAGCACCTTCTTAAAATAAAGGCATTTAGCCACACTTCAGTCTTCCTGTAACTCAACAACGTCTAAGGACGCTACAAATATCTCTTCCAATGCCTCAGAAATGTCTTCACTAGCATCCCACAATGTCCAAGGATACAATTAGTCAGGGATTTATTCACCTTCATGCGCTTCAAGACCATCAGTACCCCTTCTTTTGTAATATGGGCATGTTTTTAGACATCATTATTCTCTTCCCTCAATTCCCTCACACAAGTGACTCCTACCATTGAGCTAGCCTGTTACTTTATAACTAAAACCAAAGTGGGCATCAGCAATTGGACATCATAGATGTATTAGTCCTCAAATCACTCAATGAATGGGATCCAATCCCGGAGAATTCATTGGGATTTGGACAAGAGCATGTTTCTCTGGATAGTTCAAACCATTGGCCTTCAAAAAGTCAAAAAGGCATGGTGGTGCAGCGGTAGACCTGCTGCCTTACAGTGCCAGAGACCCGGGTTCGATCCTGACTACGGGTGCTGTTTGTACAGAGTTTGTACGTTCTCCCTGTGACCGCGTGGATTTTTGCTCCAAGTGCTCCGGTTTCCTCCCACATTCCAAAATTGAGCAGGTACGCAGGTTAATTCGCTTCAGTAAAAATTATAAATTATCCGTAGTGTGTGGGGTAGTGCTAGTGTACGGGGATTGCTGGTCAGTGCAGACTCTGTGGGCCGAAGGGCCTGCTTCCGCACTGTATCTCTTAATTAAACTAAAAAACGAAACTAGAACAAACTTTCATGGTTACTGCTCCTCCCCTCAATAGCTCTCTTACCTCTGGGTAAAAAAAATGTTTTATCTCTGAGTAAACAAATTATAATTTCTGTTCAGTGAATCAAGAGTTCACACTGTGAGCTGAAGTATTTGTACAACATTATATAGCATATTCCTGGTCCGAGCTGTTTGTTCCTTGGTTTGATGCATTATCCGAAGCACTCAAGTATGAAGTAGAAGTCAAATTGCCTCAGTAGTTCATGTGACATGAACTCCAGTGATTTAGCACTTATGTTAATTATTAAATCCATGCAGAAATTCTCCTGCACTTTCCTTAGCTTCATGTATTCTTTGTACCTGCTCCAACATACACTGTGTTCTTCAAAGGAAAACGCATCGTGTTCTTAAATTCAGATTCTGATTATTTCATTGTCGTATGCACCAAGTTGCAACAAAATTCCTTGTGTCGGAAAAGAACTGCAGATGCTGGTTAAAATCGAAGGTAGACACAAAATGCTGGAGTAACTCAGCGGGTCAGGCAGCATCTCAGGAGAGAAGGAATAGGTGACATTTCGGGTCGAGACTCTTCTTCAGACTGATGTCAGGGGAGCGGGCAGGACAAAGATAGGATGTGGTAGGAGACAGGAAGACAGTGGGAGAACTGTCCACGACGACCAACATGTCCCAACTTGTCCACGGCGATCAACATGCCCCAACCCCACTAGTCCCACCTGCCAGCATTTGGCCCATATCCCTCTAAACCTATCCTATCCAAGACAGTGGGAGAACTGGGAAGGGGGAGAGGAAAGAGAGGGACCTTGTTCACAGAGTAAACCACACATATATGCTGTAATAATGATAAATACAACAAGAAATACAAGGCCGAGTGCAAAACAGCAGATTGGGACAATCCTGAAAAATGCAGAGATATATTAAAGTACAATAATGGAATACCTAATTGAATGAGGTAGAATTAAGAGTAAGAGTATGTGGCAGCACCTCTGGGAAGGGTGATTGGTTCAGGAGCCTGAGGGAATTGGGGAAGAAGCCATTCTTAAGTTTGGATGTCTGGGCTTTCAAGCTCCTGTATAACAAGATTTCAGTGGAAAACTGGGTGTTTTTGTGCACAAAGAATTGATCAGCAGTGCACTAATCATGTCTCTGGGAGATATTGCTGTATCCAAATTGGGAAATGCATTTAACAGCATCATTAAATGTCTTGAAGCAGTCATAGTGTCATCGAGCATGAAAACAGGCCCTTTGGCCGAACTTGTCCACGACGACAAACATGCCCCAACCCCACTAGTCTCACCTGCCAGCATTTGGCCCATATCCCTCTAAACCTATCCTATCCATGTACTTGTCCAAATGCTTTCTCAACTTTCTGATAGTACCTACCTCAACTACCTCCTGCGGCAGCTCATTCCATATACCTACCACCATTTGTGTAAGAAAGTTGCCCCTCAGATTCCTATTAAATCATTCCCCCCCTCACCTTAAACCTATTGTTTTTGATTTCCTACTCTGGGTAAAAGACTGTGCATTTACCCCATTTATTCCACTCATGATCTTATACACCTCTAGAAGTTCACCCCTCACTCTAAGGAATAATGCCCTAGCCCTCACAACCTCTCCCTATAGCTCAGGTCCTCCAGTCCTGGCAACATCCTTGTAAATCTCCTCTGCAGCTTTTCCAGCTTACCAACATCTTTCCGAAAACAGAGACCAAAACTGAACACAATACACTAGCTGTGGCCTCACCGATGTCTTGTATAACAATGTAATTTTTTATCTTCCCTGCTGTATTGCTCATGCACACTTTACAAGGCCAGGCCATAGAGAGTTATGCAGTGCTCTGCTTACCCTCTCTCTATACAGACACACTCTTACAATTGTGCCTCTCATTTACAACTGTATTCAAGTTAATTCAGAGTGAAACTGATTTTTTTTTCTGATCAATGCCCTATCATCAGAACTGGGAAACGTTAGACACAAGAACGTTTTAAGATGCAGAGAGAGCGGAAGGGGAACTTAAGGGAAGGTCTATAATCGGGCGAAAGGCAGAAGAGATTAAATGACTAAAGGGGTGGTAGTATAATTTAAAAGTAGGTGGACAAGAAAAAGATAATCAGAAAGTGGTGGCAAATGAGGAAGCAGAATATATAATGTGCGGTGCCTGCTGGAAATCTGAAATAACAGCATTAAATATTGACCACAAGCACAAAGAGACTGTAGATGCTGGAATCTTGAAAAAAAACACAAAACGTTGGATGAACTCAATGGATCAGACACCATCTTTGGTGACATTTCAGGTCAGGACCGATGACATTTCGGGTCAGGACCCTTCAGTTGACATTTCGGGTCAGGACCCTTCAGTATTTTTTCCCTTCTAATGATCTCTGGACTCAATATTGGGACAGGTGTCAGGGGTTATGGGGAGAAGGCAGGAGAATGGAGTTAGGAGGGAGAGATAGATCAGCCGCGATTGAATGGTGGAGTAGACTTAATGGCCTAATTCTGCTCCTATCACCTAACTTCTGAACATGAAGTGCAGCAATTAAAGATAATGAACATTTCTGTTGTTTTTCAGCTTTACAATATTCACAGTATATTGCCGCCCAGGGATTGGAAGAAAAATATTAAGTTCAGGTATTGCAATTTAATGATGGGTTCATTTAACATTTTGTGCACGTTTTATATTGGAGTAGACCAAGGAGACCCATTGGGCCCAAACCTCTCCTGCATTGGTGCAGCACCCTCTCCTCCCCCCCCCCTCCCTCTCCCCCCTTCCCCTCCCCCCGACTCCAACCCCGTCAACCCCCCTTCTCCTCCGCACTCCCTCCACCCCCTCCCTTCCTCCCCCCTCCTTCCCTGGGAGATAGATTTAAACTTTAAAATGTGATTAACTTAAAAAATATAACACCGATTTCAATGAAAATTCTTCCATTAACACCAAAGACGACGGTGAGTAAGGTGGGCCTAAAATTGATGCGCTATCGTGTACCGTTTTGACTGTAGTTCAGGAACGAACAAACAAACAAACGAGTTTTAGTATACAGATGGTTGGGAATGGAAAAAATCGTAATGCAAGATGTATTAGTCAGAGATTGATATCTGATTATAGTTCTAGAACATGTATTTGAAATGTATCTCTACTGCATTGATTTTGTTGCCTGTTTATCATCAATTTTACAGTGTAACTTTATCCCATCAAGCTAACATTGCAGAATAGCTTACTTTCACCATTCTATAATGCAAATAACTCAACACTGTCACAGTTACACAGCACCTTGATCAGCAGGAAAGGTCCCAAGACACTTTAATATGATCGGGTAGAAAATGGCACTGCACCAAATGTGGAGATATTAGGAGGCACGATGAAGAGCTTGTTGAAAAGAACGATAGCCCGAGGAATGTCTACCTGTGATAACATGATATACACTTCAGAATTCATTACTCTACTATCATCAGCAGTTGTAACATCAATGAAGATATGTATGCCAGTACTTTCAGCAGCCATACATGCCCAGGCCATAACACCCCCACCACCGTATTTCACAGATTGGATCTTGAGCAGTTCCTTCTCTCCTCCATACTTTGCTCTTGCCATCACTCTGATTGAATTTAATCTTTGTCTCATCTGTCCATAAGACCTCTTTCCAAAACTGTGGTTGCTCTTTTAAGTGCTTCTTGGTAAGTTTAGAAGGATGAGGGGAGGCCTCATTAACACTTACCAAATAGTGAAAGGCCTGGATAGAGTGGATGTGGAGAGGATGTTTCCACTAGTGGGAGAGGTCAGCCTCAGAATTAAAGGACATTATTTTAGGAAGGTGTTGAGGAGAAATTTCTTTAGTCAGAGGATGGTGAATTTGTGGAATTCCAGAAGGCTGTGGAGGCAAATTCAGTGGATATATTTAAGGCAGAGATAGATAGATTCTTGATTAGTACGAGTCAGAGGTTATGGGAAGAAGGCAGGAGATTGGGGAGAGATAAATCAGCCATGATTGAATGGCGGAGTGGACTTGATTAGCCGAATGGCCTAATTCTGTTCCTATCACTTATGAACTTATGAACTCACAGCCATTCTGATACGTTTCACACCGACAGTCCGCACTGCATATCTTCCAGTGAAAAGAGGGTCAATGAAAAGCAATTATATACTCGGAGCATAGGTCGAGTCTTTCTCTCTGTGTCTGCAGATAGATATCAGGCAGTCAATTTCAAGATTGTAGTGGAATTGACAGGCTCACATTATAATCAGAATTGAAAGAGAGTCGAGCTCAACTGATGATAAAAATCAAGAGACAATTAAAATCAAAGTACATTTATTCCTAGATATTAAATAAAGAGGAGACACAATGAACTGCAGGTACTGGTTTGTAAAAAAGACACAAAGTGCTGGAGTAATTCAGCAGGTCAGGCAGCATCTCTGGAGAATATGAATAAGACCCTGATCTGAAACGTTGCCTACCCACGTTCTTCAGAGAAGCTGCCTGACCCGCTGAGTTACTACAGCACTTTGTGTCTTTTTTAGGTATTAAATAACCATATTTTAAAGAAACATTTAAACATTTTAAACTCATGAGTTTGTGCATATTCTCTGTGCTTCAAATAGCTCAAGCAGCTGGCAGTAGCACAAGGAGATTACAATTTATTATTAGACTTTGCAGTTGATCAGCAACTAAGATTTTTTTTCAGGGGCTGTTTTCTGTTTATCACCAGTTTATAGGTTATGACACCTAAAATAGACGGATATGAGGAATTGGTTGAACTTGTGCCCACAGCTGTTTGCCACTTTTGATAACCAGTACAATCAATGTTATTTTTAAAGGAAGCATGGGCCTATTGACATGGAGATGGCTGCAGCAAGTAATATATATCAGGAGGATTATTCCTATCACCATCGGAGCAACCTGAAAAAGTTAGCACAGCATTATGTTTGTAAGGAACACCTAGCAATATCAATTCTACCTGGAGTAACATGCCCTTGGATGTTCCTGGAAATGTCTGTATTCTGTATTCTATGCAGCAGGTGACTAACCCCTTCCATTCCAATCATAAAACACTTCAGATCCTCCTGTTATTTCGTGCAGTACTTGTTTGCTGTGGTGATATCAGGAGAATAACTATCATTATATAGTATAAAAAAGACACAAAGTGCTGGAGTAACTCAGCGGGTAAGGCAGCATCTCTTGAAGAAATGATAGGTGTTTCGGGTCGGGAACCTTCTCCCGACCTTCAGTATGAAGAAGAGTCCTGACCTGAAACATCACCAATCCTCGTCCTCCAGAGATGCTGTCTTACCCACTGAGTTACTCCAGCACTTTAATTTTTTTTGTAAATCAGCATCAGAAGTTCTTTGTGACTACCTTTACTGCTCCACTGAGAAATCTCCTCTACGTATGCCTATTTTTCCCTCCTCTCTCTAACGGGCATTCTGTGAGATCCTCTCTCACTCCTCCCCCTCTGTGATTCCTACTGCTCTCCTGTTCTTTGACCATGTTGAGCCTGAAGAAGGGTCCCGATCTGAAATGCAGCCTATCCAGCAGTTCCATAGATGCTCCAACACTCCAGCATTTTTTGTTTGCAAACCAGCACCTGCAGTTCCTTGTGATCATCATTAAATAGTCATCTATTAGTTGTACAATTACTATTAGGAAATAGAAGCAGTATCTGCTGATATAACTGTTAAGGAAATAAAATATCTTCACACTCTATGTGTGTGGCAGTCATTGGGAATGAACAAGTAGTTTGACCATCCTGACCTCCCTCCGCGTATCTGACGATCATGCACTCAAAGGTTGTCGACAGACTACCCGTTAAAAATGCTGAAGTGAAAATAAATAATCAAAAACAATTGTGGCGCAAAGATTCGTGAAAGATTAAGTGCTAACATGACAAAACATGCAACAATATGATCATAAAACATTTGCCATTCTGCGTCATTTCAGAGCTTGTGATATTGTCTGCTCTTAGCAACGCTGCACGTTAGGTTACAAAAACAGAAACTGTTGGAAGCATTTCATGGGTCAGGCAGCAGCTGTAGAAAGAGATAATGGAGATCCCTTGTCAGAGATGTTAACTCTTTGTCCAGGCGTGTTTAGTTTGGCTTAGTTTAGAGATACAGCGCAGAAACAGGTCCTTCGGCCCACCGAGACCGCACCGACCAGCGATCCCCGCACATTAACACTATCCTGCACGCACTAGGGACAATTTTACATTTACATCAAGCCAATTAACCTACAAACCTGCACGTCTTTGGAGTGTGGGAGGAAACTGAAGATTTCAGAGAAAACCCACGCAGGTCACGGGGCGAACGTACAAACTCCGTACAGACAACACCCGTAGTCAGGATCAAACCCGGGTCTCTGGCATTTTAAGGCAGTAGCTCTACATGTTGACTGTTTTTATTACAGTTGACAATGTTGCTGCAGGCCCCGTGACCTGCGTGGGATTTCTCTGAGATCTTCAGTTTCCTCCCACACTTTGTGTTATTTTCATTCACAGAATGTTAATTTCTGGTCCATGGATGAGATATGACATGCTGGCTGAAGGACACATGGAACAGATCTCTGTTCTCATGGGTCAATGATGTCTGCATCAAATAAAAAGTTGTGCTAACTATACGCAGGAATAATAGAAACTCCCAACAAACATAAGGGTTTTTGGCAGCTAACAAAGCTTTGACTTTTGTCTTAAGTTTTAAATGGATGATGGATAAATAATTAGGAAGGCTCTATTAAAGATGAAGGATATAATCATTTGCTCAAATTTCCGACTACAAACTGGAATAAAAACAATTTTTTTTAAAATCGAAACTCAGACCTTATTCCTAAAACAATTATTCTATAATTTGATATTTTCTATTTGGTGGAATGATTTGATTAGATTAGTTTAATGTCAATGATACTTTAATATCACATGCACCGAGGTAGAGTGAAATTCTATGTTTTTGCATACAATCTAGTAAAATCGTACAGCAGATGTCACCTTACAAAGCCAATGTAGAAAAACAGGTACATGGATCTGCAAGGAATGGTGGGAAATGGACCGTGTGCAGATGAGATTGGTTTAACTTGGCATTATGTTTGCTACAGTTGTGGGCTTTGAATTGAATTGATTGAAAGATACAGCAAGGAAATCGGCCCTTCGGCCCACGCCGACCATCAATCACCCATTCACATTAGTTCCATGTTATCCAACTTTCTCATCCACTTCCAACAAACTAGGTATATTTTTACGGAGGCCAATAAACCGACAAACCCGCCCTTTTTGGGATGTCAGGATTGAACCTGGGTCCTTCGCGCTGTGAGGCTGCAGCTCTAACAGCTGTGCCACTGTGGCACCCAGGCTAAATGGCCTGTTCCTGTGATGTACTATTCTATGTTTGATGCTCTATATTAACTCTGCCACTTCAATTTTAGATATTGGACAAATTATTTTACAATAATTATTTTACAATTTTGCAGTACAACTTTCTATTGTACTGCATTTCAGACTAAGGTCATAAGGTCATTAGTGATAGGAGCAGAATTAGGCCATTTGGCCCATTAAGTCTGCTCTGCCATTCAATCATTGGTGATTTATCTCTCCCCCATTCTCCTGCCTTCTCCCCATAACCCTTGACACCCGTATTAATCAAGAATCTATCTCTGCCGCAAAAATATCAATTGAATTGGCCTCAACGGCCTTCTGTGGCAAAGAATTCCACAGAGTCACTGCCCTCTGACTTATGAAATTCCTCTTCATCTCCTTCCTAAAGGAATGTCCTTTAATTCTGAGGCTATGACCTCTAGTCCTAGACACTCCCACTAGTGGAAACATCCTCTCCACATCCACTCTATCCATAGCCTTTCACTATTTGGTAAGTTTCAATGAGGTCCCCTCTCATCCTTCTAAACTCCAGTGAGTACAGGCCTAGTGTCAAACGCTCATCATATGTTAACCCACTCATTCCTGGGATCATTCTTGTAAACCTCCTCGAGACCCTTTCCAGAGCCAGCACATCCATCCTCAGATATGGTGCTCAAAATTGCTCATAATACTCCAAATGCTGCCTGACCAGCACCTTATAGAGTCTCAGCATTACATCTCTGTTCTTGTATTCTAGTCCTCTTGAAATAAATCTTAGCATTGCGTTTGCCTTCCATACTACTGATGCGACTTGCAAATTAACTTTTGGGGAATCCTGCACCAGCACTCCCAAGTGCCTTTGCACGTCTGATTTCTGGATTCTCTCCCCATTTAGAAAATAGTCTACACTGTATTCCATCTGCCAGTTCTCTGCCCACTCTCCCAACCTTTCCAAGTCTTTCTGCAGAGTCCCTGCAGTCACTACGCTGCCTGCCCCTCCACCTATTTTCGTACCATCTGCAAACCTGGCCACAAAGCCTACAATTCCCTCATCTAAATCATTAATACACACGTGAAGAGTTGCTGTGTTGCGTTTCAGGCGAGATATTGTTTTAAGGTCCTGAGAGCATCCTGGAGTCAATACTTTCCTCATTGGAAATAGTATTAGACACTTCATCCACGTTGAAGCTATTTGGAATTCATGTAAACAAATTCTTTCTGTGAAATTACTCTTTTCTTATGAACCTGAAACAACTTACAGGAACCAATCAATCGGCAGATCTTTTGGTTGTTGGGTGGGCAGCACAGTGGAGCAGTGGTAGAGTTGCTGCCTTACAGCGCCGGAGAACCAGGTTCGATCCTGACAATGGACACTGTATGGAGTTTGTATGTTCTCCTTGCGACCGCGTGGGTTTTCCCCGAGTTCTCCGGTTTCCTCCCACAGTCCAAAGATGTGCAGGTTTGCATTTTAATTGGGTTCTGTAAATTGTCGCTACTGTGTAGGATAGTGCTAGTGTACGGAGTGATTGCTGGTCTGCGCAGACTCGATGGGCCAAAGGACCAGTTTCCTCGCTGTATCTCTCTAAAACGGGCAGCACGGTAGCGCAGCGGTAGAGTTGCTGCTTTACAGCGAATGCAGCGCCGGAGACTCAGGTTCGATCCTGACTACGGGTGCTGCACTGTAAGGAGTTTGTATGTTCTCCCCGTGACCTGCGTGGATTTTCTCCGAGATCTTCGGTTTCCTCCCACACTCCAAAGACGTACAGGTATGTAGGTTAATTGGCTGGGTAAATGTAAAAATTGTCCCTAGTGGGTGTAGGATAGTGTTAATGTACGGGGATCACTGGGCGGCACGGACTTGGTGGGCCGAAAAGGCCTGTTTCCGGCTGTATATATATGATATGATATGATATGATAAGACCAGAACATTAGCAGCGGAATGTGTGCAGTCTAAGGGAAAATTCGTACACTCCACGCAGACAGCACCCACAGCCCCTGGAGCTGGAACAAGGAAATCGTTCTCAAAAAGAGTCATTTTGACTTTTGGCACGACTCCAGGATGCTCTCAGGACCTTAAAACAATTCCCAATTTTCAATTCTACTGCGGCCCAATGCAGGGGGTACTGATAATATCTGATTTATAGCCACCCGATTGCAAATCTCTGGCTTTGCAATTCAAATCTGTTTCGAGGTCAAAGGCTGTAAGACTATTCTCAATTTACAAAACACAAAGACTGACTGGTGTACTGCAATTCAAACTTGGGACTTGGAGTCCCTTGGCTGCAATAATGGAAAAACCAATAACTGTCCGCATGGATAATTCTGCCGAGATACTCTGAGTTCAATTTGTCTCAGTCTAGTTTTCACGAAAATTGGATCAGTGAACTAAAACTCAGTCTGATAATATGTCCAAGAATTGAAGCAGTAAAATCAAAATGAAACCCTCCACCCTAGGAAAAGTTTTATTTTCAATAAAACTCCACCCCCTGATAAATAGTTAACACCATAAATGGCACAATTTTGTATTATTTGTTTGTTCATCCACAAGGCATGGGCATTTAAGGCCTTGGTTCTATTCACGGGAATCCCTGGACTGCATCCCAAAACTGCTTTTGAACTGAGTAAGTTGCCAGGCAATTCAATCAGCCTCAACGATTCCGGATTGAAGTTCGTACGTTAAAAAAATCAAAGGAGCAGAATTAAGCCTTTCAGCCCATCAAGTCTATTCTGCCATTCAATCACGGTTGATCTATCTTTCCCTCTCAACCCCATTCTCCTGCCTTTTCCCCATAACCCTTGACACCCGTACCAATCAAGAATCCATCAATCTCCGCCTTAAAAATATCCACTGTCTTGGCCTCCACAGGAGAGCTTTCTTTCCAATGGTTATGTCCTTGAAAAAGTTCACAAGTTTAAAAACGACAAACGTTTAATAAAATAAAATGTTTTCATTAAATTAGGTGGTCAGGCCCTTAAACAGCTTACGATAGAATGACAATCCACACCAACTGCAAGAATGGAAATGCATCCTGTCACCATGTCACGAAGAAACCACTGGTGTCGTCCCCATAATAAAAAGTTTTAAAAAAATGCTGATCCTGAAGTTGAAAGACTTAGTTTGTTGTCTTTAGACTTTACTTTAGATTTTAGAAGTACAGCATGGAAATAGACCCTTTGGCCCGAGTCCACGCCAACCACCAATACACTAACGCTATCCTACACACACACTAGGAACAATTTACAATTTTTACCAAAGCCAACTAACCTATAAAACCTTTAGGTCTTTGGAGTGTGGGAGGAAACCAGAGCACCCAGAGAAAACCCACTCGGTCACAGGGAGAATGTACAAACTCCGTACAGACCGCACCCGCAGTCAGGATCGGACCTAGGTCTCTGGCGCTTAAAGGCAGCAACTCCACCGTTGCGCCACTGTGCTACTTAGAACACTTCCAGAAGCAGCAGGGGTTGCAGTCCCATTAGGCACAAGAGCACCAAAACTTTCCAAACTCAGTTTTAAGGAATTAAAACTTCTGGACGGGTCAAACAAGACAAATTACAGACTGGGATTTTTAAGTTGTGGGAGGTGTGGGTTTGTGAGGTGAGACCCAATGGTAAGGCAGGTTTATTAGTAAGACTTTAAAAAAAATACAAATATTAAAATTAAGGTACAACATGACGTATCCCACAAGTTGTGTGTTGAAATGTGCAAGTTATTAAATTCAAATCAGCATTAGCGACCAAGGCAGTGGATTAGGCATGGTTGACGTGTACCATTTAATTTGACTTAGATTGATTAATAATCTATCAAGCATGTTCAAACAAGGGCTTAGCATCAAATTACCCATTTCAGAATAAATAGCTAAGGAAACATGTTTCAACAAGTGAGAGGTATATCACTAAACTGGAGTGTTTTTTATGAACAAAAGACTAATATGTCATGCTATTGACTAGGAATATTTATGGGTTTATACCTACTTTGAACGTAAGCATGATTTGATGACTGAAGAGATGTTACATTGCTACTAGTTTGGCCTTTCTGAAGCTCCATCTAGTAGACATGAAAAGGATCCCATGAACTGTTTAAATCACCTTCTGCTAAACATTTCTCCATCATGCAACACTACTAAAAACCCGCTTGTTCATTCATTCACTGTTAGCGAGGACTTGCATTGCATAATTTAACTACGACGTTTAATTTAGTTTAGTTTAGGTTAGAAAGACAGCGCGGAAACAGGCCCTTCAGCCCACCAAGTCCGCACCGACCAGTGATCTCTGTACACTTGCACTATCCCACACACACGGGGACAATTTACATTTATACCAAGCCAATTAACCTACAAGCCTGTACGTCTTTGGAGTGTGGGAGGAAACCAGAAATCCCGGAGAAAACCCACGCAGGTCACGGGGAGAAAGTACAAACTCTGTACAGACAACACCCGTAGTCAGGATCGAACCCGGGTCTTTGGTGCTGTGAGTCAGCAACTGTACCGATGCGCCACTATGCCACCCCAAATTGAATTGACTGCATTTCAAAAAACCTTCACTATTTCAAGCAAAACACAGAGTGCTGGAACCTGTCAGGTCATCGTCTGTGGAGGGAGGGAATAGGCAATGTTTTGGGTTGGGACCCTCTTCTATTTCAATGTGCTCTAGAATGTCGAGAGGACAGAGAAGGCGGGAGAATAACAGCACAAAATCGACAAAATATGTTTGCGGCCTCTGCCGACTGTGGCAGAAGGGTTAAGAGATGGTTAAGGATTAAGGCATGGTTAAGAGAAATGAAAGACATTTTACATGTAATCAAAAAATTTAAATTTGAATTAACCATGCTGCAACTTGACATCTTCCACTGGTTTTGCATTGAAATGTGCAACGTTTGAAAATTCAAAGAACGTGGGTGGTCAAAGTAATCGATCAAGCACGGTGAACCGGCTGCTCAGACAGCATCTGGCACTGCACCATTTCATTTGTCTTAGATTTCTGAGGACTCTTTCAAACATGTCCAAACACGAGTTAAGCATCCAATTATTCCTTTCAAAATATACAACAGAGTAAACATGTTTTAGCAGAGAAAGGTATATCTCACTCAGCAGAAATTGTATTTTTCATCAACTGGAAGGATTAACAATGTAGGTTATTGACTAACGTACCAATATTTATGGGTCTGCTACGGACGTGAGCACCTCCTTTAGTTGAGACTTCAGGCGTCACTGAAGGAGTGTTATATTATCACACGGATGATCTTTCATAGACCCCACCTGGTAGAAATAAAGCGCTCCCTTCAACCAATGAAACCAATAAAAGATTTTTATCTTGTGACCTGGTAAACAATTCTCCATCAATCGGCACTGCCAGAATAGGTCACATTCATTTGCTGTCGATGAGGATTTCCAATGTGTACTTTTGGTGCAATGTTTATAATGAACACTCTTCAAAAATTAATTCTGAAGGGTCCTGACCCGAAAATTCACTTATCCATGTCCTCTAGTGATGCTACCTGACCTTGCATTACTTCAGCACTTTGTGTTTTTGGTCCAAACTTAATCCATTGCTAGCAACATCTCAAGAAATTGATTAAAGATTTCAAACATTGAAACATGATATGCATATGTATTTTATATGGAGTATAATATATATATATATATATATACATGTGTGTGAAGAAGGGTCCAGCCCCGAAACGTCACCTGTTCTCCACAGATATACCTGCCTTAACTACTTCCTCTGGCAACTTGATCCATATCATTTCATTGTTGAATGTAGAAGTTTTTATTGGACCGCATCAGTACCTTGCAATGAAGAAAAATCAAGGTTAATAAATTATGGTCCAAAATTCCAAGAGTACTTTACATTGAACCCTCATTTACATTGGACCTCTAATGTACCACTATTGAAAAATGAAAGGCTTGGATAGAGTGGATGGCGAGAGGGTGTTTCCACTAGTGGGAGAGTCTAGGACTAGAGGTCATAGCCTCAGAATTAAAGGACGTTATTTTAGGAAGGAGATGAGGAGGAATTTCTTTAGTCAGAGGATGGTGAATTTGTGGATTTCTTTTGCCACAGAAGGCTGTGGAGGCAAGGTCAGTGGATATATTTAAGGCAGAGATAGATAGATTCTTAATTCGTACGGGTGTCAGAGGTTACGGGGAGAAGGCAGGAGAATGGGGTTAGGAGGGAGAGATAGATCAGTTGTGATTGAATGGCGAAGTAGACTCGATAGGCCGAATGGCCTAATTCTCCTATCGCTTATGATCTTATGACAAGCAATTTAGATGCCATAGTACATATCTGCTAGAACATTACCAACGAATGCAAAATTTATAGATGTCCATATTGCTTGGAGAATCCCAGATTATCACTGGCACTAATAATGCAATTAACACTGTAAAAAAGGAAAACAATGGTCTCTGATAACAATAGACAATAGGTGCAGGAGTAGGCCATTCAGCCCTTCGAGCCAGCACCGCCATTCAATGTGATCATGGCTGATCACTCTCAATCAGTACCCCGTTCCTGCCTTCTCCCCATACCCCCTCACTCCGCTATCCTTAAGAGCTCTATCCAGCTCTCTCTTGAAAGCATCCAACGAACTGGCCTCCACTGCCTTCTGAGGCAGAGAATTCCACACCTTCACCACTCTCTGACTGAAAAAGTTCTTCCTCATCTCCGTTCTAAATGGCCTACCCCTTATTCTTAAACTGTGGCCCCTTGTTCTGGACTCCCCCAACATTGGGAACATCAATTGCTGTTATAATTGAGTGATTTACTAGATCACTGTACGAAGCATTTGAAGTGTAATGTGGGACTGGAGACCTGCTGGGAATAGTGGTAGGTTTCCTTATCTGAAGGTTATTCGTGAATAAGCCAAGTATTTTAGAAAATTACAGCTCTTAGAAAATACCAGCCCTCAGACTGCAAGATTTATCGATTTCAGTTTCACAACATGCTATTACAGGATTGATTTCAAGCAGAGATTACTGTTGTTTGCACAAGTACAGTGAGGTACATGTACAATGAGAGATCTTGCTTGCAGCACCTTCACAAGCACATAGACTCGGACAAATATACAAGAACATAAATTATACATAAAATTCTGCAAGACAGGTAAAAGAAAAAATAAGAAATGAATGCATACCACAAAGAAAATAAAAAGCAACTCCATGTCTATACAAGTGGTTGTTTGCATGAGTCTGAAGAAGGCTTCTAACCCGATACGTTACCTATTCCTTTTCTTCAGAGATGCTTCCTGACCCGCTGAGTTACTCCAGCATTTTGTGTCCATCTATGGTGGTGGTTCGGAGTGTTCTATTCAGGACAGGTGTACATCGAGTCTCCAGCAATATGCACTCTTGCACCATAATATTAATACACAGTACAAAAAACAAAAAAATATTGGAAGAACACAGCAGATCAGGCAGTATCTGTGGGGCGGAATGGACAGGTGACTTTTCAGGTCGAGTCACTTATTTAATTCAGCATACTGAAACTCAGAGCCAACTGATGCAGTCCCCTTCAATGTGAGCAAAGCCAAGGTAGTCTGTTGTGAGCTAAATGGCCTTTATATTACCTTTCCCCAAGCTCCCATTTCTGCCCTAGTCTCCAGCTCCATTATTAATTATTTGGCAATGACAATTAAAACCAGAGTCTGGCCCAAAAAACTCTTTAGAAGCACATTTGTTCCAACTAGGGTTGCTTAAGAACCTATGGTGTAATGAACCCATTGACGCCAGTTCAAAATTCATGTTTCAATTATCTATCACAGTGGCGCAACTGAAAACAGCGCCAGCAACCCGGATTCAATCCTGGCCTTGGGTGCTGTCTGCGTGGAGTTTGCACGTTCTCCGCATGGGTTTCCTCCATGTGCTCCAGTTTCCTCTCTCAACCCAAAGAAGTGCGGGTTTGTAGGTTAATTGGCCACCACAAATTACCACTAGTATTCAAGGTGTGAAAAAGTGGAATAACATAGAGCTAGAGTGAAAAGGAAGGTATGGTCTTAAATGGTCGGCGTGGACTCGATGGGCCTACTTCCATGCTGCATCTTTCAAACAATCGATCAACATGAATTTTTCAAACTCAGGCTTTAGCTGCTTCTCAATACATTGTCGCAAAGGAGTATCAGAGGCAATTTATCATACCACTGCAGCTCCTAAACAGTTCTATGTCAGAACCCAAAATAAAATGGCATGCTGTCTTTTAAATATCTATCTTAGGGGTTTCCCAACCTTGGAGTATCAGTCTGGAGTTACATTTGGACCAAAATGGATAAGGATATTCCATTTCCGTTTTAAAATGACATTGGTGATCCAAGTGGGATTTAATATTCTGGCAGTTTCATATTCACTGTTTCATTCAGGTTAATTTAACATGCTGAAGTTAAATAGCTCTGCTGCCACGATAGCATTTCAGTTCATAGGTTATTAGGTCACAAAAACTAAGGAGCTGATTGTAGACTTTAGAAGGGCTCAACATCCGAGGATAGCGGAGTGAGGGGGTATGGGGAGAAGGCAGGAACGGGGTACTGATTGAGAGTGATCAGCCATGATCGCATTGAATGGCGGTGCTGGCTCGAAGGGCTGAATGGCCTACTCCTGCACCTATTGTCTATTGTCTATTGACGTACACGCCGCTGGAGTTCAATGGGACTACTGTGGATAGGGTGAGCAGCTTTAAATACCTGGGAGTCCACATCACAGAGGATCTGACATGGACAACACACATTGCCGTACTGGTGAGTAAGGCAAGGCAGCGCCTTTACCACCTCAGACACTTGAGGAAATTTAGAGTCTCTCTGAGGATCCTTCAGTGCTTCTACTCTGGGGCTGTAGAAAGCATCTTGTCCGGGAACATCACAATCTGGTTTGGGAACAGCTCTGCCCAGGACAGGAAGGCTCTGCGGAGAGTACTCTGTTCGGCTGAACGCATTATGGGAACTATACTCGCCCCCCTGCAGGACCTATACATCAGGAGGTGCAGATCCAGCAACATTATGGGGGACCCCTACCACCCCAGCAACGGCCTGTTCCAGCTGCTACGGTCAGGTAACCCGCAAGAAATGAGCACAGGGTGCCTTTCAATCTATGTGCAGTCTGTGGGAAAGGAACAGAGACTATGCAATTCATTGTGACATGTTCAAGATAATGCAGTGTTTAAGAGCCATACAGCGTAGAAACAGGCCCTTTGGACCAACTTGCCCACACCGACCAACTTGCCCCACCTAAACTAGTCCTAGCTGCCTGCGTTTGGCCCATATCCTTCCAAACCTTTCCTATCCATGTATCTGTCCAGATGTTTCTTAAATGTTGTGATAGTATCTTTCTCAACTACCTCCTCTAGCAGCACATATATCTGCCACCATTTGTGTAAAAAGGTTGCCCCTCAGGTTCCTATTACATCTTTCCCACCTCATCTTAAACCTATATCCTCTGGTTCTTGATTGCTCCACTCTGGGTAAAAGATTGTGCATTTACCCTATCTAATCCTCTCATGACCTTAAATAACCTCTACAAGATCACCCCCCATCTTCCTGCGCCCTCAGGAATAAAGCCCTGTCTGCTCAACCTCTCCTTATAGCTCAGGCCCTCGAGTCCTGGCAAAATCCTCATAAATCTTTGCAATGAACATTGTTTACTGATTTTTTTTAAACATGAGCATCAGTCGCATTGCCCATTCACAACTGTTGTTGAAGAGGGTGGCTTGCGAGTTCATTTTAAAGTCTGAAGTCACGTTTAGGCCACAAAGCTAGGACTGCAGATTTCCTCTCTGAAAGGAGGACTTAAGCTTCCTCTGCCCCCCCCCCCCCACACTACTCCCCATGCACCCTGATGTTACCCCTCCTCCCTCCCCCACTTTCCCTTGCCCCACTCCTACTGCGACATCGCATCACCTTCTTCCCTCCCCCCCCCCCCCCCCTCCCAGTGCAACCTCCCTTTCACCCCCCCTTCTCCCAGATGGTCCAATTTCAAGTAATTGCCTGCCCACCTCCACCCCACATCCCAACCTCATCTCCGCTGCTAAGTTACTCCAGCACTTTATTTTTTGCTCAAGATTCCAACATTGCTTGGTGGAAGATTCTCATGCCAACTTCTACGACTATATTCCTGAACGGTCTTACAATACGTGGTTGTACATAAATTCCTGAAGATTCATCTGCAGGCAGCAGCAATAAACATATTATATAGTTGCATTAGCATCTTGCAATCTACCTCCAAGCACGGAGTTGCTGCCTTACAGCGAATGCAGCGCCGGAGACTCAGGTTCGATCCTGACTACGGGCGCCGTCTGTACGGAGTTTGTACGTTCTCCCTGTGACCTGCGTGGGTTTTAGAAACATAGAAAATAGGTGCAGGAGTAGGCCATTCGGCCCTTTGAGCCTGCACCGCCATTCAATATGATCATGGCTGATCATTCAGCTCAGTAGCCTATACCTGCCTTCTCTCCATACCCCCTGATCCCTTTAGCAAAAAGGGCCACATCTAACTCCCTCTTAAATATAGCCAATGAACTGGCCTCAACTACCTTCTGTGGCAGAGAATTCCACAGACTCACCACTCTCTGTGTGAAGAAATGTTTTCTCATCTCGGTCCTAAAAGACTTCCCCCTTATCCTTAAGCTGTGACCCCTGGTTCTGGACTCCCCCAACATCGGGAACAATCTTCCCGCATCTAGCCTCTCCAACCCCTTAAGAATTTTATATGTTTCTATAAGATCCCCCCTCAGTCTTCTAAATTCCAGCGAGTACAAGCCCAGTCTATCTAGTCTTTCCTCATATGTAAGTCCCGCCATCCCAGGGATCAATCTGGTGAACCTTCTCTGTACTCCCTCTAAGGCAAGAACGTCTTTCCTCAGGTTAGGAGACCAAAACTGCACACAATACTCCAGGTGCGGTCTCACCAAGGCCCTGTACAACTGCCTCCGAGATCTTCGGTTTCCTCCCACACTCCAAAGACGTACACGTATGTAGGCTAATTGGCTGGGCAAATGTAACAAAAACAAATTGTCCCTAGTGTGTGTAGTGTTAATGTGCGGGGATCGCTGGGCGGCGTGGACCCGGTGGGCCGAAGGGCCTGTTTCCGCGCTGCATCTCTAAATCTAAAAAAAATCTAAAGATCATTCCCTTACATAACCAGATAGTAAGTTTAGAGTTACAGATCAAGACAGTATATTTAGGCAATACATTTTAGCTGTAATTATTGAAGAAAGGAAAATATGGCCCTGGATAAGTATTTAATTATTGTGAACTGCACCAACATCTATTTCGACACAAATTTGAAATCATCTGAAAGCTGGCAATATGCTATTAAAATCTGTCTGTTGTACACACCCCTTTGTATTCTTCTCATCTAATTATAGCAAATGCAAGTGTTGTCAAGACAACTTGACATGGATGAGATGAACTTGTGATAGTCAAAGGATGTAAGCAACACACGACTTGAAACAATCGCGCCAAAGTAAATGGGTTTGAAAGAGCAAAAGTTTCAATTTCTCATTTAGACACAAGAAACTGCAGATTGAATTGATTGAAAATTACAGCATGGAAACAGGACCTTTGGCCCACCAAGTCAACGCCAACCATCGACATCCGTCTGCACTAGTTTTACGTTATCTCACTTTCGGATCCACTCCCTACACACGAGAGCCATTTATCCTACAGAAACCGACTCGTCTTTGGGATGTGGAAGGAAACCAAAGCTCCTGGAGGAAACCCAGACGGTCACAGCAAGAATGTGCCAACTCCACACAGACAGCAGCCGAGATCAGGATTGAACCCAGGTCTCTGGTGCTCAGTGGCAGTTGCTCCTCTGTGCAGCCAGAGGCTGGAATCTTGAGCAAAGCACAAAGTACTTAAGGAACTCAGCAGGTCAAGCAGCATCTGTGGAGGGAATGGACAGATGTTTCGTGTCAGAACCCTTCTTCAGACTGATTGGGTGGGGGGTGAAGCCTACCAAGTGATAGGTGGAAACAGGTAAGGGGGGGCGGGAGCAGGGGTGGCACCTGAAATAAATCCTGCCTGGCCTACTGAGTTCCTCCAATGCTCTGTATTTAGATTGAGATGCAGGCATGATTGTTCAAAAGCAACATGCATGAATAGGAAGAGAAGCAGTATCTATGTTTCATTATGATTCAGCAGAAGGCAGTCTTCATGACAAGATAATAGCATGATGAAATGATAATTAGAGGCCAAGATAAACTGGACGTGGAAAGGATGTTTCCAGTAATGGAAGAGTCTAGAACCAGGGGGCGCAGCCACAGAATAAAAGAACGTACCTTCAGAATGGAGATGAGGAGGAATTTCTTTAGCCAAAGGGAGGTGAATCTGTGGAATCCATTGTCACAGATGGCTGTGGAGGAAGTTATTGTGTATTTTTAAAGCAGAGATTGATAGTTGAGTTTAGAGATACAACGAGGAAACAGGCCCTTCGGCCCAACACGTCCGCATCGACCAGCGATCCCCGCACATTAACACTACCCTACGCACACTAAGGACAATTTTACATTTATACCAGGCCAATTAATCTTTAAATCTTTAGAGTGTGGGAGGAAAACAAAAATCCCAGAGAAAACCCACAATGGTCACGGGAAGAACGTACAGACTCCGTACAGACAGCACACGTAGTCAGAATTGAACCCGGGTCTCTGGCACTGTAAGGCAGTAGCTCTTACTGCTACACCATCATGCCAAGAACAGGCAACAACAGGCAACTATCCCATCCAGATAGATTCTTGATTAGTAAGGGTGTCAAAGTCTACGCGAAGAAGGCAGGAGAATAAGGTTGAGAGGGAAAAATAGATCAGCCATGAATGGCGGAGTACTCGATTGGCTGAATGGCCTAATTATGCTCCTGTATCTGTAAGATAATTGAAAACAAATAATGTTACAGTATATAAAACAATGCAATTTCTGGATAAACCTTCCCAGCACTAACTGTATTGATTTTATAGTATTTAAATCACAAAGTCAGTTTATCAGTCAGGCTCTTGTTGTTCATTTAGTGAATGGAATGCACTATTATTGTCATGTAGAAAGGCATGGTCATGGTAACATTACCGCTAATGTTACCATGACCCTGGCCCACTACATGACTATAATAGGATAGGCTTTAACCCTAATGTTTAAATCATTCTTACATCCATAAAATTAAAATATATACATTTTGAGAAGTCCTTTAAGATGTAGTAAGAACATAAGAAATAAGGGGAAGAGTCACTGTTAGGCTGCTAATTCCTGCTGTTATTTAACATTTTTTGAGCTGATTTTGTGCTTCAATATTTTCCTGGACCATCTCCAGGAAATATCACTCGATTCCTCTGAAATCTAGAAATCATCAACAAACATCAAGACCAAGGGAAAAGCTTTGCTGTGTCTTGTGACTGCTGAAATTTTGTTCGGTATTTATACCGAATGACAATAAAGTTCTGTTATACTGTTATACTGTTAAAATTCACTGATGTTTTATTTCCCGCAGTGTGCTACAAACACTTCACACTCTCCTCCCATACTGGATTCTCCCTGAACTCAATTTCAATCACAGTCCAAAAGAGGATGGATATTGAAGTTCCTTTCTGATGTGTGCCCAGAGATATAAACACTTGTTTATTATCCATATAGTCATGGGCATGTTTGTGTGATTTTGTATTTTCCTGCATATATACATGAATTGAATCAATCCTTTTCTGTATAATGTAGGTAAGTTCATGAAAATATTTTGTGCAACCATGGTGGGACGGCAGTGGTGCAGCGGTAGAGCTGTTGCCAACAGCAGACGCCCGGGGTCGATCCTGACTACGGGTGCTGTCTGTAAAGAGTTTGTACGTTCTCACTGTGACCCCGTCGGTTTTCTCAGGGTACTCCGGTTTCCTCCCATACTCCAAAGACGTACAGGTTTGTAGGTTAATTAGCTTTGGTAAAATTGTAAACTGCCCCGTGTGTCGGATAGAACTAGTGTACAGAGTGATCGCTGGTCGGCGCGGACTCGGAGGGGCCTGTTTTTGCGCTGTATCTTTATCTCTAAAGTTTCTCTACCTCGGCTGCCTTTTGAGTTTCTCCAGCACTTTGTGTGTTGGATAAATAATTTAACTATGTGCCCACCACTAATTATCCCGTTTACAGGACTTGGAGTTCTTACAGTAAAAAGCCACAAGAGGGCAGCATCATTCAAGATATCTTTTTGTTTTGTTTGTGTGTGAATATTCTTCTAAACCTAATTATCTAGATTATTTAACCAAACCCATTTCTCGCATTGAATTTATTGTAAGCAGAAGTTAAGAATGTAATTAAATCCTGGATCAATGTAACGAGGAAGCAGTCATACCCCAAGGCAACTGCACAATGTCTTGGCAAATGATCCTTTTATTCCATACTTTTTCTTGGAAGGTTCCTGCTTATCTGTAGAGTGAAGACTAATTTTTAATCACCTTATCAGCTCTTCTCGCCGCTCGCCTCGCCCCAGTGGATTTTTCACACAGAGCTGGGTGGGTATATGGAATGAGCTGCCAGAGAAGGTAGTTGAGGCAGTTACTATAACATTTAAAACGTCTATAGGCGGGTACATGGGGAGGAAAGCTTTAGAGGGAGTGTGCAGAAAGGACCTGCAGATGCTGGTTTATATCTGGAGTATCTTAGCCGGTCAGGCAGCATTCCTGAAGAAAAAGGATTGGTCATGTTTCTGGTCTGAAGAAGGGTCCCGACACAAAACGTCAACCATTCTTTTTCTTCATAGATGCTGCCTGAGTTACTCCAGCACTTTGTGTCTATCCAAACTTTAGAAGGAATTGGGCCAAATGCAAGCAGGTGGGACGAGCGTAGATGGGACATCTTGGTCGGCATGCACAAGTAGGGCTGATGGGCCTGCTTCCGTGCTGTCGGACTCTTATGACTCTGAGTGCTCAGATGAATGTTTGTTCTATGGTGATGCTTCAATTATCTTCATTCATTTTTCAGGATCTGGGCATTGTTAGCATGGCCAGAACTTATTGCTCACCCCCAATTATTTTCTTAAGGTGTTGCAGGAGGAATTTCTTTAGTGAGATGGTGGAGAATCTATTGAATTCATTGCAACAGAAGGCTGTGGAGACCAAGTCAATGGATATTTTTAAGGCAGAGATATTCTTGATTAGTACGGACGGGTGTCAGGGGTTACGGGGAGAAGGCAGGAGAATGGGTTAAGAGGGAAAGATAGATCAGCCACGATTGAATGGCAGATTAGACTTGATGGGCTGAGTTTCTTTTGCTGTAGGCATCTCGGTAGTACAGTTGAGGAAGGAGCTCCAGATTTACACCCTGTACTGAAGAAGAAATCACTATATATTTCCAAGTTTAAGTTGATGTGCTAGTTGGATAACAATCTGCCAGTAATGGAATTCCCACACATCTAAAGACCAGGTCCTTCTAGACAGTAGAGGTCATGGGCTGCGGAGGTGCCCTTTGAGTAAACTAGGCAGGAAATTGTGGTGCATTTTGTAGATAATACACAATGCAGCCATTATATGTAATTGGTGGAGAAAGTGGGTCAGTAGATGGATAGCAGGCCAAATCTAGTGTTGGGTTTCTTGGTAGGGATGGTCAATGCCTGGCATTTACGTATCAGCCTATAAGAAACTGGCGAGTCAACTGTCTAAAGGTATAATTAGTTTAGTTTATTATTATCAGGTGTACTGAGGTATAGTCAAAAACGCTTGATTATGCTGATGGCCTTGTCAAATCAACTTTAAGTGTAGATGGGGTCAATGGAAGGGAGGTTGGTTTGCGTAATGGTCTGAGCTTAGCCCGCAACTCAGCAATTTCTTGTGGTCATGGGTGGAGGTGTCCCCAAACCAGGCTGTGAAGGATTCCAATAAAATGCTTTCTACTGTGCACCTGTAGAAGTTGGTGAGGGTTGTTGGAGACATGCCAAACCTCCTAAGCTTTCTAAGGAAGTAGAGGTGGTGATGTGCTTTCTTGGCCACAGCTTTGATGTAGTTGGTCCAGGACAAATTGCTGGAGATATTTATTCTCAAGAACTTGAAACTTTCGACCATCTCTGCTTTGGCACCATATACACCGGGGATGTGTGTACTGCTTCGCTTCCTAAAGTCAATCACAATCTCCTTTGTCTTGCTGACATTGAGGGAGAGGTTGTCGTCTTGGCACCAGATTACAAAGTTCTAAATCTCCTTCCTGTACTCTGCCTTGTCATTGTTTAATATCAGTCCACTGCTGTGGTGTCGTCTGTGAACTTGTAAATTGAGCTGAATTGGTATTTGGCTGCATAGGCATGAGTGTATAAGGAGTATAGTAGGGAGCTGAGAACAAATCCTTGTGGGGAACCTTTGCCGAGGATTATTGTGGAGGATATGTCACTTTTCCTCACTGTAGTCTGTTGGACAGGAGGTCGAGGATCCATGTGCAGTTCCACTGGTCTGGAGATGAGCTTGGCTGGGACAATGATATTAAATAGGAATAGGAATCTGACATAGGTGTCCTTCTTATCCAGGTGTTTCAGGGATGAGTGCAGGACCAGGGATCATGACATCATCCATGCACTTGTTGTGGCAGTAGGTTAACTGCAGTGGATCAAGGTTGCTTGATAAGTTGGATTTCATTAGTACCATAACCAGCCTCTCAAAGCTCGTCATAATGGTGGATGTCAAGACCACTGGACAGTGGTCATTAAGGAATGAGATCATGCTTTTCTTTGGCACTGGAATGATAGCAGTCTTCTGGAAGTAGGTGGGTACCTCAGAATGGAGTAGGGACCTTGGGAATAGGCACACGGGTCTCACCTGACAGGTGTTATTGCCGTGGCCTGCTGCTCAAAATGAGCATAGAATGCATTAAGTTCATCAGGGAGGACTGCACTATCGCCAGTAATGCTGCCTGACTTTGCTTTGCGGCCAGTTATGATATAAAGTACAGGTGCTCCTCAACTTACGATGGGTTGCGTTCCGAGAAACCCATTGTAAACTGAAAATATCGAAAGTCGAAATGCATTTAATACACCTGATCACGTGGCCGGAAGCGAGCTGCAGCTCGCTGCCTGTTTGCACCATCGCAAAGTCGAAATATCGTAAGTCGAAGCATCGTAAGGCAGGGAGCACTTGTAATATTGATTTCAGCAAGAATCAGCCTTCAAGCAACTTCCAAATGTGACTCACAAATTTCAGGAGAGCTGCATTAAAAAAAACACTACAATCTCAGATTTAGGTTAGTTTGTCATCAGGCTGCAACAAATTTCCTTATTTGCATGAAGCTCAGAGTAAACAATATACATTATGATTGATAAGACAAATACAAAACAGTGCATAGATTGCAGACAAATAAAGATATAAAAGTGCAATAACAGAAAAATTTAATGAGGTAGTTAAAAGTAGACGGGGGGGATTTAATAGGAATCATAGGGGCAGATTGACACAAAGGGTGGTAGGCAGACCTCCCAACATTTGATTTTACAAATTCATAATTTTGATGTCCAAAATTCAGAATTTTACATCAACATTCATTAGGGTTAGGCACGTAATATGGCGCGCAATGCAACTTTTCAGCACAAAAAAAGTATGCATGTCAAATATGCGTACGCATTGCGCTACATTCACATGTGAAAAACGACTATTATTTCCAACAGTCTGTAGTTCTTGGACTACATGTACAATGTCAGGCCTATCATGAGTATATTCTACTATTATAGAAAGGTTATTGAACAGAAATACTTTTTACAACAACCAAAAAATTGTTGTTTTGTTTTTCTATTTTGCTTTTTCTTTACACATCCCAATTCTCTTGGTATTGAATAAAAGAACGGTCATAAAATTATGACAAGTTATGATTTGTCATGATTTTATGACCAGTTATGAAGTTTCATTTAAAAAAATGCACATACCTAATTTAATTGGACATACTTGCTCCAGTGGTCTTCAACAGCAAATCACAACGGTCCATGTCCCCCCCAACCCCCACTCCCCACCCTTCCTCCACCCCCACTCCCATTCCACTGCTCCACAGCCCCCCTCCCCCGCACCCTAACCCCCTCCCCCCTCCCATCCCCTCTCAACATCATGCTCCGTAGCTAGGCAAAGCCAGCGGCGAGACGAGGTCAGGCCAGCGACAAGGTGAGCAACGAGGTGAGGCGAGCGACGAGGCTGGGCCAGCGGCAGGACGAGGCGAGTACAGTGGCGGGGAAAGTTGTTCTTAAGTCTGGCGGTCCAGGCTTTCAAACTCCTGCATCTTCACGCAGAAGGTAGCAGAGAGAAATGGAATTGGCCAGGATGCAAAGCACCCTTGATAATACTTCCGACCACCCTGACGCTCTGCACCATGAAGACAGACCAGGCACTATTCACCTCTGCAGGTGAACACAAGTGCAGGTGAACACAAGCCACTGTGAATGCATCCCATCAAAATACTGCCCCCTATGTTATGATAGGCACATACATTCACAGCATGTAGCAATCAGGATTCAATGAGTCTGTTGATTTATTGTTTGATGCAGATTCAACCTGGCAGATATACATCCTTTAGGACTTGGCCAACTTGGTTGGTGATGCTACTACCAGATTATTCTTGGTGGCAGATGTTAATGCCTGCCACCTAAATTACATTCTGTGCCCTCACAACTTCTTCCAAGCCTTGTTGAACATGAAGAAACAATGATTGTGGCACAGTGGTAGAGTTGCTGCCTTACAGTGTCAGAGACCTAGATCTAATCCTGACTTCGGGTGTTGTCTGTACAGTTTGCATGTTCTCCTTGTGACCACGTGGGTTTTTCCAGGTGATCCAGTCTCCTCCCACATTCCAAAGATGTGCAGGTTTGTAGATTAATTGGCTTCAGTAAAAATTATAATTGGTCCCAAGTGCGTTGGATAGTGCTAGTGTAAGGGGATCACTGGTCAGCAGACCCGGTGGGCTGCAAGGCCTGTTAACATTGGAGGGGAACAGTAATAAGAAAAATCTGACAGTGTTACAAGAAAAAAGGCCCTTCAGCCCAACTCATCCATGCCAACTAAGATGTCCCACCTAAGCTAGTCCCAATTTGCCTGGATCCTTCTAGATTTCCCTATTATTGTACCTGTCCAAGTGTTTTTTAAATGCTGTTCCTGTGCCTGCCTCAACTACCTCATCTGGCAGCTAATTCCATATATCCAGCACCCTCGGAGTGAAAAGGTTGCTCCTCGGGTTCCTATTAAATCTTTCCCCTCACTTTATGCCAAAGTCTTCTGGTTCTGGGTAAAAGACTGAGACAATGTGAAAGAATGCACAGTATACAGGTGAAATTGACAAAAATCAAAGAATTTTAATTATGTAAATTCCGACATAGGCATTACTCACTGGCAGTGTTAAAGTTAATTCTGTGAAAACCATTTATTGCTAGCTATGGCAGACATTTTAAGCTGAATGTGCTATTATACTGAATACGCTCCCATGGGAAGTCGGCCTTCACAGTACCAGACACCTGCAGATAATAAGTTGCTTCCCAGGGTTTAGAAGTTGTTTTTCATGGTTTGTTGAGGACTGGACATTCCAATGTTCTGAACTAGATGCTATGGTGCCTCCTGATCGCCTAACGGTGCCTCTCTAATCATCTTTGCTATGCAACTCCTCTTTACTCCTGTTTGTCCCCCTAACAATTAAAAGAACTATACTATGGAAACCTTACTATGTTATTGTTAAGACTAGATGATGTCATGTAACTGTGGAAAATTACTGAACTGTGGAAAATTACTGGATGTGCTTTTTGTGCTCTTTGAATTATTTCTTAGATAAGTCTAGGCGACTTTCACAGCAAGCAGTGTGGTAAAATGAATTTGAAAAAGTTATCTAATTTAAATTTAGAGTTATTCTTCAGCAATAAAGATTTAGCAAGGGAAAAAAAATCGACATAGTACAATTAGTGGTGCCGTACGATGGCCAAATACTGCAAACTGTCCTCAGTCAAAAAATAATAATAATCATACATTTTCAAATCAGTTACATTTCCATGAATTTTGAACTGAGGACTTCACCAAAAGCAAAGAATAATTTTATTGTTTTCCAAAAAACACCTGAACATAACATTAATATGCAGTGTGACCGAGGCCAACATATTTCGAGCTCCCGTGAGCTGATCCTGCAGGGGAACATTTAAGGTTAAAACAGCTAGAAACCACAAGCAACAAAATAACACCATATTAATTGGGCCTTTTCTTTCCTGGACAAAGAGGCAGCAAATATATTGGCAAATTAAGCTCCAACAACAATGGCACTAACAGTACAATAGTAATACACCGTACTATATATTCACCTGCAGTAAACTCGAAATTGCAGAGCCCACCAAGCAAGAAAATAACATTAAAGATCACAGTTTCATGCACAATCTTAACAGTAATACTGAAGTAGAAAAATATTGATGTCAATAATGGAGCATGAGCAAATAACTCAAGTATGCGTAACATTTTTAAACCCCCATTACAGAACGATTTGTCAACAGAAAACCAGAGGGTGCATTGGTGAAAGCTTGCAGGTCTGGGAATCCCGGTCATCATTTGAACAAAACCAATTTAGATGGCTCTAGCAGATTATTAGATTCAGGCCAATTCTTGATGCAATCTAATTCTTCGAACCCAAGTGGTAGCAATCGAGATTTTTTTTCTCTATTAGAGCCATATAAACAATTGTCTTCTCAAATTGCCAACAAGGGCACTAAAATATTGACCAATGGGTTCCACTGAACATACATTTACAGCACAGTATAAAATTGGTATTCAACCCCTTTGTCATTAAACTGCAAAGTATTTGTGAATTGCTGTCCTCATTGAGTAGGATCCCAAGTATAAAATTTAACCAGTGGCAGAAAATCAGCAACTGTGTACAACGTCAGAAAAAACAGTATTGTATTAATTTTAACTAGCATTCTATCTGACCATCAGCAAATGGCATTCTCATCTCATTTCCATTATACCCATTAAAATACAAATCGGATAGACTAGCGTTTTATCTCATCACTTTTCAATGACCTCGACACATAATGAAAGCTAACAAAATACTACCCCATTCCACACATCCAAACATTGAATTTAACCATATACTTTGCAAATCACCATTTTCTTGGGTATACATCAATCGAGAGAACAACACGACAACATTAGAGAACTCATCACCTTCACACTACATCAAAAGCCAATTTGTAAATTTAAACATGCAAGATTAAAAATATGAGAATAATTAGACTGCATCATTACTGTTGGTCTACATGTGATAAATTAAGAGTGAAATATTTGTATTTACAAATTCCAGCCAAAATAATTATGGTAATCTGTAAATGTAAAGCAGGATGATAAATATTAAATTACTGCTCATGTGTAACAGAACACACAGGTTTCAATCTAATAGTAAAGAAAAAGCAGATTGTTTACGAAGAACATTAGTCCAGTTTATACAGGCAAGATAGGCCAAAAACTTTACAGGTTCCTTTAACTAAGTGATTGCTGGTGCTAATGGCATTATGCTCTTGTTGAAAGCCACCAGCAATTAAATTAAGTTTTTTTGTAGATCCAATTGCTTTAGGATCTGTGAATAAATCAAATACTTGAATCATGTTGAAGGTGACATTCTCTATGCCAACGAGAAAACCCAGCCATTTTGCAGTCTTGCTTAAAGTTGTGTCGGTCTCCTCCTAGGGAGAGAAAATGATCTTGACTAAATAAATTTGATCATTGTACAGAACGTCACGAAAAAGAAAAAGTAAATCCCAACCCAAAAGTTTGAATGTTGTTCAACAGCTCCATGGTGATATAATTGCATTTTCAATGAGCAAGAAATTCCAAATATCGTGTTACGTGAGTGAGCAGATTAAAAAAAATTCTGAATGCAGGGGACCCAACATTTGTCTTCACTAACCTCTCCACAGAAGCTTTTAGAGTTTTTTGTTATGCTCCACACTAAATCACTCCATCCTCACCTTCGTTTTCTCAGACAAACTTGTTGTCTACGCAAACGCTCCTCAGGCAAGCTGATTTTTTCTGGCGATTGTATGCTTCTCTGCATCAAACATTATCTCATATCCTTTGTAACCTGAAGTTAGCATTCATTACTATTTGGTAATCTTTTGTACAAATTCTTTAAAAAGTATCCATCATCCATTTAGCAAAGTCCGTTAATCTATCTTGGTCATCTCAAGCCTCATGCCAGCCACCTTACGATAGTTTTATGGTTACTCTTCCCTTAGAGACCACACATGGAGCTTGATAACTCTTTTCACATTCTGCTGTTGATCGGATTGATGAAAGATACAGCATGGAAAATCTGCTGTTCGGCCCATTGAGTACATGCCGCCCAATCATCTATTAGCACTTGTTCTTTGTTATCCCACTCTCGCATTCACTCCACAGGGGCAATTTCACAGAGGACAATTGACCTACAAACCAATACACCTTTGGGACGTGGGGGGGGGGGGGGGGGGGGGGAAATGGAGCCCCCAGAGGAAACCCAAGCAGCCACAGGGAGAATGTGCAAACTCTACACAAACAACGCCCAAAGACACGATCAAACCAGGAAATCTGGCGCTGTGAAGCAGCAGCTCTACCCAGCTGCTTCACTGTGCCTTTGCTGTTCATGTGCCTTAATAATACTTTGCATTGCATTACATTTTACAATTGTTGCTTCTCTTTTATCATTGCATCTCTTTGCTGATAATTTCCTTCTTACCTTCCCTTTGAATTTCCTGTAATCAATCTAATTATCTTGAGTTAATCACCTATCATATACTTATTTCAGTTCTATTTTACATTTTTTTTGGTCATCCAAGGAACTCCAGCTTCAATACCTCATGGGGTGTTCCTAGAATGCATCTAAAACTCCAACTTAAAGATAGTCTTTTGAACCCTTTTTGTATAAAGATTTGATTCAAGGCCTTGTTTCAAAAACCACATACCAATAAACACTCTGTACCATCAGGTGCCTGTTTATGATGACTTCGCAGGCAGATGCTAAAGATCATGTCGTGCAAAGAGCAATACCTCTTGTACGGTCAACAGTGACTTCAAGCAAGATCACCAAGCATATCATGGTTGTTCTCACGTTGCTTTTCTGTGGGGCGTTATTGTGCACAAATAGGTTGCCATCTTGCCTATTAGTTGCCTTGTCTGAACTTCAAAAGTAGCCCATTAACAGTAAATTTATCTTAAGCAGAGTTAAAAATTGACCGTTATCTTTTTGTCATTTTAACAGAAAGAAAGCTTACATTCACTTTAAAATAATTCCCTAATGCCTACAACAAAAGTGACAGTTCTGACGTTGAGCCATTTTAGAAGAGAGGGATAGATCACCAAGATTAGGCAATGATTGGGAACATGAAACTGGAACTTTGTGAAATAGAAAATTAACTTCAAATGAATGTTGCCATTCATAAATGATCTACTGACCTGCAGTGAAGGATGAATCAAATCAGTTGGAGTTTCGCTGCCTGATATTTTGATCCTTATGATTTGTGGATGAATTACTTTTCCTGGACAAGAAATGAAGAATTTGTGAAAGACTGCCTACTATGACTAATTTCAAAAACATCTTAAATATGGAAGTTAGATAAACTTACAAAGGAGCAGATCCTTGTTCATCATCTGTTCAGCATCAAATTCACATGCAAAAACAAAAATTGGTTTAGTATATGCATATCAAGATATTTAATACATTTACATTTGGCATTTAACTTTTCAAAACCTGATCAGTAATTTCTGTAAAAAAGCTTCTCGATAAGCAGTAATTGGAGATTTTTGAGTCAAGGTGAAGTCACTTGATAACAAAGTGGGAGACTTTTACAACCGGTTTGGTGTTACAGTACAGAGATGAATGATTAATGTTTAAAGATAAAATAAAAATGCCAATAAGATCTGTCCCAGTACTTCACATACTCGCATTCATCCTTATTTTTGAATTCTGGTCATGTGAAAAATGCAATTCTCACATTTTGCAAGTCATATTTCCAAACTTCAGACGCCAAATACTACATCTTTACCTAATAAAATATTATTTGTAAAGTTTTATATAGACTCCAGTCTCTAAAATCATGAATTCATACCAACATTTTTATTGGAGTTCTCAAACGTATTATTCCAAGTATGAAAGCAGAAAAGCAGCACTTTTGTTTCTAAATTTAACACTAAAATAAGTAGATGTCTTATCAACACTAGGAGCTGTAGATGAGCAGTTTGTACATAAGGCAAGCCGTTTAGCATTGTTTTCCTTAAATGAAATCTACTTCGGCACGAGCTTGACACCATTCATTGATTTTTTTGCCTGAAATACAATTTAAAGACCATTTTTACAGCCAACTTCCCAGTTAGATTTTGTTGGGAAGCAAGCACCCGAAAGTATTTTCAACGTAGACCAAGTTCACACATAAATGAGCCTTTATGTGTTGAGTTTAAATTTTTAAAAACCAAGCACACCTGCCCAAAACTGACCTTTGTTAAACAAAACAAAAAACCAAGCCTGAACATACTTCGGCATACAATTTGTGTAGCTAACAAAAATATTCTATTAACAATCTAATTCCAATAAATTGTTTTGCCAATTTGGAGCCTTGTAAGTGGCCGTTTAGGATAAATCATGTTATTGGTCGCTCTTGGCCAAGTTCATAAAGATAGTAAGTCAGATGGTGACAGGACGCAACCCTGCAATTTTTAACGACTCAACATTTACAGAACTAAGGAAAAACCAAGGGTGGGAAATTAAATGGGAACTTCTACTGTAGTACCAGAAGGTACAAAGCCTTCCTTCTGTGTTACACCATTGCATGGTTGAATCATTAACCTTTCCTGCCAAGACTGGAAACTGAAGTGATAAGATTATTACCACCAGGCTTTTCTACTTTCAAACAATTTCTGATCTTCGAGCAATTTTGTTTGTACAACTGTTGCTGGAGTGATTATTATTGCCCAAACCAGTCATAACCGGTTGGTTATTTCACTCCCAGAGAAATAAACCAAATGACATTAAATATATTTACATAAATTCTGAAAGCAAATCAGATCTGTGTTACCATAAAATTTACAGGATGATCACATTTCAGCCAACATTTATCATCTGCGGGGAGTGCACTTTATACGATTAATGGTGACTTGTTGAAAGATGGGAAATGCAGGTTTGTAGGTTAATTGGCTTGGTATAAGTGTAAATTATCCTGTGTGTAGGATAGTGTTAATGTGCAGGGATTGCTGGTCGGTGTATCTCTAAACTACACTAAACAAAGTTTTGACATTTTAGATGGTTTTGAATATTGAGAAATTTAAACAGGTACTACGTTTGACACTGCACCTTTTCAACAGAGTTTGCATCAAGAGTGGCTGTAGTAAATGACTTTACAACCTTCAGGCATAAATAATGGAAAAGGGCCAGTTCAACCAGCAAGTTATTCGATTTACAGTAAACTAATACTAAACCCATGGATGGCACAACTGTGCAAAGATGGCAAGAACCTGAATTCTGAGCAACCCATCCATTGGGGTTATTCCACTTACCACAGGATATGGACCAGCAGCAAACTAGAAATAAAATATTTTGCTTGAATTATGTAAAGACCTTGTACACGAGTCAATAGAAGGCTTAAAATGTAAATTCTCCACAAAATTCCTTGACAGCTACTCTAGTCATTTCAGGTACTCAATGGTGATGAAATTTATCTTTGCCAGTACCAGGAAGCTCATCAGAAACTATCTGCTTTACACCATGCATAACCTTTTCTTCCTCCAAAATGAATGGAAACTCAGATGTTCTGCTTAACCTGAGCTATCATGTCTAATTTCAACCAGCCTTGTTTACTTGACAATGCCACAGTCCACCTAGTCTTTTGACTATTTTTACATTTACCAAGCCAATTTACCTTCATATCTGTACGTCTTGAGTGCGGGAGGAAACCGAAGATGTCGGAGAAAACCCACACGGTCACAGACGCACAAACTCCATACAGACCGCACCTGTAGTTGGGATCGAACCCGGGTCTCCAGCGCTACACGTCAGCAACTCCACCATTGCGCTACCATGCCGCCCATTTTTGTTTCCTTGTAAATATCAGAATGGCCTTGAGCATGGCACAGAATTTAATCAAGTGCCCTTACTGATAATTTGATGTAGAATTCATTCTTTGGTCTGTCAAATATGCAGGTTACAAAACAATGTCACATCCAATTTTGAAATTACTGCAAGGGTGATTTTGCTATTTACGAGAAGCACAATCCTTCCCACCAGATGGCTACTTTTAGATTTCTTGAACAAGATAACGAGGGAAAGCAGTCATAAACTGTCTCAACTGTGCCTACACCCGAGATAGAGGCTAGACTTCAAAAAAGGTATCAATTTAACAGATAATTGAAAATGCAAGAACTGTGGGATCCAACAGCTATCCAATTCTCTAAAGGTGCCAAGAATTGAAGTCTCCAGGCACACCTAACACTATGCACACTATTCTTTGCAATCAGATCAATGAAGAACCTTTGATCTGTCAGTTTGCCTTGGATTATAGAAATGCTTCTTGATTTGGACGGCTTGAATTTCATTCTGGCCCCAGTGATGTTCTCTTGAAGCTTCCCTAAAAGGCGCCTGGTGCAAGGTGCTGTTGTTGTTATGATTGTCATGTCAACCATGTAGGCCCTAATGGGTTCCAGACTTCAGCCGCTCGCCACCCACTACCGACTTGGAGGCCCTTCTGATGACTTCCATAGCCATGGTAAAAATCAATGGGGAGATGGTACACCCTGCCATTAAGGCCAATCTCCATGCAGTGCCATGTGGTGCTAAAGTCTGGCGTGGTGAAACAGAGCTGCAGATCTTGAAAATAAGCCTTGACAAGGCTTGCGATAGTCTCTGGTATCCTGAAGTCAAAGGATGCCCAGAGGAAACTGTGAGGGACAGTCCTGAACGCGTTGGCAAGGTCAAGGAAAATGACATGTAGATCTCTCTTTTATTTTTTGCAATCAGATCCCTACCCAAGAAGACAACTTCTGCCATCTCCCTAGATGGACTCTACCCTCATCTAGCTACAAACTTAACCAACAGACTTTGCCATACAGTGGCCCATCCAGACTCTCCACCTGACAATAGTTGGCAGGATTTCCATCTTTTCAAAATGTACCTCCCTTGAGACATTGTTACCATTACATCCAGAACAAGGAACTGAAAATGCTCAACCAATTGCTAGCCAAAACCATCATAAACGCTAGATGCAATAGTAACAGTGTAAACTTTTCGTAATAACTTATTCTTTTCAATCACAATAATGCAATTACTTGGTGAAAAATATAATTGGTTCCTCTACAGTGCTTCACATTAGTGAAGGACTATATTAATTTGTCAAAATCTAATGAGAAATCAAATCAAAAATTGCAAATACCAAGAAATTGATTGAGATCATCTGTTGATTTGAAGATAAAGCCAACATGAGAAAAAATGAAGATGAAGATAAACAGATAAAATCATGTTTTCATCTTAGATGCCAGTTATTTGCATAGAAGGTTAACTACAAGTCGACCTAACTTCCCCATGATCAGTCTGAAGAAGGGTCTCGACCCATTCTTTCTCTCTGATGCTATGCTGCCTGTCCCGCTGAGTTACTCCAGCATTTAGTGTCTATTTCCCATGATCGACATAGATTGATGAAAAATGTCGATTAAAAATCCCTTTCTTTCAAAATTCAAATTGAAATCTTGCAAATGTGAAAATTACAAATGTCTAACAAATTCCAATTTGTTAAAAATGACTTTTTTGCATTTCCACATACTAACAAAAGGTATATTCAAATCGCATCATTTCACACTTTCAGATTCTTAGTTTCTGGTTTTATTTCAAATCTACCATTGTCAAAAATTCCAGTATAATGGACTCAAAACAGTTAAAAAATGCAGGAATCCTATGAAATAAAATGGAATTGTTTTGACTCAAAATTAATGACACTGCAACAACACACACATGAGCACTTCTCCATTTCTGTTCAGACATAATCAAGCGAGATCCAAAAAATGATGCATGTGTCTCAATTTTCATTGCTGAAGTTCATAGAGAATTACAAGTTCAAAATATTGCAAGTCCAAAACATTGATAATTTTCACTCATTTATGTTATGACTACTTCGGTAACTACACTTCTATTTGCAAAAACACCACTCTGAGTTCCTACCTTAAAAAATCCCCCTCAATCTTTGAGCTTCTAACTAAACCAAGCCTCTTTGACCAAGTCTGTTGTAATCTGAAATAATAACATTATGCTTGAAATACTCAGCAGGTCAAGTATCACGCGTGGAGAGGGAAACAGTTAATACTTCATCAAGGCAAAGGCCTTTTCAAATTAAAATCATTAATTGGCTAAAACGTTAATGGTATATTGTTTGAGACTTTATCAACTTGGCACACATTTCCAAGATTTTCTAGTCAATTTAAAATTTCTAACATCTGCATTGTTCTGTGGCCTTTAATTTAATCCATGTTTGTAGCATCCAGAGCTGTTTGACTCCGAAGGGCACTATGCAAAAAGTTGACTATCTGCCCTTTTAAATACAAATAGGGCCATCATTTGTGCACAGATTCTCTCAACTAACCACCACAATTTCAGGAAGTTGATCTTCAATATTTCAATGATTTTAGTTGGTTTAAAAAAAGCACATCATGTGCAGCATTAAGAATAGACATTTAAACTGTCAAGTCTCCATTTTGCTAGTTGAGCGATTGCAAATACATTCAATGCATTCACCTTGCACTGAATGTTTTGCGATAACATTCAGTCAGAAATACCACCGGGGAAAGAACAGGTAAAAAAAACCAGGGTTAATTGAAGGATGTACTGAAAATGATGGTTCTTTAGTAGATTCTCAGCATTAGTTTCGAATTTACAGTTTGTAATTTGAGATTCCCTGAGTCAGTTCTAATTATGAAAAGGATATACCAATATTCTTGAACCAGCTAAAAGCCTGCAATGTATTATGCAAGCATAAACCTAAAAGACCAAAGTTATTAACTTACCATCTGAAATTTCATCAGGCTTTCTCCTTTTCTCATAAATGAAGATAATTGCGACAAGCACAATCACCTCAGCAACAATTCCCAAAAAAGGCCAGACAGCAGCATAACGGCCACGAACTCGAAGATGAATGGTTTCAATTCTTGCACCTATTTCATTGGTTGCGTTGCAGAAATATTCTCCTTGGTCTTGCTCAATATCCAGCTGTGAGATGCGCAACTCAGTCTTATTTCCCATGTTCTTGATGTGAAAGTTCTTTGTCCCATTGACAATAAGCTAAAATTGAAAGAAATATTTTAAAATGTTCCAATAAAGAATAAAAATACTCAAGCTTTCTTGGTTTGTGCAGCTCTGATGAGGGGATTCTAAGCAAAAAGGCAACCCGAGAGAACTCACTTTTGTCTAAAATGTCCAGCGACCAACATTTTTCCTTATTGATATATTTTCTTGTTGATCAAAAACACAGGTGTATTTTTAGCAAGAAAAAAGAGACTGGATAAATGGAAAAATACACCCCCGTTAACTGCTTACTTAAAATTATACACTTTGCTTATTACCAAACAGTGCTTTTTACCAACCTAAATATAATTGTATGTCAGAAAGAAAAAAAGAGGCTTGGTCTGCTCAGAAAACCAATTCTGGTCTTAGACTTTGTTATAAAGTGTAACAGAAATAAGCCAAATCATGGTAATCGGACTATTACCCTTAAAGCTTCTGCAACTTTAATCAGTGACTGGACTCAACCACATAAAATAAATGTTTGAAGAATTAACCAAAAATTTAATCGGCTGGAAACAATGCTGGATTCCACATCAGAAAGAGTCAAGAGGAAATAACATTTCATCTTTAAAAAAATTACACAAATGAAGCCAAACCAAATAAGCAACTTTGTCACCCACAATAATTAGTAGTTGCTTAATAGTGCAATTTACCTCAATACCAGCGCTGGTCTGCCGGGACCATGACCAGTTCTCAACCGATGGAAACCCACTGCTCCGGCATGTCAATACTCCATAATCTCCCTCGTTTCCATGTTCAGATTTCTTGTCGGCATTCACACCAGGTGGAGCTAGTTTAAAAAGTCACATTTTCAATCAATCCCTGCTGTTTTCCCTTGACAGACACATTCTTGGGTAACGCAAAAGGGCAGCACTGCAGTAAAGTTGCTGCTTTACAGTACAAGAGACCCTGAGTACCGGTGCTTGTCTGTAGAGTTCGCATATTTTCCCATGACCTACATGGGGCTTCGCCAGGATCTTTTGTTTCCTCCCACAACTTGGCTTGGTATAATTGTAAATTGTCCCTAGTGCGTGTCGGTGGAGCCTGCTTCCACACTGTATCTCAAAACCAACCCTAAAAGATAATAAGAGTTGGTTTCCTAAGCTGTTTTTAAGATATTGTAAATCAAATTACTTGCTCTTTAACCTCTGGACATAGTTTATGCTCAACACAAAGCAAACTCCTTGATGCCATCTTACAGCTCTCTTTATCAAGTAGCCTTGACTACTCATTATGGACCTCAGCCAAAATTATAAACTAGGTTCATTCTCACATGATTACAAAAAAAGAATTAGCAAGAGTCAAGAGTATTTAATTGTTGTATGTACTGGCATTGGAACAATGAAATACTTAATATATATTCCTTTTATTCATCCCACACCGGGGAAATTTAGTGTTACAGCAGCAAAGTGGATAGCAAGAGATCATTCATTATAAATAAAAGATACATAAATTGTCATCAGTTTTCTGTGTGTTCTTAGCTGTTATTGTTGACTCGTCTGCTGGGAGCAGTGCTGGTTGTGCAGTCTCACAGCAGCGGGAAAGAAGGACCTCCTATATCTCTCCCTCACACAGGAGCTACTCAGTGCAGTGACAGTGTCCTGCATGGGGTGGGAGTCGTTGTCCAGCAGCCTTGTTAGCTTTGCCATCATCCTCCTCTCTCCCACCACCTGCACTGAGTCGAGGGGCAACCCAGGACAGAGCTGGCCTTCCTGACCAGCTTGTCGAGTCTTTTCCCTTCCGCCGCTGAGATGCTGCTGCTCCAGCAGACCACTCCATAGAAAATGGCCGATGCAGCCACCATGTTGTAGAAGGTCCTTAGGAGTGCACCCTGCACTCCAAAGGACCCGAGTCTTCTTAGCAGATAAAGTCTGCTCTGGCCCTTCTGTATAGCGCATCGGTGTTTTCAGTCCAGTCCAGTTTATTGTTGAGGTAGACACCCGGGTACTTATAAGAATCCACCCTCTCGATGTCCATTCCCTGGATGTTCACCGGTGTCGTGGGGACCTGGCTGCGCCTGCGGAAATCTACCACCATCTCCCTGGTTTCCCCCGCATTGCACCAGTCCACAAATTCCTTGATCAGTTCTGTGTACGCCCTGTCCTCGTCGCCCGTGATGAGGCCGACGATCGCAGAGCCATCGGAGAACTTCTGTAGATAGGAGTCTGCAGAGCTGTGCCTGAAGACCGCTGTGTACAGGCTGAACAAGAATGGAGCTAGCACTGTTCCCCACGAAACCCCAGTGCTGCAGACCACCCTGTCCGTGACCAGGTCGTTTGTGCTAAGATACTGTGATCGGTTGGTGAGGTAGTCCAGAATACAGGATGTGAGGTGGTGATCCTACATGATGGTGTCCTACATCCCGATGCGAGTCTGGTAGGCGAACTGCAGTGGATCCATTGATGGTCTCACCAGGGGGCGGAGATGGGAGAGGACCAGACGCTCCAGTGTCTTCATCAGGTGTGATGTCAGTGCCACCAGCCTGTAGCTGTTGAGTTCCTTCGGGTGCTGCGTCTTTGGCACCGGTACCACGCAGGATGTTTTCCACAGCTGTGGAACTCTCCCCAGTTTCAGGCTCAGATTGAAGACATGCTCCACTATTCCGCACAGCGGGTCTGCACAGGACTTGAGTAGCCTCGGGCTGATGCCGTCCGGACCAGCCGCCTTCCTCGCATTGATCTTCCTGAGCACATTTCTCACCTGGTCTGTGGAGAAGGACAGATTGGAGCACAGGGGCTGGGTGCTCAAGGGTGTGAGAGGAGGGGGTGTGGGTGGTGGGGTTGGGGCAGGAGAAACAGAAGCAGTGGGTGATGACTGACCCAAGTGCTGTGGGAGGGGAGGTGGGGCAGTGTACTGGACAAGGGGGGCTGCAGCAGGGGTGACTGGACCGGGGGAGGGGTAGGTGACTGATCGAACCTGTTGAAGAAAAGGTTCAGATCGTTCACCCACTTCTGGTCCCCAACAGCCCGGGAGTCCGGTTCCTTGTACCCAGAGATGGTTTTGAGGCCTCTCCAGACTCCACTGATGTTGTTCCTCTGCAGCTGGTCCTCCATCTTCTTCCTTTTGCACAGCCTTCAGCTCCTCCTTATTTCCCGACTTAAAGGCCCTCTTTTTCTCCTTAAGGAGATCCTTTATGTCAGGGTTGACCCACACAGAAGTTAATATAGTCCGTGATGCACTGGATTAGGATGTCAATGTCCTTCCCATGGGGATCACAGAGTTCCCCCCACACAGTTGTTTCGAAACAGTCTCTCAGAGCCTCCTCAGTCTCCTCGGACCATCCTTTAACTGTGCGGATCACCGCTGGTTGCCTGTGTACAAGAGGCTTGTACACAGGCTGGAGATGGATCATGTTGTGGTCAGATCTCCCCAGGGAGACTTGCTCAACTCTTATAAAACAAAGATACTCTGGGCTCTATGAAAATAACCCAGGTTGCTGCACAACATGGCCTGAGGTTGGCCAGAAGACTCCCATTTGTGCTAATTTTTATCACGCAGTCTTTAGTACTATCATAATCAGGTACTCACTGTAAAGCACCTCAAGTCCCCTGTTATAAATTCTTATACAGTAGGCAAATTAAAGTAAACCAGTGCCAAAAAATAGAACAGAATTGAAATAAATAATGTTCAAATACTGCACACTAGAGTTTAAAGGTAAAGCATGGAAGCGGGCCTTCGGCCCACCAAGTCCATGCCGATCACCGATCACCCATTAGTTGTTTGGGATCCATCTCCCTGCACATTAGGGACAATTTTAAAAGGCCCATTAACCTACAAACTTGCACATCATTGAGATGTGGGAGGAAACCGGAGAACCCAGAGGAAACCCATGTGGCCAGAAGAACCTGTAAATTCAGCCCGAGGTCAGGAACAAACCCGGGTCTCTGGCACTGCTAGGCAGCAGCTCCACAGTTACGCCACTGTATCTCTCTTATACTTAAGCTTAATGGCTTTGGAGATGTTATTCCAGGCAGGTGCCATAAAAGGCAACACAATACACAAAGCACACTGAGTGCATTGCTAGAACAGCATATGCAAATTGAGTGTTTCCGATCAACCAAGAGAACCATTCACTTTGCTACATTTTCCAATTAATTTACTGGCTAGTCTTGTGGGCTTCCTATTCTGTGCTAAGGGACTGAAGTAGGACCTAAACAGAAAAATGCAATAAATTCCAAACACACAGACTGGGTTCTCCAGATTCCTCCCACATCCCAATGATGTGCAAGTTTGCAGGTTAATGGGCCTCTTAAAATTGTCCCTAATATGCAGGGAGATCAGACACAGGAACACGATACAACTCATCTAAGAGGACATCTAAACCTTGGTTGCTTGCTGAAAGGTAAATTAACCTGATAGATAAAAATACTGTTTAGCTTAGTTAGAAACAAAGTGCTTCTTTAATACCCAAATCTAATTTACACCCTGTACTTTTGAAAGAAGGTGCTCAAATTTACGCATTCGCTTATGTTTATTTTGTGTGATTTTGATTTGCATACTGCTTTTCAGGAATGAACCCCCTGCATAAAACGAGAGGTACCGGTATATAGGAAATGAGGCAGCCAATTTGCACATAGTGATCTCCTGCAGACAATTACGCAGATAATCTATGCAGATGATGGTATGTTGAGAAAAATCTTAGCGAGGATGCTGAAAGGAAGTCTTCTGCACAAGAAATTTAAACATCCCAACAGCCCAAACTAGATTAAAAACATGCTTGGTGTGTGCATCATTGCATCTACTGGCATGCAACTAATTTAGTTTACGGCAGTTACTATTCTGATCCTCTTACTCACTTCCATCTATGATTTCAGACAAACTGTCCCATTCAGCAAATAGAAAGTAAAAATCACCCAACAATCACCAGCAAACAAAAGTGGTGTGAGAGAGCCACGAAGCAGAGATTATCTTGCCTTTTACTATAACCTCCATTGCTAGCAAAATATTCTTCAATCAATGGAAAAACTTTTTATTAGGCTGTTCAGTTGAAATAAAACATTTTTAACATTCCATACCTTTCACAGTGATGGTTTCATTGGCAGGAGGAGTTGTGAAATATTGGCAGGTGTACATCCCTGAATGTTTTGCATCAACAGCATCTAGTCTGAAAGAATAAACAGTACAGATCTGATGTACAAACCAAATCATTGACATGAAAAACAGTAATGGCATTTCTGAAGCATTTTTGTAACCAAGCAGATTTGGTGCCATTTTCTACCAGGAAATTACATCTTAAAAATATGGCTACATAGCAACAAGCCTAAAAGACAAGAGACTACAGCCTTGTGGTTATCTAATGCCAGAAACATGCTCTATCAACAGCTGAAAGGCAATTTTAATGAAATGTTATTAGTTACTGAGATGAGCAACTACAAAAAACAAAGCAAATGATTAAAAAAATGTTTATGGCTTATAAAGAGTTAACTGTGACATTAATCACACCATTAAACAATTTCTCTTCTTTATTGCTTCCTCTGCTCCACTACCTCTCAATTCTTGTTGCACTGGTTGCTACCCAACCTGCAGCAACCTGGTCTTTGAGTGGACTATAATGTGATTCCTAACAGCTTGTTTCAGTTCTGGTACAAAATAAACTTTGAGTTTCTCCTAACTGCTTTTCTATTTAATAATGTCATATCCTTGCCTCCATCTTCTGAGCCACATCTGCTTTCTTGGGACTTGCCTACACCTCCATCTTCTGTGGCCAATCTGATCTCCCGGTGGCCGAGCACTTCAACTCCCCCTCCCATTCCCAGTCTGACCTTTCTGTCATGGGCCTCCTCCAGTGCCATAGTGAGGCCCACCGGAAATTGGAGGAACAGCACCTCATATTTCGCCTGGGCAGCTTGCAGCCCAGTGGTATGAACATTGACTTCTCCAACTTTAGATAGTTCCTCTGTCCCTCTCTTCCCCTCCCCCTTCACAGATCTCCCTCTATCTTCCTGTCTCCACCTATATCCTTCCTTTGTCCCGCCCCCGACATCAGTCTGAGGAAGGGTCTCGACCCGAAACATCACCCATTCCTTCTCTCCCGAGATGCTGCCTGACCTGCTGAGTTACTCCAGCATTTTGTGAATAAATACCTTCGATTTGTACCAGCATCTGCAGTTATTTTCTTATATATCCTTGCCTGAGATCGGACAGTTTAATAATAGCCTTGGCAGTGGTGGGAGGGTGATCACCTGGTAGAAGTTCAGATTTATATTCAATCAGGGCAATTATATTTAATAAAACAGCTAGCCCTTTTATGGAGTTTAGGAGCATCCACAACCCTTAGTTAAGAATGGCCATTTGAACAGTCCCAAGAACCAGGAGGACCAATTACAGTCGAGAAATCTGCAAAAAGCTTTTTGAAGAATAGATGGGGAAAATAAACAACGCGACCTCATTATTTTTTTTTGTTAGCACTTGCAGACTCAATAAAAGACAATTCAGAAGCTTGGATCAAATTTAAAACCCTATTTTTCACAGAGTAAGTGTTCAAGTGAATTAGCTTAATAGACAATAGGTGCAGGAGTAGGCCATTCGGCCCTTCGAGCCAGCACCACCATTCAATGTGATCATGGCTGATCATTCTCAATCAGTACCCCGTTCCTGCCTTCTCCCCATACCCCAAGTCCAGCTTCTTGCAGGTCTTTACACAAATACCATATAATGTCAGTGTGGCTATGGCTTTTTGCTATTTATCAAAATGTATTCTGCTGCACAAATCAGATAACTCAAAAGTATCAGCTATATCATAGCTAGTAATACCGATTATCCCTTATTCGTCTAACTCAGCCAGTAGTGTTTAAGTTTGCAAAAACACGTCCACCATCACCTTCCACGTATCAAATCCTCAAGCAGATAATCCCACAGCAAAGCCAACAAAGAAATGGGTTTACGAATGATTAGCAGCTGCTGCAAGCACTGACAACACAGGACGCTGGTGGAATTCTGTGGGAACAGCGACCATGGCATCCTCAATACACGAAGACCAGAAAATATTCAAAAATAGATGATTTACAAGGAGAAAGGAAAATAAATTACATACACAAGGATCAGTTTACTATATTCAGTTAACAGAGCACTCTGGTTATGGTCATCAAGAAGATTCTTAAATACTAAATTTGTGAGCATAATCCAAGCAAATGTGAGGTGTTGCACCTCGGGAGGTTAAATGTACAGGTAACATACAAAATGGCAATGGCGTGACCCTCAACAGCACTAATGTACAATGGGATCATGGGGTCCAAGTCCATAATTACCTGAACATGGCAACACAAGTAGATAAGAGTGGTAAAGGCAACATACTGTATGCTTGCTTTCATAAGTCAGAGCGTTGAGTATAAGAGCCAGGATGTTATGATGCAGTTTTATAGGACTTTGGTTTGGCCGCATTTGGAGTAGTGTGTGCAGTTTAGGTCGGCCAATTATACTAGAATGACACCTAGATTAGGGGATATTAGCTAGGAGATGTTTGACAGACTTGGGATTGTTTTCTCTGGAATGTCACAGGTTGCAGAGAAAGATATGGTATGCAATCAGAACATTTCAACCAGGATAGCAAAATTAAATACAAGAGGGCATTGCTTTAAGGTTAGAGGGTCAAAGTTTAAATTAGATGCGCGGGGTAAAAAGGGTTGACCCTTTCTTAACCCTTCAGGAAAAGGTGGCATGCAACTTTGAAATAGTCTTTAAATACACTTGTCTTTCTTGGGGTTTTTGTATACTTGTTTGTATTGTATACTTGTTACCTTTATCAATACGATTTCTCTTGTATTTATTCTACTGTGTATTATATCATACAAATATTAAAGGTCAAGTTGGATACATGCTCTCTTCTTGCTACCCTCCACCTCCAAAATTAGTTAGCATAATTGGTGGAAAGCTGTTCCTTTCCTCTACAAAAACGTTAACTGGCATGCAGGGTGTACCAGCGAGCCCTTCACTCACCACAGAGTCAGATTGTGATGGCTAATGTTGCGGCTCACATTGAGCCACTGGGGACAACATTTCCTTCAAGCTGCTGCCACCAACAGGAGGCACCGTAACGCTCCTTTCCTTCCCAACTGCTGTTTCTTCCTGTCGCTCCCCACTCGACCACCGCTTCCTCCTCCTCCTGTCGCTGTGTCTATTTGGTGCCTCCTCGCCACCTCCTCCCCAAGAGTCGCCGACGTGCACTCCCTTGGAAGCGGCAGCATGTGAGGGGGAGGGCCCCACAATGACAGAGCATGTTCTGTCGGTGGCAGCAGCCTGAAGAAAACGCTGTCACCATGGGGCTACAACATGAGCCACATAAATAGTTGTATCCAGACCATGCAGTGGGTAAAGTTCTCGCTGGCGCAGACCAGCTGCATCAGCATCTAGTTTTAAAGTGAAACGACACCAGGTGCTACACTTCACTAAAAAATCTGGAGGGTTGAAAACTGTGCACACCTGTAGCAGGAACTAAAGACAGGTCAAGTAGAATAGTAAGAATAAACCGTAACAATGGTTATGAATATATTTAAAGAACCATCGTGAAGTAGAGCCAGACTCTTTTGCGGCAACAAAATAAAACAAGCTGCCCCAGCAGTTAAAATGAACATACTTGTATTCCATGAGCGGGGATGAATTTGAATCCCTCGTTGTTGGGATTTCCACGTCATCTTTTTTCCACACATGACCCTCAATAGGAGAAGGTGGTTCTGTCAGGTTGCAGCGTAGAATGGCATCCTTTACATTGTCACTAAATTCCAACATTGGTGGATCCTTGATAATTGTTGGGTCTAATGGCAAAGAGGAACAAGTATGAGCTTGAATGAAGATAAACTGAATGGAAAGGCATTATGGCCAACACAGGGAACTACAGATGGAATATTGATTCAATCGGAGCGTTGGAGTAAATCAGTGGGTCAGGCAGCACCGATGGAGAGCATGGATAGGTGGTGTTTCAGGTTGGGATCCTCCTTCAGAAGAAGGGCTCTGACCCGAAACATTATCCATCTATGTCCTCCCGAGGGTGCCTGATCTGCCGAGTTACTCCAGCACTGTGTTTTATAAAGGCGATACTCTTCTAAATGAAAGCAGGCAAGTCATCAGGCCCCCCTGAGGCTTCCACCGCCGCTGCCAGAATAAATCGATTTGTACCAGCATCTGCAGTTATTTTCTTATATAAGTCATCTATCAAGCTACAATAGGTAAATGCCACAAAGATGCCCAATTATCAAAAGGTTTAGAGTCCCGTTTACTGTTTCCTGGACCAACCCCCATACCAAACCACCACTGAAATATTTTACATTATAATATTCAGCCACTGTAACACAACCATCAAAATACAAGGGCACCAATGCAGTCTAAGGCAAGGAAGGATCAAAGGAGGCTTCAACATTCAACGCTGATAATGTAGAAAATGGCAGCCATTATACAAATCAGTACAGGAGTCACAATATTATAACCAAATACAGAGCTTCGTCAGGAATTATGAAGTATCCAATTCCAACCTGTAACACTAGAAAGCTTGCAGGTGCCATCTTCTGATCATAAAGGTAAAACTAAAGACCAGTAACAGAGTGTGAGATCGTAACGTAACCAAAAGATAATCTACATTTTTTATGTTGTATTGCTGTAAATATTGATAAGCGAGGTGTCTAATATTTATGCTCATGAAGCTAAAATTTCTGCTAATATTAAATAAACACAAATGTAAAGCATGCGTTCTCCAGCAGCTTTCTAAATTGCTATTCCATATCAGATACAAATCAGATGTACAGCCAATCTTCATGGTAAGCAAAATAACTTAAAATACAACAACATTTTGGAAAGCAATCTCACAACCTTATAACAAGTCACAGGACAAAAACAGAGCAGGATAGCTACAAGGAGTAAAAAGGGCTGGAGTAACCTTAATCGTACATGGGGGTTTTCTCAGAGGGGTGACACAAAGGGCAGAAAAATGCATACCAGGTGCTTGAACTAAGCTACTGGTAAACATCTCTGACTGGGCTTGGCTACCACCACTCACGTTCAATAACAATTACTGTGGCCTGAGACCGTATCCACTTGACTTGTGGGATCGTTTTTAAATCATTGCGGGAGGGATCATTACTGGCTCTGCATTCATATATGCCCGTGTCTTCGATGTTTAGATTCATGATGCTGATGGTGCTCTTGGCATCAAGGTCATAGGCGAGGTTGATGTTGACCCGCTGTTGTCGCGCACCATCATAGAGCTGTGACATGACTTCAGTGTCATTTCCCTCTACAGCCCACCACTGAATTTCAGGTGTGGGCTTTCCAATTACCTCACAGTGCAATTCTATACTGTCTTCAATTAGCTTCACGTCAGACAGTGGTGGCTTTATAAAACCAGCTGCAATAAAAAAAATCATTTGCAACAAAATAGCAAACTGAACAAATTAAAGTTTATGAATAAAGAAAATGCTGAAAAGGAAATCCTTATACTTTAGAGTGAATACATCCTGTTCACAGTTCAGACTCAGCACAAGACCCTGGCTACACAAAATTACCGCCTTTAAAAAAATACCTTCAGTGTGTAGCTTTCCTCTGAAAGCTCAGAAATGTGCAAAGTATGCGTTAGACTTTGGCACCCAAAATACTGCAATGTTAACGATAGACTTATTTGATACAAATTAAGCTTTAAAAAAATTTGAGCTTAAGTCAATACTCTATCCAGGAACTCAGTAATCATGCAACCACACATAGATTTCCAGTAATACAGATAGAAAATCTCACATCCATTAAACACTTATGATTGTTATAAACCTGTTACAGCAATGAAATAACACCAAAGTACAGTGTATGATTAAATGTTAGAGGCTTGGAAAAATATTTTTTCCCTCTCTCATTTCATGTGATAACATCCTAAAAGAAAAAGTATTATATTACCAGGATAGCCATCATATCAGATTAATTATGTGTAGGAAAGAACTGCAGATGCTGGTTTAAATCGAAGGTAGACAAAATGCTGGAGTAACTCAGCGGGACAGGCAGTATCTCTGGAGAGAAGGAATGGGTGACGTTCGGGTCTGAAGAAGTGCCTCGACCCATATCAGATTAATAACGTTTAAAATATTTTGCATTTTAATGCAATACAAACATTTCTTAAGACTTTTTGCAGTTTCTACCCAATAAACAAGCCAGTATTTTAAAAGTAAGTTTCAGTACCCAAGAACGTTCGGAATTATCCCATTTTTGAAGTAGTTACTTAAGACCTGCCAATTATGAATTAATTCTCAACTTTCAACCCTAGTTGAGAATTGAGCAAGTTACCTATAATGAAATAAATAGTTCATTATAGTTCCGCAAGGGTCAGTGCCAGGGCTGCTACTCTTCACGTTGTATATTAATGATTTGGGCAAGAGGATTGAAGGCTTTGTGTCCAAGTTTGCAGACGATATGAAAATAGGTGTAGGGGCAGGTAGTGCAGAGGAAGCAGGGACTCTGCAGAAGGACTTGAACAGGTTGGGAGAGTGGGCAGAGAAGTGGCAGGTAGAATACAGGGTAGCAAAGTGTGGAGTCATGCATTTTGGTAGCAGGAATAAAGGCATAGACGATTTTCTAAATGGGGAGAGAATCCAGAAATCAGAGGTGCAAAGGGACTTGGGAATGCTGGTGCAGCATTCCCAAAAAGTTAATCTGCAATCAGTAGTAAAGAAAGCAAACTCAATGCTAGCATTTATTTCAAGAGGGCTTGTATACAAAACAGGAATGTAATGGCTCCTCTATAAGGCACTGGTATGGTCGCATTTGGAATATTGTGAGCAATTTTGGTCACCATATCTCAGGAAGGATTCTGGAGAGGGTCCAGAGGAGGTTTACAAGAATTATCCCAGGAATGAGTAGGTAACCAATGATGAACGCTTGTCAGCACTGGGCCTGTACTCGCTGGAGTTTAGAAGACTGAGGGACCTCATTTGAAACATACAGAATAGTAAAAGGCTTGGATAGAGTGGATGTGGAGAGGATGTTTCCACTAGTGGGAGAGTCTAGGACTAGAGGTCATAGGCTCAGAATTAAAGGACTTTCTTTTAGGAAGGAGATAAGGAGACATTTATTTAGTCAGAGGGTGGTGAATCTGTGGAATTCTTTGCCACACAAGGCTATGGATGCCAAGTCAGTGAATATTTTTATGGTAGAGATAGATTCTTGATTAGTACAGGTGTCAGAGGTTATGGGTAGCAGGAGAATGAGGTTAGGAGAGATAGATCAGCTATGATTGAATCGCGGATTAGACTTGATGGGCCGAATGGCCTAATTCTACTCCTATCATTTATGACCTAAACATTTAATACTATAATTACTACAAATGTTATAAATAGCTTGCAAACCTTAGCACTTGTTACCATTTGCACATAATGACTTCAGTTCCATGCTAAGAGTTTTAGTATATAATCTGGCAGTTAAAGGGTTAAAATTGTGTTCATTGTGGAACATTGCAAAATATTGACTTCAATTTGTACGCAGGGTCTTGCATTTGAACGAAACAAACAGTAATTATGTCTATCTACAGCTAAGAGAGCAAGATACATAATGGTCTAAGAGAAGAGATCAGTAATGATGCCTGAAAAAAAAAAATCAGCATGCCAAAAGATTGGAAAAATGTCAAAGGACAAGGCATTGTTAAGGAAAAGGGAAGTAGAATACATCAGTGGGCACAAAAGCATCTTGACGTAGACCATATGATATGAATGATAAGATTAACATGTCAAACAATCCTTTAAGGAAAGGGAGGAGAAATCATACATCCACGGTGAATGAGAATCTCAAATGAAAACACTGGCATTTTGTGTAATTAAAGGAAGTTAAAAATATTAAATCTCCAGGACATGATGACCTGCATCACAGCCTTTTGAAGCAAGTGGCTATGAAGATAACGGATCACACCAAGTGGCAGAATTTATATATTCTGGAATTATTACTGCAGAAGAGATGGCAGACCCACAATTTGAGAGAAAAAGAAAATAGATGTATGTAGCAGTTATAAATATTTCAAAACTTAGAGAAATAGGATTAGGCAGAATCGACATGGATTTATGAAAGGCAAGTCACATTTTAGACGAGTTATACCCAGATTAGGCAATAACAACAGCTGATGTGATAAATTCAGATTTTCAGATGGCCTTTAATAATTTAGTGTGAAATGCACTGGAATAAGGATCTTGCTGCTGGTAGCAACCATTGTGTCACTTGACTAAACAAAATCAGAGTATATGGTATTTGTGGAAATATACTATATAGATATCGAGGCAGCACAGCAGTAGAGTTGCTGCCTTACAGCGCCAGAGACCTAGGGACGATGCTGACTATGGGCGCTGTCTGCACGAAGTTTGTACGTTTCCTGTGACCACGTGGGTTTTCTCTCCAGCTCCCTTCCACATCCCAAGGACGTGCAGGTTTGCAAAAAATAAGTTCTTCACCCTAAAGATTGCGAATCTTCGGAATTTCCTCCCACAAAAAACATTGAATCTATAGTCACTTGCCAATACATCCAGGGAATGGATAAGTATCAAGGGAAGATAAGTAGCGGTAAAGCATTGTCCGTTTCTTAGCAGCAGCACCACAAACATCAGGTTAAAAAAAAAATCATTCTTTATCTAGTGTTTTTCCATTTTATTCCCAACTCTCAACTAACATTTTTAAAGATCCTGGAAATTTGGAAGATACAACCTAGACACATGCCTGTCAGCACCACTCCTTACCCACTCGGGGCAATTTACAGAGGCCAATTAACCTGCAAACACACAAATCTTTGGGATGTGGGTGGAAACTAAAGGACCCAGAGGAAACCCACACAGCCACAGGAAGAACACACAATCACCACACAGAAAGCACCCGAGGTGAGGATTGAAGCCAGGTTGCTGGAGCTGTGAGGCAACAGCTCTACCAGCTGTATCATAGCATCACTCTTAGATAGAATTTTAAAGATCAAAAAATAGACCAAGCTGATTGAATCCGAACCTGTATGGTGTTATGAGATATCTATACGTACATGTGCGGATTTAAAAAAATTGTACTTATAAAATTTGTCAGTTGCCAATGTATAATTGTGGAAAACAAAATATACATGTTAATAATATAACCACATATTCATATAGGATTAGATGTCCCATTGTGATAAATTTGTCCAGTGGCATACTAAGAAAACTTCCTTTAAACTGCTGCATCATTTGCCATGGAGAAGTTGAACACCGGAGTTGAGTATAAGTGTGGGTGAATAATAAAAAAAAACAAATTCTGTTCAAAACAGAGCCATAAATGAGACTAGCAAAAACAGGGTTCCTGCAGGGCTGTTTTCCTAACCAAACTACATTGCCACGCTACCATCATCAATAAACACCAGGTGATAAAATAGAATTTGCAAACGTATAACATGATCAAATCAATGAAGCCAAGGGCATCAAACATTTTCTGTGCAATTAAGAGAAAAGGGACATGTTAACAAATGGAAAAACACTCGAATAGAATTAGCAACTGAAAATGTGTTTTTACAACACTGTCCCAACTCAAAAAATCAGTAAAACCAGCAAAAGGTCAGAAGCGTTTATACAAAAGATGACAAAGGATTCAATGTTTTGGGGCTCATTGCATGGAAGAACATGTTTGCAGTCACCAAAAGGGCAATTGCAATCTAACCAAAAGGATGTCTGAAAGTCAGAAATAGCTATAATAAATCTCAACACTGTTGTTCAATGATCAGGAGAGCTCATTTAGAGAACGCTCAAAATTAAGTACTTTCTTTGGACTCTCCTCACAAATCAGCTGCCAGCCACAGAGCTTTTGTTTTGCTGCTGTGAAAATCACCTTGAGCACTCATCATGAACAAGGCTACCACTTCACATTAGCCAACACAATACTGTTGCAGCATCAATTGATTTGTTTAATTTTGAGTAAACCAAATATTAAACTCACTATTAGCTGTGTAGTGTAGCTGGATGTTTGACAAACAGCACCAAGAATAAAAAAGCAACCATGTCCAATTTAACAACTGACAGCAATCAAGAGCAATCATAATTTTCCAGGATACTTACCTGGCAGGGGAGACACCTTGATCACTCAGGAGGTTCTCCCAGGACGAGTTGGATTAGCTACAACCCTAATGTTCTTATAAGAGCAGTATCTGTATTGAGGCGTGGATCATTGACGAGGAGCGGAGGTCAGGAGCACGAGTCTGGTTTAGGGGTGGATCCATGCTGGTTGGGTAACCAACCTAACACCCTTATCCAGGTGGGATGGCAGCAGCTAGCGGAGCTGGAGGACAGGGTATCCGGAATACCCTGCGAGTATCAGTAAAGGACCTCAGGGAGGGGACCCCTTTCTCAAGGGACCTCTTCATCAAGAAGGTGCTGCTGGAGGCCTGTGGATTCAAGGCCGGGGACATCTTCTGCCTCCAGGACTTCCCAGGTAATGGATATTTCGATGTCACCTTCCAGAACCCGGCGGGATGGCAGAAGATGCTGCAAGACTTCCGGGAGAAGGGGGATGAAGCCCCGCTGTCGCTGCTGAAGGTGCAGCCGCTCTTCACCCTCCCCACCCAGAGGGAACGGATGATCACGGTGCACATGTTCAACCCACATGTGCCCGTCGTGGATGTCCTCACCTTCCTTACGCGCTATGTCGAAGGGGCAGGGAACTGTGTGGACATAACGGACTTGTTCGGGATCTGGACGAGCAAGAGGCAAGTAAAGGTGAAGCTGAGGGTGGACGGGAAGGGATTCATCACCCACCCTCCCTCGGTGTTTGCTATTGGAGGGAACCGAGGCTACATGACGTACGCGGGGCAGCCCAGGGTGTGCAGGAAATGCAACAAACCTGGGCACGTGGCGGCAGAATGCAGGACAGTCGTCTGCAGAAACTGCAAACTAGAAGGCCACGAGACAAGGGACTGTAAGGAGAGCAAGAGCTGCAACCTGTGTGGGGAGGCAGGCCGCCTTTACAGGACCTGCCCAAAAAGAGCTAGCACTTATGCTCAGGCGATAAGAGGGGCCGCTGCCAACACCCCCAGGGTGGTCGAGACGCCTCCCACCACAGCTAAGACCCAAATGGGAAAGGAGAGCAGGGGCGATGACAGCGCGACCACCTCGAGCCCCCAACCGCAGGACAGAGCCCCCCAGCCCCCTGCCCACGAGGGCGAGTCGATGGAAGAGGGGGAACAGGAAGAGTTGGAATGGAAGTTGGTACAGTTGAGGAAAACCCTGAAGGCTCTGCGCACAGAGAAAAAGCCGGAGGGGGCAAGCAAGTCCCAAAAAAGAGTCCTCTCCCAGGACGAGGCCAGCAACCGGGAGAAACCGACAACGGAGGCAGAGGAAGAAAACAGGGGAGGAGGAAGGTAAGAGGGAGAACATGTCTGTTGTCCCCCAGCCCCAGGAGACTGGGAGCAGTGCCAAGGGGCCCCAGCCCCAGGAGACCTGGAGCGGCACAACGGCCAAGGGGCCCCAGCTCCGGTAGACCGGGAGCAGTGCGGTGGCCAATGGGCCCCAGCTCCAGGAAACTGGGAGCAGTGCAGTGGCCAATGGGCCCCAGCTCCGGGAGACGTGCAGTGGCCAATGGGCCCCAGCTCCGGGAGACCGGGAGCATCGCAGTGGCCACGCCAGAAAACTCACCCTGTGCTGAGGAAGTCAACACCCAGTACCAGTACCCGTGCCACGAAAAGGTGCTGGAACTCTCCCAGACGATGTTCATGCGGGAGAAGGACGGCCTGGAACTCTAAAGGACAATGGAGCTGAAACTGGCATCCCTAAACGTGCGCAGTGTGAAGAGCACTGCGCGATGTGTCAACGCCTTGCAGTACCTGGCCACGGATGTGACTTTTTTACAAGAGTGCGGGCTGCCACACCTTTGCTGCTATCGGAGGTGGTCGCGATGGTGGCCCCACGGACTGTCGGTATGGTCGGGAGGCAATGATTGTCGTGCGTCCGGTCTGGGGATCTTGCTGCAGGGAGGGGGCTTCACCATCACTGAGGTAAGGGAGGTGGTGGGGGGACGTCTCCTGGTGGTGGGTGTTATGTACCGTGGTTCTCCGCTCCGGCTGATTAATGTGTACGCCTCACCCATGCGGAGCGAGCGGTTGGCCGTCCTCCAGCAGCTCCCACCGCTGCTGGCCACGTCTAGACCGTTCGTTCTGGCCGGTGACTTCAACTGCATCATCGATGCGGCTGGACGATCCGGCAGTGCCAACCACAGACTGGACGGCACCTCCAAACTCCTGGTGGAGACGGTCAAATATGCAAAGCTGCGCGACGCCTTCAGCGACCCTGCAGACGGAGCCCAGCCGCGGTTCACCTGGTCAGGACCAAACGGTTCAGCCCAGTCCCGGATAGACTTCCTCTTCACATCGAGGGCCGTCACGGTCAGACACACCGACCTCGTGCCGGTGTTCTTCTCTGACCACTGCCTCCTTCAGGCCACCTGTCACCTACAGGAGGACCGGAAGGCGGGCAGAGGGGCGTGGAAGTTAAATGTGGAGCTGTTGACCCCGGAGTATGTTGAGGAGCTAAAGAGGGACTACACATGTTGGAGAACTGTGAGGCCCCTCTTTGACTCCCCGACACTCTGGTGGGAGGCAACAAAGGAGAACATCAAGAAGTTCTTCGTCTCCAAAGGTGTTCAGAGAGCAAGACAGGGTAAGAGGGAATTGTGTCAACTCCAGACAGATTTGCAGCAACTGCTCCTTCTGCAGAAGAGAGGGGTGGATGTGAGGGAGGAACTGAGAGAGTTGAAGGGTCGGCAAGCTCGGCTCTTTACCTCTGAATCCTCCAAGATCATCTTCCGGTCCAGGGTCCGTCATGTTGAGCAGGATGAGACGTGCTCACGTTTCTTCTTCCACAAGGTTCACAGGGGGAGCTCTGTGATCAAAAGCCTTAGGGAGGACGGCTCGGTAACATCCTCGCAGACAGACATGCTAAAGATCTGCAGATCCTTTTATAAGGATCTGTACGATAAAAAGACCACAGACAGCACCGCCTCCCAGAACTTCCTGTCCTCCATCACGGAAGTCTTGGACGACAGCAAGCGGGAGAGTCTGGACCAACCACTGACCCTGAAGGAGCTGACTGGCTCCATCCGTTCCTTTGACTCGAGTAAAACTCCCGGAGGCGATGGCTTACCGGCAGAGTTGTACTTGGCTCTGCGGGACTGGGTGGGCCCGGACCTGCTGGAAGTGTACAACGACATACTTCTAGCCGGCAGCATGTCAGACTCTATGAGGAAGGGCAGCATCACCCTAATCTACAAGCAGAAGGGGGAGATGAATGACATAAGGAATTGGAGACCCATCACATTGTTAAATGTAGACTACAAGATCCTGTCTAAGGCCATCGCCAACCGGGTCAAGTCTGCTCTGGGACGGGTGATCCACCCGGACCAAACCTGTGCTGTACCTGGCAGGAAAATCTCAGACAGCCTGGTGCTGCTGAGAGACACCATTGCCTACGTGCAGGACAGACGGGTGGATGCCTGCCTGGTCAGCTTGGACCAGGAGAAGGCCTTCGACAGGATATCGCACACGTACATGAGGGACGTGCTCTCCAAAATGGGCTTTGGGGAGGGAATCAGGAAGTGGATACAACTGCTCTACACCGATATCTGTAGTGCAGTACAAATTAATGGGTGGGAATCAGACAGCTTCCCCGTCAGGTCTGGAGTCAGGCAGGGTTGCCCTCTCTCCCCTGTCTTGTCTGTTGCATTGAGCCCTTTGCCGAATCCATCAGGAAGGATGCGAGCATAAGAGGAGTGACATTGCCAGGCAGTGGGGGCACTCAGGTCAAGGCCTCCCTGTACATGGACGATGTCGCCGTCTTCTGCTCGGATCCAGGGTCGGTCCGCAGACTGATCAGCGTCTGCGACCAGTTTGAGTTGGCCACGGGGGCCAGGGTAAACCGCAGGAAGAGCGAGGCCATGCTCTTTGGCAACTGGCCCGACCGATCTTCCATCCCCTTCACCATCAAGCCCGACTTCTTGAAGATGCTGGGGATCTGGTTCGGGAAGGCTGAGGCGTGTAACAAGAATTGGCTGGAGCGGATAGCCAGGGTGGGGAAGAAGCTGGAGCTGTGGAAGCAGCGCTCCTTCTCCATCACGGGGAAAAATCTGGTCATCAGGTGTGAGGTGCTCTCGGGGCTGCTGTACCTGGCGCAAGTGTGGCCCGTCCCCCCCTCCTACCAGGGGTATCACCCGGGCCGTCCGTCTTCCACTTCATCTGGGGGTCGGCGATGGACCGGGTGCGACGAGCCACAATGCACAAGTCGGCAGAAAACGGGGGTAAAAGCGTGCCCAACATCGCCCTCATCCTGATGGCCACCTTCGTGTGTGGCTGCATCAGGCGGAGCATAGAGCCAAGGCACGTGGGCACCAAAGGCCACTACCTGCTGAGGGTATACCTGTCCCCGGTGTTGCGAAGGATGGGCCTGGCGCAGATGCCACGCAATGTGCCAGTCAGCTGGACATTGCCAAACCATCTGTCGTTCGTGGAAAGGTTCTTCCGGACCAACACCTTTGACCACGTCCATCGGGCAGTGGTCAGCACGGAACGTCCTGCAGGCACAGCAGGGGGATGACTCCATGGATCCTGTGGCGTGGTTCCCAGAGCAGACTGCCCAGCTGGTCTGGCAAAATGCCTCATCGCCAGAACTAACCAACAAGCACCAAGACCTGGCTTGGCTGGCGGTGAGGGGAGCCCTCTCAGTTAAATCATTCCTGCACCGCCGGAACCTCACTACCGGCGCACGATGCCTTCGGGACAGCTGCTACGGAGAGGAGACGGTGGCCCACCTCTACAGAGTGTGGATTTGCAAAGAGAGTCTGGAGAGGTCTGCAGGGGTCCCTGTCACGATTCATTCCGAGCAGCTCCGTCACAGAGGACTCTGTGATCTACGGACTGTTCCCAGGGACGCATTCGGAAACTGACATCGGGTGCTGCTGGAAGGTCATCAACTCGGTGAAAGACGCTCTTTGGTCTGCCCGAGCCTGGTTGGCCTCCCAGCGGAGCGAGATGTCCGTCAAGGAATGTTGCCGACTGGTCCGCTGCAGACTGCAGGAGTACGTGCTGAGGGACGCACTGAAGCTTGGTGCAGCCAACGCCAAGGCCCTGTGGGGGAGGAGCACAGTCTAGGGTCCTTCCGCTGATGGACATGGGGGGCAGGGTGTGGTGGAGAGACGCCCCTCCAAATAAGGGTTAATGTCTGGAAATGTAAGGAAATGTATGTAAATTTGGAAGTAAATGCCTGTATTGAATGTGTAACCTCCGGAAATGTCGGATGGGCTTGTTAAAAAATATGTTTTGTAAATGATATTTATTACTTGAATAAAGTATTTTTTGATATAATAAAAATAAAAATATAAAAATAAAAAAATTCCATTCAAAGTATCAACTCCTACCTCAACAAGAACCTCAACCCACTACAGTTCACCTACCGTCACAATAGGTCAATGGAGGATGTGATCTTACTGGCTCTCCACTCCGCACTGGACCACTTGGACAAAAACACTTACATCACACTGGTGTTTATGGACTACAGCTCGGCCAGCATTCAATACCATCATCCCCTCCAAGCTGGTTGCCAAGCTCACGGAACTGAGTCTCTGCACATCCCTCTGCAATTGGATCCTCGACTTCCTCATCCACAGACCAGTCTGTTCGAATTGGCAGAAACACTTCTTCCTCATTGACAATACAAGAGCACCTCAAGGCTGTGTGCTCAACCCCCTGCTCTACTCACTCTATACTCATGACTGTGTAGTGCGAACTCCATCTTCAAGTTCGCCGACGACACCACCGTTGTTGGACGAATTGCAGATGGTGATGAGCCAGAGTATAGAAGTGAGATCGACCGATTGACCAAATGGTGCCAGAACTACAACCTGGCAATTAATACCAGTAAAAGCAATGAACTGATTATGGACTTTGGAAGAGGAAGGATGAGGACCCACAATCCTGTTTATATCAATGGGACGATGGTGGATAGTGTCAAAAACTTCAAATTCCTGGGGGTGCACATTTCTGAAGATCTTTCCTGGACCCAGCACATTGATGCAATTATAAAGAAAGCACATCAACGCCTCTACTTCCTGAGATTACAGAGATTCGGTATGTCACAGAAGGTTCTCTTGAACTTCTACAGCTGTACAGAAGAGAGCATATTGACTGGTTGCATCATGGCCTGGTTCGGCAACTTGAACGCCCAGGAGCGGAAAAGACAGCAAAAACTTGTGAACACTGCCATCAACTGCTCTGACCTTCACACCATCGAAGGGATTTATCGGGGTCGCTGCCTCGAAAAAGCAGCCGGCATCATCAGAGACCCACACCACCCTGGCCACACACTCATTTCACTCCTGCCATCGGGAAGAAGGTACAGGAGCCTGGTACTAACGTCCTGGTTCAGGAACAGCATTTTCCCTACACCCAGCAGGCTATTAAACACTACAACAAATAAGCTCTGAACTACAATAGACTATTGTTATTATTGCACTACTATTGTTTGTTTTTTGTGTGTACGCAAGTGTGTGTGTGTGTGTATGTGTACTTGAGTATGTGTACAGAGTACCCACCATGTTTGGGACAATGACTCATCATTTATTTATTTGCCTCTGTACTCCCCAATTTGAGATTTGTAATAGAAAAAAAAATCACATGTGGGTAAAGTTCACTTTGAGAGATTTTATTAAAGGGCATTTTTATACATTTTGGTTTCACCATGTGGAAATTACAGCTATGTTTCTACATAGTCGTCGTCCCCCCCATCCCATTTTAGGGCACCATAATGTTTGGGACACATGCAGACCTCCCAACATTTGATTTTACAAATTCATAATTCTGATGTCCAAAATTCAGAATTTTACATGAAAATTCATAATATGGTGAGTAATGCAACTTCTCAGCAAAAAAAAATATGCACGCCAAATGCGCATATGCGTTGCGCTACATTCATGTGAAAAACGACTGTTATTTCCAACAGTCTGTAGTTCTTGGACTACATGTACAATATCAGGCCTATCATGAGTATATATCTGCTATTTATAGAAAGGTTATTGAACAGAAATAATTTTGTTTTTCTATTTTGCTTTCTCCTTACACATCCCAATTCTCTTGGTATTGAATAAAACAATGGTCATAAAATGTATGACTAAGTTATGAAGAAAGAGTTTCATTTAAAACTGCACATACCTAATTTCATTGAAGACATACTTGCTTCAGTGGTTTTCAACAGCAAATCACAACGGTCCATGTCTCCCACCCCCCCACCTCCACTCCCCCCCCCCTCAACATCAACGGCCCTCACGCTACACGGCGAGGCATGTGTTTCGTGCAAAAATGCGAGACAAAATCGGAATGGCGGAAATGAAATAAGAAAGTGGAAACTTTCCCCCAAATTCGGACGGGTTGGGAGGTCTGCACATGGCTTCACAGGCGTTTGTAATTACTCAGGTGTTTTTAATGGCCCCCTTAATGAAGGTATAAGAGAGCTCATAAAAATGGCATTTATTAAAATCTGACAATGTGCACTTTAACCACATGTGATTTTTTCTATTACAAATCTCAAATTGTGGAGTACAGAGGCAAATAAATAAATGATGGGTCTTTGTCCCAAACATGATGGACACTGTCTGTACACAATGAACTTTTTTTTTCCCCTTCTCTCGTTTATTATATTGTTTACAGCATACTATGCTTACATATTCTGTGCTGCATTAAGTAAGAATTTAATTGTTCCATCTGTGACATATAATAAAACACTCTTGACTCTTGAAAGGTAAAAAAGCAGAAATGTGACCAGGTTTCGAGATTAATGGCCCCAATCCTGCTCCTATGATCCAGTGAAGATCTTGCCCCACCTGAAATACTGTATTCAATAACACAACACAAATTTCAATATAATGATGAATTGCAGCAATTCTGCACTCAAGTTATCTGTTATCATAACTCAAATTCAAGTAACACTTGTTCAATGTTCAAAATGTGTATTTTTTGTTTATCTCAGTTTGTGTCAGCATGCTTATGTTGATTTTCAATTATATGTCTGGCTCAATACTAATCAAACCAAGTCAAGATGTACGAGATAGGAAAACACATTTTCAAAAAAGCCAGAAATGCAAAGTTTTGTCAGGAAAGAATTAACAAGAGTCACTTCTCTGAAAGGGACTGACCCAATAAAATGAAATGCTTATCATGTTGCCCTTTCACACTAGGCCAAGCAACAGGTCTGAATAAATCAGGGAGATTGAGAGGAAACTTCCTGAGAGGCAAGAACCTGTTTATTCAGTAGGTCATGTAATTTATATTCAAACTGCAGCCAGATAAACATGGAAGGAGGATTGTGGAACTAAATAGCTTAGTTCTACGCCTTCTCCCTTCTGTAGAATAGGGATAAAGTTACCATGATCCCTCCCTTTCATCTCAGTCTACATCCACCACAGCATTCTTCAACATTTCTGCCAGCTACATGACCTCACCACCAGTCACATCCCCCCACCCATCCGTTTTTTGCTTTCGGAAGGGACCATTTCCTTTGTTAATCCCCGCTTTGCTCATCCCTCCCCAAGCACTTCCCCAGCATCCAGAAGTGGGACAACTGTCGTTGCACCTCTCCTTCACCTCCCTCCAGTGACCTAAAGTTCTTCCAGATAAGACAGTAATTCACATAGCACATCCTCCAAACTCGTCTATCAGTATTCCACCTGGGTAGTCTACAATCAAATGGCATGAACATGGAATTATCCCGTTTCAGGGAGCACAATTCCCATCCATCCCTTTCTCTCTGCTCTATCAAGATTATCTCACAATCTCTACCTTCCAACTTACTTAATAGTAATTTACCAATTTTATTAATGAAACCAGGGCAAGGCAGATATTCAAAGCTACAAACTCAAGTCTTGCAGTAATAGACCAAATGCTGCCAATTTCCAACTGCTAGTCCCTTCAAAAGAGCCATTTTGAACTCTTCCTTTCTGAAACATGTCTCAAGTTGACTAAAGTTCTTTGATTATATATATATATTCTCTATAAAGGGCACAATCCTATTCTTAGTTTCTCAGCCTTCTTGACCTCTGAACTAACAGCAACGTCCTACCTATATTTTCAACTGCTAATTCTCCTGCACCACAGTCAAACACTGTTTGATTTCTTGCATTCACCAACTTAGACCCAGCCCAGAATCATTTTGAAGGTTTCGGGTTTTTTTTGCATCTAGGGCGGCACGATGCACAGCGGTAAAGTTGCTGTCTTACAGCGCTTGCAGCACCAGAGACCCGGGGTTCGATCCAACTACGGGTGCTGTCTGTACAGAGTTCTGTACGTACTCCCGTGACCGCAGGGGTTTTCTCCAAGATCTTCGGTTTCCTCCCACACTACAAAGACGTACAGGTATGTAGGTACATTGGCTTGGTATAAATGTAAAATTGGCCCTGGTGTAGCAGTGTTAATGTGCGAGGGTCGCTGGTCGGCCGAAGGTCATGCGGGCCGAAGGTCCTGTTTTCGCGCTGTAACTCTAAACTATGATTTCACCAACCTCCACATTCAACAGGATCATTGGTAGGATGCATGTTGGGTGGCTTTTAAGCTAATGCACATCTTCCACTGTTTATATTAGGCTCCTGCGGGATCCCAATTCATGGACTTGACATTCACGAGCACTCCAAATTCTCCATTTTGAACAGTCATGCAACAGGGATTTTCACAAATCAAAAGTGCATCCTTCAAAGTTTTCCACACAAAAGACAAGAACAATGACAAGAGTATAGGAAGGATATGGAGAGTATAGTGGCACGGTGTCACACCAGTCTCTCCCTTAAAATCTACAAGGCAAAGGAGCCAGTTAATGACTTCAGGAAACGAGATGGTGTGTACCAACCAGTTAGCACAATGGTGCTGGAGTGGAGACGGTGGAGAGCTTTATGATCCTAGGCATAAATCTTCCCAACAAAATTGTCCTGAACAATGCACGTTGAAGTCAAACATGCACGTCATGCACGAAGTCAATGCACGTTGAACACCAACAGTTATATTTCCTCAGAAGACTGACAACATAATCAAGAAGTCTGAAAGCACATACCACCACATCAGGAACAGCTTCTTCCTTGCTGAAATCAGACTTTTGTAGGGCCCTCTCCTAAGCAACAGGTGAAGTCCTGATCTCCCAGTCTACCTCATTGCAGGCCTTGGGGACTTTTTAAATCTGCATTTTATCTGCAGCGGTAACATTCGATATTCATTTTTTTCTTTCCCTTTAACGTGTACGTGTTCAGCTTGTTTGTACACATGTATAGTATGATTCCAACTGGATAGCATGCAGTTGTGGCACATGAAAATAACCAATGCTATACCAATATTTCCTGACACTGCACGGGCTTTCCAGCATTAAAAAGGGACTAGGCAGAGGTGCGACGGAACACTTCACTTGCAGCTCCAGTGGTCGGGCAGCTCGATGCCGGACCAAACAAAGGTGCCAGCTTAACTGACACCACAGCAATCACCATCTACATTAATTGCTCCAACCACTGGCATACCTTGACCGAGACAAAATGGAGTGCAATTATTCTGACAAACCCATGACTTCCATCACCACAGATACATGGATGCAGCACCACCTGCAGGTTCCATTCCAACGCTGACAAAATCCTGATTTATAAATATATTGCTGTCCATCATCTTCTCTGGGCGCAATCCTGGAATTCTTTTCCCGACAACAGAGGAATAGCTTCACCAAACAGACTGCATCATAGGTTCAAGGTGACAGGCCACTAATTTCTGAAGGACAATTGGGGTAGGCAATAATTGCCAGGCTGACTATCATTGATCAAATATTGAAAAATTAAATAAATTGTCCAAGCAGAAAATATGATTTTAGCTGAGTGCAAGATTATTTAAATCATTATCATTAAATTTACAAATTGGAGTAGCTTTTTGCATATTGGAAAGCTGAACAGTGATGGGATTCAAACTCGCCAACAAGCAAGGGTCAAAACCATAACTAATCAGGACTGAATACAAAAATAGAACTATATCACTTGCCCTCTAGTTACTTATTAGGGTATTCCTGAGCTGACAAGTTAATCAACTCTAAGCACCACTACAATCTCTCACACTATTCTCTTACACACATCAATAAAGGTTGGCCATTTTTCATAGATATTCATGAATGTTTAATCCCATACAATATTCTTTGACAACTGCATAAGCACAGCTAATGTTAGGTTAATAAGAATATATTTTTCCAATACACAACAAAACTAGAACAATTCTGTGTGGCCAATACACTGTCTGAGTTCAAAGCCCAGCAAGCAACACATGAAAGCAAAATCAGATTCTTGGGGGTTTCATAAATCAACTCAACATTTTTTAAAGTGTAAGCAACAGCAAGCACAGAATGTTCCAACCCTTTTATTCAGGGAGGGTTGATGTTGTTATAGCTTCCAATGCTAGTTTATGATCTGTGGACCTTCACACAAAAGGATTACTAAGTAAGGCTGCCTGCATTGAAGCTATTATTAACCTAGTTTTGATTACAAGTCAGAACATTCTGTTCAAAACATTGCCTGCACAGAACAGTAATTGTGGTAAATTAAAAGAGAATCACCATGGAAAACCAAATTGCATCAACCGATTCAGTTGTCAGCAAAACCCCCCAAAGCAACTATATGCTTTGAGAACTTCCTGCGTGTCTGTATGGCAATGCATCAATAGATGGATTCACTCAGTTCCCTTTTGAGAAATACCCCAAATTTTAGTCAAGTGAAACAAACTCACTTTTACACCCAAAGCTATTTTCAACACACTGCCTTCCAGAAGAATGTCAAGGCAAAAATCACACATCTGTTTCTTAGACATGTTCCTGGTAAATCACAATTTAGCAAATAAATGCCCAGACAATCAAATAAAACAAAGTGCTAGAGGAACTCATGTTGGGGAACTGGGGAGCGAATGGACAATGTTTCACGTCAGGGTCTTTCTTCAGACTGAATGAAATAGGGGGAAGGAGGCTGGCAGAGAGCTGGGGGTTGGGCAAAGCCAAGCAAGTGATAGCATAGAGATGAGCGGGGAGGGGAGATTAGCAGATAGTCAGGTGATGTAAGTGACAAAGGCTTGAAAAGGAAACAAAAGGACACCAGATTAGAGGAGTGAAATGTAAAATGGAGACATGGGGAACCAAAGAAGCTGGTTTAAAAAGAAACGGTGCTGGAGTAACTCCAGCACTTTGCATGAAATGTAAGCTCAAAGGAAGGATAATGGTACGTGGACAGGGGGAAGAAAAAGGGATAGAAGGAAATGTGGGATTCAGGGATAGGAGATGAGCATACTAAAGGGAAATGAGTAAAATGACTGGGGTGATGGGAGAAATGTGTGCACACCAATATTGGGGACATAGGGATTGAGAGGAAGTTTATTGGAAGTATTAATTGAAACTGCAGAATTCAGTGGTCATATTAAAGGTAGACACAAAATGCTGGAGTAACTCAGCGGGTCAGGCAGCATCTCAGGAGAGAAGGAATGGGTGACATTTCGGGTCGAGACCCTTCTTCAGTCTGACAGGTCAGACTGTTCATACTGTTGGGTGTAAACTCCAAAGCAAGGTACGAGGTACTGTTCTTCCATTTTGCGTGTGACATCACTCTCGCAATGGAAGGGGCCAAGGACGGAAAGGTCAATATGCAAAGAGGAAGTAAATGCCCCAACCATCTTAATAAGAATAGCCCTAAAACCAGACTTCCACGTCGAGGTTTTTGTAGCCTACAATGCTTAACTGGAAACACAAAGAAACCCCAAAACCTTAATATTCCGAGCTCGGATGAAATGTGCTTCCACCTGAATTGGCCATAAAATGTCAGAGACTCCACGTGTCGAATTGTCTTTGGTCATCTCCCTCGGGGTGTTTTTAAATTAAGTCTCGGTGTTGAATTTGATCCGAGCTTTGAATATTAAGGTTTGGGGAGAGACACAAAATGCTGGAGTAACTCAGCGGGGCAGACAGCATCTCTGGAGAGAAGGAATGAGTGACGTTTCAGGTCGAGACCCTTCTTCAGTCTCTTACACATTAAGGTTTGTAGGTTTCTTTGTGCTCCCAGTCAACCCTCACTGGCTATAAACCTCGCCGTGGACGCCTGGTTTTAGTGTTACTGTTATTAAGATGGTTGGGGCAATTTACAAATTGTTGTTGACAACGAGAGTGCACGTTGTTTGGGACTGTGACCCCCATGCTGGCGGTCAGCCCCCCCCCCCCATCCCTCGCCCCAAGTACAACACCCACACTCCACAGGAGCAACACCACCAGAGCCACCCTTCACCACTCCGGAGGCGAGCCCGTCCCCGGGACGTTTGGTGGCGCTCGGCTGCCATCCCTAGAAACAGGCTCAGACCGGTCAGACCGGTCAGCCCGGCAACGGGCGGCGGGCGTTCCCTCAGCGACGCGCCCTCGGCCCGACCTGTTTACGCAAAAATCTTACCCTTTGCCACTTCGGAATCAGGTAAAAGTGCAAAGTTTTTGCTTTAAAAACCCGCCGGGGATGCAGGAGAGGCGCGAACACAGGGATCGGTGGCCCACTTTTTCCTTAAAATTATAAAAGCAAACACGACGCCGAATCGTTCAACGTTTTAACCGAGCCGTCGAAAGGGGGGGGGGGGGGGATTTTAAATGGCGCGGTTTACCGGTGAATGCGCTGGCGCCGTCGAGGAAGAACATCAGCAGGATGCCGAGGAGGGAGGTGGTGGTGATGGTCGCCATTGCCCTTCTCTCAGAGTGTGAAGATCGTCCCTGCTTCGCTCCCGCTCGGCTCGGCCGCCCGCGGGAAGTGAGTGTGTCCTCTGGCTGCTGTCGGCGGTCACGCCAACCGGCCGTCCTCGCGCATGCGCACGAACAGGCCCCTCCCCACCCCACTGCCTACGTGCGTGCGTGCGTGCGCGGGCCCGCCCGGTAATAGACGGCCGGGAGGCGGGGCCGACCACAAGCGTAGCATCTCTGTCGTTTCGGGTCGGGACCCTTCTTCAGTGATGTATCCGTCTGCTGGATGGAGGGGAGGAGGCGTGGAAGGGAGGGGGCGAGGGAGATCTGGCAGAAGGGAAGGGAATGTTTATGTTTCTATGGAAGGAGACGTGGGAGAGAAAGAGGGAGGGAGATGAGGGGGTGGGAGGGTTGAAACTGGAGGGAAGGAGATGTGGGAGAGTGAAGAAGTGGGAGATGTGGGAAGAGAGGGAGTGGGAAGGGGAATTGGGAGGGAAGGAGTTGTGGGAGTGAGGGAGGGAGTAGGTGAGAGAGTGTAGAAGGGGAGGGAGGGGAGAAATGTGAGAGGGAGGGGTGGGAGAGGGAAGGATGCGAAGGAGGGGAAAGGAGAGGGAGGGAGGCAAACTGTCAATAAACCAGATTGGTCGGGTTGCGATGGGGTGGCTGCAACTGGGAGCTTCATAAGAGGTGATGGATAGAACTGCAACAATTGAGTGAAAGACTGTTGTCACCACCTTGTGCCTTGCTGAGGGCCGGGATTTAGATGGACTCTGCTTGCCTCCTGTCACATAGTTTCTGACGCACCTTGGCCAAAAGTACAGTCTGCAGAGAACTACAGGAACCCGTGGTAGTTTAGCCCAGGACGAGTTTGCTGTATCAGAACGGATAGAGGGGGAGGGGGGGGGGGGGGGGGGAGGAAAACAACACACACCAGAAGAGTTCGAATGCTCCAAAATAGTTCAAATTGTCTGTCTTGTTTAAGCATTATGTTTCTGTTTGATCCTTGCCATCTGTTGTTTTAAATGGTAATAAAAAATCTGTCTCAATTACTGTATTTCCTCAGAAACAAAAAACAACGAGCTGCTGCAGGAACTCACCGGGTCAGGCAGCTTCTGTGGAGGGATTGGGGTAGCATTTTGCCTCCATAAATGATGCTCAGTTTAGTTTATTGTCAGTGTACCGAGGTACAGTGAAAAGCTTTTTTTGTTCAGTGAAAATCTCCTTTGCCTCTTGAGATCCTGCCTCACTGAGTTCCTCCAGCAACTCTTTTTTTGGTTCCAGATTCAAATATGTGCAGTGTCCTGTGTTTACATTTCCTCCACACAGCATTGACTGCTTTGGTCACTGATCCAGTGACGTTATATGATCGTATGCATTGTATTGACGTGATGTGTTCGCAGACTACACCCTCTGTACCGTCATCGAGCGTAGTTTTGCCTTGCCAAGTGTGGAACTGCGCTCTTCCGTTTAAACTTCCGTTTGCAGCACATAACCCAAAACTAGAAACGCATCAGTAACAATACAATACAATACATCTTTATTGTCATTGTACAGGGGTACAACGAGACTGGGAATGCGCCTCCCATACGATGCAATAATTTAATTAGCTAGTCAGTATTAATTTAAACAACCCAATGAAACACATCTGAAGAAGGGTTTCGACCCAGTTACTCCAGGTTTTTGCGTCTACGGTTTAAACCAGCATCTGCAGTTCCTTCCTAAGCATTAATAATACTCATCGATTTTCTTAACGCATTCTCCCATTTTTCCGTTCACTTCATCATTTCTAGTAAAAATGCATTCCCAGTGCTTAAAAAAAACGCAGTATTGAATAGGCAGGGTAGCATTAATTGCCAGAGAATGCAATCAATGGTATGAAACATATCATATTTTGAAAACAAAGACTGGCATTTAATAAAACAGTAAGACTTTCAAAATAATTTAAATGCTGCTGCATTTTTATGTTGTAGTGTTCACATTTTTGATGGGGATTTGAAAATAGCTTCTTTTCATTAAGTGAAACCATATTTAGTAAACTTCAGTATTCAACAGGCATTAATAAACCAAGTAAATTCTCACCTCTGTATAAATTTACAGGGTTTTGTTTTAAGCATCTTAAAACAAAACCCTGGAAATGTATGCAGAGGTATATATAATTAAGGTATACAGAGGTGTAGGAAAATAAATGCAGATGCTGGTACAAATCGAAGATATCACAAAATGCTGGAGTAACTCAGCAGGTCAGGCAGCATCTAAGAGAGAGGGAATGGGTGACGTTTCAGGTCGAGACCATTCTTCAGACTTCATCTGTGATACCTTCAAGGTATACCGAGTTAGTAGCTAAGGACTTTTCTCTAGTTGTTGATAGGATGGTTCAATTGCCTGTACCTAGGTAATGTGTTAATAGATGTTCTGAGAGGCATCATGTCTATGACCAGTTAAAGACAGCAACATAGGTGTACAAGGAGGCTAATGGAATACATGAACAGAGGGACCTTGAGGTTCAAGACCCTGGTTCTCTGAAAGTTGCAAAACGGGTAGATAGGATGGTGAAGCTGACATATGGCATGCTCACCTTTGTAGATTGGCCATAGAATATAAATTATGAGATGTCACTTTGCAGCTTTACAGAACAGTGGTTGGACCACAATTGAAATTTTGTTGGCAGTTCTGGTCACCACACCAAGGGAAGGATGTGGTTGTCCTGGAGAGTACAGAGGAGGATGTTGCCTAGTTTGGAGGATTTTAGTTCTGGGCAGAAATTGGATAGGAAGGGTTTGCTGGAGTGGAGGAGGCTGAGGGCATGACCTGATCAAGGTACATAAAATTGATATCTTAGAGGCACAGATAGATTAGAAAGTCAGAATACTTTTCCCATGGCAAGGGTATCAAAAACAAGAGGACGTGTGTAAGAAGGAACAACAGATGCTGGTTTACACCGAGGATAGGCTGATGAAGGGTATCAACCGGAAACGTCTCCTATTCCTTTTTCCAGAGATGCTGCCTAACCCGTTGTTACTCCAGCATTTTGTGCCTATCATCGGTGAAAACAAGAGGGCATTGGTTTAAGATGAAAGGAAGGACTTTTAAAGAAGTTTTGAGGAGATTTTGTGTTACACAAAAAGTAGTTGATACCAGGAATTCTTGCCAGAGTCACATGTAATCACTAAATTTAAGAGACAATTAGACAGGCACGTGAATAAGCAGGGGATAGAAGGATATGGATTTAATGGAAATAAATTCGTCGTTTGGCCGCTGCTCTGCCCAAGACCACAAGAAATTGCAGAGAGTTATAGACACAGCCTAGTCCCTCACATAAACCAGTCTCCCCCTCCACCTCCCATCCCCATCCTGTGTCAACAGCATCTCTACATGCTACCTCAGGAAAGCAGCCAACGGCAGGGATGTAATGCTGAGCCTTTATAAGACCTTGGTAAGGCCACATTTAGAATATTGTGAGCAGTTTTGAGCCCCATATGCTGGCATGGAGAGGAGGTTTCCGAAATTGATCCAGGGAATGATTGTGTTAACGTAGGAAGAACATTGGCTCTGGGCTTTCTACTCACTGGAGTTTAGAAGGCTGAGGTGGGATCTCATTGAAGCTTACCGAATAATGAAACAGATACTGCGGATGAGGAGCGGATGTTTCCAATAGTGGGAGAGTCTACGATCTGAGGGCACAGTCTCAGAATAGAAAATGAAGATGAGGAGGAATTTCTTCAGTTAGAGGGTGGTGAATCTGTTGAATTCATTACCATGGATGGCTGTGGAGGCCAAGTCATTAAGTATTTTTAAAGTGGAGATTGATAGTTTCTGGATTAGGAAGAGCGTCAATGGTTACGAGAAGAAGGCAGGAGAATGGGGTTGAAAGGGGAAAATAGATCAGGCTAGGTCAAATAGCGGATCAGACTTAATGGGCTGAATGGCCTGATTCTTCTCCTACTATCAGACTCTTGATCAGACCTTTCATATGCATTGGATGAATTCCAGATCTTCCAATCTACCTCTTTGCAGCCTTTCCTTTCCATTGCAAGGATAAAAAGGTTGCCTATCCATTCCCTGCCCAGGTGCTGCCTGACCCACTGAGTTACTACAGCAATTGTGTTTTGCTCAAGATTCCAGCATCTGTAGTTCCTCGTGTCTTTAACTTCATTATTATGTTATTTTGAACACTGAGAGATGATCATGTAGGCAAGGCAGAATAATTCCAACACATTATTCTTCCATTTACATATTTAGATAAAGACTCTAATTGATGAAACAATACTCTGAAATTTAGAAGGATGAGAGGGGATCCTATTGAAACATATAAGATTATTAAGGGATTGGACACACTAGAGGCAGGAAACATGTTCCCGATGTTGGGGGAGTCCCGAACCAGGGCCCACAGTTTAAGAATAAGAGGTAGGCCATTTAGAACGGAGATGAGGAAAAACTTTTTAACTCAGAGAGTTGTGAAGCTGTGGAATTCTCTGCCTCAGAAGGCAGTGGAGCCCAATTCTCTGGATGCTTTCAAGAGCGAGTCAGATAGAGCTCTTAATGATATCGGAGTCAAGGGATATGGGGAGAAGGCAGGAATGGGGTACTGATTGTGGATGATCAGCCATGATCATGGTGAATGGCGGTGCTGGCTTGAAGGGCCAAATGGCTTACTCCTGCACCTATTGTCTATTGTATATTGTCTATAAAAGTTATTCTTAAAATGATTTCTGACAACTTTCCTAGAAGCCTGAATAAATTCACAAGAGTTGTCTCAATGTTCTTTGGATGAATGATATCAGTTGTCATGAGCAGAGAGCGAAAGAGAAACATAGAGGGTGGTGTTAGTAGAAAACATTGATTGTATGCAAACGCTAGCCTTCAACCTATTTCTTTTGTATTCATATTGATAACAAAATAACAAATATTTATGACACTGCAAGCATAGTCATTTCTTGAACCCAACATGATGTATAAGGCACGGCAGCCACTTAACTCAATGAGTTCTAAAAATTAGCCCCTGCACCATACAAACTTGGATTGGTTGTATTGTGGTATATGTAAATAGATACATATTTGTCCCAAACAGAAATCAAACTGCTGGAGGAACTCAGCAGATCAAATATCAAAACAGATAGACGGCATCTCAGGTCATATCTCTGCATTTGATCCATGGCCTTGGCCTGAAATGTTGACTACCCTTCTGCTTCCACAGATGCTGCCTGACCAGCTGCATCCCTCCACAGTTTGCATTTGAAAGAAAAATTGAAACTCTGAACAAGAGCACACTGATTAATTAAGGTTAGAAGTATCAACAGTTAAATATACTGTAATTGGAGATAGACCCAAAATGTTGGAGTAACTCAGCGGGACAGGCAGTATCTCTGGAGAGAAAGAATGGGTGGCTTTTCAGGTCGAGACTCTTCTTCAGACTCTTCAGTCTCACCCAACCTCACCCATTCCTTTGCACCAGAGATGCTGCCTCTCCTGCTGAGCTACTCGAGAATTTTGTGCCTATCTTCGGTGGAAACCAGCATCTGCAGATACCCTACAGATATTGTGACTGGATGTGAAACATATTAAAGCAAAAACAAAAGCTGGAAACATTTATCAGATCAGAAAGCATCTGTGAAAAGAGAAATCGGGTTAATGTTTCAGATTGCATACCATTCATCGGAAATATACTACAACACTAATCAGTGGGGTTAATAATCAATAGGAAGCAGTTAAGGTCTGGATGGACGGGCATTAGGAACACAATACATTTGAGAGTTATGGTATCATTCATCATGATAGATACCTTAACCCTAAAGGGTCCCTCTACCCCAATCATTTGCAGAAGACATTGGTGGTCCCTTGCAACCATCTGAACACCAGCATCACCAAAATTGGTCATGGTCACATCTGCTGGGCTGTCACTGACCTGTCATATTAATTAAAGAATATAAAACACGCTGTTAGACACAAAATGCTGGGGTAACTCAGCGGGTCAGGCAGCATCTCGGGAGAGAAGGAATGGGTGACATTTCGGGTCGAGACCCTTCTTCAGACTGATGTCAGGGGAGCGGGCGAGACAAAGGTAGGATATAGTTGGAGAGAGGAAGACTAGTGGGATAACTGGGAAGGGGGGGGGGAAAGAGAGGGACAGAGGAACTATCTGAAGTTAGAGAAGTCAATGTTCATACCGCTGGGGTGTAAGCTGCCCAAGCGAAATATGAGAAGCTGTTCCTCCAAATTCGCACTGGGCCTCACTATGACAATGGAGGAGGCCCATGACAGAAAGGTCAGGCTGGGAATGGGAGGGGGAGTTGAGGTGCTGAGCCACCGGGAGATCAGGTTGGTTAAGGGGAACTGAACGAAGGTTTTGAGTGAAACGATCGCCGAGCTGTATTTGATTCTCATGGATGCACTTCCCATCTGATGTCTCTGCAGGTATGCTTGTATTAGGATTCAATAAAATGTGGGGTGGCACAGTGGTAGAGTTACTGCCTTACAGCGCTAGAGACCCAGGTTTGATCCTGACTACAGGTGCTGTCCATATGGAGTTTGTATGTTCTCCCTGTGACCACGTGGGTTTTCTTTGGGTGCTCCAAATTCCTCCCACATTGCAACGGCATGCAGGTTTGTAGGTTAATTGGTTTCGGTAAATTGTCCGTAGTGTGTCGGATAGAGCTAGTGTATTGCTAGGTCGGCGGGGACTTGGTCGAAGGCCTGTTTCCACACCGTATCTTTCAAAACTTTTTTTAGTTCTCCACTGTTCCAGTCTCAACGTGGCACTTAATATACAAGGATTGTTGTAATCAGCATGAACTGTGGGGTGGTGAGTTAATGGAGAATAAATGGAGAATAACGATGCCCATGGTTCCGAAAAATGAGTCCATCGTGCATTATATGGAATGTAGATATCTTGAATATGTGGACTCGTCCAGAACTCACTGACCAGCTCTTCCTGAAAATGCTGGTTGCAAATTGTTATGGTGCTAGCAATGTAATGTGTTAATTTACCTGGGCATCTGTGTTGGTAACTGAACCTGCCTTGCAAGATGATCACATAATAGGGGAATAAGTACAGAGGGCGGAAAGTAATATCACAGCTCACCCATATGGGGAGATTGGTCCTTTCAGCACTTATCTGGGTGTGGACAAGTATTGAATGTAGGATCCCAGAGATAATAAACAGGCCAATATATATATAGCCTCATATTTCACTTGGGCAGCCTAAGTCCCAAGCGGTATGAACGTTGATTTCTCTAATTTCAAGTAATCACTGCAGTTCCACTGTTCACATCCCTGTAGCCCTATTGTTATCACCTCTTTTGGTAATGGTAATGGTTACCGTGCCTTCTTGATATCACAATGCCATTAAGTGCATGTTTGATGAGAGCTTGAAAATGGGCCAAGATGTTACTTTTTATAGCATCCCTGTGGATATCAAGACTCATCCAATCTATTGTTGGAGTAATTATGGACTGGCTTCTGCAGTTTCACGTTTGTATTTTGTATTGCAAAATTAACATCACCTTGTGAGGCCCAGTGCAAATTGGAGGAACAGTATCTGATATTTCACTTGGGCAGTTTACACCCCAGCGGTATGAACATTGACTTCTTTAACTTTAGATAGTTCTTCTGCCCCTCTCTTTCCCTTCCCCCTTCCCCCTTCCCAGTTCTCCCACTAGTCTTCCTGTCTCCTACTACATCCTATCTTTGGCCCGCCCCCCTCCCCTGACAGTCTGAAGAAGGGTCTCGACCTGAAACGACATCCATTCCCTCTCTCCAGAGATGCTGCCTGACCCGCTGAGTTACTTCAGCATCTTGTGTCTACCTCTGATTTAAACTAGCATCTGCAGTTTTCTTTCCTACTCACCTTCCACCAAGATAATTATAAAGTTTTTTCTTCTCTTCTACTTGTTTCTCCCTTCCCCATATTACCTTTAATCTTCTTTCTATATAAACTCCTGTAAGTTTAAAGTAAGCTTAAAGGGTGAATGGGGAGCAAAGGCAGGTGAGTTTAAAGGGGGCATGGAAGGTGGAGCCCCAGGGAGTAAACTGCCAAACCTTCAGGATTATCAGATAATTAGATAGCAGATTATTGGAGTTTTGCAGCAATTGTGCCAGGAGAAAGATGGCTAAGTATGTGGCTTCTGCCCTGCCCCCTCTTCTGACCACTGTTCTAAATGTGAGCACAGCAAAGATAGAGTTTATTCACAATCACAATCAATCACAATAATACTTTGAATACTTCAAATGCTATCTTTAGTTTGAAATACTTCACCTTTAATTCCCACGACACATGTATGAACCATACTTAATTGGTAGTAAGAAACATCTTGCCCCATTCAAAAGGGCTGAATTTCTTCAAATTAGAAGAACAAAATCTTATATTTCATCTGCATATCTTACAATGCAATGGTGTGAGCAATGACTTTTCCAATTTCAGGTAACTCACACCCTCTGAGTTCTCCTTCAATGCACACTGACCCATCCACATTATTTTCTTCTCCCTTTGTTCACCTCTCCTATCCCCCTCTCTCCACACTATATCCACTCCCCATCTAGTTCCACCCATCACCTACCAGTATCCTGCCTCTGGATCCCACCCCACCCCCACCCTCCTTATGAAAATTATTGATATAATTTAAATAATCTAGTTATATTTTTTGATAGTTCAGGGTTTAAGGGCAGCACATTGGCATAGCTGGTAGAGCTGCTGCCTCACCACGCCAGAGACCCGTGTACGATCCACACCTTGAGTACGTTCTGTATGGATTTGCATGTTCTCCGTATGACCTCATGGCTGCCAGTGCTCCGGTTTCTTCCCACATCCTAAAGACGTGCGGCTTTGTAGGTTAATGGGTCTCTGTAAATTGCCACAAATGTATAGAAAGTGGATGCGAAAGTGGGACGACAGAGAACTCGTGTGAACATGTGTTTGATGATCTGGGTGGACTCGGTGGGCCGAAGAAACTGTTTCCATGCTGTATCTCTAAACTCTCTGAACGGAACGGAACTGAAGGAAATGCTCATTAGCAACACCATTGTGAAAGATGGGTGTGTGCACACAAAGGTTGAATATCTGCTGGATCTCATTGACCTCCCAGATAATAACTGAGCACATCATGTTCACAAAGGTTTCAATGAAAACTACAATGAAGACCATAATTATATCAACATCATGGGGTTTTTCCAAGTATTAGATTTAATGCAAACACAATGGTTTGCAGTGAGAAAGATTCTATTGGCATTGTGGTGATCAAAAAATATATATATTCACTGTTAACAGTCACATGTATTTAGTGATTGTTCCATTGTAAATTTACCCCTAGGCTTTTCAATGCGTGTTTAAAGGCAAAATCTGACATCAAACCACACTGAGATTAGCCCAGATGACAAAAAGCATGGGCAAAAAGATAAGTTTCAAAGTACTAACTCATACACTGAATAGTGCATTGTAATTTCAGGATTCTTGTTTTTTTTTCCTCTGCCCTACTTTGATGTAGCCTTGCTAAATTTGTCCAAAACATGTTGATTTAGAACTACACAAGGCAACAAGTATCTGAAGGTGACAATTACAATTTAATTTGGCAGTATAAACACTGCTTGCACACAACAACTTGAATAGCTTCCTATGGTATGCTGTTACAGCTGTCAGACCACAGGAAACAGTCTCCACCGCTCAAGCCTTTGTTTCCTTTAAATCTATTTATGTATTTTGAGAATTGTTGAACTGCACGGTAGGGATAATGCCAAGCACTGTTAGAAGTATATATTATGTAAATATATATAGTTCAGTTCCATGTGATATTTCTGTTTGGGTGTTTCTTCCTGCTCAGGACAAATCATGGTAAACACAACTTTCCAAATACAAAGTGCTGGAGTAACTCAGCCGGTCTGGTAGCATCTCTGGAGAAAATGGATAGGTGACCTTTTGGTTCGAGATCCTTCTTCAGACTCTGAGTCTGAACAAGGATCCCGACACCAAATGTCGCCAATCCATTTTCTCCAGAGATGCTGCCAGACCTGCAGAGTTACTCCTGCAGTTTGTGCCTGTTACCTTTGCAAACCAGCGTCTGCGGTTCATTTTTATTACAACATGCCAACTTTCCGACACCTTTCACAGCAATGGTCTTTCCCAAAGCACTCTGCAGCCAACATTGTCTTGAAGTCTCGTAATCCGGCAATGCTGTAAATGTGGCAGTCAATTTGCAACCAACATATTTTCTTTGTAACATAAATATTGGATGGAAACTTTGGATAAACCCTGTTTTTTCACAACATTTTGTCATGGGAACCTTTGCATCCAAATTAAAGAGCAGATGCCATGTTAATTTGACATCACAGCTGAAAAAGGTCTCACTGATAATTCCACACCATACAGCAGTGTTCACTTTCCCCTGCAACCGCAAGAGATGCAACACCTGTCCCTTTACCTCCCCCCTCAACTCCATCCAAGGACCCAAACAGTCTTTCCAGGTGAGACAAAGGTTCACCTGCACCTCCTCCAACCTCATCTATTGCATCTGCTGCTCTAGATGTCAACTTATTTACATCGGCGAAACCAAGCGGAGGCTCGGCGATCGCTTCGCTCAACACCTGCGCTCGGTCCGCATTGACCGAACTGATCTCCCGGTGGCCGAGCACTTCAACTCCCCCTCCCATTCCCAGTCTGACCTTTCTGTCATGGGCCTCCTCCAGTGCCATAGTGAGGCCCACCGGAAATTGGAGGGACAGCACCTCATATTTCGCCTGGGCAGCTTGCAGCCCAGTGGTATGAACATCGACTTCTCCAACTTTAGATAATTCCTCTGTCCCTCTCTTCCACTCCTCCTTCCCAGATCTCCCTCTATCTTCCTGTCTCCACCTATATCCTTCCTTTGTCCCGCCCCCCTGACATCAGTCTGAAGAAGGGTCTCGACCCGAAACGTCACCCATTCCTTCTCTCCCGAGATGCTGCCTGACCTGCTGAGTTACTCCAGCATTTTGTGAATAAATACCTTTGATTTGTACCAGCATTTGCAGTTATTTTCTTATACAGCTGTGTTGATGTACATTTATGCACTCAACTGGATCTTGAAGTTTTCCAGCGTTGCCTAATTTAACATCAAGATTTAAACAATCATAAAATGGCTCTTTTGCATTTCTTTTCCTATTCTAGTTAATTCACAAAATGAATTAGAGCAGACATTCAAGGCTTGAATAAGAACTGTTCTCTCCATCCTAATATTATAGAGTATTCAGGTCAGTAGCATAGAGAGTGAGCTGTGCATTTGGGAATTGTTTTGCATCGACCCCCACACGATGGATGATTGATGGCCTGTTTTAGATGAGATGGATGCATCAATCCTCATAAATTGTTAAAATAGTAATGATAAATTTAGCAACATGGTCACTCACAATCGGCAAGTGAGTTAAGCCTCTTGTTTTTAGTCACTTCAATTTAGGATTTGGTTCAAAAGAGTAGTGCACTGTAACAATGAATGACTTCTTTACCCATGATGGTTCTCTGTGTGGTGATTGGAATAGACATAGGAATAAGTCACGTGTTCTAATTCTTTTAAAGCTTTTAGCTTAGCTAAGAGATACAGCATGAAAACAGGCCCAACGGCCCACCCATGACAACCATCAATCAGCCTTTCATGCTAGTTCTATCTTATCCCACTTTCAAATCCACTCTCTACGCACTAGGGAGCAATTTCCGGATGCCATTTAACCTACAAACCTGCACATAGTAGAGGGATGTGGGAGTAAACCAGAGCATTCAGAAGGAACCCACACAGTCACAGGTAGAACGTGCAAACTCCACACAGACAGCACCTGAGGTCAGGATCGAACTTGAGTCTCTAGCACGGCGAGGCAGAAGCTCTACCAGCTGCACCACTGTACTGCTGAAAGTGGCATGAAAATCCTTTTTTGGATAGCATGTTATTGGACTCTGATATGTACAGTAGATTTTCTTCATCCTACTTCTGCCACCTGCTCTAGCACAGAATTCAACCCCACGCTCTAGTTTTTTCGTGCTGTCTTATAGTACATCTTGTCTTGGGAGCCCAAGCTATTAATAATCAATTAGTGACTGGGGAATTTACAAATGGCATCATATCTGGAGTTTTAGTTTATTGACCAAAATATTCAATTTAGTCTCTGTACCATCTCCATAGTATTTAATATCAACTTGTACTTATGCATATTAATATTTGTACTTCTGCGTCGAATATGTTTATTTTCCATATATCTTCAAGGTGTCCTGTTGTCATGTAATACTGAGGGAAGCATGGATCTTTTTTGTGAAATTTTAAGTGAGCTGTGAAGAAGAAAATCATACTTTTATAATGAGGCATACTCAGAAACTATTTCTATTCCCATTGTGTTGATTCTAAATATTTTTATAAACTTTGATAATCTCAAGAATAGAGATCTGGATCATATATGTGACCAGGCATAGATCTTCAAGTTAATTGGTTTACTTAGAACGCACACTCTCAATTAACTTTTATCAAATATTCAGATGCAATATAACTGGTAATATATTTCAATTCACTAAAAATTTTAGATTGGTGCGCCGATAACCTAAGGTGTTAGCTCTGGTAAATTACTCTGGAACCAGGAGAACATGAGAATTCCCTTCAGGATCCAATCCACTATTTATTCCCAAATTAACATCACTAAAAAAACAGATTATCTGATCATTATCTTCTTGATGTTCCTGGGATCTTACTGGGTACAATCTGTCTGCTTCATCCCTAGCAGGTTCAGTAATTAATTCATCAATGAAAAACATCTTAGGGTTGTTAAAAAAATCTGTTGGAATAGAAAATCTTCCTTTGAGATTATAGGAGCAATTTTTTTCATTAATTTCTCTGGTTAATGTTCAAATTGATTTTGTAACTTTAACAATGGTTAAAAGTTGACTCGGCAGAGGGAAATTTTGAATTTCCATATGAACAAATATGTTCTTAAATTATAAAATGGAATAAGAAAATCAATGTGCAATGGTTGAGAAACTGTCACTTTACATTATTGACTTGGGAGCTTTGCTTTTCAACGTGCAACTGTGTGGCTCTTGTTCTGGATTGGGTTATACACAAATAAAGTCATAAGGTAAGAAGATCATAAGTGACAGGAGCATTCGGCCCATCAAGTCAACACCGCCATTCAATCATGGCTGATCTATCTCCTCCCCCATTCTTCTGCCTTCTCCCCATAACCCCTGACACTCGTACTAATCAAGAATCTATCTACTGAATCTCGGCCTTAAAAATATCCATTAACTTCGCCTCCACAGCCTTTTGTGGTAATGAATTCCACAGATTCACCATCCTCTGGCAAAATAAATTCCTCCTCGTCTCCTTCCTTTAATTCTGAGGCTATGACCTCTAGTCCTAGACTCTCCCACAAGTGGAAAATAGATCAAATCGCTTAGAGAGCAGAAGCTATAGTGAATATCTGGAGCAAGACATTGTTGGTACAATAGGGTCATGTGGTAGACTCCTGCTGTTAAGAGGCTTGAGCTTGTCATTCACAGGCCAGGCCTTATTTTTAATGTCTTCCCTGAAGCAAGTGAGTGGCACTGTGAATTAGCGAGAGCTGGAGATTGGTAAGAGCTCATAGTTCCAAGTGTAACCTCAGTACCAACTACGGTTCTAACAAAAGAAGATATACACAAAAAGCTGAAGTAACTCAGTGAAGTAACTCAGAGGGTCAGGCAGCTTCTCTGGAGAAAAGGAATAGGTGACGTTTTTGGTCGAGACCCTTCTTCAGACTGAGAATCAGGGTAGAGGGGGGAAATGAGAGATATGAAAAGGTCTAGAGAACAAATTAATGAAAGACATGTAAAAGGACAAATTAAAGCCAGCAACATTGATGAAGGAAAAGTGGAGCCCACAATGGTCCATTGTTGGTTGTGGAGAAGGTGATAATGAGTGATACAAACAGTGAAACTCAGCAGGACAACATAACAGGACAACTCAGCAGGACATACAGTGAAACTAGCAACACGACTAGGGTGGGGGTGGGACGGAGAGAGCGGGATGCAAGGGTTACTTGAAGTTAGTGAAATCAATATTCATACTAGGTTGTCGGCTGCCCAAGCAAATTATGAGCTGCTGTTCCTCCAATTTGCATTTGGCCTCACTCTGACAGTTGTTTGCAAATGGGAGAAGTTACTTTGGCTTCTTCTCCCGAAGTTTTTATCTCCATCATATTTCATTGTGATCACTTGGAGATGAAATGGGGCAAGCAGATACAAAACCTGTCGCTCCCACAATAATCCAATAATAAACCCAAAAATATTAAAGTATGGACTACTTTGGGATAGGTGTTACCTGTCTCTGTCCTCACACCCCAACCACCTGCACCACCAATATAACCCCTTCACATGCAGTGAAGTGTAAATTCCTGTGCACTTACCTGCCTGCATGCAGGTTTGTCATTGTGCAGTTACAATGGCTCAATGGTACTTTATGACTTGATGAGAACGGATGGGGGGGGGGGTGTTTGTAGGATAGTTGCCTAAAATTGGAGAATTCAGTGTTCATACCATTAGGTTGTAAGCTGCCCTATGAGGTGTTGTTACTCCAGTTTGCGCATGGCCTCAATCTGGCAATGAAGGAGGCCCAGGACAGAAAGTATAAGAAGATAACTGCAGATGCTGGTACAAATCGAAGGTATTTATTCACAAAATGCTGGAGTAACTCAGTGGGACAGGCAGCATCTCTAGAGAGAAGGAATGGGTGACGTTTTGGGTCGAGACCCTTCTTCAGACTGGTTAGGGATAAGGGAAATGAGAGATATAGACGATGTCGAGTGATAAATATCAATGAATGAAAGATATATGCAAAAATGTAACGATGATAAAGGAAACAGGCCATTGTTAGCTGTTTCTTGGGTGAAAACGAGAAGCTGGTGCGCCTTGGGTGGGGGAGGGGTAGAGAGAAAGGGAATACCAGGGTTACTTGAAGTTAGAGAAATCAATATTCATACCACTGCCCAAGTGAAATATGAGATGCTGTTCCTCCAATTTGCATTTAGCCTTCCTCTGACAATGGAGGATACCTAGGACAGAGAGGTCTGTCATCTGTACCTCATCTACTGTATCTGTTATTCAAGATGATGTACATCGGCGAGACCAAACGTAAACTGGGCGATCATTTCACTGAACACCTTCGCTCAGTCCTCCTGAACCTTCCTGATCTCCCAGTTGCTAAACACTTTAATTCTCCTTCCCATTCCCACTCGGACCTTTCCGTCCTAGGTCTCCTGCATTGTCAGAGGAAGATCGCGGGGCTTGGGTCGGCCCGCTGCGGACCTTCCACCGTCAGGCGCGGCCTGCAACCACAACAACCTGACCGCGGGAGAAGACGGCAGGGGAAGGGAAAAGACATTGTGGTCTTCCATCACAGTGAGGAGAGGACTGGAGGAGACTCACTGTGATGGATGTTTCTTTGATGGATGTTTCTTTTTTTGTGTGTTTTTGGGGTTGTGTAATTTGCCTATTTTAATGCTTTATTGTGTAATCTGCCTATTTTAATGCTTTTATTGTTGGACTGTGGGTGACTGAATTTCGTCCAATTTGGATGTCAAATAAAGCTATCTTGAATCTTGAGTGAGGCTAAATGCAAATTGGAGGCATAGCATCTCATATTTCGCTTGGGCAGTTTACAGCCCAGTGGTATGAATATTGAATTCTCTAACTTCATGTAACCCCGGCATTCCCTCTCTCTCTATCCCTCCCCCACCCAAGTCACACCAGCTTCTTGTTTTCATCCAACAAACAGCTAACTGGCCTGTTTCCTTTATCATCGTTACTTTTTTGCACATCTTTCATTCATTGATCTTTACCTCTCTACATCATCATCTATATCTCTCGTTTCCCTTATCCCTAACCAGTCTGAAGGATGGTCTCGACCCGAAACGTCACCCATTCCTTCTCTCCAGAGATGCTGACTGTCCCGCTGAGTTACTCCAGCTTTTAGTGTCTATCTAAGGTCAGCATAGGAATGGGAAGGGGAGTTGAAAAGGTTGGCATTTTCTATCAATCTTGGTCCTATGTAGTACTGTAGGGGATAATAGCCAGTGCTGGAGGGAAGTATACAATGAGGACAATTTTTACTTGTGCAGTCTGCACTGTGTAATCGTTTGCTCAGCTAAAGCACTACAATTACACAGAAGAATGACAACCTTTAAAGGAGCTCCAAAACCAGCTCGGCCTGATTTCAATGCACGCGTTAAGTTTCGATGTGTTAGCAGCTTGTTGTGGACAGGGCCTCAATTGAATTCAAAACTATTTGGTGTTGGATCTTATTAGCACAATCCTATTATGTAAACAAAAGCTCATTTTACAGCACAGCCAACATTTTTCAAGGGTAGTGCCAATCAGTAAATCGTACGTGCGTACTCGGTCTCGATTTTAGTCCTGTTTGAGCAGTTGTCGGTGCTGCACAGTGTATGTTTGTGGAGAAGGACATCGGAAGCTGGAGACCTTATCTGGCACAGCAGTAGAGTTGCTGTCTTACAGCGCCAGAGACCCAGGTTCAATCCTGACTATGGGTGCTGTCCACACAGAGTTTGTACATTCCTCCCGTGACCGCGTGGGTTTTCCCCGGGTGCTCTGGTTTCCTCCCACGCTCCAAAGACGTACAGGTTTGTAGGTTAATTGGGTTCGGTAAGAATTGTAAATTGTGCTTAGTGTTAGTACTAGTGTATGGGGGATTGCTGGTCGGCGCGGACTCATGGCGCGAAGGGCCTGTTTCCGCACTGTATCCCTGCAACTAAAACAAACTGAAAAAACGTCAGCTCCAGCACAAGGTTTATTATCTACCACAGCAGTGATAATATATTCCTTTATTCATCCCACACCAGGGATATTTACAGTGTTACAGCAGCAAAGTGGATAGCAAGAGAGCAAGAGATCATTCATTATAAATAAAAGATACATAAATTGTCATCAGTTTTCTGTGTGTTCTTAGCTGTTATTGTTGACTCGTCTGCTGGGAGCAGTGCTGGTTGTGCAGTCTCACAGCAGCGGGAAGGAAAGACCTCCTATATCTCTCCTTCACGCACTTATCATATCATATCATATATATACAGCCGGAAACAGGCCTTTTCGGCCCTCCAAGTCCGTGCCGCCCAGTGATCCCCGTACATTAACACTATCCTACACCCACTAGGGACAATTTTTTACATTTACCCAGCCAATTAACCTACATACCTGTACGTCTTTGGAGTGTGGGAGGAAACCGAAGATCTCGGAGTAAACCCACGCAGGTCACGGGGAGAACGTACAAACTCCTTACAGTGCAGCACCCGTAGTCAGGATCGAACCTGAGTCTCCGGCGCTGCATTCGCTGTAAAGCAGCAACTCTACCGCTGCGCTACCGTACCGTTCACTTGGGGTGAAAGAGTTTGTCACTGAAGGAGCTACTCAGTGCAGTGACAGTGTCCTGCATGGGGTGGGAGTCGTTGTCCAGCAGCGATGTTAGTTTTGCCATCATCCTCCTCTCTCCCACCACCTGCACTGAGTCGAGGGGCAACCCAGGACAGAGCTGGCCTTCCTGACCAGCTTGTCGAGTCTCTTCCCTTCCGCCGCTGAGATGCTGTTGCTCCAGCAGACCACTCCATAGAAAATGGCCGATGCAACCACCATGTTGTAGAAGGTCCTTAGGAGTGCCCCCTGCACTCCAAAGGACCTGAGTCTCCTTAGCAGATAAAGTCTTCTCTGGCCCTTTCTGTATAGTGCATCGGTGTTTTCAGTCCAGTCCAGTTTATTGTTGAGGTAGACACCCAGGTACTTATAAGAATCCACCCTCTCGATGTCCATTCCCTGGATGTTCACCGGTGTCGGGGGGACCTGGCTGCGCCTGCGGAAATCTACCACCATCTCCCTGGTTTTCCCTGCGTTGATCCGGAGGCAGTTCTGCTGGCACCAGTCCACAAACTCCTTGTTCAATTTTCTGTACGCCCTGTCGTCGTCGCCCGTGATGAGGCCGACGATGGCAGAGTCGTCAGAGAACTTCTGTAGCTAGGAGTCTGCAGAGCTGTGCCTGGAGTCCGCAGGCATCTCAACTGAGAGATCCTTAACTCTCTCTACACAAGGCACCTCAGAGCATAAGAGAGGTGCCATCAACGCTGTATCTGCAAAATTATCCAAATTCACTTGCAGGATAAGAAAAACAATGCCAACTTCTTCACCTTTAAGGCTCTAATTACTCTTAGTTGGCTCCAGTGGGCAGGTATATCATTTGCAAGCCTAAGATCAGACTCCCATACTCTGACAAGGGACTGCAATGTGAAGAAGAAATTATTCTCAAAGCATCCATTGAAAATATATAACTGGTACATAACAACTCAAAATGGAGGAGCATTTGGATGTCACTCAGACCTCAAGTCCCTTCATCAGGAACGAGCCGAAATTCAGCATAGATGTTCTGTAGTAAACTTCTGAACGGTCCTTCCATAAACTAGGGTACATTCCCGATTCTCCAACCTGCCTCATTGTGGACGTTGGACTTTTTTATCTGGAAATGTTAAACTACAATGGTGAGAACTATATTCTGCACTCTGTTATCTTTCTCTTTGTTCTGCCCTTTGTATTTGTGTTTGGCTTGCTTGTATTCATTTATAGTATTACCTGATTTGATTGGATAGCACACAAATAAAAGCTTTACCTCGGTACAGGTAACAATCATAAACCTGGACCTAAACATGCCTATCATTTTAAGCCCCTCTGTCTCTGTGTCTTTTGTGTTAATAATGACAACAGCCATGTTAATTCATCAGCCTTAGAACTGAAGTCAAAACAACCCATCCTCGAAGAACTGCCCAAGAAAAAAAGAGCATGTGTAAACGAGCATATTTATTCTGTTTATCCATTCTTTACCAAATAAATATCAATTTAATTGAAATTTTGGCGTCATTTTGTTCTGTGTAATGCTTGTTTGCGATAAACTTAAATGGATAGCTTTCTATTTGCAATCTCATTTTCGGCCAAAGTGAAACTAAGACTCAACAGGCAAAACGCCAGGCAAACAAACCAGTGATCGAGGGGAAAGGATAAAAATTAGCAATACAAAACATGCCCTGCCGTGAGACATTTGGGGCTGATTGTGGAATTTGGAGCCTAAGGAAGAAAGAGAGCTGATTTACCAGTTATGCCAGAAGTATGGTGAAGGTTATAGATGCAACTGCCATAATTAAGATGCAGGCAAGAAATTGATGGGTTCAAATCAGGACCCTATGTCCTGTCCTTTTTCTCCCAGGATCTATGCTCAATCAACTGAAGGATATCAAAGCACAGGTGTCAGACACCATAGTATTGTTAATGTTTCAACAATTGAGGAAGGATTAGGCCGGAATTTTAAAAATGCTGCGTAAGCATTTGCAGTCTTATAGATCTCCAGAACTCCTATGCCCTATCCTATGAGGCTGAATATATACTTAAGTAATCAGTGTCTACAACTTTATTCTGCCCCTCCTCTTTCACCATCTTTCCTATCAATCTTATTTCCTGTATCCTTCCATTTCATATACTTCCAGTTAGTGTTCTTCCATTATCACTCTCTCCATGTTCCACATTCCATCTTCATACCTAGCACGTGCCCTCCTTATTTCCCTCAACTCCCCCTCTTACCATATCAGTTTAGAGATAAAGATACGGAATTGGAACAGACCCCAGAGGTTATTGGGAGAAGGCAGGAGAATGGGGATAGGAGAGAGAGATAGATCAGCCTGATTGAATGACGGAGTAGACTTGATGCGCCGAATGGCCTAATTCTACTCCTATCCACTTCGGACCTTATGACTTTCGGCCCATCGAGCACACGCCAACCTTCGATTACCTGTTCATACTAGTTCTAATGTTATCCCACTTTTTCGTCTACTATACACTCGACGCAATTTATTGAGGCCAATTAACCTACAAACCTGCATGTCTTTGGGATGTGGGAGTAAACGTAGCACCCAGAGGAAACCCACAAGATCACAAAGAGAATGTGCAAACTCCACACCAACAGCACCCGAGGTCTGGATTGAACCTGTGTCTCTGGCTCTGTGAGGCAGCAGCTCTACCAGCTGCATCACCCTGCCGCCCATCGCTCTGCTTCATCCCGTACCCTGGTTTGGGTTCAGTTATCTTGCCTTGACCTGAATATTGCCCTTGGCCTCATCCCTGTTGGCAGCACCATGGAAGATTAACTAGTCCTTAACGCCTGTTCCTATTTTGCATTTATATTATTTTTAATGAATCCGGGGGATATGAACTGGAATAGAATAGTCACTGCTGATAATTATGCCCTACAAATACAATGACTGAACTATTTACCAAATCCTGCTATTGAGAGTATTTTTATAATCGTAGGCTGCCAGCTAAACTGTGTACAAGAATGTGGGTCATCCCAGCATTTTCCACCTCACAAATTAAGCAGAATTATACCAAAATTCTCTGAATACAAAAGCGAACACTGTACTTGATTGTTGAAGATACCAACTACAAAATCTTTGAGAGATTAATTACTTTAAAGTTTCAAAATAAATATGATCTTGAGAATGTGTTCATGCAGTTTAAAAATAATAAACTCAGAGCTCATATACTAAATAATGCACACAATTGCTCGATTAATTTCCTTAAAGTGCTTCTCATGGGTCTCCTGCAGATGTACAGGTCAATGCTGCCTCTAGTCTTGGTTGCAGCTGATTTGTTCCTCCTCCATCCTTGAATTAAGAACAAGTGATTCAAATGCTCAATTTAGGGGAATAAAACTGCAGATGCTGGTTAAAATCGAAGGTAGACACTAAATGCTGGAGTAACTCAGTGGGTCAGGCAGCATCTCAGGAGAGAAGGAATGGGTGACGTTTCTGGTCGAGACCCTTCTTCAGTCTGATGAAGGGTCTCGACCCGAAACGTCATCCATTCCTTCTCTCCCGAGGTGCTGCCTGATCCGCTGAGTTACTCCAGCATTTTAATTCAAATCCTCGATGCTTTGAAGCAGTACAGTGACAGTGGTGGTAGAAATGCTGCCTCACAACTCTAGCCGATCGGGTTCAGTCTTGCGTCCGGTGCTGTCAGTGTGGAGTATACATATTATCTCTGTAACCATGTTGGTTTCCTCCAGTTGCTCTGATTTCCTCCCACATCCCAAAGACTTGTGGCTAAATGGCCACTGCAAAATTTGCCCTAGTGTTTCAGTGTGTGGTAAAATCTGCAGGAAGTCGATGGAAATGTGGAGAGAATAAATAGAATTATTGTAAAATTAGTGTGAATGTGTGCCTGATTGAATTCAATTTAGAGATACCACATGGAAACGGGTCCTTTGGCCCACCGAGTCCGCACTGACGACTGAGTCCAATGGCTGACATGGACTCAGTAAGATGACAGCCCTGTTTCTGTATGTATGTTTCTTCATGCATATTCCTTTGTAATAGGTAACATATTTTAAATATTTTTAAAAGATTCAGTGACAGAAAAGAAGAATATTATTTTGTGAAATAATTATTTTGAATTTAAATGTTTGGCCTGTAAATTTAAATGTGTGATACATGGTCGAAGAGAGGAAATAATTGCAAGTTATGGGGAAAGGGAAGACTAGTTGCAGTAATTGGTATCTCGTTGAACGAGCTGGCACTAGCACAATGGGCTGAGTGTTCTCCTGCGCTAAATGATTCCATGAGTCAGGTCCCCGAGTACAGTGAATAGAGTTTGGTGCAGCTTGATTTAAATTTTGTGTATCCCAGCACATTTTCCCAAAGGTGCCTTCAACTCAAAGTAATGTGTTTGCACAAGTTCAACACAGCAGAGGGTCCCTAAATTGCTGCCATTATTTTGTTTGCAAGTTAAGGTGATATAAAATCTCGTGCCCTTGATATGCAGAAGAAGTCAATCAAATGTAATTCTGAGTCGCGATCACACCTCTAACATTACCAGCACGCTCCGTGACCTTCTGCCAAGGGCTTTGATGTGATAACCTATTACCTTGTGTACGTTTATGAAATGTTTTATAAACTATCAGTATTTACATTAAGACTATGAGACCATAACACTTAGAGGCAGAATTAGGCCATTCTGTCCATCGGATCTGCTCCGCCATTCGATCACGGCAGATCTATGTTCCCCTCTCAACCCCATTCTCCTGCCTTCGCCCTGTAACCTTTGATGTCCTTGCTAATCAAGAACCGATCAATCTCTGATTTAAAAATACCCAATGACTTCGACTCTGCTGCTATCTGTGGCAATGAATTCCATAGATTAATCACCCTCTGGCTAAAGAAATTCCTCCTCTTCTCCAATCTAAGGGTACATCTTTTTATTCTGAGGCTGTGCCCTCTGGTTCTAGATTCTCCCACTACTGGAAACATCCTCTCCACATCCACTCTATCTAAGCTTTCTGTCATGTCATTCATTAAGAGTTGCATTCAATTTAATGGCTTTCTATAGTTTTGGTCTCACTTTATTGCTCTTGTTCCACAAATTATTCATCAAAGCCATCTTTTGAAAGAATTGACCACTAAATCAAGAGGTTAACTGTACAAACGGCAATGCGGGCTTGGCCCATGGATATTTTTTCTGAGAGCAAATTAAAAAGAAAGTCACAAGATTTCACATGCCCATGCTTTGATGTTAAAGCTGTTTAGTTCAACTGATAAAAAATGTCATTCAACATTTAACTTTAATCAGTCTAAAGAAGGGCCCCAATCCAAAACATCACCAATCCATGTTCCCCCGAGATGCTGCCTTACCCTGCTAAGTTTCTCCAGCACTCAGTGTCTTATTTTGTAAACCAGCATCTGCAGTTTCTTCTGTCTGTATTTAAGTGATCCACAATGCCAGCTTTACATCTGACAGAAAAATGGACACCATGGTTGAGATAAATTGTTAAAATAGTATAGTTTCATACTCCTGTGCACAATTACATACTTGGAACATGTGATCCTAATCTTTCTCCTCATCACCATGAAGTGTAGTTTGGTCAGATACATCACTTTCATCTTCTACCAGCCTGTAGGAGATGATTGCCAATCGAGCTCTATGCATTTTGAACAATTGCCAGTTTCATCTTTTTTTGATGTAAGACTTATCTCTGGCTTGCTTTTATGAATGAAACCTATGTTCCCCAAATACGTGACCAAAGATTATCCCGGTTTATGTAATTAAAGTAAGAATTGGCTGAGTCACACACTGATGGTGTCAATGGGCACATGGACACCTTTCACCGTCCGGCGTGGCCTGGAACGTGGCAACTACAACAGCCTGACCGTGGGAGACGACGGCAGGGGAAGAGAAAATACATTCTGGTCTTCCATCACAGTGAGGAGGGGACTGGAGGAGACTCACTGTGATGGATGTTTCTTTTTTTTGTGTTGGTTTGTGGTTGTGTGTGTAATTGCTTATTTTATTGCTCTTATTGTTGGACTGTGGGTGACGAAATCTCGTCCAAAAGACGGGGTTTTTTTGGATGACAATAAAGGTAATTCTGATTCTGATTCTGATGACACTGGGAAATATTTCACCCAGCTGGAGTGAATTTTGCTTGGAATTGTCAGTTTTTACCGTGGATGTTATTTCTAATGTACTATCTCTGTAACATTTTCTGTTTTTAATTCACAGGGACTGAAGCACTGCCGAAGATCCCCGTTTAGTCACTTTTGGAAAAAAACATTTGAAGATGTTAAAATTGGTGATCAGAAACTTTACGTTCAATTGTAACCCACTCTCTCCAAACAAAAATGGCCAGGTATGTAGATGTAAGCAAGCAAGTCTAACCATGCATAAAATGGACACATGATCTTCTAATCTGATGTCTCCTCATACCATGTAGAAAGAAACCCATGTTAGTTCTGGATCTAGTCTTGTTGGAAATAGTTATTTTTCAAGCCATTGTCTTCCAGCATAGGGTTGCAATTTTTGGTGTTTCTCTTTAGATTCCCATTTAACAATCTATTTGTAGATTACTCTCTCCTGGAATTGTGCACTTAATATCTATTGTGTAGAGTACAGTCAATCTCTTAATTTTACTCAGCTGGAATGACCGCCCCATGCACATCACCAGTTAACATTACTTTCATATTAAAAGAGTGCCCTTTTAGCTAAATGCAAGAGAAGGTTGCAGATTTGGTTGTTGAAACCTTAAGACTTTGTAGAAAAGTGCCTTGAGAGAAACACTTGTGACCATGTCCACAAGGCAGTGATCAGCATAGCTTGTCCTGTCAGCTGTGCGGGAGAAGAATACAATGCATCTTGTGGGACTGTTTCCCAAATGTCAAATCCACTTGGCAAAAGGCCTCATCGCCAGAGTTCATCAGCAAGCACCAAGAGTTTTGCTCGTCTGGGAGTAAGAGGGACTCTCACCATCCCATCCTTCCAGAGTCTCAATGCACTCTGCCCTCATAGGTTGCAAGCAGGGTGTGAGAAAGAGACCAAAGGGCCTTGTCGAGGTTTGTCCTGAGCAGCTGGGTAACAGAGGACAGAGGCACACACTGAGATGAATATCGTGCTGCCGGAAGTTCATCACCTTCATGAAAGGCATGGTTTTGCATGCGCAAAACATGTTGATCTTCCATTGCGATGAGATGTCCATAAGTAAATGCTGCTACCTGGCACATTCCAGGCTGCAGGTTGTGTGCCAGGGGACACATTGAAGCTTGGTGCAACCAACGCAAGAGCTTTGTGAGAAGGACTCTGACTTAAGCTCCTGGAGCCATTGGACACTGATGGGCTGTGCCCTGTGTACACTTAAAGGGTGCATTGTTTAATGAAGCCACATCAGTGGCATTGGTGCTTTGTACATTGAATGTATTCACTTGAAGATATTATCAATATACTGACCTGTATACTGGATTACCCTCTGAATGTAAAGAAAGCATGTATTGTTATGTTTGTTTTTGTACATATTATTTTAGGTATAAAATTTATCTTTGAAATAAAAGACATTGAAAATGTGTAACCCGTAGTTTTGCTGCAACATGTTTGCAGCTTTAGTTTATGTCTGACTACCAATTACAAAGGTGCTGACACAAGAAACTGCAGTTGCTGGAATCTTGAGCAAAAAAGTGCTGGAGGAACTCAGCGGGTCAGATAGCATTAGTGGAGGGAATGGACGGACAACATTTCAGGTTAGGACCCTGCTTTAGAATGACAGATGATGTTTCGGGTCAGGACCCTTCTTCAAATTACCATAGGTGTTGAATTGATGTCCCATGTCTTAATTAGTAAATGCATAACAGTGATACTCAGCTCCACAAAGATCATTGATTGCTCAAACACTCAACCTTTGCGGTGCTGGCTCGAAGGGCCAAATGGCCTCCTCCTGCACCTATTTTCTATGTTTAACCTCAACGATTAGTCTTCACTTACAGCACGCGTGATCTACTCCACTCACCACATTGCAGTTGACATTTGTGGTTAGAACTTTGCCTTGAGATGACCTACTTTCTCAAACATGCAATCAAACATTCTGTGTCCTGTGTGTTGATACAGGCGTACCAGTACTTTAGCAAAGGGGTTTGATGTTTTAAGCTCCACTAAGACGCTTTTCCATAGGGATGTTTTAAAGATCTGGAATAAGCATTTTGGTTTCATGCAGCTTTAAGAAAATAGGAAGTAGCTTTTGTAAAGTAGCAGCATTAATCTGAATACTAACTGTAAGAAATAAACCAGTAGAGAAATACCACATTGAATGTGAGAGGGCTGCTCTGCATGTAACAATGGATTAACGTTTCACCATTTTAAGCTTCATTAAACCTACTTTAGTAAGTTCTTGCGCTGCTTGCTTCCGGATCCAACAAGTAGTTATCACACTTTGTGCCAAAATCACACTTCGCTATCAGGAATAAGCAGCATAATCTCACAGAAAGACACTCAAATCTCTTCCTGAATTTAATACCAGGAGTGTTAAAGATTAAAGGGTCTTCAATTTGAAACATTAACTGCGTTTTGATGCCTGACCTGCTGAGTGTTTCTAACATTTTCTGTTTTTATTTCATAAGGACCGAAGTATTTCTGAGGATTACAGCTTATTCCACTGAGCTGCTCCTACTCTATTGACGAGCCAAACTGGCAACATTTTGGTGAGGTTAGTGTTGTGCAGTCTTCACGAGCCTGATGGTTGTTGGGAAGAGGCTATTCATAAAGATGGTGGCCATGGTTTCCAGGTTCCCAAAAGGGCATGGCCAGGATGGTGTACGTCTTTGATGATACTGGCTGCCTTTATGAGGCAGTGTCTCCTATAAATCCCTTCAATGGCGGGAAGGTCAGTACCTGTGATGTCAACCACTTTTTGTAATCTTCGTTGTTCCTGGGTGTTTTGAGTTGCTGAACCAGGGCATGATGCAACCAGTCAATATGCTCTCTAATGTGCACCAAGAGAGTGTTCGTTGACACACTGAATCACCCTCAGTCTTCTAACGAAGTAGAGAAATTGATGAGCTTTCTTTATGATTGCTTCAGTGTACGGGGCCCAGGAACTTGAAGTTGTTGATTCTCTCCACTGCCAACCCATAGATTCAGACCCTTACAAAGTCAACATTCAGCCCATTGTTGGCCTTGTTCACGTTGTGAACAAGATTGTTGTTCTGGCACCATTCAGTCAGATTTTCAATCTCCTTCCGAAACTCTGACTCATCATTGCTCATTATTCATCCAATAACTGTGGTGCAGTTGGCAAATTTAATGAAGGCATTGGAACTGTGCCTGGTTGCACAGTCATGGGTTTAAAGTGAGTGGAGCTGGGAACTGAACATCCAGCCTTGAGGTGATCCTGTGCTATTGGTCATCGAGAAGGAAGTATTGTTGCAAATTCATACATATTGTGATCTGCCGATGAGGAAGATGAGAATCCAGTTGCAAAAAGATGAAAAGAGATCTGGTTTCCTGAGATTGGAGGGAATTTTGGTATTGAGTGCCAAGCTGTAGTCAATGAAAAACAGCCAATTTTCCCAATCCTTCTATGATATAAATGTTATCATCTGTGGCTATGTTCATGCCAGGCTTTACCTATAATATATTCATCCATGTAAGCAATGCAAGTCTAACCATGCAGTAGGTGGCATAATATGCACACATAATCTTCCAATCTGATGGCTTCTCGTGCCATTTAGAAAGAAACCCATGTTGGATCTGGATCCATTGTCTTCCAGCATCGGGTTTGCCATTTTTGGTGTTTCTGTTTAGATTCCCATTTAACCATCTATTTTTAGGATTGTCTCTCTTGGAAATGTGTATCTAATATCTTGTTAACTTAGCTTGGAGGTACAGCATGGAAACGAGTCCATGCCAACTGGCAATCACCCATTGACCAGTTCTATCCTACGCACATGGGATAGTTTACAGAAGCCAATTAACCTACACGTCTTTGGAATATGGGAGAGATGGTGCCCGTAATGGCTGCCTTGCCAACAGTCTGTCTCGTCCTTTTCCTTCTTTGTTGTTTTTAGTATGTGTTAAATGTATGTTTTAGTGTTCTTCAGCTTGTTATATGTGGGTTTTTGGGGGAAGGGGGGGTTTGGGGATTTTTTTAAAAATCTCTTACCTCGACGGAGATGCAACTTTTTTCCATATTGTATCTCCGTCCGCACTGCAGCCTAACATCGAGGAGTTTGCGGCCTCTGCAGGAGACCGACTTCGGAAACTCCAACCACGGAAGCTTGTGGACTTTGTGGACATCGTGGAGCTGGTGGTCCCTGGTTAGGGACCGACTTCGGGAGCTCCAGGCCGCAGGAGCTATGACCGCCCCGACGCAGGAGCTTTGATCGCCGGCTGCAGGAGCTCCAATAGTCCCGACTGCGGATGGTTCGACTGCCCTGACCGCAGGGGAATAAAGAGGGAAGACAATTAGACTTTATTGCCTTCCATCACAGTGAGGAATGTGGGGAATCCGCCGTGGTGGATGTTTATGTTAACTTTTATGTAGCTGTGTGCCTTATTGCTTTTTTTAGTATGGTTGTATGGTAAATCGAATATCACTGTACCTTAATTGGTACACATGACAATAAAAGACCTTTGAACTGGAGCACCCAGAGAAAATGTACGTGGTCACAGGGTGAACGCATAAACTCCGCTCCCCAGCCACCATCTGTAGACCGGATCGAACCCAGGTCTCTGGCGCTGTAAGGCAGCAAATCTACCACGACGCTAAAGCCCAATATTTCTATCGTATAGAATACAGACAATCTCTTAATTCTCTTTAGCTGGAATCACTCATGCGCAACACCAGATAATATCACTTTCACGTTAAAAGATTCCCCTTTTAGCTGACTAGTCTAGTGTGCTAAGTCTGTTAACGGTACGGTAGCGCAGCGGTAGAGTTGCTGCTTTACAGCGAATGCAGCGCCGGACACTCAGGTTCGATCCTGACTACGGGTGCTGCACTGTAAGGAGTTTGTACGTTCTCCCCGTGACCTGCGTGGGTTTTCTCCGAGATCTTCGGTTTCCTCCCACACTCCAAAGACGTACTGGTATGTAGGTTAATTGGCTGGGTAAATGTAAAAATTGTCCCTAGTGGGTGTAGGATAGTGTTAATGTATGGGGATTGCTGGGCGGCACGGACTTGGAGGGCCGAAAAGGCCTGTTTCCGGCTGTATATATATGATATGATAACTGCAAATGAAGGTGCTACTTTAAGATTAGCTTGGTTGCTAAAGCCTTGAGACTTTGATGCACTGCTTGTTCTTTGCAAAAAAGTGCCTTTAGAAAAATGTTTTTGACCATGGCCACCAGGCAGCGATCAGCACAAAATGCCCTTTGGGCTGTGTGGGAGAAGGACACAATACATATTGTGGGATGGTTTCGAAACCACTTGACAAAATGACTCATCACCAAAGCTCAGCAGTAACACTGTCCTCATTGGTTGCAAAGAGGGTGTGAGAAAGGATGGAAAAGTTCTTGTCAAGGTTTGTCCCGAGATGCTGTGTACCGGAGGATTTTGATCTATACCTTGTTGCCAGAGACACACATCGAGATAAGCATAGTGCTGCCGGTGATCATCGGCTCGAAACCCATTGGTCTTCCATTGTGATGAGATGTTCATAAGCGAATGCTGCTGCCTGACACATTCCAGTGTGCAGGTTGTGTGCCAAGGGCCACACTGAAGCTTGGTGCAACCAATGCAAAGGCTTTGTGGGAAGGACTACAATTTAAGGTCCTGCAGCCATTACACACTGGTGGGTTGTGTCCTGTGCACGCTTGAAGGGTGCATTGTTTAATAAGGCCACATAAGCGACATTTGTGCTTTGGAATGTATTAACGAAGACGATATCAATATATTGACTTCACTATGCATGTGTAGGCTGTATGACACTCTACAAAGAAAGCCATGGTGGGGGGGTGATCGAGGGTGCGGGGTGAGAAAAGCTAGAAGAGAGAAGAGGCAGGTAGTAGGTGAACACAGGTGCCGGGGAGGGTTTGATAGGCAGAAGGTTGGACAAAGGTCAGAGATGAAAAAAGGTGTGAGACAAAAGCATGGGGAAGGAATGTAGGTGGACACAGAGGGAGAGGGGAGAAGTATGTGTGAGTCTAGGTGGGGTACAGGGGAGGGGGGTTGATGAAAGGAGAGGGTGGGGCGAGAAAGGGGAGGGGGGATTGTTAAATGTTACCTAAAATTAGTAAGCTGCCCAAATTGTCAGATGCCCAAACAGATGCCCATAGTTTGTTCCGTATTTTTTTTAAATCATAATCTTTATTATTGCACTATCTGAACAAAAAACAGTTCAGTCTGGCTTCAGTGAAGCAGCCAGGATTTCCAATTGCTTTCAAACTGTGTGGTCAAGGGTATGTATGCCCCATTGCATATTCATTAGTGCCAGCATAAAGAGAGAATCATCAATGCATCATGGCTCGACTCCCTGGGAAGTTTCCTCAATGCATGTAATGAGATTTGTACCATTCACAAATTATCCATCAAATCATCTAATAGCACGTGATGTTTCTACTGTGCCAACATTTTTGCGAATGTAGAATATTGTGTGGAATCAGTGTGATACTGTGAGTCAGTGCATTTTGAAGACCTCATTACGACGGAGGACAAATTATTCAGCACAGTTCATTTGCTTTCCCATCATTAACTTCTTACTTCAAATAACTCATAAATCACTCAAGTTAAAAATCATCTGAAAGTTGTATGTTATTTTCTAAATGATTTGACTTTAAGTGACCAAATAACTCACTCTAACAATGGCATAATTAGTAAGAATTGAAAGTTAACAATCTAGTTGTGCAATTAGTTTAATATATGGATTGTAATACACAGAGCAGCATCCAGAGGCTTGTATAAATATAGTGAAATACTTAGATGCACAGAAACATAAAATGCTGAGGAAAGTTCAGCATATCATACCTTTGTGGGCTTTTGGCCACAAATTGCTGTTCATTGACTCCTTTTGTGTTTCCTTTCAGTACCTATCACTTTTCTCTGCAGTGTTAAATAAAATTGCATCTTGCTTATGCATAGTTTAGTTTAGTTTAGTTTAGAGATACATCGTGGAAACTGGCCCTTCGGCACACCAAGCCAGCGCCGACCAGCGATCCCCGCACACAAATGCTATTGTACGCACACTAGGGACAATTTACAATCACATCAAGCCAATTAACCTACAAACCTGTACTCCTTTGGAGTGTGGGAGGAAACTAGAGCACCCGGAGAAAACCTACCCACGGGGAGAATGTATGGACTCCATACAGACAAGCACCTATAGTCAGGATCGAACCTGGGTCTCCGGCGCTGTAAGGCAGCAACTCTACCGCTGCACCACAGCAGGCCCTAGTTGACTGAAGACTGTTACTGTCCTCTTCAATACTCAAGTCAAGTCAAGTCAAGTTTATTTGTCTTGGGACATGGCTGTGTTTTGTGTCTGCTGTAAGTTTAAAAGTATATATTAAACATCCTGAAAAGAATAACAAGAATAACAACAGCCAGGAAACATTCTGGTTTTCTTTCTGCCATTTTATTGCTTCCTTTCTCATTGAGTTGCAAACATTGATCGAGGCTCTTCCTGTTCACACATCCATTATTTGTGCCCTCTGCACTGTTATTATCTCAGTCTATAAAAAAACAATTGAAATCCTTTCTTATCAGTATTACATATCTTGCATTCCCTTCTAATTAACACATTTACCCCTTAATCTCCTTCCCCCAGGTCAGGCAGCATCTAGGAGAGAGAGAATGGGTGACGTTTCGGGTCAAGACCCTTCTTCAGACTTCAGAGTCTGAAGAAGGGTCTCAACCCAAAACGTCACCCATTCCCTCTCTCCTAGATGCTGCCTGACCAGCTGAGTTGCACCAGCATTTTGTGATACCTTCGATTTGTACCAGCATCTGCAGTTATTTTCCTACACAATCTCCTTCCCGCTGTTAGTTGCCCACAGTGAATAGCACATCTCCTCAATTCCAACCAGAAAGGTCCTGTTTTTTGGGTCCCTGGCTCCACTCTACTTTGATAGTTTGCCCTTTTCTATCAGTCCCATATAACCCTCAGCTCAGGAATACCAAGCTCCCAAATCTCCTCGTATGAACCAATTCTTTTTTATTCTACAGTATTCTACAGTATTCAAAACGCACAGTGATCTGGCACAGATCTACTTGCACTTTATTCTGTCTTAAAACTGTTACAATTTGTTTCGTTCAGTTGTTGTTGTTTAAATTAATTAAATTATTGCATCGTATGGGAGGCGCATTCCCAATCTCGTTGTACCCCTGTACAATGACGATAAAGATATATTGTATTGTATTGTATTGTATTTTAGTTCCAGGTGACGACTTGTGAGTGAGGCTCAGCAATTATATTTACGGCAGTCATTTTGCACACATGATGTGCTAATCCAAAAATGTCTTTTAGTCAATACGTTGTATAAAGCACAAATGCCGCTATGTAGCCTCATTAAACAATGCTCCCATCAAACATGCCGAGGATACAACCCACCATTGTCTCACGGCTCTATCTGGGGCCTTAAAATGCAGTCCTTGCCACAATTGCCTCCTGTCTGATCCTAGTGGTTTTGGAACTGTTCTTTATAGACAATAGACAATAGGTGCAGGAGGAGGCCATTCGGCCCTTCGAGCCAGCACCGCCATTCAATGTGATCATGGCTGATCATTCTCAATCAGTACCCTGTTCCTGCCTTCTCCCCATACCCCCTGACTCCGCTATCCTTAAGAGCTCTATCTAGCTCTCTCTTGAATGCATTCAGAGAATTGGCCTCCACTGCCTTCTGAGGCAGAGAATTCCACAGATTTACAACTCACTGACTGAAAATGTTTTTCCTCATCTCAGTTCTAAATGGCCTACCCCTTATTCTTAAACTGTGGCCCCTTTACTACCATACTCTTTGCTGTTTCTTTTCCCCTTTCCTCCTTTTAAGTATTTCTTCATCATCATTTGCCAACTTGCTTTAAAGTCTCACTCGCAACATTTGTTAATCCATCATGACATGTGTAATGGCTTTGTTGAGATTCAGATTTTCCACCTTGAAGAGTCCCTCCTATACCAGAACTAGATCCAGTAGCCCAGTAATCTGAAGCCCGCCCTTCTACGTCATTGCTTCAGCAATATGCTAGCTTATCTGATCCAAATATTACATTAAACATAGAGCAATACAACCCAGGAACAGGCCCCTTGTGGCCCATGATGTCCATGCCCAATACGATGCCAACTAAACTCACCCCTACTGCCTGCACATGATCCATTTCCCTCATTTCCCTGTATATCCATGTGCCTATTTAAAAGCCTCTTAAGTGCCACTATCACATCTGCATCCACCACCACATTCCAGGCACCTGCCACTCTGCAAAAGAAACTTGTTCCGCACATCTCCTTGAATATCTAACCTTATAGTTATATCCTCTAGGATTTGACATTTTCCACCCTGGGAAAAAGATTCTGACTGTCTCCCCCATCTATGCCACACATAACTTTATAAACTTTGGACTTTTACACTTTAGAGATACAGCGCGGAAACAGGCCTGTCGACCCATCGAGTCCGCGCCGACCAGCGATCACCCCGTGCACTAACACTGTCCTACACACCAGGGACAATTTACAATTTTACCAAAACCAATTAACCTACAAACCTGTACGTCTTTGGCGTGCGGTAGGAAACCGGAGCACCCGGAGAAAAATCACCGCGGTCACAGAGAAAACGTACAAACTCAGTACAGACAGTGACCATTGAAGCCGAGTATCTGGCGCAGTCAGGTAGCAACTTTACCGCTCTGCCACTGTCCCACCCCGTCTATCAGGTCTCATTTCAACATTTAAAAAAAATCAGATTTGTCCAACCTCTTCAGGATCTATCAGGATCTATCAGGCATAGGATCTATGCCTCACGCGATATTATATCTATCAGGTCAGGCACCATCTGAGGAGGCAGAAGGACAGTCAATGTTTCATGTTGAGACCGTGCATTAGGAGTCTTGAACTGAGTTTGAGAAACTGGAGGCTTTTCAATAGAAAATAGACAATAGGTGCAGGAATAGGCCCTACGGCCCTTTGAGCCAGCACCACCATTCAATGTGATCATGGCTGATCATCCACAATCAGTACCCCGTACCTGCCCTCTCCCCATACCCCCTGACTCCGCTATCATTAAGAGCTCTATCTAACTCTCTCTTGAAAGCATCCAGAGAATTGGCCTCCACTGCCTTCTGAGGAGGAGAATTCCACAGATTTACAACTCTGAGATATCGACTTAGAAATATGGAGCATCCTGGAACATAAACAAACTGCTGGAGGAACTCAGTGGATCAAGCACTTCTAAGGAGGGAAAAGAATTATCATTAGGACTGATGTGGGTTTGAACCCAAAATGTCGACCATTCTTTCCCCCCCCACATATGCTGCCTGACACACTGAGTTCCTCCAGCACTTAATTTTTTTGCTCCAGATTCCAGCAACTGTGTCCTCTTGTGTCTCCAATAAGATCCTGTTGTTCCCTCGAGTGCCAACAAATCTCATCTTCTATCAGCCAAATAAAGTTCAATGTAATCTTTCAAATGAGATAGAGTATCACATATGAGAAGCAAGCTTGTCTTTAAGTTTGTAACAAAGGAATGCTGGGCGAACTTCAGCTAATAGTTTAGTTTAGTTCAGAGATACAGCGTGGAAACAGGCCCTTCAGTCCACTGAGTCCACACCGACCTGCGATCCCCATACACTAGCACTATCCTACACACTAGGAACAATTTACAATTTTCATTGAAGCCAATTTGGCACGGTGGCTTAGCGGTAGAGTTGCTGCCTTGCTGCGCTTGCAGCTTTGGAGACCCGGGTTCTATCCCCACTGCGGGTGCTGTCTGTACGGACTTTGTACGTTCTCTCCGTGACCTGCGTGTGTTTTCTCCAAGATCTTCAGTTTCCTCCCACACTCCAAAGACGTACAGATTTGTAGGTTAATTGGCTTGCTATAAATGTAATTTGCCCTTAGTTTGTGTAGGATAGTGTTAGTGTGCGGGGATCACTGGTCGGAGTGGAATCGGTGGGCCGAAGGGCCTGTTTCCGTGCTGTATCTCTAAACTAAACTAAACTAAACAAAACAATTAACCTACAAATCTGTACATCTTTGGAACGTGGGAGGAGTAGGGAGCACCCAGAAAAAACCCACGCGGTCACGGTTGAGAATGTACATACTCCATACAGACAGCAGCTGTAGTCAGGTTCGAACCCGGGTCTCTGGTGCTGTAAGGCAGCAACTCTGCCGCTGTGCCACCATGCTGATCCTAGTTGTAATACAATGATACTTGTGAGTAATAGCAAATATGAAAAGTAGTCTGGCAAAGTGAGAAGGTCTGTCTATGATTATAAGATCGTTATCAACTGCACACTAAAACACCCAGTTAACACACTGTTATCGGCAGGCTAAGTAAAACTGTGGGTTAACAATTCAGTTTGATGTTCTGATGAAATATCATGGACATGTAAAAATCAACCTTTTCTGTCTCCACAGATGCTGCCTCCTACAGAATGTCCCTGGCATTTTATGTTTCTATTTCAGATTATCTGCATCTTTTCTACTTTTTAATCCGGCTCCAATACCCTTATTCAGTGCAGTCCTAAAACATCAACCTATCCAGGATGCTGCCTGACCTGCTGAGTTATTCCAGCACTTTTGTCTTTTTTTTGTAAATCCGTATCTGCAGTTCGTTCTTTCTAATATTGTGAGAACATTTGTCACACAAGCTATTTCACTGATTAGTAAAGACATTCTTAATATTGTTCACAGTTTTGATGTATGATGTACGATTTCTTCAAAATACATTTTATGGAGATATTTCAAGGATGAACAGTTATTATAACTGGATTCTAGATAATATAATTTCTGGCCATTTAAGTTATTTGTGAAAAATCTGATTCAGTGGGTGCCCAAATTTTCATGATATGCTTCCAAGAATTGTGATTCTCTGCTTGAATTGTTAAATCAGAAAGATTTTTACTTGCCACAACAAAATTGGGACAAATTAAAACCCACATTTTCACACTCAATGGAGTTTTCTATACATTTATACTTTTAGCTCTTTCAAACATACAAGAAGTAAAGAAGATATTGAAGAATTCAGACGACATGAGCCACCTACTAAAATAGCTTGTAGATGTCACCTTTGCTACCTGTCCCACTTTAATCAAGTCCCCCCACTGAGAATGTGATTGGCAGCACATTGTGAGTTAACTATGGATGACGTATCTTTGGCAGATTCGAGAGGATGATTGCCTCTCTGGATAAAAATCTTTGCCTGTAAAACAAATATAAAAGCTAAAATAATGATTAGGAACAAATTAGCTGCTGTAACATTAAAAAAAAACGATCTAAGTCAGAAAAAGACAAAAAAAGACACAAAGTACTGGGGTAGCTCAGTGGTTCAGGCAGCATCTATGGAGAACATGGATATGGTCTGAAGAAGGGTCCCGACCCGAAACGTCACCTATCCATGTTCTCCATGTTTTTATGTAAGACACAAGTTTTTGCTTGAAGTTTTCAATCCTTTTAAATGACATAAAAAGACACACAGTGCTGGAGTAACTATGTGGGTCAGTAACGTCCTGACCCACGGAGTTACTCCAGCACCTTGTGTTTTTTAATGTAATTTAAAAGGATTGAAAACTTCCAGCAAAAACTTAAACATATGAACATTTAATACATTCATCTCAAATGCCACTTGCTTCTATTTTCATGAAAAGGCAATTAAATTGATATATAAATGAAAACATTTTATTATTGAGGTAACAAGGGCAGATTTGTGGTACCCTAATTCTGTCACTGACCAACATTTGCACCGTTGGATAGTGGAGATAACAAGATCAAAGCCTTAGTTTCTTCCCCTTTGCTCACCACTGAATCATTGAGTAATGATATTATATGTCATGGAAAAAGGCCCTTTAGCCCAACGTCCATGCTGACTGAATTGTCATTCTGAGCTAGTCCCATTTGCCTGCATTTGCCCATTGCTATCCATATACTGTATCTGTTCAAATGTCTTTTAAAGGTTATAATTGTCTCCACGTCTGTAGTTCCCTCTGAGTGAAAAAATTGCCTCTGAGGTCCCTCTTAAATCTTTCACGTTGCTCCTTAAACCTAAGCCCTTTAGTATTAGAAACCTCTACCCTGAGAAAAAAGACTGTGGCCATTCACATTATCCTTGACCATCATGATCTTGTACACCTCATTAAGGTCACCCCTCAGCCTCCTATGCTCCTCAGAAGAAACTCCCAGCCTATCCAACCTCTCCCTATAACACAAGCCCGCAAACCCAGGAAACATCCTGGTGATCTCTTCTGCAACCTTTCCAAATTAATGACATATTTTCTTTCAAGGTCCAGCATTGATGCATGGAACCAGAAGGGAGAAGACAGGATAGGATAGGTTTAGAAGGATATGGGCCAAACGTAGGCAGGTGGGACTAGTGTAGATGGGACATGGTGGTCGGTGTGGGAGATTTGGCCGTTGGGCCTGTTCCCACGATGTATGACTCTATGGCTCTGTGACATAAAAGAAAACAAAAAAGACAAAAAAAAGCAATGTGACAGAGAAAGATAACATAACATAACATAACATAACAACACTTTATTGTCACTCGGCACAACACCGAGCGAAATTTCAGCAGTCACACAAAATACAGCAAAAAAGAAAAGAACACAGGACACCCGACCCCAACACAAACATCCATCACAGTGACTCCAAACACCCCCTCACTGTGATGGAGGCAACAAAACTTCCCCTCTCTTCCCCCCGCACCCACGGACAGGCAGCTCGACCCCTACCGAGGCAAACGACACGCACAGCCCCCGCAAGGGGATGGAAGGCCCTCCGGCCGAGCCGCCCCGGGCACCGAAACGTCCCGCGGCCACACCGGGCGATGTTAAGTCCAACGGCCGAGCCGCACCGGGCACTGAAACGTCCCGCGGCCACACCGGGCGATGTTAAGTCCAGCGGCCAAGCCGCACCGGGCATTGAAACGTCCCGCGGCCGAGCCGCACCGGGCACTGAAACGTCCCGCGGCCACACCGGGCGATGTTAAGTCCAGCGGCCGAGCCGCACCGGGCACTGAAACGTCCCGCGGCCGAGCTGCGCCGGCAATGTTAAGGCCCGCAGCCGAGCCGCACCGGGCACTGAAACGTCCCGCAGCCGAGCTGCGCCGGCAATGTTAAGGCCCGCAGCCGAGCCGCACCGGGCACTGAAACGTCCCGCAGCCGAGCTGCGCCGGCAATGTTAAGGCCCGCAGCCGAGCCGCGCCCCGGGGAAGAGACCTAATAAAATAAAGGTTTCCCCCCGCCCCACCCCCCCACCCCACCCCACACCCCCACCACACACCCCCACCACACATACACAGCCAAAAACAGAAACAAAAACCATCCCAACACCGACACAAACAAAAAAAAAAGAAAAAAAGACAACAGACTGCCAGAGAGCCGCAGCCGTTAGGCGCAGCCAACTCCTCCCAAGATAATTGAAAAGAAAAAGGCTCCTACCAAAAACAACAAAGAATGCAAAAACAGACTTTGTACTTGGGCTTTGTAACAACTGTTTTTTGACATTACAAGTTCCCCTTTTGGCCACCATGTGGAATCTGTACATAGAGTACTTGTAGTTCATTGGTATTTCCCATGTGTATCTTTGTACAAGCCGTTTATTTTTGTTGTAGTCTGACCACTAGAGGGAGCAGGTAACAACGGATTCAAGTCGAGTCAAGAGTCAAGTCAAGAGAGTTTAATTGGCCTCTGAACCGACAACGGAACAATGACATTCTTAACTGCTGCAGCTTTGCAGGCCTGTTAACTCAATAACGCACAAAAATAAATATATGATAATCAATAATACAATGAATCAATAACAGTAATTTGAGGTAACCATAATGGAGCAAGTCGGGGCACAGTGGCGCAGCGGTAGAGCTGCTGCCTCAAAGTGCCAGAGACATGGATTTGATCCTGACGATGGGTGCGTCTGTGCAGTTTATACATGCTCCTTGTGACCACATGGGTTCCTCCGTGAGCTCTGGTTTCCTCCCACATTCCAAAGATGTGCAGCTTTGTTGGTTAATTGGCTTCTGAAAATTGCCCCTAGTGTGCAGGATGGGATAGCGTAGAACTAGAGTAAGGGTGATCGATGGTCACATGACTCAGTGGGCTAAAGGGCCCGTTTCCATGCTGTATCTCTAAACTCTAAACAAATCCAAAGTCCGTAGTGCAACCAAGGGCATACTGCACAAAAGACCATAGATGTTGAGAAAGTGTTGCGCAGTGTTTAAGAGCCTGATAATTGCTGGGAAGAAGCTACTCTTCAACCTGGTGATTATGGTTTTCAGGCTCCTGCACCTTCTTCCTGATGGTAGTTGCAAAATGAGAGCGTGGCTAGGCTGGTGTGGGTCTTTGATGTTATTGGCTATTGCATAGACCTGCTGAGTTACTCCAGCACTTTGTGTCTGTCTCTGGGAGAGGCTTCTTTCAGGGAATAATTTCTTGGAATTAACCTGCCTATTGGGGAGATTCCACTAACTTTCCTGCTGGATAAGGGGTGGACACTTGATGTATCTACATCGCTGACATTTTTCAGAGGAAGCTGAAGGCATCCATGGACGGGCCTAAAATTGTGTTGCCAAGTAAGTAATTAGATAGATCTTTGACATTCAACAAGATCTTCATTGTGCTACTGACCTCTGGAGGAGAATTTGGGTAATATTAACTTGCACCAAGAAAATAGCAAAGATCCTTTCTCTGGTTGAAACCTGGCTTCTCCTTTACCAGTGTTAACAAAGCCCTTGACTGTGTCAGATCCATTTCCCACACCTCTGTTCTCACCCTTTCTTCTCTTTCAACAGATCATTCTCCACAGTTTCATCACCTTCAAAGAGATTCCACCTCCAGCCACATCATCCAATGGTGGAAAATGAAGCGAATATGTCATCTGCTTTGTGAGTTCAGAATTTTTCTAACATAACTTTATATTGTGTGAAAGATTAACTTTTCATTTTGTCGAAGAACTGCCCTGCTTCATTTGCAAGGGTGGCACAGAGGTAAAGTTGCTGCTTTAAAGCGCCAGAGACCTGGGTTCGATCCTGTCTACGGGTGCTGTCTGTACGGAGTTTGTACATGCGCCCTGTGACCACGTGGGTTTTCTCCGGGTGCTCAGGTTTCCTCCCACATGCCAAAGACATAGTGGTTTGTAGGTTAATTGGCTTCTATAAATTGTAAATTATCCCTAATGTGTAAGATAGTGTTAGTGTAAAGGGTGATCACTGGTCGGCACAGAATTGGTGAGCCGAAGGGCCTGTTTCCATGCTGTATCTCTAAAGAAGTAAAGTTGCTATAAGTAAAATGTATCTGAGTCAAATAATCTTTGCCTAGTGATTTACAAAGGAGAAATTTGGCAAGCTCAGTTCTTGCATTGTGTTGAGATAACCAATGTTCTCCAGAGCATTTTTGGCTCTGGAATAAGAGGGGAAAACGAATGAAAGTATTTGCATTAAATCCCAAAGGACTTTACAACTAACTAAATACTTCTGATGTCCAGGAAACGTGAGAGCCAAGTATATGCACAGCATAATCTGCAGGTAGCAACAGGATTATTGGAGAAGTATTTAGTTCAGTTTAGTTTATTGTCATGTGTACCAAGGTTCAGTGAAAAGCTTTTGTTACGCGCTAACAAGCCAGCAGAAAGGCAATACATGATTGCAACCGAGCTACCCACAGAGTTCTGATTCATGATAAAGGGAATATCATTTAGTTCCAGTAAAGTCCTATTCATTAAATGTTCAGCTCTCTACGAATGAGGATTCAAACTATCCATTGAGGGTTAAATATTGTCCAAGATATGAAGGAGAACTTCCTTGCTGAATAAGGATTCCAGAGGATCTTATGCAGACATCTGAGAGAGTGCCTTAATTCATTATCTCATCCAAAGGACGGTACTTCCACCAGTGCAGCGTCTTCACAGCACTCTACTAATAAGTCAGCATAGGATGGTAAAGACATGCCTTCCCCACATTTCCTCCCTTTAGATTTTTTAGATTTAGATTGTACAGCGTGGAAACAGGCTCTTTCGGCCCACCAAGTCCGCGCCGCCCAGCGATCCCCGCACATTAACACTATCCTACACACACCAGGGACAATTTTTACATTTACCTAGTCAATTAACCTACAAACCTGCACGTCTTTGGAGTGTGGGAGGAAACCGAAGATCTTGGAGAAAACCCACGCAGGTCACGGGGAGAATGTACAAACTCCATACAGACGGCGCCCGTAGTCAGGATCGAACCTGAGTCTCCGGCGCTGCATTCGCTGTAAGGCAGCAACTCTACCGCTGCGCCACCGCAGCTTTACCTTCCTTCTGTTCTCTCCTTATCTGACTCCACCTCTTCTTTACTTTCCTTATTTGGAACACTTGCCATCAATGAGATGGGTACTGAGTTAAAAAGTCGGGACATCACGATTCAGCTGTACAGGTTGTTGTTGAGAGACCATACTTGGAGTAATGTGTGAAGTTTTGGTCGTCCACAATGTCTGTGCTGAACATGATGCTAAGTTAAACTTTAAGTTAAAGTGAAATTTCAAATAATTCTCATTTCCACACAGAGGGCGGCACAGTGGTGCAGCGGTAGAGCAGCTGCCCTACAGCGCCAGAGACCCGGGTTCGATCCTGACGACACGTGCTTGTCTGTACGGAGTTTGTACATTCTCCCCATGACCTGCGTGGGTTTTCTCTGAGATCTTCAGTTTCCTCCCACACTCCAGAGACATACAGGTTTGTAGGTTAATAGGCTTGGTATAAATGTAAAAATTGGCCTTAGTGTGTGTGTGTGGGGCAGTGTTAATGTGCGAGGATCGTGGGTGCAGACTCGGTGGACCAACGAGCCTGTATCTCTAAACAAAACTAAACCTCATATATACTTTAGCCTATCTAAAAGACTCTTAAATGCCACTAACATATCTGCCTCCCCCACCACTTCTGGCACCGCATTCCAGACACCCACCACCCTCTGCGGAAAAAAACACACCCCACACATCTGCTTTGAAGTTTGCCCCTTTCACCTTAAAGCTATGCCCTGTAGTCTTTGGCATCATCAGCCTCGGAAAAAAAAGGATTCTGACTGTTTACCCTCTCTATGCCTCTCGTAATTTTATATTATTCTATCAGGTCTCCCCTCCACCTCTGATATTCCAGGGAAAACTATCTAAGTTTGTCTAAAATTCTCTTTATCGCTAATACCCTCTAATCTAGGCAGCATTCTGGTAAACTTCTGCACCCTCTCCAGAAGCCACCACATCCTTCCTGAAGTAAGGCGACCAGAACTACATACATTGCTCCAATTGTGGTCTGACCAAAGCTCTTTAAGGTTGCACCAAGGATGACATCCATCAAATGTGACATTAAATGTCAGTTCACTCAAGTGAACATAAAATATCCCAAGGAGATGTTTCAGGAAAGAGATGAGAGTATCTTAAGCATCATATTCTCTCAATTGGCACTTTTAAACAGCATAACATGATCTTTTCTTAATCCCTTTTATCTGTTAAGACTGTAACATGCTCCAGAGGATTTGGGTTTTGTTCCAATGGAGTGATATTCAATATATAAAACTAATTTATATTCGTAATACTAAACTAATTTGAAGTAAATTGGCAATCTCACAGGGGCTCCTGAAGTGAAGAATTAAATGTTTGTGTTGAATCTGTAAAAGGCTGCTCTTCAGAGGTTGAGGTTAAGAATGTGTGGTCAAAGGTTTGTTCTGGAGGTAACTATCGTGTTCAAGCTGGGAATGACTCACTTCCGTAGCGTGATATCAGTCACCTTATTAAGAATGAAACTTCAGCTTTTGGTTCCAAGAATCTTAATTTTTTTTCTCTCTAACACATAGAATAGTGGTTTAGAGGGTACACGACGAGTAGAATCTATTGAATTGATGCAGAATTTAATAATGTATTATTAATGGATGAATTTTGAATAAATGTTTTTTGAAGTATATTATCATCAAAATTTAGGTGAGAAGCAAAAATATATATTTTTTGTTTTATCCCTTGTTCATTTCTTGTGATTAAAAGATTGTAATTAATTTTGTCTATAATTTATAAAGGTAACCAATTTGAAAGGAGGTATCCTTGTGATGTCAGAATAACGATGCAGAACTTCCTTTTTCCACCACTGGGAGCTCAGGAGGACACGTGGCTGAATATGTTTAAGGGTGAATCATTTTGTGTAAACGAGCATCTGCAGTTCCTTGTATATCAAGCTTAAGGAGGAGATAGATTTCCCAATGCAAAAGGCCACAAGGCGTATGGTATTGAGATTTGATAACAGAGGGAAAGAAGGTGTTCCTGAAATCAGTTGTAGTGTCTTCCATGATCCTGAAGGACCTGAAGGTTTATGCAAAGGGTGGTGGGTGTATGGAACGAGCTGCTGGAGGAGGTAGTTAAGGCAGGTACTATTGCAAAGTTTATGAAACATTTGGACATGTACATGGATAGTTCAGGTTTAGAAGGATATGTGCCAAACACAAGCAGATAGGACTAGAGTAAAAGGGGCATGTTGGTTGGTGTGGAGAAGTTGGGCCAAAGGGCCTGTTTCCACATTGTATGTCTTTATGGCTCCATGACCTAAGAACCTACTTCTGCTTCCCTTTGCCTGTGCTTCTAGGTTTCTATGTTTTACTTCTAAATCCATTCTACATTCTAAATCCACTCATCAAGAAACCAAAATTACATCTGACCAAACTAATTTCACGTTTTTGCTTATAAATGAAATAGTTTCATCTGTGTTTCAATGGTTCAATAAAAATGTGAAGGGTTATTTGAGCAGAGAGTGTGGATGTTGTGCAGCCCATCATACAGACCAGCCTCCCCATCATTGACTCCGTCCACACTTCATGTTGACATTGGAAAAGTAGCCAACATAATCAATTTTCATTCAGTCATACCCGCTTCTCCCCTCTCCCGTTGGGAAAAAAGCTTGAAAGCCTTCTACTGATTTCAGGAACAGCTTATTCCCCTCTGTTAGCAAACTATTGAATGGTCCTCCCATAAGCCAGGGTGATCTTCCAACCTACCTCATTGTGGACCTTAGTCCTTCCCTCTGGAACTGTCAGACAAAAATGCTATCACACTATATTCTGCATTCTGGTATTTTATTCTTTGCACTACCTGCTGCACTTGCGGCTTGATTGTAGTCATGGGTAGTATGATTTCATTTGACTGGATTGCATGCAAACAAAAACATTTTACTGTAGCTCAATACACATGACAATAGTAACCCAGTACCATTGAAATAGGGATGTGTTGATCTTGGTTTGGTTCTTTATTTGTTGAAATGTCTGACGGTTTCGGTTACATTTCCTGCCTCACTTGAAACCTCAACTCTCTGGCTAGAGTCAGATGAGTTTTATGAATGTGTAGCGTGGGTCCCTCTTGGACTTTGATTCCCGTTCTTATTAATGTCCTCTGGTGGATGAGTGCACACAATTAAAACATGGAATCTTACGCAAACCTGCTGAAATGTGGGTGGTTTCTTTTACACAATATTTGATAACATTTCAATTCTAAAGGATTAAAAAAATTAAAAAAATGTGATTAAATCAAATAATGAGAATAACATAATCTGGGATTAGCCCATAGTTACCAGTTTCAATTAATACCATGATTGCTAGTGAAATTCAAGGAGAAGTTTTCGAAATCATGTACTTCTGATTCAAAGCTGAAGTGGTATATGAATTCTTTAAGGTCATCATTGCAGTGACCGCATTTACTGAACTGGATTAACATAAAAATTGTGCAACTCCTTTTTGATGACTTCTATTCTTGCTCTTCTCACATTTTAAATTTAGAACATAAGAACGGTACAGCACAGGAATAGGCCCAGTGGCCCACAATGACTGTGCTGAACATGATGCCAAGATAAACTAATCTCATCTGCCTGCACATGATCCAGGTCCCTCGATATCCATGTGCCGGTCTAATAGCTCCTTAAACAACACTATCATACCTGCCCCCATCACCACCTCTGGCAATGTGTTCCAGGCACCCACCACTTTCTGTGTAAAAAACCTTGCCCCTGCTCATCTCCTTTGAACTTTGCCCCTTTCATCTTAAAGCTATGCCTTCTATGGACTTTTTGTAGGTTACACCAAGTACTTCAGCTTGTAATTTATGGCCTTTACTTGTTGCGTTGTGTTAATGGGCCTGTAAAACCTGCAGCAAGAATTTCAATGTTCATTTGCCGGTCAACATAACAATGAAACCCTTACGTACTTCTTTCCCTCTGTTATCAGGCTTCTGAATAGCCCTTCCACAATGGCACTTTTCCAACACCACATGGTAACCAAAACTGAACGCAATACCCCAAATGCAGCTTCACCACAACTGTAAAAATACTAAACTTGCTTCATCTTTCTGAACATGAGAAATAGAAACAGGACTGTGTCCTGATCCGTAACGTTGTCTGTTCCTTTCACTCCACAGGTGCTGCCTCAACTAATGTTCCTGCAGCACCATTTATGCTTGAGATTCCATCAACTGCAATTTCTTGTGTCTTTATGAAAGTCATTCGTGTTGGTTTTCCAATGAAGTCTTGGTTAATGACAGGTTACAAAGTCAGAAACCTGCTGCTTGGGATCCTTCGCTGTTCAGTGTGTCTGAAAGTTTGGAGCTTGGAGCTGACACCTCACCACTACTGCAGTTTGAGTGGCATCTTCCACCAGAAAAGGCTGCCTGTGGAGAAAAAAAAGAGTATATTTTGTAATAGGGCCAAAGCATCCTCAAAATAAAGAAAGAAAATGTCCATGAAAAATAATATACTGCTACATTGCTGAAGAAAAGTGGCATAGGATGTAGAGTAAGTATCTTGGGAGAAAAGGGAGAAGATGGGAAGATAATCACCATGTAAGATCCAAGGAGATTGCCAGGACTTAGTAATTTTGAGGATTTTCCAAAATTCAAGTTTCCATCCACCTCGTGCAAGGCAAGTGTTCTTGGTTGATAATAGACAGACAGACATACAGACAGACAGACAGACAGACAGACAGACAGACAGACAGACAGACAGACAGACAGACAGACAGACAGACAGACAGACAGACAGACAGACAGAGAGACAGACAAACAGATACAGACAGACAGATAGGTAGATAGATAGGTAGATAGATTGGTAGATAGATAGATAGATAGATAGATAGATAGATAGATAGATAGATAGATAGATAGATAGATAGATAGATAGATAGATAGATAGATAGATAGATAGATAGATAGATAGATAGATAGATAGATAGATAGATAGATAGATAGAAAGAAAAGAGACAGACATACACAGACAGACAGACAGACAGACAGACAGAAAGACAGATAGATGAGAAAACTGGAGCAACTGAAGGAAACCCATGCAGTCACAGGGAGAACATGTAAACCCCCCACACACAACACACATTCAGAATCAATGCCGGGTCTTTGATGTTTGGAGGCAGCAGCCCTACCATCCGTGCCACTGCCTCTGATAATCCTTTTTGCTGGACGTAGTCAGGATCGATTCCATCTCCATTGAGAAGAGGGGCACTCACATGCCGGAGGGAGGGGAGAGTTGGTCAGTGTTGTGGATATTGGTTTATCATGGACTACTCAGCACACAATGCGTAAGAACCAGGCCTGCTCCAGGAACAATCAGGCAAGGGAAGTGTAAAGGTATTGTGGTTATGGTTACCTGCTGTGTAAAGTCCTTTAGATCTTCCCATGGTGTGTGAACCTCAATAGGACTGCAGTGCAAATCACCTTTCTGTGTTAGTGGACTCATGGCTACCATCAAGGTTCCAATCAACCCTCGGATATCCTGTTGAAAAATTCAAAGAAAAATGCACTGTAGCTTTCTTAAGAAAACTGGAGCGATGCCTCATTTACAACATTTTAAAAATGATTTGCACTGATTTGTTTAGAATGACTCTGTCAATATCTAGCAAACTCACAATCTTTACCTCCTAGAAAAAGGCCACCAGGCTTACGGCAACATCACCAACTTTAAACTTTGGAGATACAATGTGAAAGCAGACCCTTCGCCCACCAGGTCCGCGCCGACCAGCGATCACCCCATGCACTAGCACAATCCCGCACACTAGGGATAATTTACAATTTTACCGAAGCCAATTAACCTGCAAACCTGTCCATCTTTGGAGTGTGAGAAACTGAAGGACCAGGAGAAAACTCATGCGGTCACAGGAAGAACATACAAGCTATGCACAGACAGCACCCGTAGTCAGGATCAAACCCAGGTCTCTAGCGTTGTAAGGCAATACCTCTACCGCTGCGCCACTGTGCCGCCATGCACGGAGCCTGCAGGTTTCCTTCCAAGTCACACATCATCCTGACTTGTAAAACATGTCGATATTCTTTCATTGCCATTCTCATGAACAAAATTCTGCGATCCTGCAACACTATAGGAATGCCTTTCACCAGAAGGATGGCTGTGGTTAACACACTTTCTCAAGGGCTGTTAGAGGGAATGAAGGCCACAAGGTCATTCACTCCTCTTCAACCCTTAACACCATTGGCAAGACCCTTAACAGCATTGATGTACAGAGGGATCTTGGATATGGATCAAGTCCACAACTGTCTGAAAGTTGCAACACAAGTAAATAGAGTGGCAAAGAAGAGATTTGGAATGCTAGTCTTCATTGGTTGGGTCATTGACTTTAAGAGTCAGGAAGTCTCTTATGTTGCGGCTTCGTAGGACTTTGGTTCGATCACATTAGGACTACTTTGTGCAGCTTTGCACCTTTGCTTTACCACATTTGGAATATTACAGATAGTTCTAGTCACCCAATTACAGGCAGGATGAGGAGGCGTTGGAGAGAGTACCTCGGAGGTGTACTAGAACAATGCCTGGATTAGCTACAGGGAGGGATTAGACAGGCTTGGATTGTTTACCCTGGAATGCCGGAGGTTGAGGAGAGACCAGATGGAAATATATAAAATTATGAGAAGCATTGATAGGGTAGACAGTCAGAAACCTTTCCCAGCACAGAGGGGGGCGGAAATTCTGGATATTAAGGAGATCAAAAGATTTACCATCCCTAACACCTCTCCCCTCCCTGCCCTCTTTCCCCCCTCCCAGCCCTTCTTCTCTCTCCAACCTCTCACCTTCCCACACCCCCTCCGCTCCCCAGCCCCTCCCTACTCCCTCTCTCCCTAACCCCTCCCTTCCCCCCCCCACTTTCTCCTCTCTACCCCCTTTCTCCTCCCCACTCCCTCTCCCTTTCCTACCACTCACCCCCAACCTCTCCCTACAGTACCCTCCCTGAGCACTCACTGCTCCCCAGTCCCTCTCCCCTCTCTACCTCCTCTCCCTCCCCACCTCCCCTATCCTCCAGTGTTCTTATGTTCTGTAGCTGCCCCACAGCTCAGCAGGGAGGCATCGTAACCAGACATTTGCCCATCAGTTTACTTAAACTGCACTGATCAATAGTTAGCCGATAACTATTTTTTATTTTTAAATGCTTTAAAGCATTCCATTAAGAAACAGCAGAAGGAAAGTGATTGCTCCATTGTAATTACTCCCAACAATGTTCAATTCTTCTATACAGTTAGCAATATCAACTCATCCTCTGCTTCTCAGGTAATGTCTCAAGTTTGGGAATGACTTGCTTCCAGGTTGGTTCTGTGGGTTCTGGGGGTGGCTGATGAGGCCAATGCAGCAACCACAGATCACATACCTGATTTACCACAACATATCTGAGAAATATGGTTGACGAATAAGGTTACAGGGCAGCGCTGTACCTGGAGTACTGTGTGCAGTTTTGGTCTCCAAATTTGAGGAAGGATATTCTTGCTATTGAGGGAGTGCAGCGTAGGTTAACTAGGTTTATTCCCGGAATGGCGGGACTGTCATATGTTGAAAGACTGGAGCGACTAGGCTTGTATACACTGGAATTTAGAAGGATGAGAGGGGATCTTATCGAAACGTATAAGATTATTAAGGGGTTGGACACGTTAGAGGCAGGAAACATGTTCCCAATGTTGGGGGAGTCCAGAAGAAGGGGCCACAGTTTAAGAATAAGGGGTAGGCCATTTAGAACGGAGATGAGGAAAAACATTTTCAGTCAGAGAGTTGTGAATCGGTGGAATTCTCTGCCTCAGAAGGCAGTGGAGGCAAATTCTCTTAATGCATTCAAGAGAGAGCTAGATAGAGCTCTTAAGGATAGCGGAGTCAGAGGGTATGGGGAGAAGGCAGGAACGGGGTACTGATTGAGAATGATCAGCCATGATCACATTGAATGGCGGTGCTGGCTCGAAGGGCCGAATGGCCTCCTCCTGCACCTATTGTCTATTGTCACTGTGGAGCAGCTGGTGTTGCTACTGCCTCACAGTGCCAGAGACCCGGGTTCCATCCTGACCTCAGGTGCTGTCTGTATGGAGTTTGCACGTTCTCTCTGTGACCAAGTGGGCATCCTCAGGGTGTTCTGATTTCCTCCCACAACTCCAAAGACGTGTGGGTTTATAGGTTAATTGACCTCTGTAAATTGCCCCTTTGTGTAGGGAGTGGATGAGAAAGTGGGACAACATAGAACTAGTGTGAACGGGTGATCGGTCGTCAGTGTGGACTCAATGGGCTATAGAACTTGTGTCCACGCTGTATATCTAACCTATACTAAACTAAACTAACTACACAAAACTAAAGGAAACTGAACTAAACTAATAAACGATAGACATAAAGTGCTGGAGTAACTCAGCGGGTCAGGCAGAATCTCTGGAGAGAAAGGATGGGTGACGTTTCAGGCTGGAACCCTTCTTCAGACTTGGTTTTGCTATTGGAAGACTGAAACTCCATCTGAGCCAGGAGAAAAGTAGAGGGAATCAAAACAATATTAATGCAAACATTTCCACGGCACACAGTTTAAGACAAGATCCACTTACTGCTTTGTCCCTGTTGCACTGGTCTGTGTGTTTCTGCAAAACATTCTTCTTTTTGTCCTTGCACCGTTTATTCTGAAACCAGACCCTGATGACCCTAGAGTTGAGGCCCGTCATCTCTATCAGTTGCTGCTTCATGAGTGCATCCGGCCGCGGGTTTGCCGCGTAGCAAATCTGCAGCGTGAGCAACTGCTGCTCGTTCAGCACCGTCCGTATGCGCGTTATCTTATCCGAGCGTTTTGCAGAATGCGCTGCTGACTGGTGGGCTTTGAGTTTTTCTGCCATGATATAGAAACATTCAACGTAAAAAAAATGTCAGCCATTTGGACAGGTGCATGGGAACGAAATGTTCGGAGGGATATGGACTAAATACGGGCAAATGGGATGAGCTTAGATGGGGAACCTTGGTCTGCATTTGGACCAGTTGGGCCGAGGGGCCTGTTTCCAGCTGTATGACTCTATGATTCTATTGGCAGATTTATTAATACTGTTGGACCTCTAGGTGTGGATCAAGAAGCCCTACAAACCCACATGTCCTGAACAGTGAACACGAATTGTTACCATCAAATCGGAGGTACAGGGTACCATGTTTTAATAAGGTTAGACTGAAGCACTCTTTTGTGCACCAGTCAATCCTGAAACTAAACATAGAACTTAATCCCAGATCAAATGTACGTTGAAGAGTCTTGAATGTGTCATCATTTGTGATTGTAATGTTATGGTGAATATATGTATCCTCGATCCTTGTCTTACATTCTTTGTCTTTGTTGACGTTGCAAGTGGAGCTGCTGAGAAGAAAGAAAAAATTTAGACTTGATCTGACAATAAAGTATTATCGTATCGTATCGTATTGTACATGTCCTTGGAAGGAAAATAGACCACTTGGAGAAGACCCACATGGTCACAGGGAGAATATGCAAACTCCACACAGACAATATCTGAGGTCAAGAACGAACCCAGGTTTCTGGTGGTGTGAGGTCATGTGGTTCTTCATGCTGGTTCAATCATTTATTAAGACCATGACTGATAATTCTCCACACATAATCCAGAATACCAGGTTTTGCTAGAGAACATTGGTGACACAGGTGTGGTGTAAATGACAATGTAGTACTTTCATGTTCACCATTAAAGGCAGTCCGCAGCTTATGTCATGATACTGTTCCTGAGTACTGTCCTAAAGCCGATTTCTCTTTAAGTCAGAAACAATAGTGTTCTATGGTAACATATATCGCTTTACATACACCTGCTATAACTCTTCAGATTAATTGAAAAATCATCCTCACACCAACCATAATTAAACGAACAGAATATATACCAATATTCAGTCATTAAAGAACACAATTAAACATTTTATTATTCATATTTCTAGCTTGAAAAAATGCTTTAAAAGTGCATGAGAGATTTTTTGTGGTCATTTCATTGTGTGGTCAAATCAGGTCATTTGTAATGTGGGGAAACCCTGTGCTAAAAGACTTTGGACAACTTTCTCCACTCTTGCGGAAGCCTGGATCTTGAATAAGCCAACAGAGGAAGCTACAGAAGCAGATACAACTACAACTTTTAAAAGACATTTGGGTAGATAGATGGATAGGAAGGGAATAGAGAGATAGGGACCAAATGTAGGCAAATGTGTAGCCCAGCCTGGCCAACCTGGGCCAAAGGGCCTGTTTTCATGCTACACAGCACTATGATTCTAGTTAATGACTTAAATTCTAAGTTATCCTTGCCGTAGTTGGATTTCAACATGCCTCTTGTATTCATGCCAGATAGTAGAGCTGCTGCCTCACAGTGCCAGAGACCTGGGTTTAATCCTGACCTCAGGTGCTGTTTGTATGGAATTTGCATATTCTCCCCGTGACCATGTGCTCTGGTTTCCTCTCAGATCCCAAACACATGCGTGTTCGTAGGTTAATTGGCCTCTGCAAACTTCCCCCTAGGGAGGGGATGAGAAAGTGAGATAACGTGGGACATATGTGAATGGGTGATCGATGGTTGGCATGTACTCGGCAGCCCTAAGGGCCTGTTTCAATGCTGTATCTCTAAACTAAACTCAAAACTAAACTAGATTCTTAATGAACAGCACATACCTTTGGATACTGCTCCAGGAATGTAAGAGATATGCTATTGTTCACCTGCATGATAACATTTGAGTGCAAGCATCAACTGACCTGACAGATGTAAGTTGCTGGTGTTGGCTCGAGGGCTGAAAACACCCTTGTGGTTAAAGCTGGAATCTTGAAGTCCACCATCCTGAATACAGTATGGTCCGTCGAATCGCAGCGTGAACTCATCTCCAGGCATGAGCTGCCGACTGCAGGCCACACAGCAGAAACATCGTTGGTGATAGGTGAGGTCTCCAGCCCTTAGGACCAGGTCTAAGGGTGACAGTCCCGCCTGACACTGAGCGCATCTCACGGAAAATTTGCTAAGGAACAACACAGGAGAGTAAAGTTGTTAGAATCATAGAGCAATACAGCATGGAAACAGGTCCTGTGGTGCAGCTCGACTAAGATGCCCCATCCAAGCTAGTTTGCCTGCATTTGACCCATATTGCTCTAAATCTTTCCTATCGGTTAAGTTTATTAGCACGTGTACCGAGGTGCAGTGAAAAGCTTTTGTTGCATGCTAACCAGCCACTGGAAAGACAATACATGATTACAATCGAGCTATTTGCAGAGATACATGATAGGGGAATAACGTTTAATCATCCATAAGCCTTTATTATCAAAGATGCCCAAATATCTTCTAAATGTTGTTATTTAAATAAATAACATTCATTTAAATGTTCTATCTACCTCAACTAAGTCCTCTTGCAGCTTGTTTCATATACCCACCACCCTCTGTGTAGGTTCCAGTTAAATCTTGCCCTTCTCACCTGCAGCGTAGGTTTACTAGATTAATTCCCGGAATGGTGGGACTGTCATATGTTGAAAGACTGGAGCGACTAGGCTTGTATACACTGGAATTTAGAAGGATGAGAGGGGATCGTATCGAACGTATAAGATTATTAAGGGGTTGGACACGTTAGAGGCAGGAAACATGTTCCCAATGTTGGGGGAGTCCAGAACAAGAGCCACAGTTTAAGAATAAGGGGTAGGCCATTTAGAACTGAGATGAGGAAAAACCTTTTCAGTCAGAGAGTTGTGAATCGGTGGAATTCTCTGCCTCAGAAGGCAGTGGAGGCCAATTCTCTGAATGCATTCAAGAGAGAACTAGATAGAGCTCTTAAGGATAGCGGAGTCAGGGGGTATGGGGAGAAGGCAGGAACGGGGTACTGATTGAGAATGATCAGCCATGATCACATTGAATGGTGGTGCTGGCTCGAAGGGCCGAATGGCCTCCTCCTGCACCTATTGTCTATTGTCTATTAAACCTATATCCTCTAGTTCATGATGCTCCAACCTCTGCATGCACCCTATTTATTCCCCTGACTATTTTATACATCTCCATAAGATCACTCCTCAACCTCTGCTCTCCAAAGAATAAAGTCCTAGCCTGCCCAACCTCTCTCAATAGTTCAAGTCCTTGCCTCCTGGCAGCTCCCTCATAAAACCTCACTGCACCCTTTGCAACCAGGATGTTGCCTGGGCTTGTGGGCATGAATTATAGGAAGAGGTTGAATAGGCTGAGACTTGTTTCTTTGGAGCTGAGGAGGATGAGATGTGACCTTATTGACATGTACAAGATAACGATGGGCATTGATAAATTGGTTCAGATGAACAAGATCGAGCTGCACAAAATATCACATGGTCATTGGGAATCATAGAAATATTGATTATGGGTATCAAACCGATTAAATAGCTGAAAAGAAATAGATGTTGCATGGCTGTGTAGTTACTGTTATTTTGCAGTAGTGTAGGCCAATAATTTTTTCGAGTACCATAGTTGACTGCTGAGGAGTAAACACTAATCGAAGCAGCAATATTTACTTACCTACATAAAGAAGTATATGTTGATGCGATTTCAGGTAATAGAGCACTTCTTCTATTGTGTTATAACTCAGTATGTTCGACCTATTTACCAATGCTTAGCCTTTAGACTTTATAGATACAGCGTGGAAACAGGCCTTTCGGTCCACCGAGCCCATGCCGATCAGCAATCACCCCCATAGATAGCACTAACCTACAGGATAGTGAGAATACTGTACAAAAATTCAAACTGATTGTAGTTGGTGGTAGGGGGGAGGGAGGTGGGGAGAAACTGGAGGGGAGGTGCGGGCAGGTCAAAGCCTTGTGAGAGAAAGGTGGATAGAGGCGAAGGTGGATTTTCATTGGATTTGGGATGGAAAGACAAAAAGTATGAGATGAGAATATGGTACGAAGCCAGACGAAGGAATATGGGTGGAGGGGGAAGGCAAGAAAAGGGCGCAAATACAGGTGGGGCACAGGGAAGCTACCTAAACCTCTAAGATGATGCCTGTAGAAGCTGGTACAAATCGATTTATTCACAAAATGCTGGAGTAACTCAGCAGGTCAGGCAGCATCTCGGGAGAGAAGGAATGGGTGACGTTTCGGGTCGAGACCCTTCTTCAGACTGATGAAGGGTCTCGACCCGAAACGTCACCCATTCCTTCTCTCCCGAGATGCTGCCTGACCTGCTGAGTTACTCCAGCATTTTGTGAATAAATAAATTAAGATGATGCCTGACCCATTGAGTTACTCCAGCACTTTGCGTCTTTTTTTTGTAAATCAGCATCTGCAGTTCTTTGTGTCTTCACATTATTTCCATTTAGACTATATTTGATTTTGACTTCTCTGTGAAGCAGATGGCATTCTAACTAGTATTTAACACATATATATGAACGACAGCAAGGATGGGACAAATGTTATTGCTCACCTGAAGTAGTCAGTCTTGCAGTATATCTTTCCCTCCTTGATGAAGCAAGTACAGCTCTCGTCCAGATTCTGGTTACACTCCACACACTTGAGACAGGCTGCATGCCACTCCTGGTCAGGGTTGACTCTCAGAATGTATGGGTCGGTAATGTGTTTACTACAGCCCCTACAGGTAGACAGTGGGACATCCTCTGCAACCCAGATAAAAACCATAATGAATTTAGACTGGATATTAACCAACCAAATGAGGCATTAAGGGTGGCACAGTGGCGCAGCTGTAGAGCTGCTGCTTTACAGCAAGACCTGGGTTCAATCCTGACTACGGGAACTGTCTATATAGAGTTTGCTTGTTCTCCCTGTGACCGTGTGGGTTTTCTCCGGTTGCTCCGGTTTCCTCCCTCATTCCAAAGACATGCATGTTTGTGGATTAATTGGCTTATGTAAATTGTTCCCAGTATGTAGGAAAGAACTAGTGTGCAGGTAATCATTGGTTGGAGCAGACTCGGCGGGTCGATGGGCCTGTTTCCATGCTGTATCGCTAAACTAAGCTAAACTTAGCAGATGAAATCAGAAGAAATCCGACTGTAGTTTGGTTTGCACTACAGTCTTCGATTGTGCACTATTATGGTTGCCTCGTATCATTGTTATTGATTTATTGGATTATTATTACATCTATCTGTGTTATTGTGTTAACTGGCTTGTTCAACTGTAGTAAAAAAGAATAAGAAATTGACTCAACATCGAAACCATAATGGTCAAAGCACAGAATGCACAGTCAGTCTGAATTTTATGAGTGAAATAATGAGTAAATACCTGAGAAAGAAAGGTGGTTTAAATCTTCCAAAGTCACTAGACAATAGACAATAGGTGCAGGATATTCGGCCCTTCGAGCCAGCACCGCCCTTCAATGTGATCAGGGCTGATCATTCACAATCAGTACCCCGTTCCTGCCTTCTCCCCATATCTTTAAGAGCTCAATCTAGCTCTGTCTTGAAAGCATCCAGAGAATTGGCCTCCACGGCAGAGAATTCCACAGATTTACAACTCTCTGAATGAAAAAGTTTTTCCTCAAGTCTGCTTGAATCACAGTAGAGTCAAGAGTCAAGAGTATTTAATTGTCATATGTCCCAAACAGAACAATGAAATTCTTACTGTGTAGGAAAATATTCAGTCTGAGGAAGGGTCTCAACCCGAAACGTCACCCATTCCTTCTCTCCTGAGATGCTGCCTGACCTGCTGAGTTACTCCAGCATTTTGTGATACCAATTAAATTCTTACTTGTACATTAATTTCTTTTGACATTGTCATTTTGCAAACCCCTAAGTTGGCATTGCATCAAGTGGCTGGCTCTCTCTTTGTACCTTAAAAGTTGAGGAATACATTTTGGTTGGACATTGGAAGAAATTCGCTGCACCTCTTCAAGTGGCATGAAAGTATTTTTACCTGAGGTGGTGGCTTGCTCTGATATCTTGCCCAAAAAAACCTTTGCTGATCGAACCATAGAACTTCACTGTGGCGGCAGGGAGGATCATGTGGCGTTAGTACTTGACTTAGTTCTGGGTCAATATGCGTGGAAGCAGAATGACATGGAAACACTAAGGTGTAGGTGATATGATAAACTGTTGATTCTAGTGGTGCGGCACAGAAGAAACATACATGGTATCAATGACAACTAAGAGTGATATTATGCCCATTATCATAGCTGCACTAAAAAAAGCATTAAAAATGCAGATGCCGGAAATCTGAAATTAAAAAGGAAAATGACGGAAATATTCAGTAAGCCAGGCAGCATTTGTGGAGACAGAAACTTTAAACATTTCACATAAGGTGCGGCACGGTGGCGCAGCGGTAGGGTTGCTGCTTTACAGCGCTTGCAGCGCCGGTGACCTGGGTTCGATCCCGACTACGGGTGCTGTCTGTATGGTGTTTGTATGTTCTCCCCGTGACCACGTGGGTTTTCTCCGAGATCTTTGGTTTCCTCCCACACTCCAAAGATGTACAGTTTTGGAGATTAATTGGCTTTTGTATAAGTGCAAAGTGTCCCTGGTGTGTGTAGGATGCTGTTAATGTGCAGGGATTGCTGGTCGGTGTGGACTCGATGGGCCGAAGGGCCTACTTCCTGTTTATCTCTAAACTAAACTAAATGGATGTGCATTGGTCAAGTCAAGTCAAGTCAAGTCAAATTTATTTTACTATAGCTGCAATGATTCACAACCAGTAATAGAAGGCCAGATGGATATTATGTTTAGCCGAGGCAGTGTAGGTGGACAATCAGTGGAGCAGCGGGAACACTCAAGGCAGATAATGGCACTTTTGCTAATTTCTCTAATTACCTAACAAATGTGTTAAATATCTTCATTAGTGAGGTATTGTAGTTAATAAACTTGAAAGAAAAAGTGCAAATTAATTTCAGGGTTTTCTTACAGTAATGATGATGAATTCAACCATAATTCATCAGCTACGAAGTGCATGGAACATTCAGAGAATGTGAACAGAGCTTTATGAATGCAAGGTCATTCTTCTTTACATTCCCTTAATTAATGAAAATAATTATTGAAAATCTACTGGCATATCACTTATCATATGATTTCAAATGGCTTTCTAATTGGGATCAACAAATTGAAAGTAAACCTTTCTGTAAAGTGATTTAATGTATAGATACTTGGAAAGGGAATTTTAATCTGGGTCAAAATTTGGTCAAAATAAGGAAATCCATGGATCAAATGAAGATTACTGCAAATTTAGGGTCATAAATACCATGCAAATGGGTATGAAATAATGGTATGGCTGTCAATGTTTGTCAAATGACAGACATCATCCTCAGGCGGCTCCGCTCCCGGCAACAGGTACAGCAGGCGTAGAGTCTGCCGCCGCCTCCTCACCGCGCCGCCGGTCCAGCCCCAGAGCCCACCGACACGCAGGGCACCACCAAGAGCCTGATGGTAGCGCCGCCGCCCGAGGTGGACTCGTGGAGCCAGTGAGGGGGGCATGCCAAGCCCCGGGCCTGCCACACAGCCTGGGCCCGACGCCGGGCATCAGCCCACGGGGCAGGCCGGGGACGGAGCCGCGGACCGCCAGCACCTGCAGGATGGAGTCCGTTGAAGCTCCGTCGCCCAAGGTCAACCCGTGGACCCAGAGAGTGAGCGGGAGCGGCGTGGAGGCCGAGCCAGACATCAATGGATCACTCTACTTCATCATGCCCCCACTCCCCTCTACGTCTGCATGTGACAGCTGTGTCTGCCTGAGTAAGAAAATCGCAGCAGATTATCCGTCCTACGCGAGAATGAAAAATTCCTCGACCCCCTAGTGGCCTTAGGTCCTGCTGGACCCACTACTGGTGCTGAGGAGTCGGGCTCTACTGTCCCGTGTTCTACTGCACCATCCACTACAGAACAAAGCCCCTTGGCCCTGGACACAGCATGGAGCCAGACCCAGGGCTATGACCAGCTCTGCACCTTGTCCATCAAAGCCGTGGTCTGTAGTCTGTAGAGGAAAGCAATGTGGAAGACGGCCCTCTCGCCTCCCACCATCGCAAACTCTCTAAGCGATGGATTTAACATCCTGGGTGAGCATGAACTCCCATCACTGCATAGCCATACTGTTCCTCCTGGCTCATCTCTCCTGGATCTGCCATCTGCAACCAGGCATGCATCGCACCCGCCGATTATGCTCCGGTGCCTCTTGCTGGCCCTGCCCGTCCGGAGTTGTCCATTGCATCCCCACCTGTAGCCTCGGTGGCGATCCCGGGCAGTCTCCCCCCCCCCCTCGCCACGGCTTCAGCCTTCCACGTTGCAGCTCCAGCGAAGGCCCAAAGGCGTCCGCCCCCTCCCACAGGAGGTGCCTCTCAGGTTGTGGTTCCAGCAGGACTCAAGAGAAGGCCTCCCCCCACGAAGAGGGGTCATCCAACGACATCTTCAGCAGCAGTGGGCCCAAATCCTTCGCCCCCTCCTCCGACGTCACTTATAATTGGTGACTCCATTACGAAAAGCGTCAGGGTGAATTCAGCTGTAACTTCCTCTTTCCCTGGAGCTAAAGTCTTGGACGTCTTAACGCAGATTCCGAGCCTTCTTGATAAATATCCAGATGTGAAAAATGTCATTATCCATGTGGGCACAAATGACACAACCCAGGAACAATCCGGGCAACTGAAACGCGATTTCGTCTCCATTTTAAACTTATTGAAGGACTCAGAGAAACATATTTTTGTCTCAGGACCAATTCACACTTTTAATCATGGAAATTGCGCCTTTGCAGGATTTTACATTTCCACAGGTGGTCGCAGATATTTTGCAGCTCAAACAGCTTTCTTTTTGTCACCAATTTTAATCTCTTCTGGGGAAATCCTGCGCTTTTTATGAAAGACGGCATTCACCCTAACAGACTTGGCTCATGAAAGCTGTCTCATAATCTATTACACACAGTGCATATGACCCCACTTGACTGACTAATGAACTTGTCCCCACAAGCTGGCCATGATCTGGACATACCTACGGCCACAGTCCACAGCCCACAAACACTCCCTCTCCCTCTGCCCTGGCAAAAAATCTCTGCCCAGCTCGCTCATGTTTCAGATGTAGTTCTTTCTCAATTTCACATAGACTCTCTGGACAACCAATTACTATCCCCGTAAGGATTACACCGAGATCCATTTTAAATAGATCTCTGCACACTGTGGATAGATTAAATCTAGTGCCAATAAAAAAAATCAACTGCGATAACCTCTTCCCCACAATCTGAAATCACTTGCATGAAACAGTATAAAATGGGTCTGCTCAATGTTAGATCATTAACCAACAAGACTTTTATCATCAATGATATCATATCTGGTAATAATCTACATTATATGTTTTTGGTGGAGACACGGTTGAAGATTGATGGAGCGTCAACACTTATTGAAGCTTGCCCGCCTAACTATAATTTCCTCCAATCTGTCAGGAGAAGTGGAAGGGTGGGGGTATAGCTGTGATTTTTACAAAAGATTTAATGTGCACCAGTTGTTGACCTTGGGAGATTCTGGTCTTTTGAAAATCTTGCCATTAACCTTAAAACAGATGAAACTCTGCTCACTCCAACACTTTACAGACCACCCAGGCAGTTGTCCTTATTCCATATAGAATTCTCTGAATTGATTTCACTGCTCATAATGAGATATGACAGAGTGATTTTAAATGGAGATTTTAACATTCATGTAAGCACAGACCCCAAGATGACAGAGTTTCTGAGCTTACTTGACACCCTTGACTTTACTCAACATGTAAATGAGGCCACTCACAAACATGGCAATAGACAATAGACAATAGTCAATAGGTGCAGGAGGAGGCCATTCGGCCCATCGAGCCAGCACCACCATTCAATGTGATCATGGCTGATCATTCTCAATCAGTACCCCGTTCCTGCCTTCTCCCCATACCCCCTGACTCTGCTATCCTTAAGAGCTCTATCTAGCTCTCTCTTGAATGCATTCAGAGAATTGGCCTCCACTGCCTTCTGAGGCAGAGAATTCCACAGATTCACAACTCTCTGACTGAAAAAGTTTTTCCTCATCTCAGTTCTAAATGGCCTACCCCATATTCTTAAACTGTGGTCCCTTGTTCTGGACTCCCCCAACATTGGGAACATGTTTCCTGCCTCTAACGTGTCCAACCCCTGAATAATCTTATACGAAATACACTGGATCTGGTGATATCCCGAGGGTTAAAAATTGATAACATCTTGGTGTCTGATTTGACTGTTTCTGACCATTACTGCGTGTTTTTTGACGTGTTTGTAAAGTTGTTTAGGCGCCCTTTGGAGTCTTTACAGCTAATTCAAAATGCCGCAGCCCGGCTTTTAACAAACACCAAGAAAAGGGAACATATAACCCGAGTATTATACTCTCTTCATTGGCTCCCTGTGAGATCCAGGATAGACTATAAAGTCCTCCTTCTTGTCTATAAAGCTCTAAATGGCTTCGGAGCAGCATATTTTACAGAGTCCCTCCTTCCCTATGCCCCTACTCGAGCGCTCAGGTCTTCTGATGCCGGCTTGTTAGCCTCTCAATGCCGCAGCAATAAGAAAATTGGTGAAGCAGCCTTTTTCAATTACGTCCCCTAGCTGTAGAATACCCTACCCAGGGCTATGAGAGACGCCCCCTAGCTGTGGAATACCCCACCCAGGGCGATGAGAGATGCCCCCTAGCTGTGGAATACCCTACCCAGGGCTATGAGAGACGCCCCCTAGCTGTGGAATACCCTACCCAGGGCTATGAGAGACGCCCCCTAGCTGTGGAATACCCTACCCAGGGCGATGAGAGACGCCCCCTAGCTGTGGAATACCCTACCCAGGGCTATGAGAGACACCCCCTAGCTGTGGAATACCCTACCCAAGGCTATGAGAGACGCCCACTCAGCTGACATTTTTAAACGGCAGCTAAAAACTTTTCAATTTAAGCTTTTAACTGACTTTACTTCTGATGACATTGTAAAAATTACCTTTATTCTCTTGTGCTGTATTTATCTCAGCATAAAGCTTGTGTTCTCATATAGTATCCGGGACTCTGTATTTGACCTCAGTGTTTTTGTTTTTTGTTCTTTTACACTCTCAATATTATATTTTATATTTTTATATAAATCTGTGCTTTTTATGCTATTAACTGTCCTTACTGTTTTAAATTGTATTTTTGTTTAGACCTGTGTTTTTGTGGAAAGCACTTTGGGATGTGTTCAATTGTATGAAAAGTGCTATACAAATAAAGTTATTATTATTAAGTTATTATTATGACTTGGTTGAAAGAGATATTGGTGGTTTATTGATTCATTTAATTAATTGATTGATTGAAAGATACAGCATGGAAACGGGCCTTTCAGCCCACTGAGACGATGCCGACCATCAATCACTTGTCTCCTGAAGCTTCTTCGGCCGCGGGCCGCGTGGATGTCAGAAGCTCGCAGGCCCCTGGGTGGGGGCCGACATCGGGAGCCCCGGCAGCGGCAGCGTCTTCGCCCACCCCGAATCGTGGGGCTTGGGTCGGCCCGCCGCGGACCTTTCACCGGCCGCGGGATTTTCTCTGCCCGGCGGGGGCTTCAATGTTGGGAGCCATGACCGCCCCGACATGGCAACTTCAAACAGCCTGACCGCGGGAGAAGACGACAGGGGAAGAGAAAAGACATTCTAGCCTTCCATCACAGTGAGGAGGTGACTGGAGGAGACTCACTGTGATGGATGTTTCTTTTTGTTTGGTGTTGGTTTATGATTGTGTGTTATTGCATATTTTTTATTGCTTATTTTTATTGGTCTTATTGTTGGACTGTGGGTAATCTTTCATTTCAGTGCACATTTATGTTTATGTGACAAATAAATTGACTATTGACTATTGACAATTGACTTGTTCTTACTAGTTCTATGTTATCCCACTTTTGTATCCACTCCCTGCATTCTAGCGGCAATTTAGAGCGCAATTAACCTCCAAGCATACCTGTCTTTGAGTTGGAGGAGGAAACCAAAGCACCCGCACAAAGCACACACGGTCACAGGAAGAACGTACAAAGGCCGCACACATAGAGCCTGAGGTCAGGATCGAACTCGGGTCTCTGGCACTATGCGGCAGCAGCTCTACCAGTTGCTCCACTGCGCTGCCCTTACACGAGCCTGATGTTCAATGTTGTTATCAGTGTAGTAGCAATTAATAAAGCAGACAGAATGTTTAAATATATTGTAAAAATATCGAATCCAATTCAGAAGAAATGAAGACGTATAGTTGTCTGGTCAGATTATAACTTGAGAACTATTTGCCACTGTGGCTATCTGTGGACAGTAGAGGTGTTCAAGTCCTTAAGGCAGCCCAGAGAAACCCAAAGTTGATTCTCTTTTTAAGAAAGGAGTTGAGAAACTTTGATTTGTCATCTTACTAAGGAAGAAAGTAAACGATGCCAATGTTGAGATTTAGTGAACATTAGAGAAAGATACACCTGAAATGCTTGCTTCAAAGTGAATCATGATAATGATAACATGGAGGCACAAGAAACTACAGGTGCTGGAATCTTGGACAAACCACAAAGAGTTGGAGGAACTCAGCGGGCCAGGCAGCATCTGTGAGGGAATGGACAAACCACGCTACGTGGTTGGGACCCATTTTCAGACTGATTGGAGTAGGGAGGGAGACAGCCGAAAAAGAAAGGCTGGGGCAGGCCTGAGCCTGGCAAGTAATAGGTGGATGTAGATGAGACGGATTTAAATGGCAGATGGGTGGAGTAAATGGCAATGGCTAGAAGTGAAAATGATATGAATGTTATAAGTTCAAAACAGGGAAAAAGAAATTGGGACTTAAGTCAACAAGTCTTTCTTCACAAAAGAAAGTATGAATATATAGATTTGACTTCTGGAGTTGCACAGGCTATCATTTTAGATGGATTGGTTGTTAAGAATTCTTGCATCCTTTTGGATGGATATGTTGGGTAGAGTGAACTTGTTCATCTCAATTTATCAAGTTAACTTGCGTTTTTTTTTAAATCAATCAATACTTTGGTCGGTGTCATCAGGAAAATGTTTTGTGATTCTGATGTCTTGTTCAAGATTTCACTTCCTCCATAGCTTACCCATGTCAAATAAATCCCGACCAACAGGCTAATATGACAAATCTCCTCATTCATAAGGCCGGTCATAATACTCTGTGACATTTTTAATTCTGAGTTATCCAGCCAGCATGACTTGCAGAGATATTTATTATATCACATCACTGCCCACAACCCATCCTTCATATTTCTGTTTCAATGCAGATAGATGGATAGGTGGTGGTAGAATACAATGTTTCAATCAAATGATTTATGAAAGTCAGAGGAATCTTGAAGTGGAACGATCGCGGAAAATTCCATTCTAATTATCCCTATTTTCTTCATTTTATTTTTGAATTATTTTAAGTTATTTTGTTAACTATATGTTGAACATTGTGAAGGAGGGTTGGAGATTTTGAGGAAATATTCATTTCACTCACTATACCCCAGTATAATTATGATAAGGTGCTGACTGTATTGAGCTTCCAGCATGGAAAGTGCACCTGATGAAATCTAACACTGAATAATTCAAGTCAGTATCCAGACTATAACTTTCCAGAAATATAACTTTCAAGTATTTGTGAGTAGCTGCTCGTGTGTCATCTGCTAGAATTATTAAATTGTTCATCGAGTTTACATAATTCTATTACTATTTCTTGTATCATTCAAGATGTTGCTATTCAAAATGAGGCATTTCCAGTTATTAAAAAAAGTTAAACACATAAATATTTTGTTCTTATGATATATTGCAACCAAGTTTATAATGATAGCAATGAAAGTTTTTCTCGGCTACCTGCTCTTTTACTGTGCAAGTCTTATCACCTCAGTAGTTTTAGTTTAGTTTTAGAGATACAGCTTGGAAACAAGCCCTTCAGCCCACCGAGTCTGCACCGACCAGTGATCCCCATACACTAACACTATCCAACACACTAATAATAATAATAATACATTTTATTTATATAGCGCTTTTCATATACTCAAAGACGCTTTACAGAGATTTTGAGAACACTAGGGGCTATTTACAATTCTTACCAAAGCCAATTAACCTACAAACTTGTACGACTTTGGAATGTGGGAGGAAACCGGAACTCCTGGAGAAAACCCACGTGGTCATGGGGAGAACGTACAAACTCCGTACAGGCAGCACCCGTAGTCAGGATCGAACTTGGGTCTCTGGCACTGTAAGGCAGCAAATCGTTGCGTCATGAACTGGTCTGTTATGTATCCATAAACACATGCAATTGGTCAGTATTCCTAGAGGCAATACTCACATATTGAAAGATGCAATGTTAAACCAAGATGCTTGATTAATATATTGCGAACACATAACTTTATGAATGTGAAAGAATGAAACACTAATTTTCTATGGCTATTTTCCTTTTTTGTTAAAATTGAAAATTTCAATTGTTACTTATTTTGAGCAGTTACTCGTGTCAATCTCAAGAATGAATGATTTTAATTAGTTTTAAACTGAGTATTATTTCATTTTAGCAAATAGCTGCAAAGAGGTATAGTTTAAACAACTTTTTTTTAGTCAGAGTAGACACAGTAGGTTAAATAATCTCCACTCTGTGTTGTAAAATCTATGATTCCATGCAATAAATTATTTATAAACAATTAAGTATCATTTGAAATGTAGTTACTATTACTATTATAATTATATTACTGTTGTAATGTAGGGAGAAAGGGAATCAAAACACAAGAAACTGCAGATGTTGGAATCTTGGAAGAAAAAAGTGCTGGGGAACACAATGGGCCAGGCAACATCTGTGGAGAGAATGGACAAACGACGTTACAGTCTGCGACCCTTCTTCAGACAGAAGAAAGTTCCTGATCTGAAACATTATCTGTCCATTCTCTCCATAGATGTTGTCTGATCTGTTGAGTTCCTGTTTTTTACTTGAGAAAGGGAATGAAGTGGTGGACAACAAAATAGCACTGAGATGTTGGCAAGCTTATCTTTTTTTTAATTTAAGGGATGAGCATAGGATAGAATATTGACCAAAATCACTAGCTATTTTTTGAAGAACGTCATGAAGAAACATGTGTCAAAGAGAACAAATGTGCCATCAATTTAATCCTCCATGGTTTTCTTTTAGTTCAATTCAGATTATATGCTCACTCGGTCATAAAATGAATCCACAACCATGTAACTGAAAGCTCAAAGTGTTATCAATGAGCCTCAATGACTACGTTCAGACACAGTTTAAAGCAGCACAAATATATAATAAAAATGGTAATTCTGTTGCTCTCCACAGCATCTGCTCATTCTACTGATTATTTCCAGCATTTTCTGATTTTTAAAATATTTCTAAAGTTTGCTTTTCTTTCTTTTGAATAAAATTAAAAACCTACAATTACAATACATTTGAACATTGGGCAGCACAACACCAGAGACCCAGGTTCGATCCTGATCTCGGATCCTCTCTGTGTGGGATTTGCACATTCTCCCTATGACAACGTGGGTTTCCTCCGTGTGCTCCAGTTTCCTCCCGCATACTCAAAGACAAGTGGGTTTCTTGGTTAATTGGCCTCTGTAAATTTGCCTTGAATGTTTAGGGACTGAATGCAAAAATGGGATAGCATTTTTTAGGTTAGTTTTCGAGATCCGCACCGACCAGAACTAGTGTGTCAAGTCAAGTCAAGTCAATTTTATTTGTATAGCACATTTAAAAACAACCCACGTTGACCAAAGTGCTGTACATCAGTTCAGGTAATAAGAACGAACATACAATGGCACACAAACATAACAGCACATACATAAACAGTTCACAGCGCCCCCTCAGAGGGCCTCAAACGCTAGGGAGTAGAAATAGGTTTTGAGCCTGGACTTAAAGAAGTCGATGGAGGGGGCAGTTCTGATGGGGAGAGGGATGCTGTTCCACAGTCTAGGAGCTGCAACCGCAAAAGCGCGGTCACCCCTGAGCTTAAGCCTAGACCGCGGGATAGTGAGTAGCCCCAAGTCGGCCGTCCTGAGGGATCGATGGTTGGCGTGGACTCATTGGGCCAAAGGGCCTGTTTCCATGCTGTATCTCTGAACTAAACTAAACTAAATTAAACAAGCTTCTTTAGACACTGATTATTGTCACATAAACCATTTCACAAATTGACATATTTGTTATCCTATAAAGAACATGAATGGAAATAAATGGTTCAAAATCACTAAGATATTTTCAGGCACGAGAGAAATCCTTGAGTTCAGCTTCATAGTTAATATCTGTAACACGTTCATGTTATGTGCATTCTTCAGTTAATGTTAGACAACAGCAAAAAGGCTCTTGAGTAAATTGTAATGCATCTGTCCACATTCACAATAGTGCTGCTGTTCTTATAGAGATTGTACTGCAGTCTTTATCTACTGAATCCAAAACTAACTGTAATTAGACCAAGTGGACCCATTGGGCCCAAACCTCTCCTGCATTGGTGCAGCACCCTCTCCTTCCCCTCTCCCTCTCCCCTCCCTCACCCCCTCCTCACCCTCCCCTACCTCCCCTCCCCCCTTCCCCCTCCCCCACCATCCCCCTCAATCCCCCTTATCCTCCCTCCTCCCCCCTCCCTCCACCCCCTCCCTCCCTCCAACCCCCGTCCCTCCCTGGGAGATAGATTTAAACTTGAAAATGTGAATAACTTAAAAAATATAACATCGATTTCAATGAAACTTCTTCCATTAGCATCAAAGGGTCGACGGTGAGTAAGGTGGGTCTAAAATTGTTGTGATATCGTGTACCGTTTTGGCTGTAGTTCAGGAACAAACAAACAAACAAGAGTTTTAGTATATAGATGAAAGATTCAGCTCATGTATTCAGTCTCAAACCAGATTGCAAATAAAAACACGTCATGTGGCCATACGGACAGTAATTCAGTCATCAGTGACTGTATGCAGTTCACCGAATGTATACATTTCAATGCATAATAATATGTCAGTACGATCGTTATTAATCTTGATCTATAATACTGCAAAGTATTATACTGCTTCATGGGACATTATGTGCCTGTCAGTTCTTTTGTTGTGGCAAACATAAATTTAAATTAGTGCAAACTACCATCAAAGCTAGTATTAATATTGATTTCTACCTTAATATTTTTATTCAAAAAATAAATTACATCCAAATGGCATTGCAAATGGAATTCAATCTGAAGAAGTGTAAAGTTATGCATTTCAAGAGGGCCAACAGGTAAGGGATTGCCTGATAAATGCTCTAATACTATAGTTTTTTTTAAGTAAACAGTGCAATCTCCACTGGGTGTCCACTGATCCCTGAAATTAACAGAACAAGTTTGTAAGTTGGTGAAGGATTTGGGACATTTGCCTTTATTACCTGAGGCAGGGAATACAAGACTTGGAAGGGAGACATAGAAAATTGCAAATGCTGGAATCTTGAGCAAAAAACAAAAATGCTGCAGGGACTCAGCGAGTCGGGCAGCATCTGTGGAGGGATGACAGTTGAAGTCAGGACACTTCATCAGAGTGATGGAGTTGGGGGGCAGAAAGCTGCAAAAGAGAGGGGGGTGGGGAAAGTGATTGATGGATACAGGTGAAGGTGGAGTAAGTGACAAAGACTGGAGTAGAAAAGAAGATATTAGGGTGTGAGACCAAAGAAGTCAGGCGGGAACTTTATAACACAAACTAGGTCACAGCTGGAGTTGTACATATGGCTTAGGTCACCACGCTACGGGAAGGAAGTGGTAGCACTAGAAGTGGTGCAAGAATAACTTACAATGGTACTGCAGGGCGGGTGAACTCTAGTTATGAGCAGAGACCAAAAAGGCTGGAATAAAGGAGACTATAGAGAGATTATCCGGACTGGGCAGGATTGATCTCTAATCCTTGGCAGAGAAGTCAATAACTAGAAGACACAGGTTTTATAGAACTTAAATGAGCTTATTTTTATCATCCAAACAGCCTAAAAGTATAGTGGAGGCAAGAACACTCATCACAGCAAATAGAGCAAATAGATCCACAAAGGACGCCATCTCTCTAGCTCTTCATACCGTCCTGACTCACCTGGAGAGAGGTGAGGATGCTATTCATAGACTATAGCTCTGCCTTCAACACAGTCATCCCCACCAAGCTCAGCTCCAAACTCCACCAGCTAGGCCTCAGCTCGCAAAAATGCAACTGGATCCTGAATTTCCTGACGGAGCGCCCTCAGGCAGTGAAAATGGGCCTCCACCTGTCCTCCACCACCACCCTGAGTACCGGCACACTGCAGGGTTGTGTACTGAGCCCCATCCTCTACTCCCTCTTCACACACGACTGTGTCCCTGCATTCGCTACCAACATCATCGTCAAATTTGCGGATGTCACAACGGTGGTCGGGCTGATCTCCAAAGGTGACGAATCAGCCTACAGAGCGGAGGTGCAGAACCTGACGAGCTGGTGCTCAGAGAACAACCTGTCCCTGAACACAACTAAGACCAAGGAGCTAATTATCAACTTCAGAAGGTCACATAATGAGGAATACGCTCCAGTCCTCATCAACGGGGATGAAGTGGTGAGAGTGTCCAGCTTCAGGTTTCTGGGCACACACATTTCACATGACTTCACATGGTCCACCAACACCACTGCGCTAGTCAAAAAAGCACAGCAACGGCTGTTTTTCCTGAGAACGCTAAAAAGGTCAGCCTGCCACAACAGCTTCTGACGACCTTCTACCGCTGCACCATAGAGAGCATTCTGACGTATGGCTTCTATGTGTGGTATCTCAGCTGTACGGTAGCGGACAGGAGAGCTCTTCAGCGGGTCGTTGGCAGAGCACAGAGGATCATTGGGACACAGCTGCCAGCCCTGGAGGACAACTACAAGGCACGCTGCCTCAGGAAAGCCACCAGCATCTACAAGGACTCCACACACCCATGCCACCGTCTGAACTACTTCCATCTGGCAAACGTTACAAAGCCTTCTACGCCCGCACCTCCAGACTAAGGAACAGCTTTATCCCGAGAGCTATAGCTGCTCTGAATCGGTCCTGCTGAGAGCCCACCATGACCTGTCTCTGTCCCCAGGGTCATCTGGCACAACTGACCCCTGCATGAACCTTTTTTTGCACTTTACCTCGTTCCCCCCTTTTTTTTCCTTCCCCCCCCCCCCATTTTTGTTGTTTTCATGTTCGCCGTGATTTATTTATATATCTGATTTGTTAGCATCGATATGGAAGCGACATTCAAAATCTCGTTGTACTTGTACAATGACAATAAAGGATATTGTATTGTATATTGTATTCTATTGTATTGTATGAACAATCAGGTGAGCACTTCAAATGTGAAAGTTTATAAGGATATGGACTGAGAACTGGGAAGTGGAATAAACATGAGTACAATCGTTTTTGGTTGGAATGGGCATGTTGAGCTCAAGGGTTCCCACTATGTGCTGAAAATGTCCAAGTCTTTATGTCCCAAGGAAGACAATATCCTCATAGAACTGCACCCCCCCCCACACCCCACACATTCACACACACACCTCCCCCACCCCACACACACACACCTCCCCCCACCTCCCTGCCCATGTTTTGTATTATTATGTTACCTGGCATTACCGTTATTACTTTCTTGTATTATTGATTATTATACATTTATGTACTATTGCATTTACAGGCCTTTTAAGCTGCAGCCAGTAAGAATTTCATTGTTCCTCGAGTGGTACATATGATAATCACTCTTGACTTGACAATTGACAGTGGTTTTTAGCTTCATCTAATTTACCTTCTGCATATCTCCCTTGCCATGTACTGTACATACATTTTTTTAAAATCACATTCAGTAAAACCACTCAGCAGAATTGATTGAATTATTGTCAATAATTCAGAAAGATAAAAAAGAGGAACAACATTGGCAGGGTGGCAATGATCTTAGTTTTAGTTTTAACAGTGTGTATTTTGGATTTTGTTGCACTGTGAAGTTGTCATGCTATTTAAGCTATTTAGGATTTTAATACTTGGAGGTGCAGCTTAAGTTCTTAGATTTGGATAATTTCTGACCAGTGTACCTTGAACCAGATCTTATAGAAATTAAATTAGTCATTTATCACACGAACAAGCCGATCAGATGTTTGATGGGTCATCTTGTGTGTATACTTTGAAAGGTAGAGTCACAAAACTCAATCTCACAAAACAAATCAATGAATTCTATAAGGCATTCCTTCTCACCAGAGATGCTGCCTGACCCGCGGAGTTATTTTGTGTCTACCAATGAATTTTATAATATGTTCTAAACAAATAATTATCATCCTGTCAATCTAATATTGACAAACTTTAAACACATTTAACATTCAGTTGCATTTTTGATGATTTCTCTGGAACATAAAAATATTATAATTTTTTTGGAATGAAATAGATTTTTAAACACATTTAACATTCAGTAGCATTTTTGGTGATTTCTCTGGAACATAAAAATATAATAATATTTTGTGGTGAAATAGATCTTTAAACATATTTAACATTTAGCAGCAGATTTGGTGATTTCTGTAGAGCAAAAAAATGTTTTTCAAAAGAAATAGATCATAATGCATAAAGATAAATTAATATGTTGCAGGATGTTATGTCGATGCAAAGTAATAAATATTTCCTCCAATCTTATTGACATGACTGAATAACTAATATCTAACTCTCTAAAAAAAAGACTGCTAACCTACCAACACTCCCAGATTAGTACAATATGTATTTTGTAGAAAAATATTATTTATAAAATTACTCAGCCTTTATTGTTACAACTTCCTACCTTCAGATTCTGAATGCACATAAATGAGATAACTCCCTGGTGAAGACTATATGTAGATTTAACCATCATCAGGATCAAGAAATATGAGTATTGAGATTCATAGAACATTTCTAAAACATATTTATGACCGGTGGATATTGAGAACAGTTAGAAAAAACTTATGCATTTGTCCGAGAGAATACTTGTTAGCAGAACACATCTAAAATACTCTCTCTCTCTCGTGTTATCTATGTACAAAATATAGCCTGCTGTATCTAAAAAATCGAGCTGTCTGTATTTAGATCCACATTTTAAAAACAGTTTGCAATAAAATAATGGCAGTTTTGAAAACAAAAAAAGCGCATCTTACTTTTAGAAGGTTTTCCCAGTTTCCCTAAGTTGAGATCCTGTATGGCCTCTCTGGTATCAGGTGAAGTTGTCATTGAAGCTGGTACTCTGGTGTTCTGAGAGGCCGATGGTTACCTTGCTGACGTTGACGGAATAATACCAGAGTATTTTGAAAACCTCTGTCTTTCACTATCTGTCTTCCTGATTCACTTTCATTCAGTGGGGTATTGCAGAGTCGATAGCCGTGTCCCGCCTCTTGATTAGTGAAACTGTAAGGGGCGGGGAAGTCCTTGCAAACCCAGAGAAGGATTGCATTTTTTCAGCAGATCCTCTTATTAAATTTAGAGCACAATACAAAGACAAACAGGAGGGCAAGTATACATTTATGTAAAAGTTAGAGTTCTCAGAATTGTACATTGAAAAGTAAGATGACCTACCAAATTAAAATTATAGAATGATCCATTTTGCTAAAAGATTCCACACCAAATATTTAATACTGTCATGGAATTGTCCAGACAAAGAAGTAGACCATTTAGTTCATTGAATCTGTTGGCTCCCGGTAGAAAAATCCTATCAGCCTCATTCTTCCCCTCTTCTCTCACAATCCTGCAATTTATTTGTGTTTAAGTACCTAAACAAATTCCCTTTTGAGAGCAGTGATTGATTCTGTTTTTACCTTTGCGCAGACAGTGAATTCTGAATTATAAGTACTCGCAATAAAAGTAATTTCTCCTCAAACACCCCCTTGTCATTTAAAAAATAAATAAAATTATATCTGTGCACCCTGGTCCTTAACCTTCTCTGAATGGGAAATGTTATTCTATTTTTCCAATGTAAACCAGTACTATATTGGAGTAACAGGTACAGTACCACAACATTTCATTTTTGTTTATTTTATTCATGCTTCAAGAATTGTCAAGATTTAAATAGATTTTGTAAGAATCATCCGAGTAGACAATGCATGATGGTACTGATCACATGTTTCTGATGGTAAAATGTGTCTTTTCTAGCCGGTATTAGTTTAGTTTAGTTTTAGTTTAGCGATACAGCGCAGAAAGAAGCTCTTTGGCCCACCAAGTCCACGCCGACCATCGATCACCTATTCACACTAGTTCATGTCTGGGATGTGGGTGGAAACTGGAGCAACCAGAGGAAACCTATGTGGGTTACCTACAGGGAGAACGAGCAAATTCCACACAGCCAGCACCCCAGGTCAGGATCGAACCCGGGTCTCTGACGCTCTCTGGCAGAAGCTCTACCAGCTGCATCATTGTGCCACTGTAATCATCAGTAATCTGATGATGATAAACACTGTGTGGATACCAAGCTTCATGCAGTGATTATTTTTGCTATACATTCTCCTCTGAAAAAAAGTCACTACAGCATTCTTTACACAAGGTTTTACATTCTGGTCTCATTGTGCAACAGTGCTACAACCTCAGTTAAAGCTACATGGAAATGCATAATCAGAGTTTGGGGTGTGGTTTTGGTCCTCTGGTTTATGAATGGCGGCTATAGTTCAAGTTTTAGACAGTGTCCGAAACCTACTGAAACTTTAATTCTGCTGTCAATCTCCGCCTTAAAAATACTTTTCAGATTACCAGCATGTGCAACTCTTTTTCTTAAATTTATGGTTTAAAATTTTCCTCGATAAGATGATTCGCAATTCAATCCACATAATGCAGTTTCATATATTTACTTAGCATGTACTGTTTAGCAACTGCTAATTTTTGCCACTGATTCCTATCAACATTGCGAAAATAATTAAATCTTATAATTTGGCATCTGCACTTTGCAAGACAACAATATAAAGTCAGGTGCATGTAGTTCAATATTTAATTATAATGAATAATTATTTAAATTAATAATTGTTACTTAATAATTAATAATAATCCGTTAGTATCAATGCACAGAATTGAAGCCACTCTCTTCCTGTCTCCAACTACATCCTTTCTTTGTCCTGCCCCCTCCCCTGACATCAGTCTGAAGAAGGGTCTCGACCCGAAACGTTACCCATTCCTTCTCTCCTGAGATGCTGCCTGACCCGCTGAGTTACTCCAGCATTTTGTGATGCTTTCGATTTGTACCAGCATCTGCAGTTATTTTCCTACACAACCTAATGCTCAGAATTGTGTCATTAGCAATTATTTTTGATGCTTTCTTAATCTCACAAGAGGACTTTGGTGGAATATAGGCAGCTCCCAACTTGTAGACGATGAGCTCAGGGATTCAAGTAATTCCCAGATACACATACAGGTAGGGTAAGTATAGGCAACTTCTGGTAATTAGAGAACAATACAGAAAATAAGCAACTGATCATTTTACTTGTTCCGACAGCTTGTACCAGTCTATAATGGCTTGGGCTTTGAAAACATGGCAAGCGAGTCCAATGTCAAAAGCAGGTCTTTTATATTTCCTCATTTGCCTACGAGAAAAACAGCGACAGGAATATTAAGGAACTACTTTAAGTATTGGGCAGTGAAATTTACGAGCCTTAGTCTTTTATCTGGTGTTCTGATTAAATACAGAAGGATCTACACTTAAATATGATAAAATATTGGTTTCTATCATAAAGATAAATGCTAAATAGGCACTTTGCATGAGGATCCATTTCATCTTATTATTGTTCAGCACTAATTTTATCATTGTCAGTTCTTAATATAAACATGTTAATCTCAGCCGTTCACTAGACATACGCCATGTCACAGTGGGGATGAGAACTTGCCGGGATACATTATGTCTCTCTCTCATTTGTATTTTGAAGCTGGGAGCAAAGTGAGGACCTTTCAGCAAAGGATTCCGATAATTAAGTTCATAAAAAGGTACTGTGTGCGGCAACTGAGGGTACGTTATCAATTATATCAGCTCATAAGCCCAGTTGACAAGGAGGTGGATTATTTAATCTTCTCCCGTGCAACATGAGGAATTTCCGTTGTGCACTCTCTAAAGGTTCCTATAACCTTTTGTTCTGCTTCTCTTTAATTTATTTTTAGTAATGAAAATCATGAAATGATAAACTGAAATGTCATATAAACAAAACTGACATTGATTTTCATTTACACTTCGCTATTTTATATTCCCTTCAATGTAACTTACCGTGTTATCGTTGAAGCCTAAAATAACCATGGATTTACAAGTAATTTTACATCACCGCCTTGTCAGAAGTTCAGTGGTTATCTCAGAGCCACACAGTTAAAAATTAAAGTTAACTTGGAGTAAATCCCATTGTTGGCCAAAGCATAATTTACATCCGCCAATCTGATATAATTTCCTTATCATGGATGCATGCAATAATGCAATTTCTTGTGCAGCATTGTGGGAGAATTGGAACCATGCTGCCCTTGGGCACCCAATTCAGGGAACTTCCAGGAGAACATGCTTTTAATCCCACTGCAGGAGCATTGAAGACAGGCAGGTAACTGAGAGAGCGGCACAAGTTGTCCTTACTTAAGATGCCTTGAGTTATGGTAATTTTTTATTACACCAATGTGGCTGGCCGAGTGAGGTGGAGGACATTTGTCAATTGCCAATGCTCCCTAGAGGAGCAAAGGGCTTAAGAAGAAGAAGAATGTGGCTGGCCTCACCCAACTCATTAATCTCCGCACCTGTTAGTTACCATTGCCGGCTTCATCACACCAACCAATCCCCATGGCTGGCTTCCCCAGACCAACCAATCCCCATGGCCAGCTTCACCAACCAATCCCAATGGCCAGCTTCACCAACCAATCCCCAAGGCCAGTTTCCCTAGACCCACCAATCTCCATGGCCAGCTCTCTTGGACTCACAAATTCCCATGATGAGCTCACCCAGACCATCATAATGTCATGGTTGTCTTATTTGTTGCCCACCAATAATGTAGACATGTGTCCAAATCTTGCTGGGACACACCCAAACTGTCAACCCTATAATCCCCCTGATTTTGAAGAATGCAACATTCCAACGATCCAGTATCTCGATTGTTCAGAAATCCCAATGTTCATCGTCCGGCTCATTCATTGCTACACTAAATCCTCGTTATCCTTGGACCTACTCTTCGCAAGTCAGCCATACATTACTGCAGCCGAAGACAGGGGAACACGAGGGATCAGGAGCACAGAAGGTTTGTGACAAGGGCCAGGATCCAGAGTGTGGGCTGGGCGCTTCTATAAGGTGACACTTTCGACCAAAATGTCACAGTCATCTTTTTCCTGCACTCCATCTAAACTCAGTGGAACTCTGTTTATGATTCCCTTTGAACTCCCTTCCAGTTCACTGGAAAATTTATTCAAAATCCCAATCCCAATAATACTTTATTAGCCAAGTATGTTTTTGCAAAATACGAGGAACTTCATTTGCCATAACAATAAAAAGCAATAGGGCACACAAAATACATTTAAACATGAACATCCACCACAGTGACTCCTCCACATTCCTCACTGTGATGGAAGGCGAAAAAAAGTTCAATCTCCCCCTTCTTTGTCCTCCAGCGGCCGGGGGCCTCTAACCTTCCGTTGACGGGACAATCTTGACTCCCGTAGCCGGCGGTGGGCCTTCCTCGTCGGGGCGATCCAGCTATTATACTATCATCTGGCACATTACAAAAACATTCATCCTCAATTAGTGTCTATCTTAAGTTTTACTGTTTAAAATAGTAAATAGCAAGGGTAGACCTATCAAGAAAATTGAAGACAGCCAAATCTTAAAATAACAGCATTGGCACTTACAATAATGCATCACATGGTACCCTCAGTTCTTGAAGGTACACTGACTGTAGATTGCAGTTCATGTTTCAATCACCGCTCTGGGTGTCTGATCAATCCTGTTGAAGGACTTCATTTGTAATATTTCTGTATTTAATTCCAATTTCCCAATTGTTCTATTCTGCCACTTTCTACTCTGTGATGTGTGTCGAAGAGAGCAAAGAGGTGGCCAATGTTCCCAACCTTACAAGATAGACAACTACACCTGCAGAAATTGTGCCCAGGTGCAGCTCCTGAATGAACGTGTTGGGGAACTGGAGCAGTGGCTGGATGACGTCAGGGCCATCGGGGAAAATGAGCCTTTCCTGGACAGGACCTACAGTGAGGTTGTCACACCGAGGATACTGGAAGAGCGAAGATGGGTGACTATGAGATAGAGGAGCACACGTGGAGTGCAGGAGACCCCGGTGGCTGTACCTACTGAAAACAGGTACACCCTCTTGGGAGCGGACGAAACGACAAGATTGTGTAATAGCCAGGGCTGTGATTCCAACCCTGATGCCAAGGCTAAACGGGGAAGAGTGACGTCAGGCAGAGCCACAATGGTGGGAGACTTCATCATCAGAGGTGTGGACAGGAGATTCTGCGGCAGCAGGCGACACTCCGGGATGGCGAGCTGCCTCCCTAGTGCCACAGTCCAAGACGTCTCGCAGCGGCTGCACGGCATCCTCAAGAGTGAGGGGGAGCAGCCGGTTGGTTACAGAGGATGTCACGGTTGTATTCAGAGGTGACATTACGGACGGTTCGTCTAGGAAGGCTATATGGGTGGAGCTGAGGAACAAGAAAGGGATGATCACCTTGTTGGGGTTGTACTTCAGACCCCCGAATTGTCCACGGGAATTAGAAGAACAAATGTGCCGGGAGATTGCAGACAGCTGCAGGTCAAATAAGGTTGTAGTAGAGGATTTTAACTTTCCCAATATAGACTGGGAAAATCATAACGTGAAGGGTTTAGATGGGGTGCAATTCCTCAAAAATGTTCAGGAGAGTTTTGTTAAGCAGTATGTGGATGCCCCCACACATAAGAGGGCAACGCTGGAACTAGTGTTGGGAAATTGGGAAAGGCAAGTTAATGAAGTGTGTGTGGAGGAGCCTTTTGGGACCTCGATTAGGTTTAAGATAGTTATGGAAAGGGATGGAGAGGGTCCACGTGTTAAAATGCTTAACTGGGATAATGCCAACTTTGAGGGTATGAGAGAAGGTCTCGTTCAAGTTGACTGGAGCAGGTTATTTGAGGGGAAAGGAATATTGGCCAAGTGGGATGTTTTTAAAAATCTATTGAAGAAAGGTCAGGATGTGTACGTCCCCATTAGAGTGAAAGGCAAAGCAGGCAAACGTAAGGAAGCTTGGCTGACGAGGGAAATTGAGACATTAATCAACAACAAGAAGGATGCATGGGACAGGTACAGGCAGCTGGGATCAAGTGCATCCCCGGAGGAGTTTCGGGAACTAAGGAGTAAACTAAAACAGGAAATCAGAAGGGCAAAAAGGGGCCAGGAGCCAGGTCTGGCGGGTAGCATTAAGGACAATCCCAAAAGATTTTATAAATACAAAAGGGGCAAAAGGGTAACTAGAGAGAGAGTGGGACCTCTCAAGAATCAACGCAGCCACCTTTGTGTGGAGCCCCAGGAGATGGGCAAGGTCCCAAATGAGTATTTCTCCTCTGTATTTATCTAGGAGAAAGACAGTAGGACGGAGGAAATTGGAACAGTCAATGGAAGTATCTTGAGAGCAGTCAGGGTTACCGTCGAAGAAGTACTGAAGGTACTGTCATGTTGAAGGTAGACAAATCACCAGGGCCTGATCAGATATATCCAAGGACATTGCGGGAAACTAGAGAGGAAATTGCGGGAGCCCTGGTTGAAATTTACGAGTCGTCCTTAAATAAAGGAGAGGTGCCGGAAGACTGGAGGGAGGGAAATGTTGTGCCTCTTTTCAAGAAGGGCTGCAGGGAAAATGCTGGGAACTATAGGCCGGTGAGCTTAACATTTGTAGTTGGTAAGTTACTGGAGAGTATTCTGAGAGATAGGATATACAGGCATTTGGATGGGCAAGGGCTGATTAGGGACAGTCAACATGGTTTTGTACGTGGGAGGTCATGTCTCACAAATCAGATTGATTTTTTTGAAGACATGACCAAAAAGCTTGATGAGGGCAGAGATGTAGATGTTGTGTACATGGACTTCAGTAAGGCGTTCAACAAGGTTCCACATGGTAGGCTGCTCTGGCAGGTTAAATTGCATGGGATCCAAGGAGAGATAGCCGAATGGATAGCAAATTGGCTCCATGGAAGGAAGCAGAGGGTGATGGTGGAAGGTTGCTTCTCAGACTGGAGGCCTGTGACTAGTGGTGTGCCTCAGGGTTCGGTGCTGGGCCTGTTACTGTTTTCATCTATATCAATGATTTGGATGAGAACATGGAGGGCAAGATTAGCAGGTTTGTTTTATACAAAAGTTAGTGGTTTTGCAACTAGTGACGATGGTTGTGAACGATTGCAACAGGATCTGGATTGATTGGCCAGGTGGGTGGAGGAATGGTTGATGGAATTTAATACAGAGAAGTGTGAGGTGTTGCATTTTGGGATGTCGAACAAGGGCAGGACCTACACAGTAAATGGTAGGCCTCTGGGTAGCGTTGTAGAGCAGAGGGATTTAGGAGTACAGGTGCATGGTTCCTTGAAGGTCGTGTCGCAGGTAGATAAGATGGTCAAAAAGGCTTTTGGCATTTTGGCCTTCATCAGTCAGAGTATTGAGTATAGAAGTTGGGAGGTCATGTTGCAGTTGTATAAGACGTTGGTGAGACCGCATTTAGAATATTGTGTTCAGTTCTGGGCACCATGTTATAGGAAATAAATTGTCAAGCTTGAAAGGGTTCAGAAAAGATTTATGAGGATATTGCCAGGACTAGAGGGTGTGAGCTATAAGCGGAGGTTGAGCAGGCTGGGTCTCTATTCCATGGAGTGCAGGAGGATGAGGGGTGATCTTATAGTATGCAAAATTAGGAGAGGAATAGATCGGGTAGATGCACAGAGTCTTTTGCCCAGAGTAGGGGAATCGAGGACCAGAGGACATAGGTTCAAGGTGAAGGGGAAAAGATTTAATAGGAATCCGAGGAGTAACTTTTTCACAAGGGTGGTGGGTGTATGGAACAAGCTGCCAGAGGAGGCAGTTGAGGCTGGGACTATCCCATCGTTTAAGAAACAGTTAGACAGGTACATGGATAGGACAGGTTTGGAGAGATATGGACCAAACGCAGGCAAGTGGGACTAGGGTAGCTGGGACATTGTTGGCCGGTGTGGGCAAGTTGGGCCTAAGGGCCGGTTTCGACACTGTATCACTCTATGACTCTATGATTTCATTGGGTGAGATGAAGACGAATGGGAGAAAACGATCGTTATCATGCACCCTGGTAGAAAACCACTGGAGCGAATGGCCTGCCTTTAGGTGTAAACACTATATTATGTCAATAACATCCAAGACCACCAAAGACCCAGACAACTCTGGCCAAACTCTCCTTTCACTAGTTATTGGGAAGAAGGTACAGGAGTCTGAAAACCGTGAAGGTAAACCGTGACCACAAGGTTCAAGAACAACTTCTTCCCATCACCTGTCAGTCTCTTGAACACCTTGGCAACTATGATCTTCCCTGGACTGTATTTTTGGTTGCATTCAGACTTTGGTTTTGAATGACTATGGTTACTTAGTATCATCGTTATTAATTTATTGTATTTTGATTATTATATATAATTGTGTTAAGCTGCAGCAAGAATTTAATTGTTCCATTGCCGGTACATGTGACAATTCTACACACTTGACTCTTGACTGTCTTGACGCAATTTAAATTTTATTAACTTTTCAGATATGGTCAAAATTACTTTGTTTTCATTATGGAAACACAATAGACTGCAGACGCTGGAATATGGCACAAGAAAAGAAATGTTGGAGAAACTCAGTGAGTCAAGCAGTATCTGTGGGGGAAAGAAATTGATGCAGTCTCTTGACCCGAAATGTTGACAATCCCTTTTCTCCACAGCTACAACTCTACTTGCTGTGTTCTCCCAGCTGTTTTTATTGTTAGTGTGTTGACTTTGCAGTTCAAGGCATATTACATTAACACACTCTTTCCAATTAACCTTATTAACCTCTTACAAGAATTTGATTGTGCTGCACATATCTCAGAGAATCATAGTTACACAGCACAGAGTACAGCACTTTTGGCCCAACTAATTCATGCCGACCACGATGCCCCATCTAAGCCAGCCCCATTTGCCTGCATTTGGCCCATATCTCCCTATACCTATCCTATCCTTGTCCAAGTGCCTTTTAAATGCTTTTATAGTATAATCCATTGTAGTGTGCCTTTAGAAGTTTGGTTCCTCAGATAGGATTTCTGGGTGTGCTGTAGGCAACAATACAAAATGATACTCTCCACTGAAGAGTCTGGTCATCATTTCATAAATTAAATAACTACTCCTATGGACTGATTATCTGCAGATTGGCGCAGAGGTAGAATTGCTGCCTTAGAGGACCAGAGACCCGGGTTCACTCCTGACCACAGATGCTGTCTGTGCAGAGTTTGTATGTTCTCCCTGTGACCGCGTGGGTTTTCTCCGGGATCTCCAGTTTCCTCAAACACTTCAAAGACGTACAGGTTTGTAGGTTAATTGGCTTTGATAAAATTGTAAATAGTCTCTAGAGTGTAGGATAGTGCTAGTGTACGGTGTGATCGCTGATCGGCGTGGACCCGGTGGGCTGAAGGGCCGGTTTCCACACTGCATCTCTAAAGATTAAAGGATGAAGTTCCGTACACTATGGACAACTGGTTAGCCAGCAGGTTATGGCAATTTACAGACGTGTAATACTCAATAAGTGGCTGCCCTCTGCCCAGGGCAGTCCATCACTCAGAGAAGGATGCAGATTAGGTCAAGGCTTTGACAGCGTGGAATGAAATGAAGTGTCTCATAGTTGCCGAGTCGTTCGCTGTGTTATGTTAAAAAATCTTAGTGAGCTGAAACACTCCAGAAGGATGCAAAAAGATGGTAAAACGCAACAATGATAGATGGTAATGACAATTTAGAAAGCAGCGACATGCAGTGTCAAGTCTAACTCCCTTCCTGATATCATTGGGTTCAAATATACAGCAAATGTTGAACCTTTTAGCTTTCTGCTGTGACGTAGCAATTACTTTGCTGTTTTAGAACACATTCAGATTTCACTGGTGTACTCTGGTGACAGACACTAATGAACTTTGAGTAAAACGCAAAGTGCTGGAGTAACAGTGGGTCAGGCAGCATCTCTGGAGGACATGGTTAGGTGATGTTTCGGGTCAGGGCCCTTCTTCAGACTGTACTTTGAGTAGATGTGAAAGCAGCAATCTTTCAACTACATTAAAACCTCGTTATATCTTTTTTATCTATTTGATACAGTTTCCATGCCTGAGATACATGGGAAGATGTCATTCAGCATGAAGCATGTGGAGGAATTTGACAAAATCAGTGGATACCTTACAGACCATTAGGTTTATTCTTCCCAGAGCAATCTCCTTTGTTCCATTCCCCCACTAATTTTACCTTTAACCTATTCTCTTTCACACTCACATCCAATACTTGGAGTGAGTTACCATAGGAAATAGTTAAGGCCGGGTTAATAACAACGTTTAAAACATCTGGGCAGGTACATGGATAGGAAGGGTTTAGAGAGATATGGGCCAAACACGGGAACATGGTACAAGTTAAGATGGGGCATCTTGGCCAGCATGTACGAGTTGGGCTGAAGGGTCTGTTTTATGTTGTATGCTTTGTAGGAGGCACCTTGTGCTGGGTTGGAGTTCATGGATGATAATAATGATAATAAGTGTCCACATTGAATTGTAGTTTACTTTAGTTTAGAGATACAGCATGAAAACAGGCCCTTCGGCCCACCGAGTTCATGCCACCCAGCGATCACCTCATATCCAATATGCTCAATCCAATATGCACTAGGGACAATTTACAATTTTACAAAAGCCAATTAACCTACAAACCTGCATGTCTATGGAGTGTGGGAGGAAACCGGAGCACCTGGAGAAAACCCATTCAGGTCACAGGGAGAACATACAAACTCTGTACAGAGAGTACCTGTAGTTAGGATCGAACCCAGGTCTCTGGCGCTGTAAGGCAGCAACTCTACAACTGAGCCACCGTACCGCCCTTTGGGGCAATTAATGGGGCAAAAGGAGCTGAGTCACAGATAATAGTTCTGAGGGGTGGGGGAGAGGAGGGGGGGTGGGTGGGTGGCAAAGAGAGCAGAAGGGTAGGGGAGGGGATTATGCATCATTCAGCATCTCATGCTCATCATATTTTATACTGCTACACATCCTTGGTCAAATGTATGTCCAAAATGACCCAGAGATTAGTGGGTGTGTATCTGGTGTCCTGCTCTGTTCATAGACTCACCATTGAGACCAGCAATAGACAGACTTCACATGTTATCCCTCAGCTAAACGGCAATGTTATCTGGTAAATCCAGATGGTAAATCCAGATAACTGTGTGGATGGTTTAGCTAAAAACAACCTTAAAATAAAGTGGTTTATTATTAATATTTTGTAAGACCATTAGTTCTGACCTGACCACAGTGGAGTGTGAGTTCACAGTGCACTTGTGTATGCATGTGGAAACAAGGAATTACAGATGCTGATTGACAAAAAAAGACACAAAGTGCTGGAGTAGCTCAGCGGTTCAGGCAACATGGATATGGTCTGAAGAAGGGTCCCAACCCGGAACGTCACCTATCCATGTTCTCCAGAGATGCTCCTGACCTGCTGAGTTACTCCAGCACTTCATGTCTTTTTTTTTAAGCTTGCGTACACGCTGCATTTAATTCTGTCTGGCTAAACACTGCTAGGTTCCTCCAGAACTGTAACCACTGGCCATCGCAGTTCAGCCCATGGCTATTTTCTAAGCAAGAACAAGATAAGATCACTTCAAGTTCAATTCTGAAGTGGTTGAAAGTTAAGAAGGTGCATTCCTCCCACTTCATTACCATATCTTCCATTCTGCTTTCTAGTTGCCCCCTAGAGAAAATGTAAATCAAGACTTCTATTCAGCTGAACTGCCTTTACTTTTGACAGATGAAAATAATCATTCCCGTAAACTGATTAATAAACATATATATTACGCAGACTTTTATATGACCAGCAAATTAAATCACGCCTTCATTGTTCGGACTCATTTATATTAGGCAAAGTGGGAAGGGAAGAGTGTGTGTGTTAAAGATTGGAACAAATTACTAGGCATACCCGTCTGCATGGCATTTATATTTATCACTCTCAGAGAGGTGAATCGAGCTTCTTTTAATTACTTGAGTAAGAAGTGCCACATCCGACAGGGTATGTGTCCTCCACTGATCACAATCCTGTCACTGATTATTAAATCAATTTCATTAGAGCTGGGTGCCGAATTATAATTTAGATGAGGAATTGTTAGTTAAGTTTTGTATGAGAGAAAGATGAAGGGAGGAATTTTCACAATGGCTCTGCAAATGCCAAGGTCAAGACAATGGCAAACATAGGAATTGCCTCTTTGCATGCATTTGGCAAATAAAGAAATGTTGAAGAAAGGAAGAATTCACATCCCTGACTGAATGTAGATTTGCTGATGGTCACGCTTTTCAGAAAATGTTTCAATAGACAATAGACAATAGGTGCAGGAGAAGGCCATTCGGCCCTTCGAGCCAGCTCCGCCATTCAATGTGATCATGGCTGATCATTCTCAATCGGTACCCCGTTCCTGCCTTCTCCCCATACCCCCTGACTCCGCTATCCTTAAGAGCTCTATCTAGCTCTCTCTTGAATGCATTCAGAGAATTGGCCTCCATTGCCTTCTGAGGCAGAGAATTCCACAGATTCACAATTCTCTGACTGAAAAAGTTTTTCCTCATCTCAGTTCTAAATGGCCTACCACTTATTCTTAAACTGTGGCCCCTTGTTCTGGTCTCCCCCAACATTGGGAACATGTTTCAGATGGACACAGCTGGAAAGTAAAATAATACCAAGGCAAGGCCGGTTTTTTCTTTTCACAGAACATAGAAAAGTACAGCGCAGGAACAGGCTCTTTGGCCCACAATGTCTGTGACAAACATGATGCCAAAAGCCACTTCTGAAAGAATAATATGTCTGTGCATGAAAGATCTTGGTGACAAACACTATGAAGGGGGGAATATATATGGCAGTTTTTTTTTTAATTGATCAAAAGACTAAAAATATAATTCTCTACCAGTGTAACTTAAAGGAACATATTTTTGATTAAAATACCACAGAAAATGGATATCCTTTAAAATTAAACTTAAAATAGTTTAAATCTTTGAAGTGAAAGATATTGTCAGGTTCCTTAACAGTGAACTATGGCAAACTGTAAGGTATATATTACAAAGAAACCTCACCACTCAAGGGGACGGTTTCCTGTCACTTTATACCGAGCATTGTTTTGCAAGTAAGGTGTCCATCACGCATTGATTGCACTTTGTTGAAAGCTCACGGTACAACTACAGAACCAGGCTCCATGGTTCAGTGACTTAAAATAGTTTCTGAAAGATAAAAGGTTTTGTCCAGGAAGGAACTGCAAATGCTGGTTTAAACCCTTGATAGACACAAAAAGCTGGAGTAACTCAGCGGGTCAGACAGCATCTCTGGAGAAAAAGAATAGGTGATGTTTCGGGTCGGAGTCTGAAGAAGGGTCTCGACCCGAAACGTCACCTATTTTTTTCTCCAGAGATGCTACCTGACCTGCTGAGTTACTCCATCTTTTAGTGTCTATCAAAGATTTGGTCCAGTTATACGTCAGCTGCCTCTGTGACTCTACTTAAAAATGTCTGTTTTCACTCAAAATGTACATTGTAATGAAGAGATCAAGGGGCACCGATTTGGCAAAAGTCAGCCTGCACACTATTAAATATGCTCATCGCGAATAAGGAATTTCATTGAACCCTAGTGGATATGACAACCCTGCTTTAGTTCATTTAAACCTGAAGCAATCTAATTGTGCAGCATCCATCTGTTCATTATTGTAATGGAAATGAGTAAAAATAAATGGATTTGTCAAACAGATGTTCGTTAAAATTAAAATTGAAGGAGGGGCCCTATCCGAAACATTGTTTGTCCATTCCTTCCACATATGCTGCCTGGCCCGCTGAGTTCCTTCAGCACTGTTTTTTTGCTCCAGATTCCAGCATTGTGTTTCCATTCCCATTCCCCTTCTCCTATTTCCCCGTACCATTGCAACTTATTCTCTCTTTTTTGGCAATGTCATTCTTTTTCCATTTACACATTAAGGGGTAACTTTTACAGTATCCAATTGATTGTAAGGGATGTGAGAAGAAATTGGAGTGCCTAGCAGCGAAGATACAGGTAAAACATGCAAATAATGCACAGACAGTACCTATGGTGTGGATCAAACCTTGGTCCCTGGAACAGTGAGAGGGTAGATTTATCTACTGTGGTGAACCTTGACGACTATGGAGAGAATCAGCAGCTTCAAGCCCTACATGTGCATATCTCTGAAGATCAGTCCTGAGCTCAGCACATTCATGCAATCACATAGAAAGCTCATCAATGCTTCTACCTCCTTAAAGATTGAGGAGAATCAGTACGTCAACAAATACCCTATCTCACTTCTACAGGTGTACAGTAGAGAGCATACTGTTTGATTGCATTACGGCTTGGTCTGGAAATTCGAACACCCAGGAACAAAGGAGACCACAAAGAGTGGTAGACACCACTGGTATTGACCTCCTCACCATTGAAGAGACCCAAAGGAGTCCCTGCCTCAAATAGGTAGGTTATATGACCAAAGACCCACACCACCCTGGCCACATTTTCATTTTGTTACTACCGTTGGGAAGAAAGCACAGAAACCTGAAAACTGTGACCATCAGGTCTTCCTACCAGCCATCAGGCTTTTGAACACAACGCAACAATAACCTTGGCAACTATGATCTTCTGTGTATTCTGTCTTTGGTTGTTCTACAGATAACTAGTGTTATGATGATTAATTTATTGAACTTTTGATTGTTACATAGTATCTATGTGTTATTGCATTTTTGGATACTGTAAGCTGCAGCAAGTAAGAATGACACTGTACCATTGTCAGTACAAATGGCAATTAAACACTCTTGACTCTCGCTGTTCCCATATCCTTAGTGCTAAGGTCCTTTCCACACTGGCTCAGTTCCGATGGACAGGCTACATCAAAGGGGCATGCATAAAATAATTGATACTGGCCTATCTGGAACAGAGATCAATTGTCAAAGAGAATGTCCCTTTCTGGTTTATATCTTTTTCTATACAGCAGCATTCATAACCCAAATTCAGGTCTAATTATTTCCTTGAATCATGTTACATGTTTGTGACCATAACAAATCTGCTATTTACTATGGCCGAACCATCAGACGTTGGTCCAGTAGTAATATTCTTGTCAACAGCAGTAGATTTACATTGTCTTTAAGGTGTGGGAATTTGCTTCAAAAATGACATCTCAGAAGCAGCTCCAAAATTAGGTGATTGGCAGCTTTGTACTCGAAGGCATCTCAGTCAGTAGATAAAAGCAGCTTTGCTTTAGATCATTTGTTTTCCACAATGATGAGCTGGAAATAAGGTGTTCCATGAAAAATCATCAAAAGGTGTCAAAATCTGTTTGAAGTACCTTAAATAAATATTCTTGCTCATGTAAATAATTATGTAATACAAGAAATTCAACCGGAACAATGCAGTCTGCCAATGAAGGGATTTTCAATTTTTCATAGGTATCTGAAGTACAATGGCATTATCGCCTTGCATTCTTTCTAGATTCTCAGATGTTTAAGGTGACATGCTGTATTTTGACCTGTCAAACCAAGGCAGGGCTTACACAGTAAAAGGTAGAGCTCTGGAGAATGCTGAAGAACAGTGAGATCTGAGAGTACAGGTCTATGGTTTCCTAAAAGTAGCAAGTTGGGTAGACAGAGTGGTGAAGAGGGCATTTGACATGCTTGCCTTCATTGGAAAAGGTATTGAGTACAAAAGTTGGGACATCATGACATAGTTGTACAAGTCGTTGGTGAGACCACCCTTGGAATACTGTATGCATTTCCTGTCACCCAGCTACAGGAAGGATGTCATTAAGTTGAAAAAGGTGCAGAAGGGATTCACCAGGATGTTGACTGGTCTTGCAGGCAGGCTTGAATTTTCAGAGAGATTAGATAGGCTGGGACATTTTTCTTTGAAGCTTAGGAGGCCGAGGGGTGACCTTAAAGAAATGTGGTACAACAAGAGATGCATGGGCAAAGTGACACGTAAAATATTCTTCCCCTGGAATACTATGGCAAGAGTATTCTAAAGCTTGAGGGCATAAGCTTAAGGGAGAGATTTAAGAGGGGCCTCAGGGCAACTTTTTCACTCAGAGGGTGGTCCATATCTGGAATGAGCCAGAAGAACCAACAGAAGCGAATACAGTTATGACTTTAAAAAGACATTTGGACAGATATAAGGAAAGGAAGGATTTAGAGGGCCATGGCCCAAATATAGGCAAATAAGATCAGCCCAATGTGTGAACTTTGTCGGCATAGCCAAGGTGGCAGAAGTGCCTTTTCTGTGCTTTAAAGCTCTATGACTCCATCTGTCCGTCTTCATTCCTTGAAACACACTGCCTCTTTTTTAAGATTGTAACAAATTTGTGAAGGATATAGACTCCAATCCAACTCCAAGTAATCCCACCTTATCAGGATTAACACTCCAATATCTTGCTGAGGGAATGCTGCAATATTGAAAGTGCTGACCTTCAAAAATGCTACTTATATGCGTGTTAAAGACCCATGTCACAATGGAGCTATGTGCTGTCACAAATCACTAATCTGATTCCAAATCAGATTAAAACTCATCTGAGTTTCTCATTTAAACAGATTTTCAATGCTGATCTTGTACCCAATTTTACGCTAATGTCTCACGAGAGTATAATTGAAAATAAGGCAAAGATTTGAATATGAATTAGGAACAATTTAAAACGATAAAATTGGTGTTAAAATTCTTCAATAGTGACTTATTCATAGACATACTTTGCAGTTTAGCATATAGGATGAGCTGTGGTTAGAAATCAAGTTATTATTAGATTACGTATTAGCATGACTTGAATAAGTGATGTGTCCTTGTATGATTGAACCTGCACATTATGACGAGTTTCTTGTCAAGAACCACAAATGGAAAGTTATATAGAAGCTCAATTCATTTTCTTATGCATATCTTAAATTCTCTATATCTCCCAGCAGGACTAATATACTTAACTTTATTCTTGAGTTCCCATACTTTTTCTTAAAACCACTCTGTCCCTTTGACTTGGTTCCCTCCATGGTACTGTGATGGGTTCAATTTTTTTCCTTTAGCTATCTTTAGAGATACAGTGTGGAAACAGACTCTTTGGCCCACCGAGCCCATGTTGACCAGCGATCACCCATACACTCGAGTGGGAAAATAACTGCAGTTGCTGGTACAAATCGAAGGTATCACAAAATGCTGGTGTAACTGTCCCCCCTGACATCAGTCCCACCTATATCCTTTCTTTGTCCCTCCCCCCTTGACATCAGTCTGAAGAAGGGTCTCGACCCGAAACATCACCCATTTCTTCTCTCCAAGATGCTGCCTGACCGGCTGAGTTACTCCAGCATTTTGTGATACCTTCTAAGTACACTTGTTCTATCTTACTCTCGAGGGGCAATTTACCGAAGCCAATTGACGTACGAACCTGCACATCTTTGGAATGAGGAAACTGAGCACCCAGAGAAACCCCACATGGTGACAGGGAAAATGTACAAACTCCATACAGACAGCACCCATAGTCAGGATCGAACCAGGGTCACTGGCACTGTAAGGCAGCTACTCTACCACCACTGTACGGCCCTTAAATTCCTTCAGTGAGGGGTGACATCTCTTTGCTGTTCAATTATCTGGCCTTGTGACCTCTTGTGAGTGCTTTTCACCTCAGCCAAGACACATTTATCAGTGGTTGTGTGTGTATCACTCATACGTCAGCCCTATACAATCTCCGACCCCACACTCCTTCACAGTTTCCAGAGGTGGTTCACCGCGTTCCCACACTGCCACAGCAATGATCCTGACAGCAGTCTTGACAGAATCGCCACAGTTATTATGCTTCAACACAGTTGTAAAGCTAATCTCAAATGTCAATCTTATTTGTACTTAATGCGTATTTTGACCAGATTTTTCACACCTTCTCTTGACTGGTTTAGTCTCTCGAAAGTTGTCAGCATTGTGGCTGCACATTTTTTTTGCAATTTATGCTGTTTCTGATGAAAAAACCCCAGCCCTTTAGGATACTCTTTGCACCCTAATTATTTGAACTTTAAATAACTTTAATTTAGACTAAATTAGTTGGTGCACAAGTTGTTGCTCGAGTTATGTTTGACAAGGATAAGTATATATGATTCTGGGATGGATTAATTCTAGGTCTTAACTCATGGGCTAAAAAGATGGTCGCAAGTGCAGATCAGTTCCTGGCTTGTAGCAATTGTAAATGAACAAGAAAGAAATGTTAAGATTGGTTAAAAAATACTGGATATACTGAAAGATATTAACACATTATCCCTCATCCTCCTATGCTCTAGAGAACCAAATCCAAGGTTATCCAACCTCTCCCTCTAAGTCTCTGAACTTTGATCAAGAAGGAACAGAATAGACCAAATAATTTCATACCAGATAAATTTAATGAGCATTTAGAACTGAATGAATAAATTGAGGCAACCCAAGATGAATTCAGCAAATAGTTTTTAAGGAATGTAAGAAAGCTTGTGTAGGAAGGAACTGCAGATGCTGGGCCTGAAGAAGGGTCTCGCCCTGGAACCTCTCTTGTACTTGTTTTGTATCTACTTAGCCACACTAAATGGCATCTTTGAGCTTTTTCCATTCTCTTTAACTGTCCAAAGCTTCTCAAGAACTTTAACTGGCCTGCTTGATAGAACTTGCTAAAAATGTTTAGGATACTGCTCCTTAAAGCTTTATTATAAACCTCACTTATTTGTGTACAAACGTAAACCTAATGTTATATATTCAGATCAAAAGTGGAGCCAGCACTAACCCCCAGAGTCCCTCATTTCCAAACCTCCAGTCTGAACACCATGACTTTCAAGCTTTCTTACGAGATAGACACAAAATGCTGGAGAAACTCAGCGGGCCAGGCAGCATTTCTGGGGAGAAGGAATGGGTGACGTTTCGGGTCGAGACCCTTCTTCAGACTCGAAACGTCCGTCACCCATTCCTCCTCTCCAGGGATGCTGGCGGTCAATAGACAATAGACAATAGGTGCAGGAGGAGGCCATTCGGCCCTTCGTGCCAGCACCGCCATTCAATGTGATCATGGCTGATCATTCTCAATCAGTATCCCGTTCCTGCCTTCTCCCCATACCCCCCTGACTCCGCTATCCTTAAGAGCTCTATCTAGCTCTCTCTTGAATGCATTATTCAGTCCCGCTGAATTACCCCAACATTTTGTGTCTATCGAAGGAAGGGGAACGAGATGTTCTCCTATTGAATTTGTAGGAGAAAGCACTCTGTCTTTCTCGCTGAAGAGAGACGTAAAATGCTGGAGTAAATGGTCTGAAGAAGGGTGTCGACCCGAAACGGCACCCACTCCTTCTCTCCAGAGATGCAGCCTGTCCCGCTGAGTTGCTCCAGTATTTCGTGTCTCCGGTTTAAACCAGCATCTGGAATTCCTCCCTACATTGTATTTCTCGCTATTTTTAATTATTTGCGAACACACACAGAAAATGCAACGTTAACCCGACATGCCTGGCACTTCAATTGCTGTAGAGAGACACAAAATGCTGGAGTTACTCAGCGGGACAGGCAGCATCTCTGGAGAGAAGAAATGGGTGACTTTTCGTGTCGACTGGAGACCCTTCTTCAGACCATTTACTCCAGCATTTTGTGCCTATCTTCAGCGAGAAAGACAGAGTGCTTCCTCCTTCAGGCTCAAGAGGAGGAACATCTCATCTCATCTGCATCTCATCTCGAAGGGCCGAATAGGCTACACCTGCACCTATTGTCTATTGCATCTTCCTTGGATAGACACAACATGCTGGGAGGGGGGGGGGGGGGGGTACACAGCGGGACAGGCTCGAATCGTCCGCCACCCATTCCTCCTCTCCAGAGATGCTGGCGGTCCCGCTGAATTACCCCAACATTTTGTGTCTATCGAAGGAAGGGAAACGAGATGTTCTCCTATTGAAGGTATTTATTCACAAAATGCTGGAGTAACTCAGCAGGTCGGGCAGCATCTCGGGAGAGAAGGAATGGGTGACGTTTCGGGTCGAGACCCTTCTTCAGACTGAAGAAGGGTCCCGACCCGAAACGTCACCCATTCCTTCTCTCCCGAGATGCTGCCTGACCTGCTGAGTTACTCCAAGAAGGGTCTCGACCCGAAACGTCACCCATTCCTTCTCTCCCGAGATGCTGCCTGACCTGCTGAGTTACTCCAGTATTTTGTGAATAAACACCTTCGATTTGTACCAGCATCTGCAGTTATTTTCTCATACTACTTGTTCTCCTATTGAATCTGTAGGAGAAAGCACTCTGTCTTTCTCGCTGAAGAGAGACACACAAAATGCTGGAGGGAAGAAAGGGAGGCGCTTCTTCAGAGCTGCAAACTAGACGTTGCCTGGTCCTCCACGACTGCCCCACCCATGTGCACAAGCGGCGGCGCCACACCTGACGCAGGTGTCCTGTCCACGGTCCATTGCCCGGCAACAAGCCCGGGTGCGTCTGCCCGGTTGCTAGGCAGCCACATGTAGCAAGTGGCCGCGCTGCCCCCCCCCACCGCCCTCAGTCCCCAGGAGGCGGCGGACAGGGATGCACCTCCACGCAGCGTGACCCACCCGGCTGCCCCACACTCCTTGCACCCACCCCGACAGCCCCAAATGGACACTCAGAGCGAAGGCCCGGTTTGCCCGGTGGCCGGCGATGGGTAGGATGGATAGTATAAGAAAATAACTGCAGATGCTGGTACAAATCGAAGGTATTTATTCACAAAACGCTGGAGTAACTCAGCGGGTCAGGCAGCATCTCAGGGGAGAAGGAATGGGAGACCTTTTGGGTCGCGGCCCTTCTTCAGACTGAAGGGTCTCGACCCGAAACGTCACCCATTCCTTCTCTCCTGAGATGCTGCCCGACCCGCTGAGTTACTCCAGCATTTTGTGAATAAATACCTCCGGTAGGATGATTAGAATCTTTTTGGCACCCCCTTCACAATAGCAAAGATTTATAAATAACATTTATGTTGATAAATGTAAAATGTTTTAAATATATATATATAATAATATAAAATAATGATAAATAAACACGAATAAATACATAAATAAATAGCATGCATGTAAGATGAAACGGGACCTGCTTTCATTTCTCGAAAAAAAAATAGGATGGGATTATATCCGAATTTAGTTTTTCTCCCCCCAACCGTCTCGTTCATTTTCTAGCAAGTTGCCACAATTAATCGCACTAGAACTGTCGTGCGATGTGTAAAAGAGACACGCGTTCGGCTCTTATTTCAGCGATCGGTGATACAGTACTGTAAGGCATCAAGTTCCCTCCAGAGTGGATCTAAACTGTTTCCCAAATACTGAACCAAAGTAACTAACGTGTTTTTTTGCTTACTTATTTGTCCTGTGATTTTATGTCCCACTGCGTCCAAGTTTGAAAAGCATCAATCAGCTTGTCAATTATTAGAAAACTGTCTATCTATTTAACCTGATATATATTTTGGGTCATATTTCCCATCCACGTTTCGCTTTTATCCCCTTTTTCCCTTCCCCTGTTCCCTTCAGCCCATATCCCTCTTTCTGACTTTACATTTCAGTGTTCGTCTTCTTTCCTTATCTGATGCCCTTTTGTTTCCTGTTCACCTTCAGCCTTTGCCGTTACCTCCACCCATCTGCCAATCGCCTTCCCTCATCTGTATCCATCTTTCACTTGCCAGGCCTTGTCTCACCACAATACTCTCCTTTCCAGTTTTCCCCACGCCCCCATCCCCAGACCGCAAAAGGGACTTGAAACGTCGTCTGTCCATTTCCTCCACAGATGCTGCCTGACCGGTCGGGTTCCTCCACCACTTTGTGTTTTGCTCAAGATCCCAGCACCTGCAGCTTCTTGTGTCTCCATTTTATTTCTTTAGACATGATTGTAATGTGATGAAAATTACATCACTTTCACGTTGCATTGAGAGTAGAAATAGTTCTGAAGGTTTCAAACCCTTAACATTTGAAACATTCAAAGGGGCTTGGACTGATTTTTAAAGCTAACTGGGATATCAATATGGAACAGTTTCAGTGCTGATCTCCAGTCCTGAAGAAGGGTCCTGACCGGAAACATTGCCTATCCATACTCTTCAGAGATGTTGCCTGACCCGCTAAGTTACTCCAGCAGTTGGTGTGTTTCTTTCTGAACCAGCTTCGACAGTTCCTTGTGTCTACATGATGCCAAACTAAACGAAGTCCATTAGCCAGTACAAGATCCATATCCCTCTATTCCCTCTGTGTTTGTGTCCCTATCTAAATACCTCTTAAACGTCACTTTTGTGTTTGTTTCCAACATACTGCCCTGGCAGCATGTTCCAGACACCTACCACTCTTTGTATAAAAAGAATATGCCTCATATATCTCCTTTAAACTTTCTCCCTCTCACATTAAAGCTATGCTGTCCAGTTTTTGACGAAAAAAGTTCTGACTTTAAAGTTGTACCCTGTCTACGCCTCTCACAATTTTATGAAATTCTATCAGGTTTCTCCTCAGCTTCGAATGCTCTGGAGAAAACATTGTTTTTCCAATCGATTCTAATAACTAATAGCCTATAATCTAGGCATTATTCTGGTAAACTTCTACTGTACTCTCTCCAAAGCCTCCACATACTTTCTATAATGGGGCAACCAGAACTCTCATATTTTTGAAAAATCTGCCGGTAATAGTGACAAATTAACATTTAACCTGTGTCGGAGACACAAGGGACTGCAGGTGCTGGAAGCCTGAGTGAAAATCAAAGTACTGGAGGAACTCAGGGGATCGGGTGCATCTGTGGAGGGAATGGCAGACGACGTTTGATCAACCTGTGTAATTGTTTACTGCTTTACCAAGAGGTTAAAATAAATAGGATTGTAGGGACATACGGATTAGCGGGGGGGGGTCTCGAACCCTCGGTTGGGCTAACGAGTCACGAGATGCGGGAGCACGGGATATAGTTGTGTCTGGCGACCAGCTGAAAAGATGTGATTAGATTATAATACCTAGTTAAGTAGTGTGTGTCCAAAAGCTGCAGTCTGTTTGCAAATACCTTCGAATAAAGACTTTGAACAAAGACGCTCGTTGTGGACTCACTACAGGATAACATTAATTTTTTTAATATTCAATGTCCCATGCATATAAAAATGAACTGCAGATGATGGACACAAAATGCTGGAATGACTGATGGAATGGATGGGAGAAAGCTGGAAAAGAGAGGTGGGCAAAGTCTGAAGAAGGGTCAGACCCGAAACATCACCAATCCATATTCTCCAGCGATGCTGCCTGACCCGCTGAGTTACTCCTGCATTTTGAGTCTATCATTAATTTTTATGTCAGCGGTTTTTATCAACTAAGATTTGTACTATTCTTTTGACAGACATCCACATCGAAAAGGCAAGAAAAAATCATCCAGGAATACTGGTATGTGTCACAAGACATCTTGATGTAAATTTAAAAACTGCATATCTGATTCTAAATATTTCTGAATATTTCTGCTGTAAAATCCGGAATAAAAAACAGAACACAGGTCAGGCTGAATCTACGAAGAGCAAAACGGAGATAATGTTTAAGGTTTATCCATGACTTATTTTGCATCTGTTTAAAATTTCTGCTTTATTAAACTATTTTGAAAGCAGATAATTGGAATATCTCCTGAAGTTTTAGATTAAAATATTTATAAATGTTTCGTGAGGCAAAGCTAAAGGTGTACTGGGGCAGTAACCTGTTAAAAGTCTGGGAGTTAAAGATTGTAGTAACTTGCCATTTACTGGACAGGCCAGCCCTTTAGTTTAGCTTTAGAGATACAGCATGGAAACAGGCCCACCGAATCAGCACCAACCAGCGATCCCCCACACATTAACACAAGCCTACACAGTGACAATTTACACTTATACCAAGTATACAAAACCCAAGCCAATTAACCTGCAAACCTGTACGTCTTTGGAGTGTGGGAGGAAACCGAAGATCTCAGCGAAAACCCACGCATTCACGGGGAGAACGTACAAACTCCATACAGACAGCACCCGCAGTCAGGATAGAACCCGGGTCTCCGGTGCTGCATGCGCTGTTAGGCAGCAGCTCTCCCGCTGCACCACCCTGCCCGCCTTTCTGTGTAGGAAGGAACTGCAGATGCTGGTTTACACCGAAAATAAACACTAAATGTTGGAGTAACTCAGCAGGTCAGGCCAGCAAGAAGGGTTCTGACCTGAAACGTCACCTATTCATTTTCACCAGAGATGCTGACTGACCCACTGAGTTACTCCAGTATTTTGTCGACCTGTTGGCTTTTTGATCGGATGAAGAGAGTGGCTGCATATTCCATTCACAACAATCTCTGGTGTTTGACAGCAGCTCAGAACTCCTGTTAATCTGCAGGAAAACAAGCAGAAGGGTGCACATAACCCATATGAAAACCCTATCATTTCATCCTGGTGGAATTTATTGCATCCATTTGGTTCTCTGCAGGATTTTAATGCCAGGCACTGGAATTCTACGGCAACAAACTCCTTCATACGCCTTCACACTTTACTGAGTCTCCCTGAGCAAATGGGCAGTTAGGTGGTGTGCAAAAATTATTTTACTCTGAAAGACCCATTTAACTCCCATAAAGTGGGGACACCCCAAGTCCAATTTCGGCGATATAGGTGAACAGTCATGCACACAGAACCAGACGCCTTACCCCAATGGCGCAAAGTAGTCAGCACATGTTCAATGGAATGTCCCGAGATTGGAAGTAATTGCAATCCAATGGCATGAACATTGAATTCTCCAATTTCAAATAATACCCCCCAGGCCTCCTTGCCACTCTGGTGCGCTCCAACCATTTCACCAACCATTTCCCACCACTCCAGTCACTCTGTTCTTTTTCCCTCTGTATGTCCTTCTCCTTTCCTGACCCCCACCCTAGCCATGCACACCCATTTCTCCCACCATCTTCACCAATTCAGTGTCCCTGTTCCCCATTGTATGCTCATCTCCCATCTCCATTACTTCCTTTTATTCCCCCTCGTTTCACTTCCCCTTCCACCAATATCCCACCCACCAGCTTTACATTTCACTCCTCCTCTTCTTTCTTTATCTGGCATCTTTTTGTCTCCTTTTAACCTCTCGCCTTTGTCACTTGACTCCACCCATCTGCTAACCATCCCCACTACCCTACTTGCATCCACCTATCACTTGCAAGCTTTGTCCTTTCCCGGCTGCACTTTTCCAGCTTTCTGACCTGTACTCCATCACTGAAGAAGAAGCCCAAACTGAAATATCGCCTGCCTATTCCTTCCATGGATGTTGCCTGACCTGCTGAGTTCCCAAAGCATTTTGTGTTTTGTTGGAACTAATCATATCGTTTTGTTATTTTTAACACAGAATTCTACGTGCCATGTGGAGAAGGTAAGACATCTTTAAATTGTCAATTTAAAACACAATTTGTGAAGTAAACTTCTCTGCTTGAAGAAGACAGGCAAGCAAGGAAAGCACAAATTGAGAAAACTCATCCAGTGTTACTAGAAATGATGATATTGGATATTGGCCCTTCAATATGCTGCAAGCACAGAAAAAAAAAATCATCAATAACTTGCCTATTTGTACTCTATCCTTCGGAAGTGTGGGAAATAGGGCCTTAATGAGGTTGGAGGGAAAAATAGGGATCCAGCGAGATTAAAGGAAATGTGGGAAACTGGGCCCTGATGAGATCTAAGTGACCTTGGGAAACAGGGCCCTTGTGAGATGAAAGGGAGTGTTGGAAAGATGGTGAGATTAAAGAGAATGAGGGAAACAGAGCCCCGGTGAATTAAAATTAAACACACTTTTCCCACTTTTGAGAATTCTTCTTTATTAGCAAGCATCCATATATTATGTAGCCTGTTCCATTGTTGTCCTGCACAGACATGATAGCAGCCTGCATTTGGAGTTAGCCTCGGTTTCTCAAATTAAAATCAATTGATGCAGCTTCATAGGACTTTCATTTCGGCTGCATTTGGAGAACTTCATGCAGATCTGGTTGCCCCATTGTCAGAAGAATGTGGAGGCTTTGGAGTGGGCCTAACAGAGGTCTACCAGAATGCTTCCTGGATTAGAGGGTATGAGCTGTAAGGAGGAGTTGGACAAACTTGGATTGGTTTCTCTGGAATGCCGGAGGTTGTCAGGAGACCTGATAGAATAATACAAAATTATCAGAGACATGCACAGGGTAGACAGTAAGAACCTTTTTTCCCAGGGTTAGCATGTCTAAGACCAGAGAGCATAGCTTTAAGGTGATGGGAGCAAAGTTTAAAGGGAAAGTATTTACGCAGAGGTGGTGCGTGCCTGGAGCGTACTAGTGGTGTGTTCTATATTCTAAAAGTTGCATAAAAACATCCACATGATATCAACGAACCGAATTTGAGTTCCCTTGATCTTTTTGATCAGTTTTAGTCATCTGGGCATGTGAGACTGGCCAAATGATTCACACTAGTGTGTCAGTCACTAACAGGACAGTGCTTGGCATTTTGTATCACAAATATTCCCTGTGGTGTTTGGTTTAGTTGGAGTTGGTCCCGGTCTCTCTTTTCCCTCCCCCACCCAAGTCGCACTAGCTTCTCATTTTCACCCGACAAACAGCTTACAATGGTCTGTTTCCTTTATCATCCTTACTTTTTTGCATATCTTTCATTCGTTGTTCTTGGTTTTTGGTTCTTGGTCCTCCAAAATATTCCAAATGGAATTTAAACTGGAGGTGGCGGAGTATGGACTGAAGCAAGAAGGGCTTCTTGGAAAAGAAGAGCTACCTTAAATTTAGTTGCATCTGGTCGAATAACTATAGTAGGGTGAAGACTATTCCATGCCTTAATTGTGTGAGGGAAGAATGAATTGCTATACACATCTGTCTTGGTAGCTGGTATCTCGAATTGAATCAAATGCCCTCGTCTGCTCCTGATATGCTTGGGTTTGGTGTAGATTTGGTAATCTATGTCGAGCTGACTATTTAACATTTTGTAAAAACAGGTCAAACGTGGGCTTTATCTCTCCACATCACTGTCTATATCTCTCATTTCCCTTATCCCTAACCAATCTGAAGAAGGGTCTTGACCTGAAATGTCACCCATTCCTTCTCTCCAGAGAAGCTGCCTGTCCCACTGTCCAGCTTTTTGTGTCTATCTTTGGTTTAGTTTAGTTTAGTTTAGAAATACAGCGTGGAAACAGGCCCTTCAGTCCACCGAGTCCACGCCGACCAGCGATCCCCGTACACTAACACTATCCTACACACACTAGGGACAATTTTAATCAGCCAATTAACCTACAAACCTGCATGCCTGTGGAGTGTGAGAGGAAATCAGAGCGCCCAGAGAATACCCTCGCAGGTCACGGGGAGAATCTACAAATTCCTTACAGACAGCAGCCGTTGTCAGGATCGAACCCAGGTCTCTGGCGCTGTAAGGCAACAACTCTATTGCTGCGCCACCGTGCCGCCCTAAGTTTTAATCTTACTGGGGTCCTGTTCCCACGCTCCCTTCAATCCCACCGGCACCCTCTTTTCCATTCCATGACCATATCACTCCCGTCCTTTACAAACTCCACTGGCTCCCCATCCCCCAGAGAATCCAGTACAAAATCCTCCTCATGACCTACAAAGCCCTCCATAACCTGGCCCCATCCTACCTGACCGACCTCCTCCACAGGCACACTCCCACCTGCACCCTCCGCTCTGCTGCTGCCAATCTCCTATCCCCCCCCATCCGGACCAAACTCAGATCCTGGGGGGACAGGGCTTTCTCCATCGCTGCTCCCACCCTATGGAACTCACTACCCCAAACCATCAGAGACTCCTCCTCACTCACCACATTCAAAACATCACAGAAGTCTCACCTGTTCAGTACTGCCTTCAACCACTGAAGGTCACCTCACCTTCTGTCTCCTTTCTCTGTTCGTTTACTTATTTATCTATTTATTCACTTCCCTATGTTCTTTAAATCCCTGTAAAGCGTCTTTGAGTGTATGAAAAGCGCTATATAAATGTAATGCATTATTATTATTATTATTATCTCTCCCTCCATTGACTACATCTCAGCAAACTTCTTTTTGAAAAGCTCCATCTTCTCATCAACCAAATGCTCACAAAGTATATTTTGCATGAGGCGTCTCTGGATGGTGAGCATTGCTGGAAATTTCCTGGCAGATACTCCAGCTCCACTGCAGAGACTTAGTGAAAGTGTGGCAGAAACCCCCAATGTCCATTCCAATGAATCACAAATGAATCACATAACCACGCTTGACAGTTCCTTACTTAATAAAACCACACCAGGGTTTTGCCGATGTTAACAATTTCATTTTCTTCAGGCAATGAACCAAGATTCGTCAAACTCAGCGAACACAAAAAACCCAATAAAAAGTATCAACCAAACAGGTAAATAGTTCACTGTAAAGGGAAAATGCAAGTAGTACTCAGCAGCTGAGGTAACATCTGTGGTGATAGAAGCAGATTTAAGGATGTGGGTTCTTGATATATTTAAAGCTTACAAAAAGGTAATGAATGGGACAAGATGTGGCACTCATTGCAGCTGATATTCATCCCAAATTGTTAATTTTACAAGAATATAATATGAAATGTTGAGAGTAGGAGTAAGGATCACTGGATAGCTTGGATTTCCATTGGGATTCTTTGAATTATTTTTTTAAATGAAAATAGGTGCAGGAGTAGGCAATTCGGCCCTTCGAGCCTGCACCGCCATTCAATATGATCATGGCTGATCATCCAGCTCAGTAACCTGTACCTGCCTTCTCTCCATACCCCCTGATCCCTTTAGCTACAATGGCCACATCTAACTCCCTCTTAAATATAGCCAATGAACTGGCCTCAACTACCTTCTGTGGCAGAGAATTCCACAGACTCACCACTCTTTGTGTGAAGAAATGTTTTCTCATCTCGGTCCTAAAAGACTTCCCCCTTATCCTTAAGCTGTGACCCCTGGATCTGGACTTCCCCAACATCGGGAACAATCTTCCCGCATCTAGCCTCTCCAACCCCTTAAGAATTTTATATGTTTCAATAAGATCCCCCTTCAGTCTTCTAAATTCCAGCGAGTATAAGCCTAGTCTATCCAATCTTTCTTCATATGAAAGTCCTGCCATCCCAGGGATCAATCTGGTGAACCTTCTCTGTACTCCCTCTAAGGCTAGAATGTCTTTCCTCAGATTAGGAGACCAAAACTGTACACAATACTCCAGGTTATCTGCCATAACTTCAGCAAAAGTTCCAATCTAAATGGTCTTTTATACCGCTGATCTGCCAATTATTCACTCCCCCCTCACCTGTATCCACCTGCCTCTTGCCAGGCCTCGTCCCATTCAATCAGTCAGAATGACCCAAAACATCACCTGTCGATTCCTTCCACAGATGTGCCTGACACGCTGAGTTACTCCAGCACTTTGATTTTTGGTGAATTACAAGACGGGAGTGGTCCCGTTGGGTCCAAACCTCTCCTGCGGGCCCGCCAACCCTCCCCCAACTGACGATCCGTGGACCCATTGCCGGGCGGGGAGTGTCCCGCGGAGCTGTAGGCGGGCGAGGAGGGACAGGGAAAGGGGGAGAGGGAGCCACTCACCTCGGCCCCGTGCGGCCAGCGCTGTGTCCAGAGCGAGCCGTGGACCCAAAACCTCTCCTGCAGATCGGCAGCGAAGATGGCAACAGCCATCTTGTTGGATCCTCTGCCCTCGAGCTGCACCACGGAAGGAAGGTCAGGCGCGGGGCACGCCTGGACGGCGCCATCCTCCCGCGGGGGGGAGCGCATTTGCCCCCCCCCCTGCCTTATTAGCCCCCACTCCCGTCACTCGGGCGGGTCCCATTGTGACGTCGAACGCTGCTGACAGCCATGGGAAATGGAAAAGTGATTTTTTTAAACTTGAAAAAGGTGATTTTTAAAGTTTAGAAAGTGAAAAACTTTTAAAATAGAACAACCATTTGAACCACAGGACAATAGTGATTAAGGAGGTGCTAAAATTGTTGCGCTATCATGTACCGTTTTGGCTCTATTTCGATAACATACTAAATCTGAATATATATAAACAAGATGAGAGTTTTAGTAATATACTAGACCAAGTTGACCTGTGGGGTCCGTTCCTCGCAGGGTTTCCATTGTGACCTGGGAAAATCGCGTTTCTTCTTTAAAATAAATTGTTTGTTTTAATAAAATGAATCTCAATGAAATAAAGATCCTACGTAAAATAAAGCGTTGGGCCCATTCCTCGTAGGGTTTCCATTGTGACTTGGGAAAATCGCGTTTCTTCTTTAAAATAAATTGCTTTAAAAAAAATAAAAATAAATCTCAATGAAATAAATATGCTATGTAAAATAAAGAGGCCGAGATGGATTTGAGGTCTTTACCAAAAATGTGGGGCCCGGCGGGGAATGTCTCCCGGGGCTGTGGGCGGGCGAGGGGGGACAGGGAAAGGGAGAGGGTGCCACTCACCTCGGCCCCATGGCGCCAGAGCTGCAGCCAGAGCGAGCCGAGGACCCAAAGCCTCTCCTGTGTTGGCCTAGCACCCTCACCCCCACTCCACCCCACTCACCCTTTCTTTAAAATATATTGGGGGGTTTTTAAATGAAATGAATCTCAAGGAATTGAAGATCCTATGTAAAATAAAGATGTTGAGCGGGAGGTTGTAGCCAATCAATGGAACCCACGTGGGGGTGAACGGCAGGAGCAAATCAGGACTTGCCGGGGAGCAATCAGGGCAGGGGGCATCGGTGCCCCCCCACGTGGGAGCCTGATCAATTGGGTGTCGAGCGGGAGGTCGGAGCCAATCAATGGAACCCACGTGGGGGTGAACGGCAGGAGCAAATCAGGATGCGCCGGCGACCAATCAGAGCGGGGAGCATCGGCACTCCCCCCACGTGGGGATCGGGGCCAATCGGGCGTCGAGCGGGAGGTCGGAGCTGAACACAAAATGGCAACCCTCCTCCAACTGCGCACGCATGAAGGGCATTACAAATGAGAATGTAATGTGAAATCAGATGATGCTGAAATATTCAATAAGATTATTTAGAGGATATTTCAAACAATAATAACTGTGAGGCATTCTGAGCCACAAGGTGCACGATGGACATGCTCTAGAAATGTAATGGGACCAAATGGAGGTCAATAGCCTACATTTCCATGGAAGGAACATGACCAAATCAGTTTAGTTTAGAGATTTGCAGCCCGTTCAAGGAAGGAAAGTGGTCATCAATGCGATAGGTAGTGTAAGAAAATAACTGCAGATGCTGGTACAAATCGAAGGTATTTATTTCACAAAATGCTGGAGTAACTCAGCAGGTCAGGCAGCATCTCATGAGAGAAGGAATGGGTGACGTTTCAGGTCGGGTCTGAAGAAGGGTCTCAACCCGAAACGTCACCCATTCCTTCTCTCCTGAAATGCTGCCTGACCTGCTGAGTTACTCCAGCATTTTGTGAAATGTGATAGGTAATGGTTTGTTGGATCAGGTACAGGTAAACTGTACTTGTTTCAGACTGTGATATGACATCACACCAAGTGTATTGTGACTGTTTTGGCTCATTACATAACGCGTTCTTTCAACCAATATAATTTGCTGTCAACCCTGTGAAAAGTCTCAGTAAATAAACTGGATTTATTTTCTTGCTCTCACAGGGCAGCCGTAAATTAATGCCTTCTGCCCTTCATTGATCTGTAATTTAACTAGGTAGAAAGAAACGCAGTTTTTCTGAGGTACTATTCATCCAGGTGGTGCAGTAAGTCTGTAATGATGGTCTATTGTTTATGCTACAACAGATGACATCTGTGTATGTGAAACTGCATCTCCATTGCAACAAGAACAGTTTTACAGGCACTGTTCCTCTTTCTGTTGCTTTAAAGGATCAATGAAAGCTAAATGTAGGGCACCGTGAACGGCCAATTACCTTGTCATTTATAAATTGTAAGTTGACATGAAATTGAATTGTTTCCCACAGCTTTCGAGAGAAAACAGCCTGGTATCTTTAACATACAGTATCTAACAAAATGTTTTACCAACCGGCACATAAGCACTGAAATGTTTGCAGTTTTAATGATTCATTATCTGTTCTTCGTAACCCAAACTCCTCTACCACAGTTACACTCTTATTTTCCAAGGGATATGTTTCCTTCCTACTATTCTTAATTAAATAATTTACTTCAAGCTTAATGGTTTTGAAATTAATGTGTAAATTTTTCACTCATTCTACTAATTTGCTACTATTCCCTTGTATTAATTTTGTCAACACAGTACAAATTAGTTTAAGATTTTCATGGCATCAATTAATGCAGTGGTTTTATTGTGGAAAGGAATTGTGCATACTTTACTCTTTAGAGGTTTCACGGCACTGCAGTTAAAACAGACATTTTCGCTTGCAATACAGACCAGCCATTTGGCCCGTGAAACCTGCTACAATGAGGGCTGAACCTACACCCAGAATTCATGAACTAGCTAAGCCAAAGCCAAGTTATGACGAAATCAAGCGTGGGGAATCGGAGGTAAATACATGCAGTTTTATTTTGCTCATTGTAAACAATTCAGATCTGGTTGAAGCGGGTAAATGTTTCCTAAGCTATCAACATTATTCACAAACACTTAGATGCTCAATGCTGTTTGTTTCATTGCTTACCTTAACTCATTTTCACTCAGCGTGCAGAAAAGAAAGTTACTAATCAACAGTCTTTCGGAATTTTTGTAATATAAATTATATATTTATGAATGAATGTGCCATGACGTATAACTTTGATAAATTGCTGACTAGAAATTTATCTCCTTCAGTAAAAGATGCCCTGTTGACAGCCCTGTTATTTCCCAATGCATGCAGAAAATTGGCAAAAAGATTCAGTCTGAAGAAAGGTTCCGACCCGAAATGTCACCAATTCCTTTTCTCCAGAGATGCTGCCTGACCCGCTGAATTACTCCAGCGTTTTGTGTCTATCTTAGGTATAAACCAGCATCTGCCGCTACTTCCTGTACAAACAAGTTTGGGATGTTGCTACTCCAGAGAATAGGAGGAGAATAACCCTGTGTGAAGAAAATAGCAAACAAGGTTCTCTAAGGAGTGCTTTAATTATGACGGGTGAATCGGATGAAGGAATTGTATAGGTGGCTGAGCTTGAGGGATAAAAGTAAACTCACGCATTTGTCCTGTTATGGAAAGAATGGAAATATTCTTGTTAAGATTTCTTTGCAGTATTGACAGACTATAAGTATTTCAGTCTATGTGCAGTTAAATGTGGACTCAGGAGTTGTATGCCCATACTAAGCTATTATATATGATTAAACCAGTTCTCACCTTACAGTTCCACCCATTTCCACAGCGGTTGTGTAAAACGTTAGATTCCTATTTGCCCCCTAAGCTGAACTTCCAACTTTGGTCAAAGAATTAGGAGATTTGGTATGTCGATGAACACTCTTCCAAACTTCAGGTAGAGACATATTACATGGCAGCCTGTTTCAAATGCCCAGAAATAAAGGCGATTACAGAAAGTGGTGGACACTACCCAGTCCATTCCCTACCATTAAAGGGATTTACTGGACGTTCTGTCTCAAAAAAGGCCACCAATATCTTCAAGGACCCAAACCACCCTGACCAAGCTCCTATTTCATTACCACCAGTGGGAAGATGGTACAGGATCCTGAAAACAATGACCTCCAGGTCCAAGAACAAACTTGTTCCCAGATTCATTGTAGTGAAAGAACTTCAATCTGAAACACTCTCTCCCAATAGATGGTGGCCTGCATTTTCTCTTTACATTTTTAAACGGTTAATATTTTCAATTATACCATTTTGGAACAAGGGAAAGTTCTCAGTTTCTGTGCTAAGAGACTCCACCAATCGTTTCGCTGCATTTGCAATTTGTTAGCCTTTAATTAGATGATGCAACGTTAGCTGAAATATGTAAACCACAAATAGAGCAGCAGAGACCAATAGAAGGAGAAAATTCCTCTATCTTCAAGAAACTGAAGATGGGGGAATCTTGAGCAAAACACAAACCGAGGAAAGACATAAGATAATACTAGGCATTTTGTACAGAAAGTCTGAAACATTTAGCCTAGTTTTCAAAATTCTGCAGGCTATTCTTCTCAGAGTATGTTCATACAAAATACTCCTTTTAGAAGCATCAAAAATAAGGAGTGGAATGGGTTAATGGTACAATATTATCAATATCCAAATAATCTTTCAGGAACTAAAAAATGAGAATTATATGCAAAATATTATCAGGGCTTATCAATTTCTGGCATTCATTTCAGAGTTCTCTAATAAAAGGCTTAATGTATTAAACCAACTCATACTGAATCAAGTCATTTATCCCCCTCTCTGGTCCTGACCCATCCTTCCTTCCAAACACAATCATTGCTTGAGCTTATCATCAAATCAAATTATTTTAAGGTTATTAATTAGATTGATTTGCAACTTGAAGATTAATTTCATTGGGCTACTATCTCGAAGATTTGGAATGAGTGAAAAAGAATTAACCAGAAACAGTAACTTAAGAGGTTTAATTTCTGAAGGAAATCTTAGATGTAAATTTAATAATGAGAAAAAAAAGACTTGGCAAGTCGATGCAACCATTAAATGTCAAGATGGGGCCTCGGTGGCGGCAATGGAGCCTAGGCTCCCAGGTGGGACCTTGGTGGTGGCAGTGGGGCCTCAGGGGCAGCGGTGGGGCCTCGGCAGCGGCCAAGCCTCGTGGGTTGACCCGCGGTCGGCAGTCGATGAGAGTGTGGGGGGACCGCCGAGAGGGGGGGAGGGGAAGAATAATTGACAATGGGGAGGGGGGGTGAGAACAATGGACAATGGGGAGGGGGGTGAGGGGGAGAACAATGGACAATGTGGAGGGGGGGTGAGGGAGGAGAACAATGGACAATGGGAGGGTGGGGGGTGAGGGGGGAAGAATAATGGACAATGGGGAGGGAGGGAGGGTGAGGGGGAGAACAATGGACAATGGGGAAGGGGGGTGAGGGAGGAGAACAATGGACAATGGGGAGGGAGGGGGGTGAGGGGGGAGAACAATGGACAATGGGGAGGGAGGGGGGTGAGAACAATGGACAATGGGGGAGGGGGGGTGGGGGAGAACAATGGACAATGGGGAGGGAGGGGGTTAGAACAATTGACAATGGGGAGGGAGGGGGGTGAGGGGGGAGCATAATGGACAATGGGGAGGGGGGGTGAGGGGGGAGAACAATGGACATGGAGGGGGGGTGAGGGGGGAGAACAATGGACAATGGGGAGGGAGGGAGGGTGAGGGGGGAGAACAATGGAGGACCCGGCATGAGGGAACTGCTGTGGGGGAGGGGTGGGGGGAGAAAAAAAGGGGGACCCGTTGTGGGGGAGGGGGGGGGGAAGAACTAAGGAGGAGTCAGCGTACTTTGTAACTATGTCAGCGCCATAGGTAGCTGCTATTTGTATACCTTGGGTATGCATGCAAAGAATTTCATTGTGCTTTGTCACATGTGACAATAAAGTATTCTATTCCGTTCCATGTACTTTGCATTGTGAGCAGAAATAAAGGAGAAGTAAATATATGCAGTAATTCCCTTGGATGAGTAGGAAATGAAAAGAATTTGTGTTCCATTGGCCTCAGTTACATAAGATTGACTTCCCCAAGAATATAATCAATTAGATGGGATCGCATGGGGAGGTTCAGCCACAGAGATAATGAACAGATTCAGCACCATGAACCTGGCAGTTGCACAATAACCATTAGGCTCTTGAACACTACAAAACACAAAGCTATGAAGTTTGGACGGTCTTGGTTTCACTAAGGATTTTGGGCTTTTTTTGCGCCTTTATTGGGATTACTAATTGATTTTTGTTTTGTTTATTATATGCTATCTATGAGTATTGTGTTTACAGGCCTGTTGTGCTGCTGCAAGTAGGAATTTCATTGTTATATTCTCAGCACATTAACAATTAAACCCACTTGACCACTCTTGATTGATTGACTGAAAGGAACAGGCTCTTTGGCCCACCGAGTCCACGATCAGCCATTCAGACCAGCTCAATGATATCCCACATGATATCATCCACTCACTGAACACTAGGGGCATTCTACAAAGGCCAATTTACCTACAAATCTGCTTACTGTGGTATGTGGGAAGAAACCAGAGCACCCAGCGGAAACCCACACAAACTATGCGGCACGGTAGCGCAGCGGTAGAGTTGCTGCTTTACAGCGAATGCAGCGCTGGAGACTCAGGTTCGATCCTGACTATGGGTGCTGCACTGTAAGGAGTTTGTACGTTCTCCCCGTGACCTGCGTGGGTTTTCTCCGAGATCTTCGGTTTCCTCCCACACTCCAAAGACGTACAGGTATGTAGGTTAATTGGCTGGGTAAATGTAAAAATTGTCCCTAGTGGGTGTAGGATAGTGTTAATGTACGGGGATCGCTGGGCGGCACGGACTTGGTGGGCCGAAAAGGCCTGTTTCCGGCTGTATATATATGATATGATATGATATGCAGCAGTAGCCAAGGTCAGAATTGAACCCAGATGCCTGATACAGTTAGGCAGCAGTTCTACCAGTTGCATTTACTTCAATTGTTAATTAAATTTACAATTCTTTTCCAGGGCAAGTCAAAGACAGCGGGCAGGTAGGAAATATTTTCTTTCATAGTGTATATGTTCTGTATATTATCAGTATATTATCAGTTTTATGTACATTTGTGTGTATATATTATATATACATACACACACACACACACACACACACACACACACACACACACACACACACACACACATATATATATTTATTTGAAGTGAAATATGTTGGAGTTCACTTAATACTTCAATCTTGCACTTGGAGTGTTGGGGTGTTGTGCAAATGCACCCCATTGGAGTATTGTGTTCAGTTTTGGTCACCCTACTAGTTAGGATAGAGGCCATTAGCCTGTAAAGAGTGTAGAGAAAATTCACAAGGATATTGCCAGGACTCAAGGGCCTGAGCTGTAGTGAGAGGTTGGGCAGACTAGGGCTTTATTCTTTGGAGCACAGGAGCTTGACGGGTGATCCTGCATAAAATTATGAGGGGAATAGATAGGGTGAATGTGCAGTAATTTCCCATGATTGAGGAATTAAAAAATAGAGGGCATAGGTGAGACAGAAAAGATTTAGAAGGAAGGTGAGAGGCAACTTATTCACACAGAGGGTGATGGACATATGGAACGAGCTGTCAGAAGAACTAATTGAGACAGGTACAATAACAACATTTAAATATATTTCGACAGGTAGGAAAGGTCTAGAGGAATATGGATCAAACACAGGCAAATAGAACTAGCTTTGGTGGGACATCATGTTCAACATGGATGAGTTAGGTTGAATGGCTTGTTTCCATGCTTTATGATTCTATGAATCTATTCAGCAAGGTTGTTTAGGATCCCGAATTGTAAAGGTAGCCAAATGAACTGGAGGTGGATTATATAAAAGGCCCGTCAAAGATGAAATTAGAAATTGCACTTAGTTACAAACTCTAAATGCATGATACCATTTGGTTAATTTCTGAACTTTGAAATCAATGGAACCAAATTTTGGAAATGGAATTAAACACATATCAGTTAACATATCATTTGTTTACTATGTGAGAATTTCTAGACTAAAAACTCAGGTAATATGGTCCAAGAAAAGATATACTAGCTTGCCTAAAAAAAGGATAGGAAAAGGTCATTGTTGTGAACACTTAATGCTAAAGAACATGATAGATTTTACTTTAAACTTTTGAGATAAATAGAGGGCATAGGTGACAGATAAATAGGGCATAGGGCACAGAAACAGGCCTTTTGGCCCACCGAATCCATGCCAACCAATGATCACAATTTACATTTTTACCGAAGCTAATTAATCTCCAAACCTATATGTCTTTGGAGTGTGGGAGGAATCTGGAGCACCCGGAGAAAACCCACGTGGTCACAGACAGCACATACAAACTCTGTGCAGACAGCACCTGTAGTAAGGATTGAACCTGGGACTCTGGCGTTGTAAGGCTCTGTGTCTACGCCACTGTGCTGCTCCAAGATAATCATTCAATAATGAAGCCACAAGCATAAAGCCTCCATTGTAGTTCCACAATTTACATATACAGTTTACATATTCTGTTGTGCTGCTGCAAGTAAGAATTTCATTGTTCTTTCTGGGACATATGACAATAAAACACTTTTGATTCTTGACTAGACTATGCTATCCGAAACAGTTTTTCCCTCTGAAAGTGCAGAGGTCTCTTTGAGTTTGAGGTCCATTTTGCAGACAGATCCAACAAGCAACTAAGAAGGAAATACAAGCAAGTCAGCAAGTCATCGATGGGCTGCAGAGAGCAATTAGAAAGAGGCCTTTCATTCTCTGTGGTCGTGAGTCAGGTGTAATAATGGCATTTAAGAGGCTTTTGGATAGGAACATTGATATGCAGGGATTGGAGGGATATGGATAATATTTATCAATCCCACCTCACCTCCCACAGATTCTTAGCAAGCAATGGTCAAGGTTATCAGAGTTACCTTATTTGTTTTCTATATTGAATAGATATGGTTACAAACGTTTCAACTCTAAAATCTGAATCCTATTTTAACAGGAAAAATGCAAAAGGCAGATCGACAGGAAGCAAAAAGGAGGCTGCCATTTACGGTATGCTAGCAAAGAGAAACCTGAAAGGCTGCGATGCCTTCTGCAAGCAATGATAAGATAATCATGAGCAAGGTGCTGCATGGATTGAAACAGATGTGCCAGAGATAATAACTTTCAGCTACAAAGATTATGAGACTATTTCTATTCACCAGGATATTGTCTGGATTGGTAGACTTTAGTTACATGGAGAGATTGAATAAGCCATGCTTATTGCTTCTGGAGTGACAGAGGCCAAGGGGTGACCTGATAGAAATACACAATATTATGAAAAGCATAGATAAGGTGGATAGTCAAAATCAGTTTCCCATGGTTTATAATAAAAGAGCATGTAAGTGAGAGGAAGAAGTTTTAAAGGAGATCTGAGGGGTAAGTGTTTTACAGAGATGTTGATATCTGGAACATGTTGCTTGAGGAGGCAGTGGATTCAGATATAATCACTACATCTGAGAGGTAGGCACTTAAATATGCAGTAGTTGTTTCCAAATACACAGGACAAGATGTTAGAAATCCAAAGTGCCAAATGTCAACTTGCTCCCGGTGGTGATGGGAGGCTTATGCACTCACCTATGCTCCTCCGGTGTTGAGAAAGGCTGGGCAGACACGTGATTGGGGTTATCAAGTGGGCACCTACTTTCATCGACGTTTCGCTGATTGGACCCACGACGTCTCCAGTAGGCTCAGCAGTGCATTCTGGCGTCCCAGAACCACCCCTCTCTGCATCTGCCTAGCCGGCTTATTTGTGAGACCAGATGGGGTCTTTCCTCTTCAGCCAGAGCTACTGGCTACTCCGCTCTGCCACCTGTGATGTTTCCTTGATAGCCTGGCGTAGGGCTTGTCCGCTGATCCTCAGGTCCTTCATCAGTCTTACGGTAGATGTTGCCACAAATCCTCGACATCTAACTTCTACCGGGCAGATCATTGCTCTCCAGCCCCGCTGTTCTGCCTCCGCTGCAAGCTCTGTGTAGCGCAGTTTCATTCTTTCAAAGGCTTCCTGCACAGCATCCTCCCAAGGGACTGTGAGCTCCACAAAATACACCATGTGCTGAGAGTTCGACCAGAGGACAAGATCAGGCCTCAAGAAGGATACAGATGCAATGCGGGCAAATGAGACTAATATAGATGCGCAAAATGGGCGGCATGGACACAGTGGGCTGAAGGACCATTTCTGCGCTGTATAACACAAAGACTCCATAAGCAACAAACATGCCAGCAGAGAAAACAGATCGTTTTTTAATTGAAAGAGATTTTGATGAGCCAAGTTGAATAAAAAAGTTCTATTTTGATGAATCAGGAGAAGGGTCATCCACATTGAAAGTATCAGTGGTAGAGTGAAGAGAACTTGTAGTAAAACACAAAATAAAGTAACTTAGTGCAGCACAGTGTGCACTGTGAATGGCTCAATTGTAATCAAGTATAGTGTTTCCGCTGGCTGGTTAGCATGCAACAAAAGCATTTTCACCGTACCTCGATACACCTGATAATAACCTAGTGGGTCAGGCAGCATCTGTGGAGGGAATAGATAAGCAATGTTTCTGATCGAAACATAGGAGATGGCTGGCTGTTGGAACATGGGGTACTAAGCCAGAGGACAGAGACAATGAGTGTGAAGAGAGCGTTAAGATTCTGGTTGCCCTATTACAGAAGGATGTGCAGGCTTTGGAGAGGGTGCAGAAGAAATTTACCAGAATGCTGCCTGCATTAGAGGGTAGTGGCTATCAGGAGAGGTTGGACAATTTGGATTGTTTTCTCTGAAGCATCAGAGCCTGACATGATGGAAGTATATACAATTATGAGAGGCATAATAGACAATAGACAATAGGTGCCGGAGTAGGTCATTCGGCCCTTCGAGCCAGCATCACCATTCAATGTGATCATGGCTGATCATTCTCAATCAGTACCCCGTTCCTGCCTTCCCCCCATACCCCCTGACTCCGCTATCCTTAAGAGCTCTATCTAGTTCTCTCTTGAATGCATTCAGAGAATTGGCCTCCACTGCCTTCTGAGGCAGTGAATTCCACAGATTTACAACTCTCTGACTGTAAAACGTTTTTCCTCATCTCCATTCTAAATGGCCTACCCCTTATTCTTAAACTGTGGCCCCTGGTTCTGGACCAGTGGGGTATAGGGTAAACAGTCAGAACCTTTTTCCAGGGTGGAAACGACAAAGACTAGAGGGTGGTTCTTTAAGGCGAGAGGGTCAAAGTTTAAAGGGGATGTGCGGGACAGGTTTTTTTACACAGAGGCACTGGGTGCTTGGAACACTTTGCTAAGGATGGTGGTTAGTCAGATACAATAATGTAATTTAAGAGTTTTTTTGGATAGGCACATTGATATGCAGGGATTAGAGGTGATGTGGATGATATGCAGTCAGAGGTGATTCGATTAGCTTGGCATTGTGTTCGGCATGGACATTGTGGACCAAAGGGACTGTTATTGTAATGTACTGCTCTATGTTCTGTTAGCTTTGGGCATCTAGGGAAAATGAACCTCATTGCTTATATAAGGGGAATCTGTTTAAGATTAACAAGAGGTGCTGATAACTTCAACAGGCTTACCTTCCTCTTTCTATGCAAGGTACCCAACAAGAACTACAGCTTCTGATTTCAATAAAAAACGATAAGACATAGGAGCAGCGTTAGGCCATTCAGCCCATCGAGTCTGCTCTGCCATTCAATTATGGCCAATCTATTTTTTCCTCTCAACCCCATTCGCCTACCTTCTCCCCATAACCTTTGACTCAAAGAAACAAAGTGAAAACATTTATTTTCCTCATTTCGGTACAATCATTTATGCAAGTGAAACAAAAACAGAAAATATTTAAAATAATCAGCAGGTCAGGCAGCATGTGTGCAGGAAGAAACATGATGTTTCAGCTCAATGGTCTTTCTTCAAAACAAGGAAATGTTAGAAAACAGGGAAGGTTTAAGATCCATAGAAAGGAGAGAGTAGGACAGAAGAAAAGAAATATTCATGGTAGGTTGGAGAGCAAGAGAATAAACAGGGTTGAATGCACAGGAGTCTTTTTTTCCCAGGATAGGAGAATCAAAAACTGGAGGGCACAGATTTAAGGTGAGGAAAGATTTAATAGGAATCTGAGGGGCAACATTTTCACATGGTGGGTGATGGGTGTATGGAATGAGCTGCTGGAGAAGGTAGCTGAGGCAGGTATAATAACAATATTTAAAAGGCATTTAGACAGCGAGATGGACAGAAAAAGTTTGGAGGGATGTTGACCAAAGACAGACAAATGGGACTAGATCGACATTGACAAATTGGGCTGAAGGGCTTCTTTCTATGCTGTACGATGCCATGACTCTATCATTTTAGGCAAAAAAGCTAAACCAGCATGATTCATGAAAAGACCATTGTTAACTGCATGGTAGGACAAAGCCAGAAGGAGTTTATTGTGAAAGCACAAAAAGACTAATAGCATATAACCATTCAACATCCAGGGCCAATTTCATTCACCTGGTATTATGTAAATATTGTTGAATGAACTGGAATGGCAGAAGTGAAAGCCTGTTATTTTCACTTAATTGTATAATTTTATTTCCTTCAGCGGAAGTACCAAGATTCGTTTATCTCAGTGAACCCAAAAAGCAAACTGCTCGTTACAATGAAAACAGGTATATCTTTCAATCGTTTAGAAGGAAATGGTAGTTCCTGGTTCTGATTATTTCTGCAAGGTCACAGAGTGGCAAAGGCCACCACATGCTAAATGAATATGTGCACAGACATCTCCCAGTCAGAACTGGAGTAGAGGCAAATCATCCTTAACCCTGGGAGTCCAACTGGGAGAGAAATAAAGAATAATAGGTGATTTATCAAATATTTTCTGGAAACCAATGAATAACATCCCCCCGTCCATTGAGAAAAAATTTACACTCCACCAACGATACAGAGGCTTGTTGAAATTCATCACTAAACACATACATTGGCATTCCACCACACAGTTTTCCTTAAGATGCATCTCAACATTGTGTGCATATGCTAACACTTAGAATTTGCACAGAAATGGTAGAACCAATGACATCTATAAAGATTTAAATACGTTATGTTATACACAAGCTAACACAAGTGTTTATGACGTAGATCATCGCCTGAGTGGCATCTGAAATCTGCGACACTGAAAGCAAGACCCTCTTCCAGAATCAGTGAATTAGCCAAACCAAAACAATTCCACAAGGATTGGCAAGGCGATCGTCCTTCTCATATAATGGTATGTGCACACATCTTGATTTAATTTTATCGCAACTGCTGATTATACACTAACCATGAAGTGCTTTAAACGTTGTCATATAAGTTGTTATAAATGTACCTGACCATGTGGAAAATTGCCCAAATATGTACTGTTTACAAAAAAGCAGGACAATTCGAGTCTAACTTATTCCCATCCAATCGGTCAACTCTCAATCATCAGCTAAACACTGGAAGCCATGGTCCACAATGCTGCCAAGCAGCTGTTCCTTAGCATTGGAACTAGGGCAACTTGACTTTAGGTTTAGTTCAAATAAAAGTAAATCCCAGAGGTGAAGTGAGAGAGACTGTCCTTGACACATCCAGGGCAGTGAATCTCTGGAATTCTCCCCCCTGGAATCTAAATCATTTTGGCAATTTAAAAAGAAAGTAGATAAATATTTGAAGATCAGGGAATTGAGGGCTGTGGAGAATTGGTACAGAACAAGTGAAGAGACCTTTAGGGCGGAACAGTGGTGCAGCGGTAGAGTTGCTGCCTTACACCGTCAGAGACCAGGGTTCGATTCTGACTACGGGTGCCGTTTGTACGGAGTTTGTACATTCTCCCTGTGACCACGTGGGTTTTCTTTGGGTGCTCCGGTTTCCTCCCACATTCCAAAGACTCACAGGATTGTAGATTAATTGGCTTCTGTAAATTGTAAATTCTCTCGTGCATAGTGTTATTGTATGGGGTGATCGTCGGTCGGGGCAGATTCAGTGGGCCGCAGGGCCTGGTTCCACGCTGTATCTCTAAAAGAAATATGAGCGGTGATTTTATTGAATGGTGGAGCAGGCTTAAGAGCTGAGTGGCCGACACATGCTCCTGTTTTGGAGCACGTTCTGTTAACATCAAGGCATCCTTTGAATGAATGGGGTATCGAGGACCTCTGGTAAAACTGAATCCAATGGGCACCAAGGGAATAGCATTCCATTTGTTAGTGTCGACCCCTTCATCTGACCAGTCACATTTTGATAACCTTTATTGCTTTGCCTATTAGGCAGAGATTTCCTTACTTTGGTAAGGGTATCAAAAGTATCCATAATACTGTCCCCTTGCAATAAAAGCAAACTTATCTTCTTCATATTCCAGGTAGAGTTTAGAGATAAAGCATGGAAACAGGCCCTTCAGCCCACTGAGTCTACACCAGCCATCAATCGTCTGTTAACACTAATACCATGTTATTCCACTTTCTCATCCATTGCCTCCACACGAGGGGCAATTTACAGAGGCCAATTTACCCACAAACCTGTACGTCTTTGTTATGTGGGAGGGAATTGGAGCACCCAGAGTAAAAGCACAAGGTCACAGGGAGAACGTGCAAACTCCACACAGACAGTGGCACTCTACCTGTGGTGCACTGTGGTGCACTGTGTTTTGTGTTTGTATATGCAACTCTGTATCTGAATGCCACAGTTAATCCATTCTAATAATTTTAAATTATTTCTTTCAAAGTGAATGGCTTGACATTTCTCGACATAGTATTCCATTGGACATCTTCTTTAACAAACCTCTCCTATCTTTATCTCTGGCTTACTTTCCCACTTAATTTTGTACTGTCAGCAACCTTGGAAATAATAACCTCAATGTATTCATTTACAATCAATATCATTGACTTCAATATATAAGACTACTTAGCAAGTGTTACTCCACAGAGAAGAGCCTGCCAAACTGGAAATTACCAATTTATTTTTTCTCTGACTTTACCAATCCCTATTACTGCTAATTTATTGTCCACGATACATTTTATTAAGCAACCTTTTGTGTAGCACATTATTGAACGCCTCTTTGAATTCCAAATATATGCATTTTCTTCTACTCTATCCTATCTTTATGGTGACTTTTATTGATATCCAAAACCCATGCAATCCTCATGTGAAAATAAGTGAAAATAAAAGTAATTTAATCCAATACTATCCCTGACCTCGTTAGTTAGCTACAGATGGATCAATTCTTGTGACGGTTTATTTCCCACTGTAAAACACATTTACTGAGAATTATCATTTTATGATGTACCATTACACCTTTGAATCTAATTTGTTCTCGGAGTGTTACTTCAATGTATTCCATGAATTTGTCCTCTGCATTACTTTTGTCAATTCATTTATTTGTTAGGGCGGCACAGTGACACAATTGGTAAAGCCGCTGCTTCATAATGCCAGAGACCCTGATCTTAGGTTTTGTCTGTGTGGAGTTTACACATTCTCCCTGTGACAACGTGGGTTTCCCCCGGTGCTCCGGTTTCCTTCCACATCCCAAACGATGTGTGGATTGATAGGCTAAGTGGGGGGAATTGATAATAATTTGAAGAGAATAAAATTTGGATTAGATTAGCTTTTATTATTCAGTATTGCCTTTATCAATCGCTTTCATCCAACTTTTGGTTTCGTTCAGTGTAGAGATACAGCACGGAAACAGGCCCTTCGGCCCACCAAGTCCGCACTGACCGGCAATCCCCGCACAGCAACACCATCCTACACACAGTATGGACAATGTACAATTATACCAAACCAATTAACCTACAAACCTGTATGTCTCTTGTAGTGTGCGAGAAAACCCACGTAGGTCGTGGGAGAACGTCCAAACTCCCTACAGACGGGCAACTCTATCATGTCTTCTGTCATTATTTATCTGGCTTTCTGCCTTATTATAGATATTCCTTTTTTTTTCCTTTTCGCTTCCCCACCCCTTACCTGATGCAAAATGTCACCCATCTTTTTTCTCCAGAGATGATGCCTGACCTGCTGAGTTACTCCGGCACTTTGTGTCTACCTTCAGTATGTACCAGCATCTGCAGTTCCTTTCTACCCATCTATTACTCTTCACTATGATAAACACATTCACTGGCTGGGTTTTCATCCTTCCCTCAGACAGAGAACTCTGAAGATGCACCATTCTCAGAATTTCAGTCCAAAATGATCTACCCCTTTTTTGAGACTATGATTCCTAGTTCTAGATTCCTTACTTAAAAAAAAAAAACATCCTCCTCACATTTACCCAATCAAACCATCAAAAAATGTCATACATTCCATGAGGTAATCTCTCCTAAATCTCAATGAACATAACTCAATCCTCCTCATGTGACTGGAGCACCGTCCCAGCAACCAATCTGGTGAATCTTTAGAAACAAGGTCTGAAGAAAAGCGACATGTTAATCAGGAATTAAAACATTGTTGACACATTCACACGTTGCCCAATTATATTCCTAGTAGCTCAAATGCCTGGCAATGTAACTAAAATGAAGTGCCTATCTAAACAGCCAGTCAAAAGTTGCTGAAGAATTGAAGCTTTAGCAGCTTAAGAGGAATATGTCTATTATAAACATTGGCGTATCCATATTTGGAGTCTTCAATTACCATGCGACATGGAGGGAAAACAAAGCACAGCAAGTTTTCTGGATTAGGATCTGCTGATGTCAAAGTCATAGTGCCATCAGTGCAAACTACCAGTCCCAAGAGTCAAGAGGGAATGTTTAATTGTCTTATGTACTGACAGCACAACAATGAAATTCTTATTTGCTGCAGCTCTACAGGCCAGTAAACGCAGTGACGCAGAGATAATATATAAGAATAAAAAATACAGTAAATTAATAACTGTAAGACTAGATAACCATAATAGTGCAAAGGCCAAAGTTTGTAGTGCAACATTCCAAAGAAGATCATGATGTGAGCTTAGTGTTGTGCAATGTTCAAGAGCTTGATGGTTTGTGGGAAGAACCTTGAACATGGTGGCCACCGTTTTCAGACTCCTATACCTTCCCAATGGTAGTAGCAAAATGAGAGTGTGGCCATGGTGGTGAAAAGGATGAAAGCAACCATGTATATCATCAGGAATATGGTGAATATCATATCTGCAAATTGGGATGTCTAGGAGTGGCATTTAAAAATATTAAACAAGGCCAATGTGCTAATATGTACATAACCAGTCCAGGCACAGAAGCAACTCCGGTAAAATTAATGAATTTATTTTAGTGTTCTATTTCAATGGCAAATCATCAGATTATTACAGATTAGTACAGACTTAATCCATGGAGTAATTTCATAGGAATGCTGTACTAAATGTTCCAGTTGGCAGAACATCATCAGTGCTCTAACATTTATCTTTTGTAATATTAACAGCCTGTCCAGTAGGATGGCTTGAAGCATTTCTGCGAGGATCTGCAAAGCATAACGAAGAACTATGAACACCAGTGACAGATCATAAGCAGCGGATGAAGACCTTAATTGGAGATGTAATTCAAGACAATGCCACTGGTCTGAAAAGACAAAGATGTCATTAGTTTGAAAGGAAATAAGAAAGTATCTTAACATGGATAATTAGAAATAATGGTGAAAATACCATGAAGTGTATTTATTCTTAAAATTGTGTACTCTGGATCTTTTACTATCAAAGAATTTCTCAGGAATAAAAAAACTTTTTAAAAACTATGCCTGGAAGCCAATCATTTCAAAGAAGTGGAATTCAAAAGCTAGCAAGATAAGGATTGATGATCAATGCAAAACCATTTTATCATCAATTACAAAGCATTTCATATCTGAAGAAATTAAAACTACCATCAAGGGCAGTAAGCATAAAAGAATATTCCGGAAGCCAACCAAATTGGCACCATTTTTTTGCTCAAATGGAGAAAACAGATTCCCATTAGATGGCAAGAAAAAAATGATGCAAAGCCGTCTACCATGGGACACTGCACAAACCATCCAAGTAGTGCATCAGCTTCCTAATGAATGAGAAGTGTTCTGAAGAGAGAAATTAAAAGTACACCGCCCATTGTAATAGAATGAACAATGGTACCAAACTACCGCCTTCATGGGCTGGCAATAAATCAGGCTCTGCTGCATGGACTTTATAAATCTTAAATTGGAAGAGATTCTTCTGTACATTGAATATCCCTCTTTGTACTTAAATCTAGGTGGAAGGCTTGTAATTTATTCATCCTTCATGTGTAGGAAGGAACTGCAGATGCTGGTTTAAACCAAAGATAGACACAAAGTCCTGGAGTAACTCAGTGGGACACGCAGCATCTCTGGAGAGAAGGAATGGGTGACATTTCGGGTCGACACCCTTCTTCAGACAGAGTTGGGAGAAAGGGAAACGAGAGATATAGACGGTGGTGTAGAGAGATATTGATCAAATGAATGAAAGATAAGCAAAAAAAGTAACTGATAAAGGAAACAGGCCATTGTCAGCTGTTTGCTCGGTAAGAACGAGAAGCTGGTGTGACTTGGGTGGGGGAGGGATGGAGAGAGGAAATGCAGGGGTTACTTGAAGTTAGTTAAGTCAATAATCATAGCACTGGGTTGTAAGCTACCCAAGCGAAATATGAGATGCTGTTCCATTTCTATTGATCATTTGTACTATATTATACATGATGGAAATTTGATAACATTTAAGTAGACTATCCTCCATCATATTTTCACCAATACATCTAGACCACCAAATAAAGAAAAAGCAGCAAATCAATGGATCTTTCAAAGAGGTTTCAACCAAAGTTTGAATTATTAAAAATCCTTTACACGCACCAAAGTTTCAATGCGAGCCTGCCTGAGGTCAACATGCTTTGTAATTAATAAAACATAGTATTTGAAAAGTAGCTGACAAAATGGCAATTCGGGTCATTTGATGTCCTGAATTGGTCATTTCAGGTCAGCCAGGATGGAGGAGATGGAGGAAGCTGTTTGCCATACTAATGACATGGAGTTAAGTGTGCTTTCTTCAGTCAGTTTTAATACATCTGTTGATGGGTTTTGCTTATGAATTACAGGTACCAGGATGGTGAGTAGCATTCTGCTGTTGACAGGACCCAATCCCTGTCAACAACAAGAGAGTTTGAGCGTCATGTTCTCAAGTGATTCCCATTAGCTTTCATAATCCTTTAATTAATAGGAAAATAATACATTGCATCAAATGGTCTCATTGAAACACTTACCACAAATAGTGATCTCTAGTGGAGGATGGTCACATTCAATTTGAATCTCATGCAAAGTTTGTAAGCACTCGTGTGGACAAGTTCAACAGTTAGTTGTGCGAATGGTGAATTATCTTGTATCGTTGCACATCTACACTTCACGCTGCCTCACAAAGCCGCCCGTACAATCACGGACCAGTCTCACCCTGGTCACTCCCTCTTCTCCCCTATTCCACAAGGGCAAGAGGTACAGAAGTTTGAAAACACCTCACCTCTAGATTCAGGAACAATTTCTTCCCAGCTGTTATCAGGCAACTGAACAGTCCTCTCATCAGCCAGCGTGTGGTCCTGACCTCCCATCTACCTCTTTGGAAATGTTTGACATGTTCCATTTTGCTCTGAGCACTGCATTTCTAGAAAGTCCTACTTAATTCAACAGCCTGCTGGAAGATGTCAGCGAGTTAGGCAGGGTCCGTTGAGGGAAAAGGACATTCAAGGTTTCTGGATACTTGAAGGGTCCTGACCCAAAACATTGTCTGTCCATTTCCCACCACAGATGCAACCTGACCCACTGAGTTCCTTTAGCAGTTTGTTGCTCCAGATTCCAGTATTGTCTATTGTCTATTGTCTATCTGCAGTCTCTCGGCTCAAACTGTCAATATAGTTGATCTGTTAACATAGTAGAGGTAGCACAATGGCGCTGGGGTAGAGTTGTTGCCTTACAGCTCCAAAGACCCAGGTTCGATCCTGACTACGGGTGCTTTCTGCACGTAGTGCACGTCTCCATATGACCGCGTGGGGTTTCTTTGGCTGCTCTGGTTTCCTACCACATTCCAAAGACGTGCAGGTTTGTAGGTTATTTGTCCCTGGTGTGTAGGATAGAACTAGTGTACGGAGTGATTGTTGGCCGGTGCAGACATAGAGTAGATCACAGTTGCTGAGGTTAGTGTTGTGTTGTGTTGTGTTCAAGAGCCTTCGTGGTTGCAGGGATGAAGCTGTTCCTGAACTTGACCATTTTAAGTCTCGCTCTGCAGGTAGTGCCTTGAAAAACAGTTGAAAATTTGGAATGCATAACAGTGGTGGGAGGGCAAGCCACTGAACATTCAATTTCACTGTATAAAAACACCATCAATGTACTGATGAGTAACCAAAATAATGTACAAGCAAGAGTTAGACACGATTATTTCAAAGGCTTCGCACAAGAAACTGTGGCTAACAAGGTTAATGATTATAGACCCGAGTGAGTTGGTTGCGCTGAACAACATTAACATGTAGATTGAGACCAAAATTAATCTAAAATTGAAAATAAGTAGCTTACATTTTGCAATTCTCCCACAAACCTTGCTGCTTTATCATGAAAGGGTGATTTAAGGCAGATAAGTATCTTCACTTCCTTATGCTATTTCCTGCCACAACAGCCATTTTTGCGCAGGTTTTTAACTATTCAGAAGAAATGCCCATCTGTGTGCCCTAGATGAAAATATCAAATGCAGTAATGAATTGTGGGACGAATTGGGGGCTAGTGGAATCAAGGGATATGGGGAGATGTTGGGCACAGGTTACTGATCACAATGAATGGCAGTGTTGGCTCAAAGGGCCGAATGGCCTCCTGCACCTATTTTCCATGTTTCTATGTTTCTATGATAGACACAAAATGCTGGAGTAACTCAGCAGGTCAGGCAGCATCTCTGGAGAAAAGGAATAGGTGACGTTTCAGGTCAAGACCCTTCTTCAGACTGAGAATGACTTGACCCAAAACGTCACATATTCCTTTTCTCCAGAGATGCTGCCTGACCCGCTGAGTTACTCCAGCATCTGTGTTTATCTTCAGTGTAAACCACCATCTGCAGTTCCTTCCTACACAATAAATTGTGGGATCTTTACTTAGCTAGCACTGTGAAATTGGTGAGGGACAAATTATAAATTGTACATAACAAAACCGGCTGAGTACCTTTTAGTTTGAAATTTTTATCACATAATGAACTGAAGGTACAAAGCTCGAGGATTTCCAACCATCACTGATCATACACTTTAAATTGCAGCTTGAATTTCCTGCTTAACTTTTGCAATATTTATCATTTTCTACTTATGTAGTCTAGAACTTTAAAATGAAGCTTTTTGCATCCCTTCAGTTTAGTTAAGTTCGGACTCGGCAACTATTTCGCTGAACACCTGCTCTTGGTCCACCAAGGCCTATTGGATCTCCCGGTTGCGAACCATTTTAATACCCCTTCCCAAGCCCACACTGATCTTTCTATCCGAGACGTCTTCCATTGCCACAGTGAGGCCACACGCAAACTGGAGGAACAGCACCTCATATTCCACTTGGGTAGCTTACAACCCAACAGTATGAACTGGAATTCTCCAATTTTACATATCCTCTAACTAACCCCTCCCCTCCCTTTCTCCCCCACAAACCCCTTATGCTCCCCCCTGTCCCTCCCCTGTGCCCCACTTGGTGATCCAACTATTTCTCCCCAACTATTTCTACCCCTCTCCCCCCCCCCCCCCGGCTTCATAATCCACAACTTTTCAAACCTGTCTCACACCTACTGTTCTTATATCTGACCTTGGTTCCTACCATCTGCGTGTCAAAAAAAAACCCTTGCCTGTCTCCACCTATTACCTGCCACGTTTTGTCCTTCCTCTCCCCTGTTCCAGCTACCCTATTTTTGTAGGAGCTTTTTAACTGTAAATTGGCCTAAAGACACTTTAGGGCACGTTGACATCATGAAATAGGCCATTTAAATGTATATCTTTCACCTTTAAAAACTCATAAAAGTTACTTGATTAACAGATTGAGTTTAAAAAGAGGGAATTAAAAAAGAGTGTGGGAAACATAAGCGAATATGAATAAGGCTCAGGAAAGGAATGATTAATGAATAAAAGTGATGCAGGAAAGAGTGCTGGTGAGTTTAAACAAGCATTTGATTTATATAAAGCCTAACAAATTAAAACGTTCCCCCAGGGTAAGTAAAATAGTAAATAACAACAGTAATTGTATTTTGAGTATATTCTTTTTCTTAATTGAGTTAATTTAAAAAGTAGAGGCATATCAGAGCACTTCAGGCATACGAAAGCACATATGTGGGTAATGTGGAATCTTTCCATATGCAAGACAACACATGCAAGAAGTGTCATCAGCTTGAGGAGATGGCATCACTGGAGGTTGAAGATGACATCACTGGAGGTTGGAGCTGACATCACTGGAGGTTGGAGATGACATCACTGGAGGTTGGAGATGACATCACTGGAGGTTGGAGATGACATCACTGGAGGTTGGAGCTGACATCACTGGAGGTTGGAGATGACATCACTGGAGGTTGGAGATGACATCACTGGAGGTTGGAGATGACATCACTGGAGGTTGGAGATGACATCATTGGAGGTTGGAGATGACCACTGGAGGTTGGAGGTGATCTAATCGAAGGTTGGAAATTACATAATCAGAGGCTGTAGATTACATCATCGGATGTTGGAGATGATGTCGCTGGATGTTGGAGATTACATCACTGGAGGATAGAGATGACATCATTGGAGGACAGAGATGACATCACTGGAGGTTGGAGATGACATCCCTGGAGGTGGGAGGTAACATCACTGGAGATTGAGTGTTTCTTAGTGGCCTGTTTCATGAGGTGAACACCCTGCAGGTGAAGGGAAAGCAGACAGAGGAGGAATAAATGACTACCAAACAGAGAAACAGGAGGAAGGTAGTCCAGTAAACTTCTTGTGTCATCGTACTCTCTAACCCGCATTCATTTCCGAATTTTGATGGGAAAGACTATCCTAAAGAGTACAACCACAGCCTGTCCTATAACACCGTGAGCGGAACAGCTGTACAAGCAAGGAGGAGAAAGGTCAAGAGCAATAGTTGTGGGAGGATTCTACAGTTAGATAGATTCTGCAGACATATCTGCAGTTGCAGAAGTGATTCCAGGATGTCATGTGATCTCCCTGGTGCCAATATTTAGGATATCACTGAATGCTGGAGAATCTGGAGGAGGAAGGTGAACAGTCAGAGGTTGGGGTCCATATTAGTACCAATGACAAAGATAACAAAAGATATTGAGATCCTGCTGGAAGATTTTAAGTAGCTTGCACAGAGAATGACAAGCAAGATTTTAAAGGCAGTAACCTGCAAACCACTCAATGTACTTCAGTGAAGGCTACACGATGGCGCAGCGGTAGGGTTGCTGCCTTACGGTGCCCAGAGACCCAGGTTCGATCCTGACTATGCGTGTTGTCCGTACGGAGTTTGTATGTTCCCCCTGTGACCGCATGTGTTTTCTCTGGGTACTCCAGTTTCCTCCCACACTCCAAAGACATACAGGTTTCTAGGTTAATTGGCTTTGGTAAAAATGATAAATTGTCCCTAGGATATAGGATAGCACTAATGTATCGCTGTTGTTTTTCAACCTGGGATGAATGTGTATTGTGGAATTCCCCAGGGATTAGTACCAGAACTGCTGATTTCCTTTGTATATATTAATGGTTTAGACATGGGTTTACAATTTCCAAATCTGCAGATGACAAAACACTAGGAGGGTTGGTAAATGGGAGGATAATTGTTGTGATTGTGACTGAGCCACTGCAGACCTGAGCTGGTGGATGTGCAAGGTTTTCATTCATCGCAACAAGCGGGCTTTTCTTAGAGACACTCTGAGTTAGAATCAGTCCAAACGCAAAGAAAATTGATGTTAACTACGCTAAAGATCAAAGATAACAACAGTTGATTCAATATAGTTTCAATAGCAATGATTGATTTTTACTTCAATATTTTGAGTCCAACAAACAATTCCAGCAAATTACATATTTGACTAACTTACATCGTTTTCAAATACCTTTGATGGTATGAAGTAATTCACATGGATACATGTGAGCTATTTTGTCCAAAAGAAGGGCCCGACAGGAAATGTCACCAATTCATTCCTTGCACAGATGCTACCTGACCCGCTGAGTTCCTCCAGCACTTTGTGAAGGTGTCTGATTCTTGGTTTTATGCAGGGTAATTAACATAACCCCATTATTTTACCTTTGGTTGATGCGTATATCTCATAGTCATCTCGACCTGAATCCATTCCCTCAGGTAACGATGCTGCCTGACCCGTTGAGTTCCTCCAGCACTTTGTAAAGGTAGCTGATGCCTGTTTTTATGTAGGGTAATGGAATGGAATACTTTATTCTCACATGTGAAATTCTTCGCTTGCATACACAATGTATACAAATAGCGGCCACCTATGGTGTTGACAAAGTTACAAAGCAGGCCGGCTCCTCCTGTTGTTCTCCCCCACCCCTCCCCTCACGTCGATCCCCCCACGCCGGGTCCCCACTGTCCTTTGTTCCACCTCCCCCTCATTGTCTATTGCTCTTCCCCCTCCCTCACGGTAGTTCCCCCCACGCTGGGTCCCCCATTGTTCTTCCCCTCCCCCCTTCACGGTGGTGATTAACATTGCCCCCATTAGTTCATCTTTGTTTGATGCATACATCTCATAGTTGTCGTGACCCGAAACATCACGTATCCATGTTCTTCAGAGATGCTGCCTGACCCGCTGAGTTACTCCACCATTTTGTGTCCTTTCATTTCATAGTCATGTCATTTTCTTAAACGTATCTCTTGAGCACTCTCTTGCGGTGGGCCGGTAGCTTAAATTCTATATACACGACCCGCTTACAGAGCTATCCTTTTAATTCCAAAACTGATTAATGCTTGTAGTTTAAATTTGAACAGGTTTACTTTTTTTATTTATATTAATGCCTGCTCTCCATATAATTCCTGAAGGATGTCTTCCTGTATGTAACAGTCCGTAGCAGTAATTAACCACAAGGCACTGTACAAAGTACGAGTGGAATGGACAGTATCACAAAATGCTGGAGTAACTCAGCGGGTCAGGCAGCATCTAGGAGAGAAGGAATGGGTGACGTTTCGGGTCGAGACCCTTCTTCAGACTGATGTCAGGGGGGCGGGACAAAGGAAGGATATAGGTGGAGAGAGGAAGACAGTGGGAGAACTGGGAAGGGGGAGGGGAAGAGAGTGCCAGAGGAACAATCTAAAGTTGGAGAAGTCAATGTTCATACTGCTGGACTGTAAGGTGCCCAAGCGAAATATGAGGTGCTGTTCCTCCAATTTCCGGTGGGCCTCACTATGGCAATGGAGGAGGCCCGTGACAGAAAGGTCAGACAGGGAGTGGGAGGGGGAGTTGAAGTGCTCAGCCACCGGGAGATTAGGTTGGTTAAGGCGGACTGAGCAAAGGTGTTGGGCGAAACGATGGCCGAGCCTCGAGTGGAATGGACAAATAGCTGGCAGATTAAATTGAATGTTAAGAAATGTAAAGTGTTAAACTTTGCTGGGAAAAATCAGGAGAGACATCTAGTGGGCACAATGGTAGAAGGAGTGGATAAGGTGAAACTGTTCCCTTCAATAAGAAAATGGTGACAGGAAGAAAAATAATGAAACTGCAACTGGTTGGGGTGTGAAATGTTTTGACTGAGGTATTGGTTTAGGCTTCTTCAATTATAGTGCTCAAAAGCAAACTCAAGAAGTATTTGGAAGGAAAGTATTTGTGAGGCTATTGGAGAATAGACTTGGAATTGCTATAATGTTCCAGGTTCAGGTTCAAGTTTATGATCATATACAGAATATGATGAGGTACTGGTACAATTAAAGATCCTACTTGCAGTAGCAATCACAGACGCAAAGACTCAAACACACAAAAAGAAATTAATCATAAAGTATCCATAATTAACCCTGAAATACAGAAAGATTGAAGGCTGCAAAAAAAAAAAGACATTTGTGCAAAAGTATGTAGAAAATAACAGCTGTCCACTGTAATGTAAGAGGTTGGTCTGTCGTGTTATGTTGGCCAGGTAGGATTACGGTTGTGCAGGTTTGTTCAAGAACCTGACAGTAGTAGGAAAGTAGCTGTTCTTAAGCTTGTTGGTGTGTTACTTGGGGCTTCTGTACCTCTCCTGCCTGATGGTAGCAGTGAGAAAAGGGCATGGACTGGAAGGATGGTGGTGATCCTTACTGACAAATCCCACCTTCTTGAGGCACAGCTTCATGTAGATGCTTTTAATGGAGGGGGGGGGGGGGCTGTGGCCACGATGAAGCTGCCTGAGACCACCACTCTTTTAAGCCGATTGCAAAATTATTACAAAAACCCAGTACAGACCAAACAGGCTGAATTATGGAAATGGTCAGCAGGTCAGGCAGTGTTTGTGGAAAGAGAAACAGAGTCAATGTTTCCGGTCGAAGATCTTTCATACAATTGGGAAGTAGACAAATGAAAATCATTAGGCTGTAAGGAATTTGCAGATGGGAATTACTTTAGTTTACTACACTCTCGGGATACAGCATGGAAACAGGCCCTTCGGCCCACTGAGTTCACACTGACCAGCAATCACCACGTACACTAGCACTATCCTACACGCTAGGGAACATTTACAATGTTTACTGAAGCCAATTAACATGTTTGTCTTGGAGTGTGGGAGGAAACTGGAGCATCTGGAGAAATCCCACGCTGTCACAGGTAGAACGTACAAACTCCGTACAGACAGCACACATAGTCAGAATCGAACCCGGGTCTCTGGCGCTGTCCCTCTGAGATATCCGCACTCTTCCTCTCTAGCTTATTGTTCATCCCATCAAAGACTCAGTGTGGTCTACTGTCTTACATTCTCATACTTAGTGTGATGGTGCCTAATGTATAGGATTGTCACTAAACAGTATGCAAAATATAAACAATTTCATCGTACTTACAGTAGGTACACGACACTAAAACACCATTGAACCGTTGAGTTTTATCACACCACCAGTGGCAGCAGCTCCTACTCTGAACTCTAGAATTCTCTTTCTGACTTATTTTCCTCTGTACCTTTCAGATTTTGACTAAAACCCACTTCTGTGAACGTCTTTGATTATCTGCCCTTGTATGTGGCTTGATTTCACATTGTATTTGAAAAGACTCCATCTGTGTTAAAATGTTACATTTTCTTGTGAAAGTTGCTGAATAAATTCCAGACTGCTTCATTCTTGTCTCATCTTGTAATTTTCACATCAGATCAGCGAGAGTGCTCCGGATGTTGAAAGTTTACATCGGACGGGTTTTCTTGCTCAGCCCAAAGCCCATGTTAAAGCACCTTCGAAGGAGTCCCACCTATGGGACTATCCCTACTGGGACAATGAGATAAGTGAGGCAACTAAGAACTATTCCGCATCCGAGAGGATTTTGAAATTAGCAAGTAAGAACATAACATATACAAGTCACACTATCCGCTTCACCGGACCAACAGAGGTCTTGGGGTTGGGGAGTGGGGGGGGGGGGGGGGGGGGGGGGGGGAGGGGGGTGGTGTGGGCAAGATACTGGCCCGCAAAGTCAGTCGCGGATGTTGGCAACGGGAATGGATTTGCCAGATTGAGCTGGGCCAGAGTTCGAAAGCCCTGGCCGCAGGTGACAAATTCGTCCCGCCGACCAGCGGCACCTCAAGTGCCGATGAGGTTGAGACCGGCCACCTCACCCAGACTAGGCGCCATATTATCGGGGGGGACTTCCGAGGGGGGGGGGGGGATTTCAAGTGGACCCTTGTCATTTTGTCCGGATTAAAGGAGGTGCCAGACCACCAATTGCCGGAAAATCAGTGATGGACCTGTGGGACTAACTGCTTCTGCTTTAACGTGCATTGGATATAACACGATTGATAAACACTAGGATTTTTTTTCTATTGCATGGCCCTAATACTTTTTAATGTGAAAGATGGACACAAAATGCTGGAGTAACTCAAATAGTCTGAAGAAGAGTCCCGACCCAAAACGTCAGTTTCTCCAGAGATGCTGCCTGTCCCGCTGAGTTATTCCAGCATTTTGTGTCTACCTTCGGTATAAACCAGCATTTGCAGGTCTTTTCACATATCCCTTTTTATTACATTAGGTTATAATGCAATATTTATTGGGAACTAGAGAACCACTTAAAAGTTACTTTGGAAATATATTTTGAAAAAAACTTTCTACCTAACCATTCAAGTCTTTCTCATTTCCCCTAGTTCTACAAAGTAAATAATACTTTATATTTTATAGAGCCCAAGGGAGACTACGAAGGCTACACTTTCGGCAAATCATTGGAGGAACCAATATCAAACCATGTATTAAACTACTCAGCCACTGAAAGAATTCAAGGGCTTGCTGTACCGAAGGCCCATGCTGCAGAGGTCAAAACTGAAAATCCATTCATGATTTCCGAGTCTGCGAAAAATGTTAATGCAACTGCAAGACTGGTGCAACTTGCCACTCCAATTCCAAGAAAAGTGACGCAGAAGAAGTTCGGATAAATTCACTCCTGTCAACAAAAAACCTTCCAAAGCATCCTTTGCCTTTGTACAATTGGGTTGCGCCTGCCGCCTCTGTCTGCTGAACTGATTAAACTGAAGGTTTGGGGATATTTTTTATGCAGCCTTGTTGAGTTACCGTGATGCATCTTGAATATATACAGTAGGCACTGCACTGGTGGAGCAGAAGAACTATCAGTCGGAATAAGCCTTTCAGTCTCTCATACCTACACTGTCATTCAATGCTTAGTTTAGTTTAGTTCAGTTTAGAGATACAGCATGGAAACAGGCCCTTTGGCCCACCATGCTGACCATCGATCACCCACTCGCATCAGTTCGATGCTATCCCACATTCTCATCCACTCGATACACTTTAGAAGCAATTTATGGAAGCCAATTAACCCGACAAATCTGCACGTCTTTGTGTTGTGGGTGGAAACCGGCGCACCCGGTCTGTGTGGCTGATCGATACTCGGTGGGCCGAAGGGCCTGTTTCCATGCTGTATCCCTAAACAGAACTGAACACCCGGATGAAACCCACACGATCACAGGGAGAACATGCAAACTCCATGAGAGCACCCAAGGTCAGGATCAAACCAGAGTTTCTGGCACTGTGAGGCACTGTGAGGCAACAGTTCTACCAGCTGCCCTCCAGAGTGATCTTTTACCTCAGTACCACTTTCCTGCATCAACACCATAACCCAATTCTCTGCATATTAAACATTTCGGAACGTTTTTGAAGACAAAAAGGTGCCGGGATGCATGTCAGTTAAAAATTAAGCGACATTTATCATTTTTTTTCTATCAATATAACCTCCTCTTCGGTTTTGATTTTGTGACCAATCAACTTCTAAACTAATTGTCTAATAACTAAAAAGTATACAATCAACACAGGTTAAAAAATGTTTACATTTCAGAGGTGCTGGAATGTCAAATCATTACAGAGGAGAGACTTTATCTGTGATAATGTGCACAGGTCTTGTTAATTAAGGAATTATAGTTAGGAAGACTACTGGTGGAAAAACACTGGAAATCTTTTAGTCTCCATCTAGAATATCTGCAGTTGATGAGCTGGGTAAAGAACTCCAAAGATTTACTACCTTCTGGGTGACAAACATTCTCCGCTAAATCCTGAATGGTTGATTCCCTATTTTCAGGTGGTGACCCTTGACTCTGGACAATGAAGCCAGGGGAGACCATACACTTGCAGATACCCTGTAAACCCATGCAAGAATTTCATACATTTTGATGAGATCTCTCTTCTTTATGCAAGAGATTATATGTCTGGCCTGTTTGGTCTCTGTGGTGCAGTGGGGCGGCCTCACAGCACCAGAGACTCGCGTTCAATTTTGACCTTGGGTACTGTCTGTGTGGTGTTCAAACGTTCTCCCTCTAACCTCTCGGGGTTACGGCTGGATGCTCCAGTTTCCTACCACATCCCAAAAAAGTGTGGGTTTGTATGTCAATTGGCATCTATAAATTGCCCCTGGTGCAATAAAACATAGAAACATAGAAAGTAGGTGCAGGAGTAGGCCATTCGGCCCTTCGAGCCTGCACCACCATTCAATATGATCATGGCTGATCATCCAACTCAGTATCCTGTACCTGCCTTCTCTCCACACCCCCTGACCCCTTTAGCCACAAGGGCCACATCTAACTCCCTCTTAAATATAGCCAATGAACTGGCCTCAACTACCTTCTGTGGCAGAGAATTCCACAGATTCACCACTCTCTGTGTGAAAAAAAACGTTCTCATCTCGGTCCTAAAAAACTTCCCCCTTATCCTTAAACTGTGACCCCTTGTTCTGGACTTCCCCAACATCGGGAACAATCTTCCTGCATTTAGCCTGTCCAACCCCTTAAGAATTTTGTAAGTTTCTATAAGATCCGCCCTCACTCTTCTAAATTCCAGCGAGTACAAGCCGAGTCTATCCAGTCTTTCCAGTCTAGTCTATCCAGTCATATGTGGGATAACATAGAACTAGTGAGAACAGATCAATGGCCTCGGACAGCTGAAAGGCCTGAAAGGCTGAAAGGCCTGAAGCTCTAGATTTAAACTAAACAGACCCACCATCTAGAAATCAATGTGGTAAACCTACTCCACACTTCATCTTTCACAGGTTTATAATTCCTTAAGTAACAAGTATCTCCTCTAATTCAAAAAAGATGCCCCCGCTCTTGTACACAAAACTTCTTATCATACTGCCACTCTAACTATTTGCTGTTCCTACATATTTACTTCTTTTTTTTTGTGTGTGTAAACATAAGCAAATTAAGTCTCTCTGAACACCAGTATCTTTCAATCTCTCACTATTTAAAAATACTGCATCTTTCTATCACTTCTATCTTTTATTCTTGTGTGTTATATCCCATCCAGCACAAGCTTGCCCATTCAGTTAGCCTGTCTATATTCCCTTGAAGCCATTTGCATTCTACTCATCGTTCAAGAAAAACTGAAGAAGCAAAGAAAAAAATAATTCTGAGGCAGCATAATAGAAGTTCTCAAAATTATGAACTTGCTTGAAAGGATAAATGCAGGCAGTTCGTAACCAATAGTTTTGGATTCCCTGCAAATTCCTAACATGTCTTCACCACCACCATTCCCTGGACTCCACATGGACTCCAGTTGACTCATTTAGTCATACAATGTATGAATAGCACTTCGACCCAACTTGCCCACACCAACCAACTTGCCTAATCGACACGAGTCCCACCTGCCTGCGTTTGGTCCATATCCCTATCCTATCCATGTAACTGTACAAATATCTTTTAAACGGTGTGATAGTACCTGCCTCAACTTCCTCCTCTGGCAACTTGTTCCATAAACCCACCACCATTTGTGTAAAAAATTGCCGCTCATGTTCCTATTAAGTTTTTCCCCCCTCACCTTAAACCATTGCCCTCTGGTTCTTAATTCCCCAACTCCGGTTAACAGATTCTGTATATTTACCCTATCTATTCCTCTCATGATCTTAGACACCTCGATAACATTACTGTTCATCCTCCTGCGCTCCAAGAAATAAAGTCCTAACCTACTCAACCTCTCCCTGTAGCTCAGACTCTTGAATCCTGACACCATCCTTGTAAATCTTCTCTGCACCCTTTCTAGCTTAACAACATCTTTCCTGTAACAGGGTGACCAAAACTGAGCACAATACTCCAAATGTGGCCTCACCAATGTCTTGTACAGCTGTAACATAATCTCCCAATTTCTATACTCAACACTCTGACTGATGGACGCCAATGTGCTGAAAGCCTTCTTGACACACACATTCTACCTGAGATGCTGCCTGACCTGTTGAGTTACTCCAGCATTTTGTGAATAAATACCTTCGATTTGTACCAGCATCTGCAGTTATTTTCTTACACTACCTGTGACAACACGTTCAAAGAACTATGTTCCTGTACTCTGAGATCCCTTTGCTCTACAACACTCCCCCAGAGCTCTGCCATTAACTGTTTATGTCCTGCCCTGATTTGACTAATTAGTACTGGAGTGCCACCACTCTGCAGCTTCCCAGCTTTATACTGAGAAACCTGCCTATTTAAGTGCTTGCTTAAACTCAATACAAGTCTAGTGACTTCATCCAATTTGCAGCAATGGGAGCTGCTATGAAGTAGAACAGTAGGTCTCTGGTAATTAACTTTTTTTTTTAATGTGCCTTAATTAATAGGTATTTAAGTATTTTAGAGACACAGGGGACTGCCGATGCAGGAATCTACAGAAAAGATAACCTGCTGGAAGAACTCAGTAGGTCAAGCAGCATCTGTGGAGGCAGAAACTTGGTCACTGTTTGAGTCAAAACGGACATCAGGACTCTTCACGCCATTGACCCCATCTACGGTGCACTTCACGCTGCCTCGGAAAAGCAGCCAACATAATCAAAGACTTGTCCCACCCTGGTCATTCCTTCTTCTCCCTGCTCCCATCTGGCTGAAGGTATAGAAGCTTGAAAGTGCGCACCACCAGACACAGAAACAGCTTCTTCCTCCCCCTTCAGCTTCTGAATGGTCCTTCCATAAGCGGGGGTACTGTCTGATTCACCTCCACCCTATTCCATACATTGGACGTTGTCTATGGAACTGATGTCCTACAATGTGCTACAACGCAGAGAACTGTATTTTGCACTCTGTATCTTCCCTTTTGCTCTATCTTTTGTACTTGAGTTTGACGTGACTGTGTTTACAGTATGTATGGTATATTTTATCTGTTTGGATGGCATGCCAAACCTTTTTACTGTAACTCGGTACACATGACAATAATAAACCTAAATCTAAACATAGTCTTGATGCCAGATACTGACCTGAAATGTTGACTTTCTCTTTGCCTCCACAGATGCTGCTTGATTTGCTGAGTTCCTCCAATAGTTTTTGTTTTATGGCTTTAGGTGTCTTGCAGTGCTTTAAGATTTTTGTTGATTTTCTGAATAATTCTCAAACTTCGTAACTTTGAAACAGCATGTTTGAATTTTCATTACGTTTGAGTGATTTTTAATATTGGTGAAAATGTACAATCATTAAAGCCGTGGCATTTAAGAGACATTTGGTTGGACATTCAGTATGGATATGCAGGGAACGGAGGGATATGGATTATGAGCAGGTAGATAAGAGATGGACACAAAAAACTGTAGTAACTCAGCGGGTCTGGCAGCATCTCTGGGGAAAAAGAATAGGTGAAATTTCGGGTTGAGACCCTTCTTCAGACTGAGAGTCAGTGGAAAGAGGAACGAGAGATATAGATGGTACTTAGGACAAATGAATGGAAGATATGCAAAAAGCAATGATAATCAAGGACATGTAGAGTCCACAGTGGTCCATTGCCTTGCATCATGTTTGGCACAGACATAGTGGGCCGAAGGGCCTGTTCTTGTGCAGTATTGTTCCGCGTTCTACATTCTTGGGCCACGTATTGTCAGGAATATCCACCTTGACCTGCTTGCCATGGGTGACCCTGCCAGGAGCACAGCTCCAGATGGTTTAGCTCTCAGGATCTTCGGCACATCCTTGCTTCTCCACCATGACAAGGTGGTGACCCTCCGAATTTATTAACAACAACACCGCATTTGGAGTATTGTGAGCAATTTTGGGCTCCATATCTGAGGAAAGACGTGTTGGCTCTGGAGAGGGTAAAGAGGAGGTTTACGAGCATAATCCCAGGAATGAGTGGGTTAACATATGATGAGCGTTTGACAGCACTGGGTCTGTACTCGCTGGAGTTTAGAAGGATGGGGGGAGGGTGGGGAGACCTCATTGAACCTCACTGAATAGTGAAAGGCCTGGATTGAGTGGATGTGGAGAGGAGAGGATGTTTCCACGAGTGAGAGAGTCTAGGACCAGAGGTCATAGCCTCAGAATTAAAGGACGTTCTTTTAGGAAGGAGATGAGGATGAATGTCTTTAGTCAGAGGGTGGTGAATCTGTGGAATTCAGTGCCACACAAGGCTGTGGGGGCCGTCAATTGATATTTTTGAGGCAGAGATAGGTAGATTCTTGATTTGTATGGGTGTCAAAGGTTATGGGGAAAAAGCACGAGAATCAGGTTTGGAGGGAGAGATAGATCAGCCATGATTGAATGGCGGAGTATACGATTGGCCGAATGACCTAATTCTATTCCTATCACCAATGAACCTATGAACCAACCACTATATTAGGCAGTAAATAGACTTGAAATAATGAACAGTGGTTTCTGATACTCATAATTAATCCCTTACAAGAATTTCACATTCTCAGTGGATGTTTGTTGTGAAATTGACAGCCCATCTGTCTCCCACTTGCTGTTGCTTTGGTACTTATGTTTAAATAACAGCAAAACGATTAACCTCTTGAGTATACTGACTGCAAATGTTGACCATCCGTAATTTAAAGAGCGAATTATGACAAGGCTAATCTACGAATTGCCACAGACTTACTGGAGGATCAATATAAATCACACCAGTCGTAAATCCAAATAACCTTTTCTTTTTCTCGCTCTCTCTGCAAGTAGATGTGACTGAGTCCAAGAAATAAAATGAACAGCCACAATTTATTTTTTTTGGTGTGTTTTTTACGTGTAAAATGCTGAGGGGTGGCCACAGAATGGCTTGACGTCATTTCTGACTAACCACTGACTTGGTTTCTATGGTGAGACGACTTGTGGGTGTTACTTTGCTGCAGTGAATCACTTCAACTAAAAATGAAGTAATGTATCTCGCACAATGAATGAACATGGTCTGACTGTCTGCTGGGAAAAAAAACGGTCAGGCGTGAGTAGTAGTGTAATCTGATCCTTAAAGATCAGGAGAGTGCGAGTTGAAAATTTCAGTGAAGCAGACAGATTGTTCTGACAGTCAAAATAAAAGGCAGGTTGATGTGATCGTCTTTTTGTGTTGTGGCACGTTTTGGATGCGGATCCTTTTTTTAGCTGGATTATTTATTACTCTTTTCCCAGCCTTTCAATGCCACCTGATGAGTTAGAGAAAGATGCGACAGGATATTGGCTCTCCAACCTCTTTATCCCTCTAAGCTTCTAAAAGCTATAGTGTGTAAGAATCATGAGGTGATGAATACCCCAGATGTTACCTGCCCTGAACCACATTGACATGAGATAATAAACTCACTGGGGTAAAAGGGTTACAAATGTGAGCCTTGAGCCTCTGAGACATGTCAGTGAGTGGTAGCGCAGCGGTAGAGTTGCTGCTTTACAGCGAATGCAGCGCCGGAGACTCAGGTTCGATCCTGACTACGGGTGCTGCACTGTAAGGAGTTTGTACGTTCTCCCCGTGACCTGCGTGGGTTTTCTCCGAGATCTTCGGTTTCCTCCCACACTCCAAAGACGTACAGGTATGTAGGTTAATTGGCTGGGTAAATGTAAAAATTGTCCCTAGTGGGAGTAGGATAGTGTTAATGTATGGGGATCGCTGGGCGGCACGGACTTGGTGGGCCGAAAAGGCCTGTTTCCGGCTGTATATATATGATATATGATGATATGATATGACATGAGTCCCACCAAAGATACTAGAGGAGCAAGATGACCACTCCGTTGAAATCGCATATACTGAAGTGTAGTACGCAAAGGAGCGTAACGTCCGCCATTTTAGTAGGCAAAACCAGCCATTCACTATGCCTCTCGCAGTGTAATCAGTGTTCTGAAGGAATAGTATGTGTGATGATACCATAAAAATGCAGAATATATCTCATCTATCAATTCACAGATTTTTGTTATCATATCATATCATATATATACAGGCGGAAACAAGCCTTTTCGGCCCTCCAAGTCCGTGCCGCCCAGTGATCCCCGCACATTAACACTATCCTACACCCACTAGGGACAATTTTTTACATTTACCCAGCTAATTAACCCACATACCTGTACGTCTTTGGAGTGTGGGAGGAAACCGAAGATCTCGGAGAAAACCCACGCAGGTCACGGGGAGAACGTACAAACTCCTTACAGTGCAGCACCCGTAGTCAGGATCGAACCTGAGTCTCCGGCGCTGCATTCGCTGTAAAGCAGCAACTCTACCGCTGCGCTACCGTGCCGCCCATTTTTCATTTAAAATGTTTCTGCAAGTTTCTGTCTACTAAAATGGCGCCATGACATACTTTTTAGGGTCGAGTGGTCTATCTTGCTCTGCTCTATTATCTTTGATTCCCATTGAACTGACTATTATTGGCGGTGGACACACAAGAACCATTGTGGATGAAACAAGAATGCACAAAGACCCATGAAATTTAGTGGTGGTGACTGAAGGAGGAATGTTGGCAAGGCATGCAGAAAGTTTGCTGCTTAAGTTAGTTGTGAATGTTGCCCAGTCAATCACGCAGAGCAGACCCCCCACCATTGACTCCATAAACACTTCACGTGGCTTCAGGAAAGCAGCCAACATAATCAAGTGCCTGTTTCAACCCAGTCATTCCCTCACCTCCCTTTTCCCGTCGGGCAAAAGATAAAAAACTTGAAAGGATGTGTCACTAGATTCAAGAACAATTTCTCCTGCTCTATTATCAGACTACTGAACGGTTCACCCAGAAGCTAGGATATAGTCCCGATCTTCCAACCTACCTCATTGTGGACACTGGAAATTTTCTCTGAAACTGTAACGATACAATGCTGTGAGACTATATTCTGCTTTCTGGTATTTTTCACTTTGCACTATCCGTTCTTCATATGTATAGCTTGATTGTACTCATGTGTAGTACGATATGATTTGACAGGATAGCACGCAAACAAAGTTTTTTCACTACATTTCAGTATATGTGACAATAATAAACCAATATCAATAGCAATACCAGCTGGTTCGCATTCACATGAATAGCACCTTAGTTGAATATCTCCTCTGACGAATAACACAATTAAAGAGGCATCCTTTAGACAATAGACAATAGACAATAGGTGCAGGAGTAGGCCATTCGGCCCTTCGAGCCAGCACCACCATTCAATGTGACCATGGCTGATCATTCTCAATCAGTACCCCGTTTCTGCCTTCTCCCCATACCCCCTGACTCCGCTATCCTTAAGAGCTCTATCTAGCTCTCTCTTGAATGCATTCAGAGAATTGGCCTCCACTGCCTTCTGAGGCAGAGAATTCCACAGATTTACAACTCTCTGACTGAAAAAGTTTTTCCTCATCTCCGTTCTAAATGGCCTGCACTGAACTTCTCTGAACTACACTGGAAAACCACACAATAACAGAGTGCCCTGACACAAAATTTTAAAATGACAAATATGCCAACAAATTGTACCAAATAGTTGAGGGGGTGGCAATAGAGTATTAAGAATGGGAATTTGCTTGTACAGGCATTAAACAATAATGCACAATCTCTGTTTCTGAATGTCTCAAAAGTGACGCAGACTAACGGGGTTTTGTGTGCGATTGTTTTTGATGGTCGGCATGGACTTGGTGGGCTAAAGGGCTTTTTCCATGCTGTATTTCTCAACGACTCTATGACACAAGTTGACGTAAGTGGAGAGACTGTCTTTTCCTCAATTTGTTGCAGCTGAGTCTAGTTTCGCTTTCTCGCTTTGAACACCACTGTGGCAGCAGGGATAGATTTTCATCTTTTATCAACCACTTATTGAATTTCATAAACTTCTTTTTAATTTCATGCTGAACATAGTGCAGAAGCTTGACCTCTGATGCAGCTGAATAACTCTCCTGTACAGCGTAGATGGTTGGAAAAAGAAGTTCTACCCACATGTCATTTGTTGGTAAGATAATCCAAGGTAGAATCATGAAATCATAAGATCATAAGCGATAGGAGTAGAATTAGGCCATTCGGCCCATCGTCTACTCTGCCATTCAATCATGGCTGATCTATCTCTCCCTCCAAACCCCATTAGACAATAGACAATAGGTGCAGGAGGAAGCCATTCGGCCCTTCGAGCCAGCACCGCCATTCAATGTGATCATGGCTGATCATTCTCAATCAGTACCCCGTTCCTGCCTTCTCCCCATACCCCCAATCCGCTATCCTTAAGAGCTCTATCTAGCTCTCTCTTGAATGCATTCAGAGAATTGGCCCCCACTGCCTTCTGAGGCAGAGAATTCCACAGATTTACAACTCTCTGACTGAAAAAGTTTTTCCTCATCTCAGTTCTAAATGGCCTACCCCTTATTCTTAAACGGTGGCCCCTTGTTCCGAACTCCCCCAACATTGGGAACATGTTTCCTGCCTCTAACGTGTCCAACCCCTTAATAATCTTATACGTTTCGATAAGATCTCCTCTCATCCTTCTAAATTCCAGTGTATACAACCCTAGTCGCTCCAGTCTTTCAACATATGACAGTCCCGCCATTCCGGGAATTAACCTAGTAAACCTACGCTGCACGCAAGAATATCCTTCCTCAAATTTGGAGACCAAAACTGCACACAGTACTCCTGCCTTCTCCCCTTAACCTCTGACACCCGTACTAATCAAGAATCTATCGCTACCTTAAATACTGTATATCTACTGACTTTGCCTCCACAGCCTTCTGATTTCAAACCACAGAGTTGCAAAGCACAAATCTGCACCACGGCCGCAGAGCTAATGGTCCATGAAACAAGGTACTTTCCCAAAGAATTAAGCAAAATATGCCAGATTATGTTTCAAAAAGGAAATCACGTACCACTATAAATGAAGAATAAGATTAATAACTTCAAAACGTGAATGAAAAAAATCAAGCCAGGTCTCTCATCTCCTGCATTTATTTTAAAAGGGAAAAAACCCAATAATATTTGGAAAAGAAGAATATTATTTCCCATTTGATATTCTCCAGAGAGAAATGACACTTTGCTGGAGTATCTTTTGGTTATTTTTTTTAATGTGAATATCACGCATATGTGAGACATGACACTGAATTATAGCTTTCTGTGTATATCCATGTGGGAAATTGGGCAGTCATCCAAGACAAGTACATCCATTTTACATTCAGTTGGACTTCTGTGAACAGAGCAAGCTGCATGTGGCATAGTCTAACTAATGGTAATGTTTAATACCAATCTGAAGGCAACATCACCTTGCGCAACATCTCTTAATGTAGGACCATCAACATAAGAAGCTAGAAGTCCCTATCAATGAAAACGACTCTGTTCCTCATTGGCTGGTGTTACAGTCAACCTTACCTTTGGCACACCCATAATATTAATATTCCTGGAAAGTGCTAGCCCAATCTTCAATGTCAGGGCATTCTTTGGTCAGAGGGTGGTGAATCCGTGGAATTCTTTGCCACAGAAGACTGAAAAGGCCAAGTCAGTGGATATTTTTAAGGCAGAAATAAATAGATTTTTGATTAGTACAGGTGTCAGAGGTTATGGGAAGAAGGCAGGAGAATGGGGTTAGGGGGGAGAAAATAGATCAGTCATGATTGAATGGCGGAGTGGACTTGATGGGCTGAATGGCCTAATTCTACTATCCCTTATGATGTTATGACCTTATGACCCACGGAGTTCCTCCAGCGCTTTATGTTTCTTTTTTTGTAAACCAGCATCTCCAGTTCCTTGTTTCTTCACATTAAGGGAATATTGATCTGGAATTTGCAGTCAGCAGAGGACTGGTGTTTAAACCTACCTGCAGGAATTTACCTGCAAAGCTCCATTGGAATCTGGGGCATAGACCCCTGATCTGTCAATGTCAGTTGTGTTCGGGGTCAACTCGGGAGTTCCTGTTCAACCAGCAACTCATCAACTTGTCTGAGTGGCGCCCACAATGGCCGCATTGCCAACAGTCTGTCTCATCCCTTCCTTTTTCGTTGTCTTTTAGTATGTGTTAAATGTATATTTTAATGTTCTTTATGTTATATGTGGGGGGGAGTGGGGGGAACATTTAAATCTTACCTCGACGGAGATGTGATTTTATTATATCTCCTTCCGAACTGCTGCCTAACATTGAGGAGCTGGCGGCCTCTGCTGGAGACCGACTTCAGTAGCTCCAACCGCAGGATCCTGCGGACTTAACATCGTGGAGCTGGTGGTCCGTGTCGGGGATCGACCTCGGAGCTCCAACCGTGGGGGCCTGTGGACTTTAACACAGTGGAGTTCGCGGTCCATGGTTAGAGACCAGCTTCGGGATCTCCAAGCCGCCCCGACGCGAGAGCTTCGATCGCCCCGATGCAGGGGCTTCGATCGCCGGCTGCGGGAGCTTCGATCGCCACGACTGCGGATGGTTTGACTGCTCTAACCGTGAGAGAATAAAGAGGGAAGAAGTTTGGACTTTATTGCCTTCCATCACAGTGAGGAATGTGGAATCCGCTGTGGTGGATGTTCATGGTAAGTTTTATTTTGTTGTGTGTCTTGTTGCTTTTTTTCTTAGTATGACTATATGGCAATTTGAGTTTCACAGTAACTTTAAATTGGTGCATATGACAATAAACTGACCTTTGAACCTTCGAAGTCTCCCCTCAGCTTCCAGAAAAGACATGAAGTTTGTCCAACCTTTCCTTACAGCTAATCCCTCCAATCCAGGCAGCATTCTGATAAATCTCCCCTCAACTCTCTTCAAACCTTCCACATCCTTCTTGTAAAGGGACAAATCAGAACAAGCCACATTACTTCAAATGCGGCCGAACTGAAGTCATGTAAAGCAGCAACATGACTTCCTGACCCTTATAATCAATGCACCGATCAATAGAGGCAAGCATACCATACGCCTTTTTTACTACTCTATATACTTGTATTGCCACTTTTAGGGAGCTATGGGCTAGGAGCTCAAGATCCCTCTGTACATCAATGCTGTTTAGGGCTTTGCCATTAACTGTAAACGATCCATACATTCGACCTCCCAACACCTCACACTTGCTCGGATTAAACGCCATCTGCCATTTCTCTACCCTTTTCTGCAGCTAATCTGTATCCCACTACATACATGGACAGCTTTCCTCACTGTCCACCAATTTTGATGTTTTCTGCAAAACTTACCCATACACATTTCCAGCAAAGTCATTTATATATATATCACAAATTGCCTTATTCAAGCCATTTGGTGCAGTTGGTGATTGACATTTGAAGATGCACTCATTTACTTTGACCATGATGTGAAATTATTTGGTTTTCCATCGTACGACATAGAACTCATTGCTCACTTACATTGAACATCATAACTACCTTCTCATCATGCCTTCAAAATATAATAATTAATAATGCAAATTAATAATCAGAATGCAAGGTAACAATGGTGAATTCAAAGACATAATCCTTAGAAGATCATGGTTGCTGAGAGCAGTATTCAAGAGCTTGATGGTTGCTGGGAAGAAGCTACTCTTAAACCTGCTGGTTATGATTTTCAGGCCCCTGTACCATCTTCTTAATGGTAGTTGTGAGAACAGAGTGTGGTCATGGTGGTGTAAGTGTTTAACGGCATTGACTGCCTTTTTGAGGCAGCATCTCCTGTTGATCCATTCAATGGTGGGAGGTCGGTGCCCGTGATGGACTGGGGAACATCTACCACTCTCCATCGCCTCCTTCATTCCTGGGCATTCAAGTTGCCGAAGAAAGCCAAAGCAAAGTGTCCATTTAGCAATATAAATAGAAAATCCTGATAATATACTGCAGGGCAATTGGCATCTCTGGTGGAAGAACCAACCAATGTTCCAGGTCCGTCCTGAGCCGCTATCTGTTTTCGTCTCCACAGATGTGGAGTATTTCCAGAATATCCCTTTACTTCAGATGTTCAGCATCTGCAGTGTTTTTGCTTTTCAAATGCTGTTCATTTATAAAATCGTCCATGTCAGCGTTGTCACACCTAATTCAGTGTTGAAGAGGTCCGTCCCCTGCTGATGCTTGCTGCAGTTAGAGAAACATTTGCTGTGGGGAAATGTCATTCAATGAGAGTCTTTTAAGATGACTCAGAATTACAGATGAGCAAATGTTGTACTCAGATTTGTCAATTCTTAAATTTAATTTATATAAGTAAACATAGTATCGGAAGCAATTCTGTCATCTGCTGTGACCGTGACTGGTGACAGATGAGCATTACACAATTCGATGTGATGACTTTTACTTTGTTTTATGATTTACAAATATGTTCAAAATCACAAAAACAGCCTCTACTTCTTTGGAAGATTGAAGAGATTCAGTATGTCAACAAATACTCCATCAAACCTCTACGCCAGTGGTTCCCAAATGTTTGAAGAAGGGTCTCGACCCGAAACGTCACCCATTCCTTCTCGCCCTAGATGCTGCCTGACCTGCTGAGTTACTCCAGCATTTTGTGAATAAGTTCCCAAATGTTTCCTGGCCACCACCCCTTGGCTCCATAAACCTGTCCCCAGTGACCCTAACCTACCCAACCCTACCCTATAAAAACATTATTTACAATAGTTGTTTGCCCGATGAACTGGAAAGAAAATAACAATAAAATAAAAAAACAGTAAGTTAATTGCACAATTTTTCAAAATCCAATTTAAATTTTTTAGTTTAATTAATTTAACAGAGTTGATTAACTTGATCTAGTGATATCAGCTTTTCAAAGCCTGATAGTAATTTCTCAGGACCCTTAGGTACCACATTAAGTACCTACTTCATTGTTCAGTAAATTCTCAATATAATGGTTGGGATTGATGAAGTGATACCAGATTGCCAATGTCTGGTTTAATGTCACAGCAGGAGTCTTAAATCACCATGTTCAGTAATCCGGAGCCGATTTCTTTGCTTGGAGAGAATTTGGGTAGCCACACTAAAGGCCGGCATAGTGGCACAGTGGTAGAGATGCTGCCTTACATCACCAGAGACCCAGGTTCCATTCTTGACTATAGGTGCTGTTGTACGGAGTTTGTACGTTCTCCCTGTGACCGTGTGGGGTTTTTTTCGGATGCTCCGGTTTCCTCCCACACTCCAAAGATGCACTGATTTGTAGGTTAATTGGCTTTGGTAAAAATTGTAAATTGTCCCTCGTGTGTAATGTGAGCTGTGTAGTGTGTGCTAGTGTAATGGAGGGATCGCAGGTGGGTGCACTCAGTGGCCTGAAGGACCTGTATCTCTAAACTAAACTAAAAACCACATTCTACCAAATATGGAGTTGGAAATGCAACAAGGAGCATCTCCACCTCTGGCACCCCCCCTGCCACCCCCTTGCCTCTTAGCCCCCCCCCACCATCGTAGATAACCCCACAGACCCCAGGGGGCGGTATTACCCACTTTGAGATCCACCATTCTACAGGTTTACAATAACGAACATCCTGACTGGTTGCATCACGGCCCGGTTCACCAACTTGAACCAGTCCCAGTTCCAGACTGAGAGTCTGAAGAAGGGTCTCGACCCAAAACGTCATCTATCACTGTTACCCAGGGATGCTTCCTGACCTGCTGAGTTACTCCAGCACTTTGTGTCCTTTCGAGTATTAACCAGCAACTGCAGTTGTTTATTTCTACTACTCATACAATGATACCTTCCTCGGCTATAGCAGACAGTCGGCAATAACGGACACCATTCTCTCACCCCCCCCCCCCCCCCCCCGCATGGAGCATTATAATGAGGGTTTACTGTAATGCATTAAGCATGCATTAACTGCAAAGTAACAATATTCCACTCTATTCCAACATGGGAGTTTTTAGTGGCAATTCGCAATGCAAATCACCGCATCAACCACTAGATCTGTTCTATGATTTAGTTGTAGGAAGGTTGCAGATGCTGGGTTAAACCAAAGATAGACTCAAAATGCTGGAGTAACTCAGCGGGACAGGCTGCATCTCTGGATAGAAGGAACGGGTGACGTTTTGGGTCGAGACCCTTCTTCAGACTGAGTGACCTTTTACGCTCTTTAGACCTTTTTATTTCTAACTGCCGGCGTGACATCAACCGTCTTTTCCACTCGCCTTACCTACTTTAACCTCTCCCCCTCAGAACGTACAGCCCTCTGCTCACTCTGCAGCAACCCCGACATTATCATCAAACCCGCCAACAAGGGAGGTGCCGCGGTAGTCTGGCGCCCTGACCTCTATTGGGCTGAGGCCAGGCACCAACTCTCAGACACCTCCTACTTATCCTTGGACCATGATCCCACAGATGAGCACCAGGCCGTAATCTCACAGACCATTTCTGATGTTATCACTTTCGGTTGTCCGCCCTCCAAAATCTCCAACCTTATCGATCCCCAGCCCCGGGTGGCTCGGTTTTATCCATAAACAGAACTGCCCTGGCAGACCCATTGTTTCTGCTTGCTCCTGTCCCACTGAAATAATTTCCACATACCTCAAAATACTCAGTCTGAAGAAGGGTCTTCTATCCATTCCTTCTATCCAGAGATGCTGCCTGTCCCGCTGAGTTACTCCAGCATTTTGTGTCTATGTTCTACGGTATATATGCCTTTAAGAGGCAGGGAGAGCAATGAAGATGGGGGTGGCATACCTTTCAATGACCTTTGATGCTCTTTTATAAGCTGTTATGAGGAGATACTGTGCCACTAAATGGCACATTCTGCCACTACCCAAAATAGGAATTGTGAAAATAACCCCGCCAATAAAGAAAACACGATTCCAACTGCATCAGAGGGGAACTGTTCCTGTGAGTGGGTTACTCAAGCACCAAGAAGCACAGAATTAAAATTTTAGGTCAAAGATAGTGGAAAGTGTGAGGTTTTGTTTCAATCAGAGACTAGTTGGGATCCTGAATTCATAGTCTGTAAGGCTGGTGAAAATATGGTTAATCAGGACTATCAAAATGTAATTAGATAGCCACTTCAGGGGAATAATTTTGTATGGCTTTTGGGAAAGGATGGGTAATGGGACCACCGTGATTATTCTGTGTGAAGTAGCACAGACTCGAATGGCCGATTGGCCTCTACAGTGATCTTACTACTAGATGCAAGAACTTACAGCTATTGAAGCAGAATGACTCTTGTGTGGCACAAAAGGCGAATATTTGCACAAGTTTCACGACAATGAAGCTACTCTTGCCTGTTGATCGCTGTACACCCTGCAGCCTGTGTGTTTAAGCATTGCATACATGGAGAACTGTAAACTAATTTTGCAATCTCAATTAATAATTGAGTTTTAAAACGTGTGTGAGGGAAATTTTACTATGTAGCGTGTAAAAAAAAGTCCACAATGTGATACAATTTCCAATGCATAGGATGATAAGGGTAGAAGATAAACACAAAATGCTGGAGTAACTCAGCGGGTCAGGCACATCTCTGGAGAAAAGGAGTAGGTGATGTTTCGCGTCGTGACCATTCTTCAGATTGAGAGTCGGGGGAGAGGAAAACTAGAGGTATGAAAAGGTAAGATAAGGGTAGAAAGACTCGATTTTGCAAAACATCACCTATTCATTTCCTTCAAAGATGCTGCCTGACCCACTTAGTTACTCCCTCACTTTGTGTCATTTTGTTTGTTAACCAGCATCTGCAGTCCCTTGTGACCAAGTTATTTTGTTTTCCCAGTCTAAGTGCATGTGTCATGTCCTATTTTTTAAAGCAGCAATCCTCATTGCTGTGCATAGTTTTATGCAATTAAGAGTATGTTAATTGTTCTTTGGAACATGTGAACATCGCTGGGACATCCAGTTTAGTTTAGTTTAGAGATACAGCACGGAAACAGGCCCTTCAGCCCAACTAGTCCGCACCGACCAGTGATCCCCGCACACTTACACTATCCTACACTCACCAGGGACAATCTGGAATAGTAGCTGCAATATACGTACTTGCGAAGAGAAGGAGAGAAGATTGAGAGACAGAAGAAAGGGAGGGGAGATTATAAAGGTAGGGCGGTCGATGTCCTATATGCACATTTTTTAAAGGTTTTTGATAAGGCTTTTTGATAGGCTGATAAGGAGGGGTAGACCTCACGACCCTTGACAACAGCACATTGCACTGGCTACAGCGCCTGGAGGGCGTTACATAATTTCTGCTGCCTCAAACGCAAGAAGAAGAGGAAGATAAGGCTTTTAATCATGGTTTGGGAACAGCTCTGCCCAGGACAGGATGGCCCTGCAGAGAGTAGTGCGTTCGGCAGAACGCACCATGGGAACTACACTCGTCCCCCTGCAGGACCTATACATCCGGAGGTGCAGATCCAGAGCAAGCAAGATCATGAGGGACCCCTGCCACCCCAGGTCTCCCAGGTTCTACACACCGCTCTCTCTCATCTGGACAGCCAGGGGGGCTATGTGAGGATGCTGTTCATTGACTTTAGTTCAGCATTCAACACAATAGTCCCCAGCAGACTGGTTGAGAAGCTGCTGGAACTGGGGCTTAGCACCCCTCTGTGTGCCTGGGTCCTGGACTTTCTCACTGCCAGGCCCCAAGTGGTCAGGATGGGGGAACACACATCTAGCTCCCTCACCCTGAACATAGGATCCCCCCCAGGGCTGCGTCCTTAGCCCCCTACTGTACTCCCTGTACACACATGACTGTGGGGCCAGGTTCAGCTCAAACTCCATCATCAAGTTTGCTGATGACACTGTGGTGGTGGGCTGGATCTCCAACAACGATGAGCGGCGCTGCCCTAGCAGCTGCGGCTCACCTGCGGTCCATTTGTCTTTGTGTTTTTTTTGTCTTAATTGTAGTTGTGATGTGGTGTTTTTGTGTTTGTGTACTATGTGTGTATGTGGGGGGGAGGGGGGGAACTGTAAAATTGTAAATATGTGTCCCTTCCGAACGGAGACCCGACCTTTGTTTTCTGGGCCGTGTCTCCGTTCCAGCTGCGGCCTACCATCGGCCCAACTCCTGGAGCTGGCGGCCTCCAGGGCTCTGGTTCACAGAGCCCGTGGATCGGACTTACCATCACCGGAGCCGGCCGTCTTCGGAGGCTGCGGGAGCGGCTGCGACTCGCCTTAGGCTCGGGCCGCGTGGATGCCGACATCGGGAGCTCCGGCAGCGGCAGCGGGTTCGCCCGCCCCGGATCGCGGGGCTTGGGTCGAGGACATTTCACCATCCGGCGCGGCCTAAGATATGCCGCGGGATATTTCTCTGCTGGGCGGGGGCTTCAATGTCGGGAGCCACGACCGCCCCGACGTGCAGCAACAGCGGCAGCAGCAGCGTGTTCGCCCGCCCCGGATCGGACTTATCATCGGCGGAGCCGGCCGTCTTCGGAGGCTGCGGGAGCGGCTGCGATGCGACGCGCCTTGGGCTTGGCCCGCTGTGGACCGTCCGGTGTGGCCTGCAACCACAACAACCTGACTGCGGGCGAGGACAGCAGGAGAAGGGAAAGACATTGTGGCCTTCCATCACAGTGAGGAGAGGACTGGAGGAGACTCACTTGATGGATGTTTCTTTGATGGATGTTTCTTTTTTTGTGTGTTTTTGGGGTTGGGTAATTTGAATGCCTATTTAATGCTTTTATTGTTGGACTGTGTTTTGGAGGTTTTTTGGGGTTGTGTAATTTTAATGCTTATTTAATGCTTTTATTGTTGGACTGTGGGTGACTGAATTTCGTCCAATATTGGATGACAAATAAAGCTATCTTGAATCTTGAATCTTGAATCTTGAAGGCCTACCGGGAGGAGGTGGCTGATCTGGCACTCTGGTGTCAGGACAATAGCCTCCTCTTGAATGTCACTTAAAAGGAGCTGATTGTGGACTTCAGAAGGGCTAAACATCCAAGGACGTACACGCCACTCGAGATAAATGGGTCTATTGTGGATAGGGTGAGCAGTTTCAAATACTTGGGAGTCCGCATCGCAGAGGATCTGACGTGGGCAACGCACATTGCCGCACTGGTGGGTAAGGCTAAGCAGCGCCTTTACCACCTTAGACAACTGAGGAAATTCAGAGTGTCGCTGAGGATCCTTCATTGCTTCTACTCTGGGGCTGTAGAGAGCATCCTGTCCGGCAACATTACAGTCTGGTTTGGGAACAGCTCTGCCCAGGACAGGATGGCCCTGCAGAGAGTAGTGCGTTCGACAGAACGCACCATGGGAACTACACTCGTCCCCCTGCAGGACCTATACATCCGGAGGTGCAGATCCAGAGCAAGCAAGATCATGAGGGACCCCTGCCACCCCAGTAACGGACTGTTCCAGATGCTACGATCAGGCAAACGCCTCCGCTGTCACGCTGTGAAAACGGAGAGGATGAGACGGAGCTACTTCCCACAGGCCATCAGGACTGTCAACTTTTATAACCCCAGAGACTAAATTTTTGTCGACACTTTTTGTGCTATGTTTAGTAACTTATTAACTTTATTTATATGCTGTAATTGTAATTCTTTTTGTGCACAACCCGCAGGCATTGCCACTTTCATTTCACTGCACATCGAGTATGTGTATGTGACAAATAAATTTGACTTGACTTGACTTGACTATAGGTATACACAATAACACCATTGAACGTAACCAACTGAATATTCTTCATTAAAACGATATTGGGATAACTAAATATAAGGGACTGATAATCAGTAACCCTAATTCCTGTATAATTAAGAATTTTCTGTTGCTAATGATTGTAAATGATAGGGCACGTCCAGTGAACCTAAATGATTTTTTTGAAGAGTGCAAAGTGGCAATCAGTAACATGTTTATGAATGTTATTTAGTTAATACCATTTCATTATTATTCATACAACCATTTAATAAAGTCTCACTTAAGATACTGGATGAAGCTCACAGAACCGAAGGACCAGAACCATTAACTGGCTAAGAAACTGGCCAAACAGCAGGGGACAGAATGTGGAGAGGGTTGGTAGGTTTGCAAAGTGGCAGGCTGTGGTATCCCACATGCTATGTATTGGTGATACAACCGCACGGCATATTTCTTAATGACTTGTCTGATGTGAAGAAACAAATTTGCCATTAATACAAAAGTAGACCTCTTGTAAGCAATGTGAATGGAAGCATAGAAACATAGAAACATAGAAAATAGGTGCAGGAGGAGGCCATTCGGCCCTTCGAGCCAGCACTGCCATTCATTGTGATCATGGCTGATCGCCCCCAATCAATAACCTGTGCCTGTCTTCTCCCCATATCCCTTGATTCCACTAGCCCCTAGAGCTCTATCTAACTCTCTCTTAAATCCATCCAGTAATTTGGCCTCCACTGCCCTCTGTGGCAGAGAATTCCACAAATTTACAACTCTCTGGGTGAAAAGGTTTTTTCTCACCTCAGTTTTCAATGGCCTCTGGGCAGTCCCCTAAGCCCAGTCATCTTCAGGTGTTTCATCAACTGTCTGTACTTCATACGGTCAGAAATGGAGTTATTCACTGATGATTGCACAACTCAGGCTCAGCGATCATTTCGCTCAACACCTTCGCTCAGTCCGCCTTAACCAACCTGATCTCCCGGTGGCTAACTCCCCCTCCCACTCCCAGTCTGACCTTTCTGTCATGGGCCTCCTCCAGTGCCATAGTGAGGCCCACCGGAAATTGGAGGAACAGCACCCCATATTTTGCTTGGGGAGCTTGCAGCCCAACGGTATGAACATTGACTTCTCCAACTTTAGATAGTTCTTCTGTCCCTCTCCCCCCCCCCCCCCCCCCCCCCTCCTCCCAGTTCTCCCTCTAACTTCCTGTCTCCACCTATATCCTTCCTTTAGGTCCCGCCCCCCTGACATCAGTCTGAAGAAGGGTCTCGACCGGAAACGTCACCCATTCCTTCTCTCCTGACCTGCTGAGTTACTCCAGCATTTTGTGAATAAATACTGTTGATTTGTACCAGCATCTGCAGTTATTTTCTTACATTGCACAGTGTTCAATTCAATTTCTTACACAAATGAAGCAAGTTATGCATAAATGGAGCAAAATCCTGACAGTATTCATGCATAGTCTAATAGATGGTAGGTATTCACACCTGTTAAACAAAAAGTAATGACCATCTCCAACAAGAGGATGTCTACAGTCGCAGAGTCTCCCATAATTAACATCTTGGGGGACATCACTGACCAGAAACTCAACATGACCAGCCATATTAAATAATGTGAGTTCAAATACTGAATATCCTGCACTGAGTGTCTCATATCCTATCAACACACAACCATTCCATCTACAAGTGTAATGTCTCAGAATGTTGTGGAATGCTCTCCTCTTGTCTCGATGAGTACAGCGCCAACAACACTCAAGAAGCTTAATATTAACCAAGTCAAAGCAACCGAAGATAGACACAAAATGCTGGAGTAACTCAGCGGGACAGGCAGCATCTCTGGAGAGATGGAATGGGTGACGTTTTGGGTCGGGTTGAGTCTTGAAACGTCATCCATTCCTTCTCTCCAGAGATGCCGCCTGTCCAGCTGATAAACTCCAACATTTTGTGTCTATCTTTGGTTTAAACCAGCATCTGCAGTTCCTGCCAAGTCAAAGCAACCCGCTTGTTTGAAGCCCCATCCACCACCTTAAACATCCATTCTCTCCATTGCCAGTGTACATTGATCGTAGTTTGTGCCATTTACAAAATGCACCGGAGTTACTTGCCCAACTTACCCCAAAAGCACCTCACAAACACGACCAGTACCACAAAAATTGGCTAGGGCAGCAGAATCGTGGGGATACCACCTCACACAGATCAAGCAACATCCTGTTCCGAAAATATCTTTGTTATCACTAAGTCTAAATCTGTGAACACCCGATCCAACACCACTGTGGGTGGCCTTTCACCACAAAGACCGAGAGATTCATCAAGGAGGCTCACCACCACTACTGAAGTACCACTGGGTATGGACAGTTGCTGTTCTCGCCATTAATGCCATGATACTGGAAAAACGAATAAGTGAAAAAACAGATCAAAAGTGTATTATAATGTACCAAAAGCACAATCTTCAACAAATCTTGAATAACCAAGACACTCATATCTCTTGGAACTCTCACACATATTTCTCACACTTTACTCTCCATACTCTCAAGATTAGGAACCCAAACTTACATATATAATACACTATTAATGAGGAAGGCCTAAGAACTCAAGCTGTCCAAAGTAAGAAAGTTGTTTCAATACATCAAACAAATGATGGTATGGAGTTGGAAGATTCACCATTACAGTAGTAATGCTCTATCAATGGGCAGACGTGAAGCAACAGGCCCTGAATTTAGGGCTGAGTGCAGAGAAATTAAGGATAGATAATGCTGATCATTGGGTATAAGCTGTATAGTCTCTAAAGTGGAAACAATACAAAATGGCAGCTCAAACTTACTCCGGCTCTATTAAAAACCTCGGTATTTATGATAACTTTTGTGAGATCTTTGGTTATCATTTAAGGGAATAGAGATGTTCTTCGGGGGGAATTATATTGTTAAAGCCTGCGGTCTAGGCTTAAGCTCAGCGGTGACCGCGCTTTTGCGGTTGCAGCTCCTAGACTGTGGAACAGCATCCCTCTCCCCATCAGAACTGCCCCCTCCATCGACTCCTTTAAGTCCAGGCTCAAAACCTATTTCTACTCCCTAGCGTTTGAGGCTCATCGAGGAGGCGCTGTGAACTGTTTGCGTGCTACTGTATGTTTCATTTTTTATCCATTGGAACCTAATCAGATGTACAGCACTTTGGTCAACGTGGGTTGTTTTTAAACGTGCTATACAAATAAAATTGACTTGACTTGACTTGAAAGTTGTTGCAAACCTTCTGCTTGAATCTCTGGCCTCTGTCCAACCTTCTGCCTACCAAAACCTCCTCTTGCCTGTGTCCACCTTTTACCTGCCACGCTTTGTCCTGCCTCAGCTCTCTCCCAGCTTTCTCCCACCCCGCCCCCCCCCCCCCTCCCTTCTACCCAACTACAATCAGGCCTAAGAAAGGACCCAACCCAAAACATCACCTATCCATGTTTTCCAGAGCTGCCAGACCTGCTGAGTTGCTCCAGTACTTTGTGTCCTCTTGTGTAAACAACCATCTGTGGTTCCTTATTTCTTCAAAAAATTTGTTGAGTGGAAAAGAGTGCCGATACAAAACAAAACCATACTAGAATGAAATAAATGTAATCTTACTCGAAGTGATAGGTTCAAATATTGGCGAGACTGAACGTAGACTGGGCAATTGTTTCGCTGAACACCTTCCCTCTGTCCGCCTGAACCTACCTGATCTGCGTAAGAAAATAATTGCAGATGCTGGTACAAATCAAAGATATCACAAAATGCTGGAGTAACTCAGCGGGCCAGGCAGCATCTCAGGAGAGAAGGAATGGGTGACGTTTCGGGTCGAGATCCTTCTTCAGACTGATGTCAGGGGAGGAGGCGGGACAAAGAAAGGATGTAGTTGGAGACAGGAAGACAGTGGGGGAACTGGGAAGGGGGAGGGGATAGAGAGGGACAGAGGAACTATCTAAAGTTAGAGAAATCAATGTTCATACCACTGGGGTGTAAGCTGCCCGAGCGAAATATGAGATGCTGTTCCTCCAATTTGCGATGACAATGGAGGAGGCCCATGACAGAAAAGTCAGACTGGGAGTGGGAGGGGGAGTTGAAATGCTGAGCCACCGGGAGATCAGGTTGGTTAAGGCGGACTGAGCGAAGATGTTGAGCGAAACGATTGCCGAGCCTGCATTTGGTCTCGTCGATGTAGAGACGTTGACACCTGGAACAGCGGATACAATAGATGAGGTTGGAGGAGGTGCAGGTGAACCTCTGTCTCATCTGGAAAGACTGTTTGGGTCCTTGGATGGAGTTGAGGGGGGAGGTAAAGGGACATATGTTGCATCTCCTGCGGTTGCTGGGGAAGTGCCTGGGGAGGGGGTGGTTTGGGTAGGAAGGGACGAGTGAACCAGGGAGAACGGTCTCTGCGGAAAGCAGAAAGGGGAGGAGATGGGAGATGGGAAGATGTGGCCAGTAGTGGGATCCCGTTGGAGGTGACGGAAATGTTGGAGGATAATTTGTTGTATACGCTGGCTGATGGGGTGGAAGGTGAGGACAAGGGGGACTCTATCCTTGTTACGAATGGGGAGAGGGGGAGCAAGAGCAGAGCTATGGGATATGGTGAAGGCCCTAGTGAGAGCCTCATGATCTCCTGGTTGCTAAACACTTTAATTATCCTTCCCATTCCCACACAGATCTTTCCGTCCTTGGTCTCCTCCATTGTCAGAGTGAGGTTAAATGCAAATTGGAGGAACAGCATCTCATATTTCGCTTGGGCAGCTTACAGCCCAGTGGTATGAATATTGATTTCTCTCACTTCAGGTAGCCCCGACATTCCCTCTCTCTCTATCCCTCCCCCAACCAAGTCGCATTAGCTTCTCATTTTCACCCAACAAACAACGAACAATGGCCTGTTTCCTTTATCATCGTTACTTTTTTGCATATCTTTTATTCATTGTTCTTTATCTCTCTACATCTCTCATTTCCCGTATTCCTAATCACTCTGAAGAAGGGTCTCGACTCAAAACGTCACCCATTCCTTCTCTCCAGAGATGCTGCCTGTCCCACTGAGTTACTCCAGCTTTTTGTGCCTATCTTCAGTTCCAATACATATGCCGCTTTGACAGATCTCCAGAAATGACACAACATGAAAAGTACTGAATTTGTACCGAAGATGAAAGCCATTGAAGATTCACTTTAATTGACACCCTCAGAGATAAACTACAAGCTCAGAACCAAAATCCAGGTGTCAGATGATGACACGTGATTAGAAAATTATGTTGACAAAGTTTTCTGAAAATGATCACTGTGGGACAAGTTCATATGTACCTTAACAGACGATCCAATTCAAACCTATTTTTAATGAGTTGTAGCATTTGCCCATGCATGTATAATTTCTGCATCAACAGAGGTGGTTTTCAAAGACATTGAAGAATCTTGGCTGGTGATTAAAGTCAGCATTAATGTCGTCTACTGGACAAACTCGGATTGTTTTCTCTGGAAGGTTGAGGGGAGACCTGAAAGAATTATAGAAAATGACTATACCAAGTGGACCCGTTGGGCCCAAAACTCTCCTGCATTGGTGCAGCACCCTCTCCTCCCCCCTCCCCCTCACCCCTCCCCCTTCTCCCCCCCCCACACTCCATCCCCCCTCAACCCACCCTTATTCTCCCCCCTTCCCCCCTACCTCCTTCCCGCCTCCTCCCTCCCTCCCTGGGAGATGGATCTAAACTTTAAAATGTGAATAACTTAAAAAATATAACCGATTTCAATGAATGCTTTTCCATTAGCACCAAAGGGACGACGGTGAGTAAGGTGGGCCTAAAATTGTTGCGCTATCGTGTACTATTTTGGCTGTAGTTCAGGAACAAACAAACAAACAAATGAGAGTTTTAGTATATAGATGAGAGGCATAGATAGGGTAGACAGTCAGAATCTTTCTCCCAGGGTGGAAATGTCAAAGCCTAGAGGACATAGCTCTCGGGTGAGAGGGGCAAAATTAAATTGCAGGTTTTTCATACGCCGTGAGTGGTAGGGCCAGGATCATGCTGCCAAGGTTAGTGTTGGAGGCAGATATGATTGTGATATTGACGCTTTTAGACAGGAACATGGATATGCAAGGAATGTCAGGATAAGGATCATGAACTGGCACACCCCTGGCTCCCCACTCTGTACTGGACCACTTGGACAATAAAGCCACATACTGTATGTCAGGCTGTTCATAGACTACAGCTTGGCATTCAACACCATCATCCCCTCTGAACTGTTACCAAACTCACGGAACTTGGGTCCTTGCGCATTTCTCTGCAACTGGATCCTCGACATTCTCATAAACTATCACAATCAGTACGAATTGGCAGCAACACTTCCTCCTCGATAACCATCAGCACAGGGGCAACTCAAGGCCGTGTGCTCAGTCCCCCGTTCTACTCACTCTATGATCATGACTGTGTAGCTGAACACAGTACCAATTCCATCTTCAAATTCGCTGACGACACAACTGTTGTTGGACGAATTACAGATGTCGATGAGTCAGAGTACAGGAGAGAGATCGGTCGACTGACCGAATGGAGCCAGGACAACAACCTTGTTCTCAACATCAGTAAAACCATGAAACTGATTGTTGACTTTGGAAGAAGAAGGCTGAAGATCCACAAACCTGTGTTCATCGACGGGACAGTGGTGGAGAGAGTTAAAATAGTCAAGTTCCTGGGAAGTGCATATCTCTGAAGATCTTTCCTCAACACAGCACGTTGATGCAATCGTAAAGAACGCCTCATAATCAACGTCTCTACTTCTTTTGAAGACTGAGGAAATTCGGTATGTCAACGAATACTCTCTTGAACTTCTACAGGTGTAGAGTAGACCCTCGTAAACTGGGTACTTACCTCCCCGCCATCGAAAAGACCTACAGGAGTTGCTGCCTCAAAAAGGCAGCCAGCATCATCAGAGACCCACACCACCCTTGCTTGCCACACTCTCAATCCACTCCTTCCATTGGGAAGAAAGTACAGGAGCCTGAAACCTGTCCAGGATCAGGAGTAACTTCCTCCCAACAGCCGTCAGGCTATTAAACACTACAACCTCCAAATAGGCTCTGACTCCATAGACTTGGGAGCAATGTTTTTGTCTTTGTAATAAATACTGAACATCTTTTTTGTTGTTTATTATGGTGTTTACAGAGTACCATGTTTGCATTTCTCGCTGCTGCAAGCAAGAATTTTGGTACCCCGTTTTGGGACATATGACAATAAAATACTCATGACTCTTGCATTTGAGATTAGTGCATTATGTTTGTCACAGACATTGTCAGCCAAAAGGCCTGTTCTTGTGCTCCTGTACTTTTCTATGCTCTTTGTTCTATTGGCAAACAACAGCAGCAAAGGCAGGAGCATTGTTACTAAACATGAGTGAGTTTGGCAAAGAGGCAAATGTGTGAAGTAAAGCTAATTGCAAATGATTATCCTTTACAAGTATTTACATTTAGACCAGTGCTTCATCTACAAAAATAGGGCATAAATCTTCATGGTTTTAAACCAGACCCAGGATTGCAAGCTCGAATAATGTCAACTAAGCAGATCCGATAACAGAAAAAATGGGCTTGTATAATATTGAAGTCAATGTGCACCCTGAAGAGCAGAGCTTAAACAGTATAAATAAGCATGTGGAAGAAATGGAAAATTCCGCGAAATAAGGAAGAGAGTGAAGGTTAACGATTATGTTTCGATTTGAATATCAATACAATTGCTGATAGGGAATATAAGCATCAAGAAGTCCAGCAAAGAGACATTAAAATGCTCACTGAATCTGTGTACTGGTGAGACACTGAAAACCTTGGATCAGATTAAATGTGCAGTATCTTGTATTGGTCAAAAAGTGAAACTCTCATTCATAATAGCTGATTATATAAACCTTCTATTAAATGCGTTCAAAATTAAAAGTGGATTGGGACAATGTCTTGAGTGTGTACTTTTGAGAACCAGAAGACATAGGTTTAAGGTGAGGGGAGAATGATTTAATAGGAACCTGAGGGGTAACTTATCTGTGCAAAGGGTGGTGGGTGTATGGAACGATCTGCCAACAGAGGTATTTGAGGCAGGTACTATTGTAAGATTTAAGAAAGAATTAGACAGGTACATGGATAGGATAGGTTTAGAGGGATATGGGCCAAACGCAGGCAGGTGGGACTGGTGTAGATGGGACATGTTGGTCAGTGTGGACAAGTTGGGCCTGTTGGGCCCTAAGGGCCTGTTTCCACACTCTATCACTCCATGACTCTATGACTCTATGGCCCATTGAGACACTCCAGCACTTTGTGTCTCTATAAGGTAGTAAAGATTGGGATTAAATGTTCCAAAGTACTCAACTTCAAGAAGAGATTGGCAAAATGGAAACAGGCCAATGATCAATGTTGGTAATTAAATATTGCAGAATATTTAACTTTTGGAAGAGATAGTCAAAAAAGAAAATGGTGATGGGATAGCCCTGACAGTATGGATGGGGTAAATGTGGTGAAGATAAATTATATTAGATTAGACAATTGGGCTGAAAAGTCATTTTGAATGGAGGTAGGGTACACAAGGGGAGAAGATATTTGTGTGAGAATACCAAAACATGTTGGTGTTCAGAGGAATTTGGGTATTTTTGTACACGTCACTAAATGCTGAAAAACAGGCCTGGCAAGCTTTTCAGAAGCAAATGGGCTTTATTGCAAAAAGACCTGAGTGAAGTCACCTTACTAAAGTTATAGAGTCGAGTGGGACAGTATCTGGATGATTGTGTCCAGGTTTGGTCTCTCTATCCTAAGAAAGATGTGGTGTCAATAGAGGGAGTGCTATAGAAATTCACCAGATTATTTCCATAGATGCATGTTTGCTCTGTAAAGAGAGATTAGACAAACTGGGTTATAATCTCTCAGATTTAAAAGACTGAGAGTGGATCTCAGAGAAATAAACAACATTTTCACCAGAGAAGAAGCAGTTTGCCCGACTGGAGTTTTTAGAACCAGTCACTAAGTAAGAGGAATATGATTCAGGAGTAAGACCAGACCAAGTTTACATCCACTTTGTGAAACTTTGGACTTCTCTATCCAACAGTCATAATATTTTGAGGGAACAGATTGTTAAATAGGTGGTAACCTGGACCTGAGAGATCTGAAGCACAGATTAAAAAGGCTGGGGGATTATTTTGATCATTTATAAAATATTTTTTTGTAATCCAATGCTAGAGCACTGAAGTGAAGGCTTCGGAGAAAATAAAGAAGAGATTTGTGAGAATAGTTTAGTTTAGAGATACAGCATGGAAACAGGCACTTCGACCCACTGAGAACATGCCGACCAATGGTTATCCATCCATACACTAGTTCAATTTATCCCACATTCGCATCCTACAAACTAGGGGCAAGTTGTAGAGGTCAATTGACCTACAAACTTGCAATTCTTCGAAGTGTGGGAGGAAACCTGAGCCCCCGCAGAAAACCCGCGCAGTCACAGGGAGAACGTACAAACTTCACATAGACAGCACCCATTGTCAGGATTGAACCCAGGTCTCTGGCGCTCTGAAGCAGCAGCTCTGCCAGCTCTGCCACTGTGCCGCCCTAACTCCAAGGATGAAAAGCTTTAGCTACACAGTTAACTTGAGGAGCTGAAGTTGTTGCTCCTTGAACACAGGAGGTTAAGAGGGGGATATAATAGTGGTATTAAAAATCATGAAGGGTGTAGACACAACAGAGACCATTGGTAGAGGGGGCATGAACCTGAGAGCATTGAATAAAGTTGAGTGGCCAAGAAGCCAAAGTTAACCATGGATTTTTAAAAAAAATTAGCAAATGGTTAGAATCTGCAAAGTTCCACCAGGCGAGCAGTGAAGATAGACTAAATCATGCTGCCCAGAACTGGATAGGTACTTGAAACGAAGTAGGCTAAAAGGAAGAGGTCAGGACAGTGGGTCTATTTGCAATTAGCCACTGAACTGGTTTGTATAGAGCTAGCATGAACTCATTGGGCTGAATGGGCTTGCATCATACTGTAACTAAACTTCTGAAAAGGTCGTTGATGAAAATAATCATGACTAGAACTATTTAAATACAGCAACGTAGCATCTTATTGTAAGCACTTTGGGATGGAAATATAAATGGAATATCTTCATTCTCATTAATATTTAATGTTATTTTTAATCTTCCACTTAAAGGCCTAAAAGATATTGAATGTAACTTTGCCACTCATAATTAAAATGCTTGGTTTTCTCCTGCGTCGGTGTTTAAAATGTCAAAGACACTGTCAGGGATTGTGAAATATTATTTGGTGTTTAGTGACTCAATTATCCCACCCAGTAATGGCAGAGGTGGTGGTTCAACTCAGGCTGTATGCTCATCTTTGATCACACTTCCTGTTGTACACCACAACGGCTAACCTCTCGATATGTGTAAAAAGTGTTCTTGCCAGTACGAGAGGCTATTAGACATGCTGTAACCGAGGTGATGCTTGTAAAACAGGTCTGTTAAAAGTTAATTTGGGAAAGGGGGAATTTTTGCAGTTTGATGCTTTGGGAAGAATGAAAACGGTTTTAACCGCACGGTGCTATTTTGCATTAATTTATTATTTTAACTCTATCCCTTAAGTAGACGATTAGCCAGGCTATCAGGGCTCAGCTTCCTGCTGACTCAACTCACTAAGCCCTCAACAATTTTTTTCAGTGTTTTCTCCCCAGCCACAGGGCGTCTTGTATTATCTTGGTTGATGCTGGGGGATATGAGACAAATGCAGGCAAATGGGACGAGCTCCGATGTGGCTTCTTGGTTGGCATGGATGAGTTGGGCCGAAGGGGTAGATTCCACGCTGCATGACTCTATGTCCTATTTTCTAACACCTTTAGACTTTACTTTAGACTCTAGAGATACAGCTTGGAAAATGCCCTTCAGCCCACCGAGTCCGCGCCGACCTATACACTAGTTCTGTCCCACACACTGGGGACAATTTATAATTTTATCATAGCCAATTAACCTACAAACCTGTACACCTTTGGGATGTAGGAGGAAACTGGAGCATCCATAGAAAACCCATGCAGTCACAGGAAGAATGGACAAACTCTGTACAGACAGCAGTACACAAACTCTGGACAGACCGTAGTCAGAATCAAACCCGGGTCTCTGTTGCTGTAAGTCAGCAACTCTACCGCTGCGCCACTGTGCCGCCCTTTATCAGTATTATTCATGAATTTGCATATTAGTTAATCCATGACTACATTCTCGGTAATAGTTGCTCCAACACTCAATCTCTTCCTTGGGCAATCTATCCAACGTACTCCGAGACTGTGTAGAACAGGGTAATTACAAATGATAGCTCAGCATTTGGGAAAATTAAATATAAGCCTGTATTCTACCTTTCCAGAGTAAATCTCAGAAGGAATCACATCCGCTAGTTGTGTAGTGCACATGAAGAAATTTAACCATGAATTGAACAATATGCAGAATGCTGGAAGAACTCAGCAGGTTAGGCAGCATTTGTGGAGGGAATGGACAGGCAAAGTTTTGGGTCAAGAACCTTCTTCAATCAGTCTGAAGAAGGCTCCTGACCTGAAACGTTGTCTGCCCATACCTTCCACATATGCTGCGTGACTGACTGAGTTATTCCAGCACTTTCTGTTTTGCTTAAGATTCCAGAAACTGTAATTCCGTGTGTAAGCATGAATTGGATTCACTTTTACTATGATAGCTGTATAACCAACACGGACATGTCAATTAATGATTGCCACATTTTCTGCTTGGTTAATTGGTTTTTCATGCCCATTTTCACCCTTCCTCTGCTCTCTCGCTAGAATCATTTTGTCACAGTTCTACAGGCATCAGCTCCACCATAATGGTGGACTCCACCCATGTCAACACAGAGAGAGTGCATTTATCAACTGCAAGGGACATCTCACTTTTGTGTTCCATCAAAATGAACACATTTGAACTGTCTACTAAGAGCTAAGGCTGGTGATCAGAACATACAAAGGGGAAGCAAGGAGAAGCCATTCTTATCCTTGTGCATGTTCTGTTATTCAATAAGACCATTCATTTTCACCAATCTAATATGCCTTCATTCCCTTCACAGCGAATAATCTATCAGTAGCTTTCTTAAATATATTCAGTGACAACCCTCTAAGCAGAGAATGCAAATGATTCATTACCATTTTACCAATCATTCTAAAAGACATTTGGACAGATATATGGATAGAACTTGTTTAGAGGGCTGTGGAGCAAATGCAGGCTAATGTGACAAGCCCAATATGCTGACTTGGTTGGCATGGATAAAGTGGCCGAGTGGCCTGTTTCCGTACTGCACGGCTCTATGACTCTATGACCATCTGGATGAAGAAATTTCTTCTTATCTCAGTTCTGAATGGTTCTCCCCTTATTTTGAGAGTCTGAACCCTGGTTTAGATGCCCCAGCCATGGGAAACATCATATCTGCCTCCTCCCAGTCAAGCAAGCCAGATAAGAATTGTGTATATTTTTATGCTTGCATCTCTTTCTTCTAGCTCAGTTTGCTTAATATTTCCTCATGTGACAAACCCAGCAATCAATGTGGAAAGTAGTTATCGGGAAACAATCTTTCTTTATCCCACGAGCTCTTGTTAATTGCAGTGCCCCTCTCACCACAAGCTGAATTCAGCTGACTGCAGATCAAACCAAGGCCCTTCTAGGCTTGTATGATTTTTTTTGCTTGTCCCTCCAACCAGCTGGGTCACTGAGGATGATTACTGTTGATTCTCATGGCTCTCATTGTCGGGACATTTACACAATGTTTTACACCGAAGCAAAGTTAATTTGCGTGAGGTTTCTTTAAAATGACACACTATCAGAGTTTCTGTTTTGGTTTGTTCTATTCTTTGTGAAGAACTCACAGGGGAACGGGGTGGTACATGGGTGGAGAAGGAAGAGGTATATGGAGGAAGGGAGAGGGGGAGGGTCATGTAATTGGGGGAATTCAATGATCATACCATTGGGTTGTCAACCACCCAGTCGGAATATGAGGTTTTGCTCCTCGACTGAATTGCCTGCATTACAAAAGCACAATAAGGGTTAAATAGCAGGTTTAGACATCCTGTGGAGGTGACAGGACTTAGATCCTACAGATGTCACGTACAATGCTGAGCATAATCACCGGAGTCTAATTATATCACAGCATCTGATTTATGAATCATGAGTCCCATATCTTGAAATATAGCCACTCATAAAGAAGGTCTATTATCATAGTCATGCAAATGGTGTAACTTGGCAATATTGTGGTAATTAGTCCAACATGTTAATTTTTTTCCAAAGCTATATAGAACAGATATTTCCTCAGCTGGTTGGATTCACAGATGCACTGTGTTTCTTCTCCACAAAGCACTGCAGGTTTGATTGAAATTTTATTGCTCCAAATGAAACTCAAATACATAAACTTAATTTTAAGTGCATAAATTTTACTCTAAAAGCTGTACGAGTAGACAGCTATTTTGATATATTATCGCGAGGCATATCTAAGGAGCAAATGAGAGATGGAGAGCAACAATTTCATGACAGCATGATTGCCATTGGAATAATTAATTGCAACAGTAAAATTTATTTCATTAAAACAGGCGAAATTTTTTATTTCATTTTGGTAGGATCTATTACTTTTGGTCCTTATACGTAAATGTTAATCTTTTTAACGCAGTAAAGTAGCTGATGATTAATTTTAATCACAAGCTAGGGCACAAAACCAATAGAATTGTTTCTGCACAAAATGTTTAACTCACTCCAACAAAGATTGTCTGTCCTTTCTGCTTGCTCCAAGTTCAATGCGTTCAAAATGGCCAATTGAGGGTCTGCTGGAAATGTACACAGAAAGATTCAAGTCGAGTTTATTGCCATATGAACAAATACCGTGAGGTACAGGTACAATGAAATTCTTTACTTGCAGCTGCATCACAAGTGCATGCATTCAGACAGCGCACAGCAACATAAATTAAACATAAATTATGCAAAAATTCCACAAGAGAGTGAAAAGAAAAGCACTGTGCAAAAAAACAAGACATTACTGAAATAAAAGTCCAATGTCGTGCCAAAGAGTTCCGCAGTTTCCTGGTGTCAAGGTACAATTAAGGTTGTGTGGGTTTGTTTAAGAACCCGATTGTTGTCGGAAAATAGACGTTCCTGAACCTGCCGGTGTGGGACTTCAAACTCGAACCGTAGCAGTGAGAAGGGGGCATGGCCAAGATGGTGGACACTTTTCATGGTCGATGCCATCGTCTGCAGCCAAGGCCTCGTGTAGCGGCTTTCAAAGGAGGGAAAGGCTGTGCCCGTGATGTACCAGGTTGAGTCCAGCACCCTCTCAGCCTCTTGTGTTCCTGTGCATTGGAATTGCAGTACCAGGCCAAGATGCAACTAGTCACAATACTTTCTATAATGCATCTGTAGAAGTTTGTATTCATTAAACGTTGTTCATTAAACTTTTATACAGGAATATTGACAATTGGAGAATTACATTGAAAAGCTGAGCAATTCAAGAACACCTTGCAATAACACTATCTTTTGCATGATTAAATGTCCCAAGGAGTATTATCAATCATGATTTGCATTAAGTCATACAAATAGATATCAAGGCAAGTGAATTTAATGCTCGGTCAAAACGATACGGTTTAAGGAGCATCTTAAAAGAGGCGTAAGAGGTAGAGAAATAGAGAGTCTGAGGCAGCGATCTCCAAAGTTTAGGATCTAGTCATTTTAAGGCATAGAGGGAGAAGACCATGGTTCTTACAGAAGAAGCCAGAATTGTTGTCTTGCTAGGTTGCATTTCAGGATCACCACAAGCTGAAGGGCATCCACTGAGACCCATTGATAAAGAAGAGCTCACTGGTCCAACAAACAGTTAGCTGCCGCTGTAAAAATCGGCCATCTATAGTGCATGTAGCCCAAGGTTTTGCATGCTGTACAATCCATCTGACTCCTGCATAGATGTCTGTTTTGGGCATTCTGCCTTGGCATTACTTTTGAGGATGGGGGACCCTAATTTCAGATTGGATGAGCAGCAAGTAATGGGATGAGGACTGTTGTAACTGGCTGTTGGGGGTTAGGTCAGGGTGGAGCTGTAGATTGATGGGAAGAGGGTAAGTAAAGGTGAAAGGGTTAGTGGACACTCCTGATTGCACATGTGGGAAACTGGTTCACAGGTTTAGGAAAGATTGTCCACCTCGTGGTGCAAGAGGCCAGAGGGAGAGCAGAGAGACACTGTGCGAAGTATGTTACCATAAAGTGACCTACATGAGAAGCCTCCCAGCATTAAAATCCATGGGCTGAATTTACTCAGACCAGCAACTTGAACTAACAATGAGGCAAGCTTAACATACTGGGAAGTCCTAGATACATGCATGAGTAGTTGAAACTCACAACTCAGCATGGAGTGCAAACCATTGAATGATTTTGCAGCTGTCCACACTCCTCCATGTACAAAAAATCACAGATGATGTGGCATTTGCAATGTCCACATTTTTCTTCTGTTGAAATGGAATCATCTAGCAGATAAAAACATGACATCACAAAGACCCTCAGGAAGAGATTGATTCTCAGTTGATTGGGCTATGGTTGGCTTCAGATTATAGTGGGTTGGAAATATGTTCACACAACTCCAAATAAATTGAACTGCAATACTAAAAAATAGGTTAATCTGCATTAGAGCAGTTCTGTGCATTGCATATATTTTATATGTTGCCCCGTAGTGCCCAATGGGAAAAGGACACAAAATGCTGGAGTAATTCAGTGGGTCCGGCAGCATCCCTGGAGAACACTGACAGGTAATGTTTCGGGTCTGGACCCTTCTTCTTTCCTTCCCTTCTTGGGAATTTCCGGAATTGCCGATTGGGAAATTTGTCTTCTCATTTGTTTGGCAGAATTTTATTCACCCTCATCCGTTTTTCCCCCAGAGTAAAATTCCCCCAAATATTTCAGCAGTAGGACCAGATGCGAAATTCATTCGCAGATGAATTTTTAACCTGAGTGATGAGTAAAGTTTAGTTTAGAGATACAGTGCAGAAACAGGCTCTTCAACCCATTGAGTCTACACCGACCAGCGATCTCTGCAAACTAACACCTTCCTACACACACACTAGGGACAATTTTACATTTATTTTACATTTATACCAAGCCAACTAACCTACAACCTATAGGTCTTTGGAGTGTGGGAGAAAACCAAAGATCTCGGAGAAAACCCACGCAGGTCATGGGGAAAAGGTACAAACTCCACACAGACAAGCACTCGTAGTCAGGATCGCAGCCAGGTCTTTGGCGCTGTCAGGTAGCAACTCTACCACTGTGCCACCATGACGCCTAGTTCCTAATTACCCAAAGAATAACCAGTCCTGTTTGAAGCTTTGAGGCTTTGCTATTTAAAGGGTCAACATTCAAACAGCATTCTTTGCCCTCACTGTGACTGGAACCTCCTGCAAGCTCACATTTAACTTGCATGAGGTTTGATTGCTCTGCCCATGGAGGTCAGGGTTATGCAGGGTTATATCCTTCCTTTGTCCCGCCCCCCTGACATCAGTCTGAAGAAGGGTCTCGACCCGAAACGTCACCCATTCCTTCTCTCCTGAGATGCTGCCCGACCTGCTGAGTTACTCCAGCATTTTGTGAAATAAATACCAAGGGTTATCAATACCGTCACTTCAGCATCATTCTGCATCTAATCTCTGCCACATCTCAGTTTGCTGATCACATGAGGGAGGTCACCTAATCTACATGAAGAAGAGATTTTTACTTCATCCCACAGCAGAAAACAGAACAGATATGCACATTTATCTGTAAACTCCAGTCCTTCTAGATATCTTCCTGGCAACCTCCAGCTAGGAGTGCCTGATTGTAGCCCTGAAGCGTGTACACACTCATGTGCGTGCAACATGCTGCATGTGGGCGCCATTATTGAACACCCTGTCCAGCACTGATACTAAGTCAGTTGGCAACTTTTAAGAAAAAATGCAGAGCTAAATTTTCAGGTCAAAGTACCTCCCAACAGAATGCTATAGAAACTTTGAACAAAGGTTTTTATCAAATTTGGTTTGGATGCAATTGTGAAACCAGGTACTTATTTTGTTGAAACAAGGAACAGCAGATGCTGGTTTATAAAAGTAGACACAAAGTGCTGGAGTAACTCAACGAATCAGGCATCATCTCTGCAGAACATGGATAGTGGTCTTTTCGGGTCAGGAGCCTTCTTTAGACTCTGAAGAAGGGTCCCGACCCAAAACATCACCTATTCATGTTCTCCAGAGATGCTGCCTAACCTGCCGAGTATCCCCAGCACTTTATGTCTTCTTATTATGTTGTTTGTGGTAATCCTTTTAACAGTAACCAAGTAACTGTATCTGAATAGACATGAATAACGTTTTGCACAAATTGGAATTTTTGGGAATAAATATAATGAAGGTTCATCAGACTGACTGTTTAATAGCATGCATTGTTTAAGAGGCGTTTATAGAGGCACATGAACTTGCAGAAAGTTTGTCTGCTACCCAGTCAAATCATACTATACTCAAGTACAACATGTAGTGCAAAAATATATATATATTAGAGTGCATAATATAACATTACAGCATTTTAGCTTTACAGTTACACGGTAAAAGTCTAAGGTCTACAATGAGATAGGTTGTACATTCTTGATTACACCCTAGCTTATGGGAAGACTGTTCAGTAGTCTGCTAACTGCGAGGAAAATGCTGTTCCTGAGTCTGGTGGTATATACTTTCAAGCTTTTATACCTTCTCTCCTATGGAAGGGGGGATCACCAGGGTGAAAAAGGTCCTTGATTATGTTGGCTGCTTTTTCGAGTCAGCCTGGCGTGTGGATGGAGTCAATATTGGGAAGGTTTGTCTGGGGGGATGGACTGGGCAATATCCATATCTCTCTGCAATTTCTTGTACTCTGCAGAGCTGTTGCCAAACCAAGTTGAAATGCAGCTGAGTGGGGCCGAGGGGCATGTTCCTTTGCTGTTCTCTGTTCTTTGTTTGCCTGTGCTCTCAGATGTAATATTAATACTTATGCAATAATCACACAGCATGGATCAGCATTAATTAAGTAAGAGCATACAAATAAAGCTGAGGCAAGCAAAAGAGGTTAAAGCGGTTTCTCTGCTTCGAGCGAGGCCAACAATTGTCCTTTATTCCAAAGAGGGAAAATTGAGAAATAGCTGACTCAGAAGAGAACAGCGATGGTTTGGCAACTGTGCTTCTCACAATGATGGATTTTAACAAGGTGGGACGCTGCAGACCACAAAGAGTAGGGAACAGATGAACTTGAACTGAGTTCAGCACGTGAAGAAATCCAATGGAAGCAGATCAATTAAGCAGTGATTCTGCAGTTTCATAAATTGTTTGGATTGCTAAGCAGTTTACCAGAATAAAACAAATATAAAGATTCTTTGTTTCTGAGCAGGTGATCAGATGAGATGCATGCACGCAGGTCGAGAGTTCTGTTTCCTCGTCGGCTGCAGAGAGATGCATTTGATACATGGGACAGGATTATTTTGCTACCATTTACCACAATGTTTACTGTTTTTCCTGCAAACCTTTCTCTGTGAAGTTTACAGTACTGTTTATATCTATTGAAGTATTCAAGCATTGGAAACATCCTGGACTGCGAGAGGAGCCTGCAATACCAGAACTGCGTGCTGGCATAGCTGTGGTCTGAAAAGTCAAGGTTTAATATTAATTGGAGTTTCCACTGCATTGGTTGATAAACACACTCATTCCATTTCTTGTACTTATTTCGCAGGTTTAGCATATCCACCATGTAGGTCAAGTCGAGTTTATTGTCATTTGCGCAAGTACGGTAAGGTACAGGTACAAGGGAAAATCTTGCCATCTTCTGGAGGCAGCACCTCCTGTAGATGCTTCTAATGTTGGAGAGGGCTGTTCCTTGAAGGACCGGGCTGAGTCCACTGCTCTCTGCAGCCTCTTGTATTAGATTTGCCATACCAGGCCATGACGCAACCAGTCAGGATACTTTTTCTACAATACATCCTTTAGAAGTTTGTTAGTGTTTTCAGTTTCATGCTGAATCTTTTTAAACTTCGAAGATAGGCAAGGCATTGGCGCACCTCCTTCATGATGCATCCATGTACTGGGTTCAGGACAGGTCATCCGAGATGTTAACACCAAGGAATTTGAAGCTACTAACTCTCACCACCACCGATCCACCAAAGAAAGCTGGCACTTGATCTCCCAACTTCCCCGTTCCAAAGTCAATGGTTAGTTCCTTGTTTTTTTCCACTTAGAGTGAGAGTTTGTTGTTGCGGCACCAATCAAGCATATGTTCTATCTCTACAGAACGCCAACGCAACATCAACCATGATTCGGCCAAAAAACACTGGTATCATTGGCAAATTTATAGATAGCATTGGAGCTGTGCTTAAGCACACAGACATGGGTGTCAAGAGAGGCAAGCAGAGGGCTATGCACACCAGCCTTGAGATGCATGTGTGTTGATGGTCAGTGAGAGGGAGATGTTGTTATCAATCTGCACTGATTGAGGTCTGCCAATGAGGAAGTCAAGAATCCTGTTGCAAAGGGAGGGAAATAGGCACAGTGGATGGAGATCTAAGACAGGAGTTTCAACCCCATTTTCATTCCTGGAGAGGTGTCATCAAGAATGTTAAAGATGTTATCAACTTCTTAAGTGAACATAGACTTGCAAATGGATACAGCTTTCCTCTCTCGCTGCTTTAACTAAACCATTCATGATTTTTTAAACTCTAAATTTCAACTTACATTGTAAAATATTAAATGGATTATCTCAGGCTGTCAATTTAAACCCTTGAAGAATAGGAATAACTTGGAAATGATAATTAAGGTAATGCATTCAGAGCCGAGAGAGTAAGAGTAAAGTCTGAAAATTCTTACTTGTCAGCAGAAAGAGTGAGATTAAAGCCTTCCATTTCCCCAAAATGTGGTAGTTTATAGGATATCTGTAAAGTATAGATTCATCAAATGTTACGAAGCAGACTGCAGGAGTCAGATTAGGTGGAAATAATTATACAATAAAGCAGACTGTGAATGTAACAAGTGGCATGGCATTAAAACCTTTATTTGGCATTTTAAATAATGCTCCCAAAAATAAAAATAAAGAATTCTATTGCAATTTGTCTTTGTCATTATTTGGGTTTTTTTTTTGTAATCTAGTGAAGTCTCACTTCTAATTTGCTTGCTACCCAAAAAATGTGTTAATTGTGCCAAGTGAGATGATGATAATAAAGCAGCTGTCACTCCCACAAAACGGCTCCCTGAGGAAATTGTTTGATTATAATTTTAAGAACTATTATGTCATAATTATTCAATTGTTTGCAGAGACTGTTACTATGATTTTGTAAACATTATGATTATATTACCAACTTAAAGGAAAGCGCTGGTCCTTGGAGAGCTGCAGGTATAACTGCATCTGCCTTGTGGGCTGCAGGGAATTGAACTCAAAGGAAGGTATCAATGATTACCTTGATCCCAAACTGTGAAGCTCTGCAGTCAGGACAATAAATTCAAGCATCCCTACTTAGGTCTTTTTACTGCTTGAAGTCTAAATGTAAAAACTGCCGTAAATAAATTTCTCATAGTGAAAAATGTAGAGATAAATGTCTTAATTTACAGCATATCATTAGCTGTATTATGGATAGTTGTTCTTCAAACTGTGGGTACGATTGCATTTAAATAACTGCATGCAGTTTTTTAGAAAGTCTTTTTTGCTCCGATAACACTGCTTAATTACGAATTATAGCAGTAAAATATAGTCAATTTTTTCAACATCCGCCTTTCTACTAAGTTAAGGAGGGAAGAGAAATAAAATAGAAATGGTGTCATTGTACATGATTTTAGTCACAATTAAATATTTAAAAATCAATTTTATTAAAATTAAGAGCAAAGTAAATTCAAGCAATCATATTAGGTAGGAAAAAAACCTCTGCAGATGCTGGTTTAAATTGAAGGTAGACACAAAATGCTGGAATAACTCAGCAGGTCAGGCAGCATCTCGGGAGAGAAGGAATGGGTGATGTTTGTGGTCGAAACCCTTCTTAAGACTGATGTCAGGGGAGGGAGTGGGACAAAGACAGAATGTAGTCAGAGACAGGAAGACTAGTGGGAGAACTGGGAAGGGGGAGGGGATAGGGAGGGAAAGCAGAGACTATCTGAAGTTAGAGAAGTCAATGTTCATACCACTGGGGTGTAAACTACCCAAGCGAAATATGAGGTGCTATTCCTCCAATTTGCGCTGGGCCTCACTCTGACAATGGAGGAGGCCCAGGACAGAAAGGTCAGATTGGGAATGGGAGGGGGAGTTGAAGTGCTGAGCCACCGGGAGATCAAGTAGATTAGGACGGGCTGAGCGGAGGTGTTCAATCATATGAGGTGTTCACGCACTTTTATCTCACGTGGTACTTTGTCCTGATGTGGTATATTTTAGTATTTAGCATTACTGGCACAATGTATTACAAATGGGAACTGATTATCAGGAATTCCAACATGATTATAAGTAAACCTATTTCAGTGTTGTATGACTATGAATCTATGTAGTTTCTTTGTACCTCTGCACACACAAATGCAATGCTTTCATTGATTAGCTGCACTATCTATGCTGATTAAAATTCAAGTCTCCAGAAAACTCAACTCAAAATTACTTTTGATTATCACCTAATCCTCATCTCATTATAGTGTCTCCTCAGTTTTCTTTGTTAGCCCACCGAGTCCGCTCCGATCAGCAATCCCCCCGACACTAACACTATCCTACACATACTAGGGACAATTTACAATTCTACCAAGCCAATTACCCCATAAACCTGCACATCTTTTGAGCATGGGAGGAAGCCGGAGCACCCCGGAGAAGACCCACGCAGGTCACGGGGAGAATGTACAACCTCCGTACAGACAGTACCCGTAGTCAGGATCGAACCCGGGTGTCTGGTGCTGTAAGGCAACAGCTCTACCGCTGCGCCACCATATGTTGCATTCTTGGTGCAGAAATCCCCACAGAGCATAACCCTCAAAGTTAGGGGTCAGTAAATCCATGATCTCCCTGCGCCTGCATGGATTTCCTTGGGGTGTTCAGAAAATGTTTGCGGGTTGTTTGGCTAATTTGCGAGTGTAACTTATCCCTAGTATGGGTGGGTGGTGGTATAACCAGGGTGCATGTGAAAGAGAATAGATTACAAGGAATGGGTTTTTGATGGGAATGCACCTAGAACTACCATAGCTTCCTTCTCTGACATAAGAAAATGGAAAACCCATCCTTATCCTGTAGTTTTGGACTTCCCTATCCTGGAGAAAATACTGTGGCTATTCACCTAATCGATATCTTTGTCCTGTCATGATTTTATTCATCTCCATCAGGTCACCCCTCTCTCCCCCCTCCCTCCCAGCTCCCCACGATCCCAAGGGATACTGACTTACTGACTTCAAAGAGTAGAAAGAGCAAAAATTCCTCTTGTAGTATGTATTTGGCCTGTCGTTAACCTGCTTAAAATTTTTCAGCTCCATACAAACCAAGAATCAAAGTTGCAACTTTTGGTTTTCATTCATTTTTCACGATCCAAGTGGCAAAATTTATTTACCATCCATAATTTTCTTTGAAAACTGTGTTGTTTGGGGGGGGGAGTTCCAGGATTACGACCCAGCAAAGAAGGACTGACGTTATTGTTTCCAGACTGGGATGGTGTGACTTTGTGGGGAATGTTCTGTATGTCCTCTCACCACACACATCATATGGTGAAATTTACCACTGAGCTAATAGGAAAAATATCTACAGTTTCACTACCCAGCAATGCCCTGCCTAGCCTAACAAACAGTTGAGAAAACACAAAATGCTGCAGGAATTCAACGGGCCAGGCAGCATCTGTGGAGTGTTCTTATCACAGAGGGGGAGCAATAAGATAGGTCTTGAAAAAACGACTTCAATGTAGGCATACTTTGAAGAGATTTTGCAGTGGAGCAGTAAAATGGAGTCACAAGAAAATATACAGGGCGTCACGGTGGCACAGCGATAAGAGTTGCTGCCTTACAGCACCAGAGACCCGATTTCGATCCTGTCTATGGGTGCTGTCTGAATGGAGTTTGTACGCTCTCCCCATGCCCTGCGTGTGTTTTCTCTGGGATCTCCGGATTCCCTCCACACTCCAGAGATGTATAGGTTTGCAGGCTAATTGGCTTGATAAAATTGTAAACTGTTCCTAGTGTGTATAGCGATACGGTTGGGGTACGGGGATCGTAGGTTGGTGCGGACTCTGTAGGCCGACGAGCCTGTTTCCGTGCTGTATAAGAAAATAACTGCAGATGCTGGTACAAATCGGTTTATTCACAAAATGCTGGAGTAACTCAGCAGGTCAGGCAGCATCTCGGGAGAGAAGGAATGGGTGACGTTTCGGGTCGAGACCCTTCTTCAGACTGATGTCAGGGGGGCGGGACAAAGGAAGGATATAGGTGGAGACAGGAAGATAGAGGGAGATCTGGGAAGGAGGAGGGGACGGGAGGGACAGAGGAACTATCTAAAGTTGGAGAAGTCGATGTTCATACCACTGGGCTGCAAACTGCCCAGGCGAAATATGCGGTGCTGTTCCTCCAATTTCCGGTGGGCCTCACTATGGCACTGGAGGAGGCCCATGGCAGAAAGGTCAGACTGGAAATGGGAGGGGGAGTTGAAGTGCTCGGCCACCGGGAGATCAGTTTGAGCCTGTTTCCGTGCTGCATCTCTAAACTAAACGAAAGATGCTGGACTCTTGAGCAAAACTCAAAGCGCTGAAGGAGCTCAATGGGTCAGGCAGCATCTTTGGAGTTAGTTGTCTTCAACGGTTTGTTAATGATTACTATTGTCATGAGTGCAACATGTATTGACAATGGTTAATGTGTAGTTGATGGCATAAAACAGGACTAGATGAGGGTGACCTATTAAGTTGAAATCTATCTTATAACATGACACTATTTCATTAGTGATTTATTTATCTGCTTTTTGGAAGTAAATCTAAATGGACAGTAAAGAATGAAACAACTGTATTTTTCAATGCATCAAACTGTTAAATTTAGAACAACTTTCTCTTAATATTTTGTTTCACGTATATCCTGTCATCGGGATAGTAAAATCAAACAGAGGACAAGAAATTAATCATATGAATTGCTGTATGCATTAACATTACATGGAACTTAATAGCAGTTTAAATAGTGAGAATATAAAATAATGCAATGTTACCATACTATTCCTTCGTTCAATATCCAGTTTGCCTTCTGTGGGAATTAATTGACTATATGTTAATAGATTTTATCTTTTCTATTGCAGGAATGGTCATATTCTTACTCAAAGTCAATGTACTATTTTAATGCCTGCAGCGAGCAGTACAAATCATTTGAGCTCAGCTGAAAGGAACAGGGGGAATGTTATGATCACTTCCTCTCAGTTTGGAGGTTAAATTGGTTAGCAGGGTGTGTCAGTAAATGGTGTGGAACTAAGTATTACCACAATTACATGGGTATGTAACTTGCAATGAAAACAACAGTAATGCTGCTCTGTTCTTACTGTTACAATAGGTGAAATCCACACGTCTTCTGGATTAATTAGACACGTGCACAGTTAAATGCAGGAATCTACACACTACTGCTCATGATTCCCTCATCCTCCAAGGCTGATACGCGGATGCCTCAAACAAAATCAGCGGGAACTGACAGGAACTTAAAAGGTGCAGAAATTTATTCTTTGTTGTTTGCTGTAATACCTGATTTGCTTTGGAATCTCCTTCTGAAATTGGTTGTAATATCTTAAATAGAACCGGGTTTTGGAGCATGTTTTGCGCATACTAGAGTTGTAAGACCTCTTCTCGCTGTAAACAAATTGTCTCGCCTTTTTTGCTTGAGATTTTATTGCAAAATTTCTGCTCACTAACCTCCGTGGAGCTGGTCTTAAATGATTGGAAGGACAGTTACTCCAGCACCCATTCCTTCTCTCCAGAGATGCTGCCTGGCCCGCTGAGTTACTCCAGCATTTTGTGATACCTTAAATGATTGGAATATCATTCTCTCAGAGAAATATTTCAAATCAGAAGGATCCTGACCCAAATGTCCATGTTCCATCTTCTCCACAGATGCTGCCTGACCCATTGAGTTACTCCAGCACTTTGTGTCTTATTTTCAGATCCATACTCTCTGAAATAATGAATAAGCTCAATTTTATTTTTAGTTTACGAATCTCGTTGTTAACCTTAGCCCAATCCAAATTTATTTACCTTAAACTGCAAAATGTTTAAAAAATCATTTAAAAATTATCTTCATTATTTCTTACTGTGTTCTCTCTGCACACTTTTTTTTAACACAATTGGCTGCTGAGCATAGTCAAAAACTGGATGCTAGAAATCCCCTTAGACTACTTCCACAGAGTAATTCATGTTTGAGAAGAAACAATCCATGTCACAGGAATTTTCAGATTGTTGTGGGTGATTTTCTTTAAGGTAAGCAGTAAACTTAATTGCACAGCTGACTGCAAAATACATCGTAGATGCTGACCTCCTCACTATCGAAGGGATCAAAAGGAGGCATTGCCTCAAAAAGGCTACTAATATTACCAAAGACCCACACTACCCTGACCGCAGTCTCATTTCACCACAGCCATCGGGAGAAAGGTACAGGAGCCTGAAAACTGTGACCACTGAGAACAAGAGCAGCTTCTTCCCAGCAACCATCAGGCTCTTGAACACTGCATAACACTTACGTCCACATCTATGATATTTTATGGACTGTGCATTACGGACTTTGAAATTCTTACTTGCTGTAACTTAACTGTATATATGGACTTCAACAAGGCATTTGATAAGGTTCTGCATGGTAGGCTGCACTGGAAGGTTAGATCACATGGGATCCAGGGAGAGCTAGATGGCTGGATAGAGAATTGGCTTCATGGAAGGTAGCAGAGGCTGATGGTAGAAGGCTGTTTTTCAGACTAGGGGCCTGTGGTTAGTCATGTGCCTCAGGGATCATGCTGGGTTTACTGTTTGTGGTTTATAGCAACGATTTGGATGAGAATGTACAAGGTCTGATTAGCAAGTTTGCAGATGACACTAAAGTGGGTGGCATCGTAGATAGCGAAGTTGGTTATCACAAATTGTAGCATCTAGGAGAGAGGGAATGGGCGACGTTTCGGGTCGAGACCCTTCTTCAGACTGATGTCAGGGGGACGGGACAAAGAAAGGACACCATCACTGACCTCACCAATTCCGGCGCTCTACCCTCTAATGCCTCCAATCTTATCGTTTCCCAGCCCCGCATGGCCCGATTTTACCTTCTACCTAAAATGCATAAATAGAATTGTCCTGGCAGACCCATTGTTTCTGCCTATTCATGTCCTACTGAACTTATTTTCACCTACATCGACTCCATCCTATCCCCCTTGGTCAAATCCCTCCCCACCTACATCGAAGACACCTCACATGCTCTCTGTCTCCTCGGTAACTTCCAGTTTCCAGGCCCCTACTCCCTCATCTTTACCATGGATGTCCAGTCACTCTACACTTCCATTCCCCACAAGGATGGTCTTGAAACCCTCCATTTCTTCCTCGACCATCGAACCAGCCAATCCCCATCTACACACTCTCCTCCACCTAGCAGAGCTGGTTCTTACCCTTAACAACTTCTCCTTTGACTCCTCCTACTTCCTCCAAACCAGAGGCGTAGCTATGGGCACTCGCAAGGGCCCTAGCTATGCCTGCCTCTTTGTCGGGTATATCCCTGTTCCAGATGTACACCGGCCCCATCCCCGAACTCTACTTCCGCTACACTGATGACTGCATTGGTGCTACCTCTTGTACCCATGCTGAACTCCCTGACTTCATACATTTCACCACCAATTTCCATCCTGCTCTTAAATATACGTGGACTATCTCCGACATCTCCCTAACGTTTCTGGATCTCACCATCTCCATCTCCTGCAAAAAGTCTATCCCCTACTCCCAATTCCTCCGTCTACGCCACATCTGCGCCCGGGATGAGGTGTTTCACACTAGGGTGTCAGAGATGTCCTCATTCTTCAGGAAACGGGGCTTCCCCTCTTCCATTATAGATGAGGCTCTCACTAGGGCCTCCTCTATATCCCGCAGCTCCGCTCTTGCTCCCCCTCCCCCCATTCGTAACAAGGACAGAATCCCCCTTGTCCTTACCTTCCACCCCATCAGCCAGCGTATCCAACAAATCATCCGCCAACATTTCCGTCACCTACAACGGGACCCCACTACTGGCCACATCTTCCCATCTCCTCCCCTTTCTGCGTTCCGCAGAGACCGTTCCCTCCGTAACTCCCTGGTCCACTCGTCCCTTCCTACACAAACCACCCCATCCCCGGGTACTTTCCCCTTCAACCGCACGAGATGCAACACCTGTCCCTTTATCTCCCCCCTCAACTCCATCTAAGGACCCAAACAGTCTTTCCAGGTGAGACAGAGGTTCATCTGCACCTCCTTCAACCTCATCTATTGAATCCGCTGCTCTAGATGTCAATTTCTCTACATCGGTGAGACCAACCGCAGGTTCGGCGATCGTTCCGCCCAACACCTTCGCTCAGTCCGCCTTAACCAACCTGATCTCCCGGTGGCCGAGCACTTCAACTCCCCCTCCCATTCCCAGTCTGACCTTTCTGTCATGGGCCTCCTCCAGTGCCATAGTGAAGCCCACCGGAAATTGGTGGAACAGCACCTCATATTTCGCTTGGGAAGCTTGCAGCCCAGTGGTATGAACATTGACTTCTCCAACTTTAGATAGTTCCTCTGTCCCTCTCTTCCCCCCCTCCCCCTTCTCAGTTCTCCCACTGTCTTCCTGTCTCCACCTATATCCTTTCTTTATCCTGCCCCCCCTGACATCAGTCTGAAGAAGGGTCTCGACCCGAAACGTCACCCATTCCCTCTCTCCTAGATGCTGCCTGACCTGCTGAGTTACTCCAGCATTTTGTGATACCTTCGATTTGTACCAGCATCTGCAGTTATTTTGCTACACAAATTGCAGCATGATCTCAATTGGTTGGGCAGGTGCGCTGAGGAATGATTAATGGAGATTAGTACAGATTTGTACCAGGTTTTGCATTTTGATAAGTCAAAATAACCTATACAATGAATGGCAGGGCTCGGGAAAGTGTTGTAGAGCAGATGGATCTAAGAGTGCAGGTACATAGTTCCTTGAAAGTGGCATCACAGGTGGATATGGTGGTCAAGATGCAATAGCAGCACATTTGGAAAACAGTGACAGGATCGGTCATAGTCAGCATGGATTTATGAAGGGGAAATCATGCTTGACTAATCTTCTGGAATTTTTTGAGGACGTAACAAGTAGAATGGATAAGGGAGAGCCAGTGGATGTGGTGTATCTGGACTTTCAAAACGCCTTTGACAAGGTCCCACACAAGAGATTAGTGTGCCAAATTATAGCACATCGTATTGGGGTAATGTATTGACATGGATAGAGAACTAGTTGACAGACAGGAAGCAAAAGAATAGCAATTAAAGGGTCCTTTTCAGAATGGCAGGCAGTGACTAGTGGGGAGCCGCAAGGCTCACTGTTGGGACCCCAGTTATTTACAATATAGATTGACGATTTAGACGAGGGAATTAAATATAACATCTCCAGATTTGCAGATGACACAAAGCTGGGTGGCAGTGTGAGTTGCGAGGAGGATGCTATAAGGCTGCATGGTAACTTAGATAGGTTGTGTGAGTGGGCAGATGCATGGCAGATGCAGTATAATGTGGATAAATGTGAGGTTATCCACTTTGGTGGCAAGAACAGGAAGGGAGATTATTATCTGAATGGTGTCAAATTAGGAAAAGGGGAGGTGCAGCGAGACCTGGGAGTGCTTGTACTCAGTCACTGAAAATAAGCATGCATGTACAACACGCGGTGAAGAAAGCAAATGGCATGTTGGCCTTCATAGCGAAAGGATTTGAGTATAGGAGCAAGGAGGTCCTACTGCAGTTGTACTGCTTAAGATTTGTACTCCTTCTCTGTACTCCCTCTCGCCTTAGAGGAAGTACAGAGAAGGTTCACCAGATTGATCCCTGGAATGGCAGGACTTTCATATGAAGAAAGACTGGATAGACTAGACTTATACTCGCTGGAATTTAGAAGACTGAGGGGGGATCTTATTGAAACATATAAAATTCTTAATGGGTTGGAGAGGCTAGATGCGGGAAGATTGTTCCCGATGTTGGGGAAGTCCAGAACCAGGGGTCACAGCTTAAGGATAAGGGGGAAGTCTTTTAGGACCGAGATGAGAAAAAAAATCTTCACACAGAGAGTGGTGAGTCTGTGGAATTCTCTGCCACAGAAGGTAGTTGAGGCCAGTTCATTGGCTATATTTAAGAGGGAGTTAGATGTGGCCCTTGTGGCTAAAGGGATCAGGGGGTATGGAGAGAAGGCAGGTACAGGTTACTGAGCTGGATGATCAGCCATGATCATATTGAATGGCGGTGCAGGCTCGAAGGGCCGAATGGCCTACTCCTGCACCTATTTTCTATGTTTCTATGTACAGGGCCCTGGTGAGACCACACCGGGAGTATTTTGTGCAGTTTTGGTCTCCTAATTTGAGGAAAGACATTCTTGCTATTGAGGGAGTGCAGCAAAGGTTCACCAGGTTAGTTCCCGGAATGGCGGGACTGACATATGATGAAAGAATGGGTCGACTGGGCTTGCATTCACTGGAATTTAAAAAGGTGAGAGGCGATCTTATAGAAACATATAAAAATCTTAAGGCATTGGACAAGCTACGTGCAGGAAAATTGTTCTGCATGTTGGGGGAGTCCAGAACCAGGGATCACGGTTTAAGAATAAGGGGTAGGCCATTTAGAACTCAAATGCTCAAATGAGGAATAACCTTTTCATCCAGAGAGTTGTATAGACAATAGACAATAGGTGCAGGTGTAGGCCATTCGGCCCTTCGAGCCATTTAATGTGATCATGGCTGATCATTCTCAATCAGTACCCCGTTCCTGCCTTCTCCCCATTCCCCCCGACTCCGCTATCCTTAAGAGCTCTATCTAGCTCTCTCTTGAATGCATTCAGAGACTTGGCCTCCACTGCCTTCTGAGGCAGAGAATTCCACAGATTCACAACTCTCTGACTGAAAATGTTTTTCCTCATCTCCGTTCTAAATGGCCTACCCCTTATTCTTAAACCGTGGCCCCTGGTTCTGGACTCCTCCAACATTGGGAACATGTTTCCTGCCTCTAACGTGTCCAACCCCTTAATAATCTTATATGTTTCGATAAGATCCCCTCTCATCCTTCTAAATTCCAGTGTATACAAGCCTAGTCGCTCCAGTCTTTCAACGTACGACCATCCCGCCATTCCAGAAATTAACCTAGTAAACCTACGCTGCACGCCCTCAATAGCAACAATATCCTTCCTCAAATTTGGAGACCAAAACTGCACACAGTACTCCAGGTGCGGTCTCACTAGGGCCCTGTACAACTGCAGAAGGACCTCTTTGCTCCTATACTCAATAGTCAATAGTCAATAGTCGTTTATTTGTCACATACACATAAATGTGTAGTGAAATGAAACATTACCCGCAGTTCAACAATAAGACCAATACGAATAATCAATAAAAATGCAATAACACACAATCATAAACTAACATTAAAAAAAAGAAACATCCATCACAGTGAGTCTCCTCCAGTCACGTCCTCACTGTGATGGAAGGCCAGAATGTCTTTTCTCTTCCCCTGCCGTCTTCTCCCGCGGTCGGGCTGTTGGAGTTGCCAGGTCGGGGCGGTCGGGGCTCCCGACATTGAAGCCCCCGCCGTGCGGAGAAAATCCCGCGGCCTATTGCAAGCCGCGCCGGACGGTAAAAGGTCCGCGGCGGGCCGACCCAAGCCCCGCGAAGAGATCCCAGTGGTCTAGAAATCTAAATCCCTGCTCCCTGCACTAGCCCCTCACCCATATATTCATGTCGCCCTCACCAGCACGAGGTACAGGTAACAGTCCAGAGACAACCACCCTCGACGTCCTACTTCTCAGTCCTCTTCCTAACTCTCTAAACTCACATTGCAGTATTTCCTTCCTCTTCCTCCCGATGTCGTTCGTGCCCACATGCACAACTACTTCCAGTTGATCGCCTTCCCTCGCTAAGATGTTCTGAAGCCGGTCCGTGATGTCTTGAACCCTGGCACCAGGGAGGCAACAGACCATCCTCAAGTACCGCCTGCCGCCACAGAATCTACTGTCCGTACCTCGGACAATGGAGTCACCCACTACTATGGTGCTTCCTTACTTCGGTCTCCGCGGTCGAGTCTCCTTGCCTGGATTAGAGCCACCAACCTGTCCGCCGCTCGAACTGGAAGCGTCTTTTGCCCCGACAGCTCCCAAGAGGGTGTACCTGTTTGCAATAGGCACAGCCACCAGGGTCTCCTGTAGTCCACGTTCACTCCCGTTTGAAACGGTCTCCCACCTTCGCTCGACCTGGACCCTTAGCGTGACAGCCTCACAGTAGGTCCTGTCCAGGAAACTCTTGCATGCCCGGATGGCCCTGGGGTCATCCAGCTGCTTTTCCAACTCCGCCACACGTTCATTCAGGAGCTGCACCTGGACACAGTTCTTGCAGGTGTAGCTCCCAGAAGATCCAGCGGTGTCCCTACCTTCCCACATCCTGCAGGAAACACACTGCACCAACTTGCCCGCCAGGTAGAGACAAAAGAGGAGCTGGCCAGCTGTATGGAGGACAGAGCTGTGTGGTGTGTCTGTCACTGTGCCCGTCAGAAACCAGCACCACTGCGTCGCCAATGTTTTCAACGATTTTAAATTAAATTAAAATTAGTTCCAAAGACAAAGTGCAATATTTGCAAGGGGGTATATTTGCAAGGGGGTATATGTGTAGGAGTATAGAAAAAGTGAACAATTTACATGTTTGAAAGGCATCTCTTCATTCATTATATTAACCAATTAAACATAAGAATGTTAATGTACATGTTAACGTTACAGCTAAATGACAATGTTAAATGATAAACATTAAATTCACATATAATTTGTGGCTGTTGTCATTCTTGTAAAAAATGTCCAGTTGTTTTTTTCGGCTGTGGGATGTGCTTGTTAATTACAGCTCTTCAGTTGTATTATTCCACATGTGTAATTCAATAGATCATGAGCATATAATCGTTGATTAAATGTGTACAACACTCGGCCACTATAATCCTGACTGAATTCTGGACAACGAATGACACAGCCTACATTCGGATGGCTACACCGTGGTGCATGAGAGTATTATTGAAAGTTGGAGATTATAAATGTGAATCAAAGCTACAATAAAATGACTAGCCTAGCTATCAATCACACTCAGGTGACTTTCTTCAACTGATCATCTTGCTATTTAAATCATCAAAAGTTCAAGTAGTTCTCTTTTAACAAAATATTGTAGAAACAGTCTATTGAACTGGTGCTCAGATGATTTCTTCAAAGAGCCAGTGCAATAAATTGTAGGACTTCTCGCTGTTCTGTATGCTCCATGAATCTATAACAGGATTATTGCATTTTTGTTGAAAATTCAGCTGCTTTAGAAGTAATTATTAATACATTAGTAACAAGCAATTAAATAAGTAGTATGGAATAGAGATTCGATAGCTTATTTTTTCTGGACTATGAAAATCAATCACAAAATGATGTTCATACCTGTTGGTCTAATTAGAGTCAGAAGTTACACAGCACAGAATCAAGCCCTTGGGTCCACTCTGTCTATGCTGATCATGAAGCACCCATCCATACTAATTGTGCGGCATGACATTGTATTATTTGTGCATGTGAAGCTCTTGCTGCAAGATTGAAGTGCACTTGTGTGTATATGAAGTATGGGCTCGAGTGGAAAGGCAGGCCACGATAGGAGGATGAAGATGTATTAATTGTTGGTTGAAAGATTTATCCTTACTTGATCTTCTGTTGAGGACACATTATTGAAGATGACTGTAGAATCTGCTCTGATGAACCACATGTAACCCAATATTGTAAATGAAACTTTCTGAATTATTTTGGTTGGGAGAAAGGGGGAGGTGGGAAGGAGGTACCAAACCATCCAGACATTTCTCCTGCAACTCCATCTCTGATCCAACAATGTCTGATCACCGATTAGTGAAGTTAGGATTTTTAAAAAGACACAAGGTGCTGGAGTAACATCTCTGGAGAACATGGAATGGCGACCTCTCATGTTGGGACTCTTCTTCGCCGAAATGTCGCCTGTCCATGTTCTCCGGATCTGCTGCCTGACCCAGAGTTATTCCAGCACTTTGTGGCTCTTTTTGCAAACCAGCATCTGCAGGTCCTTGTGTCTCCAACAAAGTTAGGATGTCTGTCACTGCCAGGAAAGGTAATACGGATCAGGCCCATATTTTATGTGATAGTTCCTGTTGAGAACTGTTTACTGCAAGATCTCCTGGCATGACAGGGAATTGTGCTTGACTGTTTGTGCAACTCTTGATGTTTATAAAATGATGCACAGTTACCATGCATAAGTATAATGAAGGAATGGATTGTGCATTGGCGATGTACATTGCTTCTTTTCTAGAAATTTCTTCTTTGCAGCGCTCTAAGAAACTGGCATGGAATCATAGAATCATAGAGAAAATATCATCTCCAGGTCCACATCTTTAATGTAGTTCATTAAATTCTTTCTTCTTCCACATAATCCGCAGTAGTATTATTTGACTAATTAGATATCATCTGACATGACTATGGTTGTACTTCCTAAGAGTGAACAGAACTCCAATATGTTAATTCACATGAAATAATTTAATTTTTAGGAATATTTCTAGTCTATTTTTTACTGTAAGGAATCCATTTCCACCGTGTTTTCGCGCCATGCAGCACAGAAGCAGAACCATCACCTTACCATGTCCATGCGGGCCATTTTACTGATCTGCACTATTCCCATTCACCCAAGGCCACTATCCTTCGATGCCTTGTTGATTCAAGTGCCTGTCAAAATGCCTTTTAAACCTAGTAATTTTGTCTGGCTATACCATATCTTCTGGCAGTGTCTTGATATCAAGCAGTCTGTGTGAAAGCAAACTCTCCCCTGGTCACCTTTTAAGTTCTTTCTGTCACCTCAAATCGATGGCGTCATGATTTTGAAATCCCTACCAGAGAAAAAAGATTCTGACTATCCATCCTATCTATGCTTCTCACAATGTTGTTCAACTTTATCAGGTCACCCCTCAGCCTCCTTCACTCCAGGGAAAACAAACCCAACCTGTCCAAACATTCCTTATAGCTAAAGTCCTCCAATTCAGGCAGCATCCTCATGAATTTATCCAGTGCAAACAAGAAATTCTTACTTGCAACAGCATAACAGGCCTGTAAACACAATACTTATAGATAACGTAGAACAAAAAAAATCAATAAATCCACAAAGTCCTGAGTGCAACCACAGACAGTCCATACTTCATAGTTTAGTTAGTGTTGTGTAGTGTTCAAGAGCCTAATGGTTGTTGGGAAGAAGCTATTCTTGAACCTGGTGTTCTCGTTTTTCAGGCTTCCCAATCGTACGATGAAATGAAAGCATGTCCTGTGTGGTGTGGGTCTTTGATGATGATAGTTGCTTTTTTGAGGCAGTGCCTCCTATAGATCCCTTCAATGCTGGGGAGGTTAGTGCCCGTGATGCCTGGCGGTGTCCACCACATTTTGTAATCCCCTTTGTTCCTGGACATTCGAGTTGCTCAACCAGGCCGTGATGCAACCAGTCAATATGCTCTCTGCCATATACCTGTAGAAGTTTAGTTTACTTTAGAGATGCAATGAGGAAACAGGCCCCTCAACCAACTGAGTCTGTGCCGACCGGCAATCACCCGTACACTAATTCTATCCTACACATTAGGAACAATTTACAGAAGCCAATTAACCTACAAACCTGCATGTCTTTGGAATATGGGAGGAAACCGGAGCACCCAGAGAAAACCCATGCGGTCATAAGGAGAACGTACAAATTCCATACGGACAGCATCCATAGTCAGGATTGAACCCGGTTATCTGGCGCTGTAAGGCAGCAGCTCTAGTTTAGTTTAGTTTAGTTTAGTTTAGTTTATTGTCACGTGTACCGACGTACAGTGAAAAGCTTTTGTTGCAAGCTAACCAGTCAGTACCGCTGCGCCACCATGCCGCCCTGCCTCCTGAAGGGATGGATAAGATTTGGTACATTGATGAATACTCTCCTGAAGGATTCGTCAATGTACCAAATCTTATCCATCTTCTCAGGAACTAGAGGTATTGTTCAGCTTTCTTTATGATTGCGTCTATGTGCTGGGTCCAGGACAAATCTTCAGAGATATGCACGCCCAGGAAATTAAAGTTCTTGACTCTCTCCACCACCAACCGATCAATGAAGACAGGGTTGTGGATCCTATGCTTCCCTCTTCTAAAGTCAACAATCCACTCTTTGGTCTACCTGACGTTGAGAGTAAGGTTGTTGTTCTGACACCATTCAATCAGATTATCAATCTCCCTCCTATACTCTGACTCATCATTACCCGTAATTCGTCCAACAAGTGGTGTCATCTGCAAATTTAAAGATGACGTTGGGACCGTGTCTGGTTACACAGTCATGGGTATAGAACGAGTAGAGCAGAGGATTGAGCACATCCTCCCCATAAGTGTAGCAACCAGAAATGTGCACAATACTCCAAGCGAAACTTGTGTCATGAAAAGTTGCATCAACCAAACCCTTATATTCTATGCCCCAACCTATGAAGGCAAGCATGCATTCCATACACCTCTTCACGACCCTATCTACCAGTGTAGCCACTTTCGGAGAATTATGGACATGAACCTGAAAGTCACTTCGTTTTTGAATTACTATTTTGAATGACTATTTTAGGATGCATTTTCAATGCCGACTGGATAGAGAATTAGCTTCAAGGAAGGAAGTAGAGGGTGATGCTGGAAGGTTGTTTATCGGACTGGAGGCCTGTGACTAGTTGTCTGCCTCAGGTATCAGTTGCTGTTAGTTGTTTTTATCAATGATATGGATAAGAATGTACAAGGCATGATTAGTAAGGTAGCAGATTACACTAAACGGGGTGGTTTTTTGTAGGTTATCAAAAATTACAACAGGATCTCGATCAGTTAGTCAAGTGGGCTGAGAAATGGTGAATGGAATTTAATGCAGATAAGTGATAGGTGGTACATTTTGGGAAGTCAAACCAGAGCAGAACACACGCAGTGATTGACAGAGCCTCAGAGAATGTTGTAGAACAGAGGGATGTAGGAGTGCAGGTACACACTTCCTTGAAAGTGGCATCACAAGTAAACAGGGTGGTCAAGAATGCTTTCTGTACATTGGCCTTCATCAGTCAGGATATTGAGCGTAGATGGGATGTTATGTTACAGTTGTATAAGATGTTGGTGACGTCGCATTTGGAGTATTATCATATCATATCATATCATATATATACAGCCGGAAACAGGCCTTTTCGGCCCTCCAAGTCTGTGCCGCCCAGTGATCCCCGTACATTAACAATATCCTACACCCACTAGGGACAATTTTTACATTTGCCCAGCCAATTAACCTACATACCTGTACGTCTTTGGAGACGTACTTATTGTATTAAGTTTTGGACAATCTGCTATAGGAATGATGTTGTCAAGTTAGAAAATGTGAGAGAAGATTTACAAGGATGTTGCCAGAACTTGAGGGTCATAGCGAGAGGGTGGACAGTCTAGGTCTTTATTCTTTGGCGCGTAGGAAGATGAGGGGTATTTTTATAGAGGTACAGTGCATTCAGAAAGTATTCAGACCCCTTCACTTTTTTCACATTTTGTTACGTTACAGCCTTATTTTAAAATGGATTACATTCTTTTTTTTTAATCATCAATCTACACACAATACCCCATAATAAAAAAGCAAAAACAGGTGTTTAGAAATTTTTGCACAGTAATTAAAAAGAAATAACTGAAATATCACATTTGCATAAGTATTCAGACCTTTTGCTATGACACTCAAAATTGAGCTTAGGTTCATCCTGTTTCCATTGATTATCTTTGAGATGTTTCTACAACTTGATTGAATTCCACCAGTGGTAAATTAAATTGATTGGACATGATTTGGAAAGGCACACACCTTTCTATATAAGGTCCCACAGTTGACAGTGCATAAACCAAGACAGGAAGACGAAGGAATTGTCTGTCGACCTCTGAGACAGGATTGTGTTGAGACGCAGATCTGGGGAAGGGTATAAAACAATTTCTGCAGCATTGCAGGTCCTGAGGAGCCTAGTGGCTTTTGTCATTCTTAAAAGGAAGAACTTTGGAACCACCGGCACTCTTCATAGAGCTGGCCGCCTGGCCAAACTGAGCAATTGGAGAAGGGCCTTGGTCAAGGAGGTGACCAAGAACCCAATGGTCACTCTGACAGAGCTCCAGAGTTCCTCTGTGAAGATGGGAGAACCTTCCAGAAGGACAACTATATCTGCAGTACTCCACCAATCAGGCCTTTATGGTAGAGTGGCCAGACGGAAGAGACTCCTCAGTGAAAGGGACATTACAGCCTGCTTGGAGTTTACCTAAAGGACTCTCAGACCATGAGAAACAAGATTCTCTGGTCTGATGAAACCAAGATTGAACTCTTTGGCCTGAATGCCAAGCGTCACATCTGGAGGAAACCAGGTACCATACCTACGGTGAAGCATGGTGGTGGCAGCATCATGCTGTGGGAATGTTTTTCATTGGCAGGAACTGGGAGACTAGTCAGGATCAAGGAAAAGATGAATGAAGCAAAGTACAGAGAGATCCTTGATGAAAACCTGCTCCAGAGCATTCTGGACTTCAGACTGGGGCGGAGGTTCACCTTCCAACAAGACAACGACTCTAAGCATACAGCCAAGACAACGCAGGTGTGACTTCATGAGAAGTCTGTGAATGCCCTTGAGTGGCCCAGCCAGAGCCCAGAATTGAACCTGATCAAACATCTCTGGAGGGACCTGAAAATAGCTGCGCATTGATGCTCCCCATCCAACCTGACAGAGCTTGAGAGGATCTGCAGAGAATGGGAGAAATTACCCAAATACAGGTATGCCAAGCTTGTAGTGTCATACCCAAGAAGATGCGGCTGTAATCGCTGCCAAAGGTGCCTCAACAAAGGACTGGGTAGTCTGAATACTTATGTAAATGTGATATTTCAGTTATTTCTTTTCAAATTACTTTGCAAAAATTTCTAAACAAAATAAATTTAATCCATTTAAAAATAAGGCTGCAGAGTGACAAAATGTGGAAAAAGTGAAGGGGTCTGAATACTTTCTGAATGCACTGTATATAAAATCATGAGGGGTATATATAAAGGGTGAAAGCACTTTAACTGAACTTTTACCCAACGTACAGGAATCCACCCCTGACAGTGTGTTCCAGGCACCCCACACTCTGGTTGCACAAAAAAATGGCCCAACACATCTCAGTCTGAAGCAAGGTCCCAACCAGAAACATCACCTATCCATGTTCTCCAGGGGTGCTGCCTGCCAGGCTAAGTTACTCCAGCATTTGTGTTATAAGAAAATAACTGCAGATGCTGGTACAAATCAAAGGTATTTATTCACAAAATGCTGGAGTAACTCAGCAGGTCAGGCAGCATCTCGGGAGAGAAGGAATGGGTGACGTTTCGGGTCGAGACCCTTCTTCAGACTGAAGAATTTGTGTTTTTGTTTGTTCAGCATTTGTGTTTGTTTTTTTGTGAACCAGCACCTGCAGTTCCTTGTGAATACATCTCCTGAAGAAGGGTCTCGACCCAAAATGTCACTCATTCCTTCTCTCCAGAGATGCTGCCTGTCCAGGTGAGTTACTCCAGAATTTTGTGTCTATCCTTTAAAACTTTCCTCTTGTATGCTTTGCCATCTAGACATTGACATTTGTTCTTTCTATCCTGGGGTGGGGTAAGGTAGGTTTGGGTCTAAGGATCAGACTGTCTACCCTATCTGTAGATGGAGGTGGAGGGAGTGAGGTACCCAGGGGGTGTGGTCCCTTTAAGGGCATCGCCAGCCATCCAGCCACACCGCGCTGATGACACACCCGCTTGTCCTGCAGTCCCGGCCGTCGCCAGCAGCGGCGCTCGTAGCGCTAGGCTACTTAACATCCGGGAACGAGCGCTCGGATTTCCCAGGCAGAGACAGAAACAATATGGCGGAGGTGAGGCGGCGAAAGAGCTGGTTTTACCCTGATGTGATTTAATGACCGCGCCGCGCTCTTACCGGCTAGCGGGCGGCCGGCTGTTGAGGTGCAGGTCGAGCTAGCGGAGCTTGAGCCGCGGGGGTGGTTTGAAATCGGAGCCGGCGGGTGCAGGTATTGACGGGCGAGTGGTTTTTGTTTGGAGGGGGGCGGGCGGACGGGCGGACGGGGGGCTCGGGTGCCTGTCCCCGGCCCGGCTGGAACCGGCGGCACTGCGCCTGCGCGCCTGGCCCCGGCCCGGGCTGACAGCTACCGGCGCGAGCTGCGCCTGCGCGCCGGGCAACTCTCTGTTTGTAAACTTGGTGCCACATTGCGCCGGGATAGTGAGTGTGTGTGTGTTGTGTGCGTGTGTGTATGGATGTGTGGTTGTGGGTTGTGCACAGCCCCTGCAACAGCCGCGCTGATGTTTAATATTTGTGCAATGCATATGTTTGCAAATTGTGCACTCACTTGCTCGTATGTGTGTGGAGGAATGAGCCCGCTGGTTTGTACCGGTGCACATCCCCTGCAACATTCGCAGACCATAGCTGATGCCTAATATTTGTGCAATACATATATTTGCAAATTGTGCATTCATTTCCTCATAAGTATATGTGAATGTGTGTGGAGGAATGAGCCCGCGTGTTTGCATCAGCCGCACACCATAGCTGATGTTTAATATTTGTGCAATGTATCTATTTGCAAATTGTGCATCTACTTGCTCATAAGTATAGATATGTGTGGGGGAATGAATCCACGGGTTTGCACCAATGCAGAGTTCCTGCAATAGCCGCACGCCATAGCTGATGTAAAATAATTGTGAAATACATATGTTTGCAAATTGTGCGTCCACTTGGTTATAAGTATGTGTGTAGATGAATGAACCTGCGAGTTTGCACCCGTACACAGCCGCTGCAACATCCGTAGGCTACGACTAATGATGTTTGTGCAACGCATATATTTGGAAATTGTGCGTCCACTTGCGCGTTTATCTTTCTCTTTTTTCTAATATATATATATATATATATATATAGTGCGCATGTGCACGCACCTATGTGTATATTTACAAAAATCAAATAAAAAGCTGCAGATGTTGGGAAATCTAATATAAAAACAGAAAATGCCGGAAATACTCAGTCGATCTGTGGGGAAGGGGAGCAGAGTCAATCTTTCAAGTCGAAGATGAGATCGTTTCAACACTTCAAAACACGAAGGGTCATCGAACTAAAGCGTTGACTCTGTTTTCCCCCCTCCACAGTCCTGCTATTTCCAGCATTTTCAGTTGTTCTTGTTTATAGATATAAATATATAGATATGTATGTGTGTGTACATATGTCGTATGTAAATACACATCTCGCTATATATATATATATATATATTTCTATATAGAGATATATAGATATTTGTAGTGCACGTGTTTATGTCCATGTTGATGCACATGGGTTTGTGTACAACGCGCTGATGTGTGAACATGTGTACAAACTGCATACATTTCTGTTCCGCATCCCGAGGCAAAAGAAATCAGATTTATTTTGTAGCTCATTCCCGGTTAATCATTAGAAGGTTGGAATTATCTTCCCATTCATTTTGCATCGGCGAAATAGAACACAATGCAATGCAAAATTTATGAAAGATGGGGGCACTTTGACACAATCGACATAAGGTTCTTAGTACTGAAATACCGCAAAACTCTTCCATTATCCTTTGCCCCATTGATAGATCGTTCCAGTCCGTTTAACATCATCTCTGTTTGGACTCTCACATGTCAAATGTGCATTGGCAGAGGTTGAGACACTGGAGATTTTCTTTCTTTTTGTAAAATTGCATGGTGCAAAGCTCAAAGATCATGGGGAAAACTTGAAAACTTTACACCCAAGATAGACACAAAATGCTGGAGTAACTCAGCGGGTCAGGCAGCATCTCTGGAGAGAAGGAATGGGTGAAAGTTTCGGGTCGAGACCCCCCTTCACACTCGCCTGAAGAATACTTGTGAGTATTCACCCATTCACTCCTTCTCTCCTGCATTTTGTGTCTATCTTGGGTGTAAACCAGCATCTGCACAGTCCATTCCTACACAATCCCATGGCAGTGTTGCAGTCGCCCACAGTGTTGGCTTTTGCGTAAGCGTGGTCATACAAACGGTAATGTAGCAGGACATTATGCCATCACAGTTGTGCGCTTTGGGGAAGCGACGTGATGCAAGCGCGATGAATCGGATTGTTCAGCTGGGTGCTGACAAGCGCGTCAAAGCAGCACAAAAGTACACGTGGAACGGGAGATTGTTACGAGGTTCAAAAAACTGTTTTTAAATAAAAAGACGGAAAGTTTTTATTTGAAAGCCGGTGGCGCTTGGACCGGCAACAATCGGTGGCAGGAGCTGCGAGGTGTCGCGGGAAGCTTGTGGAGGACGTCTGGTGTTAAAAAGTGAAACAACTCTCCACTGCAAAGTAAGGATAGGGATTGGTCTCGGATACGTTTAATTCAGAGGGGAAATAGGGACAAAAAAACGGTGGCACAGTTAGTAGAGCTGCTGCCTCCTAACGCGAGATCACTGTTCAATCCTGACCTTGGGTTAGAGGCATTGTGAAGTTTGCATGCATCCATGTAAATTGTGTGTGTTTCCTCTCGTATCCCAAAGATGTGTGGTATGGTGGGTTACTGGGTTATTGCAAATCTCTTCCCTCCCCCCCCCCCCCCCCTCTAGTTTATAGGTGAGTGGTAGGTTTTGGGAGGAGTTGAGTAGAATGTGCCCCCCCCCCTCTAGTTTATAGGTGAGTGGTAGGTTTTGGGAGGAGTTGAGTAGAATGTGCCCCCCCCCCCCCCTCTAGTTTATAGGTGAGTGGTAGGTTTTGGGAGGAGTTGAGTAGGATGTGGGATTAATGTAAAATTAGAGTAAATCGGTGGAGACACGAGGAACTTCAGATGCTGGAATCTTAAGTAAAAGTGTTGGAATAACTCGGCAGATCAGGCAGCAGCTGTCGAAAGGTTGGATAGGCTGTGTTTCGGGTCGGGATCCTTTAGACTGAATGGATCGCTGGTGGTCAATGCCAGTACCATGGACTGGTGGGTGTGTTTCCATGTGGTATATCTCTGACTCTAACTGTAAATTTATAAGGAAACTAATCATAAACCCCATAATTCCTAATAAAACTGTTCCTTACACTAACTTTGAGATGTTGCCTGCAACCCAGCTCTCTTATGATAATGAATCAAAGAACCAATTGGTGCATTGTTTTGATGTATGCCTGTTAATTTGCTTTTTGAGTATTCTTGAATAATTCTGGAATAATAGTTGGGAACATTGAGCATGTTCTTGGCCACAAAGTATGTATTTTTGAAATATTAGAAAGTGTTCACAATATAATGCAATTGAGGTCTTAAATCAGTTAATTTCTCACCAAATATTTGTGGCCACAGAATTAGTATGTCTTCTCTTCCATTGAGTATGTTGACAATACAGTCAAATGGATGACTAAATTTACTCTGATAATTGAAAGAAAATTGATTTGCAAAGTTTTCAGATGACCTTTGTAAAATATAGTGAGTTGGAGCAAAAGGAAGATGTTTATCAATCAGATGTAAGGCAAATATGGAATCTTAAATTCTGCTTGGCTGTTTTATAAACTTTGTGGTTCCTACAATCAGGTTACACGGAGCATGTTTAGACAGGAGGTTAAGGTGAATGCTTAAGAAATTGTATATTCAAAATGTGTGTTTTGTAAGGAAGTGTTCACATAAAAGTGGGGTGGCGCGTTGGTAGAGTTGCTGTCTTTCTGCGCCAGAAACCAGAGTTCAATTCTGACTCTGGGTGCTGTCCATACAGAGTTTGTATTTTCTCCCAGTGACTGCATGGACTTTCTCCCGGCGCTCCGGCTTCCTCCCACACGTCAAAGACACACAAGTTTGTAGGTTAATTGGCTTTGGTAAAAAAATTGTAAATTGTCCCTATTGTGTAAGATAGTGCTACTGTATGGTGTGATCACTGGTCGGCAAGGACTCGGTGTGCTGAAGGGCCTGTTTCTGCGTTATGCCTCTAAAGTCGCCATACTGGTTAACAAGTTGTCAATTTATAATAAATTTGCTGATGAATTTGCCACCTGCTGTTGGATTGATTGCAGTCCTCATTTTATGATTAAATATATGCTTTAGTTGTAAATGTGTTCTTTTGAAGACATTGATTACTATTATAAGTAAGCTTTGTTGGGATATTCATGCTTTGAAGTCACCTGCAATAGCTGCCCTGCTTGCCATACTTTCATTGTGCGTGAAACCTTGTGTATTCACCTCAAAGTTGCTAAACTCCCTGTTTCAATTAACTATTGCTTCCTCGAAGGTGTAGGTTGCTTCTTGTGTTGATGTTCTGTCTATCCTTCATGTTATACTTGTGAACATTTTCTTTAAAGATAGGTTTAGTAATAACTGATGCACCTTGATAATGTTGTGAACAATTTGTTTTGCACTGCATTCTATCCTAAGCAAAGAATGTATAATATAGCCTGTTAATCTCATTTTTAAACTTCATTATATATCGACCAGCATTTTTGTTTTTACTAAATGTTATTTGTATGTAATAATGGCACTTGTAGTCTTAATTGTTTTTTAAGGCATTGGGAAGAATTGGCATCCATGATCGGAGTCCCAGTGTTCAGTCTTTGAAGATACTGGCTCATGGCCTTGTGCTCATCCCTTTTGTTCTGCAAATTGAATTAAATTAGTTGCGATCTTTTTGTTCTTGGTAAATTGCATTTTGTGTTCCCTATAATTAAATGCAGCATTTCAATCTGAAAGGTAAACTTGAGTAGATTATGACATAATGGCAATGGAAGCCCATTCATACCACAAAGCATGCTTCTTTTGTCATTAAGTTATAGATTTATTAAATAAACTTGAAGATAGTTGGGTGTTCTCAAGCAGTCGCAGTCCTGTGGTTGTAGATTCTGACCCAGTAGCAATAAAGAAGCGGGATGGATATCCTGGTAGAATGATTTATGCCTTGAAGGAAAACGTATATCCTTCATTGTGACTATGCAATAAATTGAAAAATGTTCAAGTTCAGAGAAATTGTCACTGAACTTCAGAGTTAATGAAATAGTTTATTATTCATTCATCTTGTGCAGTTGGTAATATCCATCGATGACTGTCCTTGAGAAGAGATTGGTGAATGATTATCAAACCACTGTGTAGGGAAATAACTGCAGATGCTGGTACAAATCGAAGGTGTCACAAAAAGCTGGAGTAACTCGGTGGGTCAGGCAGCATCTGACGTTTCGGGTCGAGAGCCTTCTTCAGACTCAAACCACTGTAGTTCATGTAAAGGTAGGGATTTTGATCCAGACTCTGAATAAACTTTTTATCAAGACTGGATGGTTTGTGATATGAATTGTACAGGTGTCAGAGGTTATGGGGAGAATGAGGTTAGGAGGGAGAGATAGATCAGCCATGATTGAATGGTGGTGTAGACAATGGGCCGAATGGCCAAATTCTATTATTGTCCCTTATGACCTTATGAATTGGAACTTGCAGTGATGGTGTTTTCATTCGGTGGTGGATGTTACTGATTTGGATGACATTGTCAAAGGCACTTTGGTGACTTATAGCATTGTATCCTTTAGATAGGTTGGCACAACCAGCAGAAGCACTGCTTCATCGTTATTGATGATCAGTAGAATCCAGGGAGAGTTGAGGAAAATTTGAGGAGAGTGAAAATAATGGGATTAAAGTTGAATTGTGTAAATATGTTGTTGGTGGATTTTTGCGGGCAGGATGGGCAGAAGGTCATGTTTCCTTTCTGTACAACTTTATGGCACACATTGCAGTCATAGTACACCATCGGCTGTTTGGAGTAATTGTTTGGTATAGTTACAAGCAAACTTTTTGTGTAGTTAAGAGTTGTACTCGCTTTAATGAAGAACATCTAATTACTTTTCTGACTTGTGTCTTCTAATTGGTGCATTAGCTTTAGAGAGTAGGAAAGCAAGAGAGTAGCTGTGGAATAATCTGCTTTTATTTATCTTGGAGCAATAGTTTTGATTGATTGAAAGATATTGACCCATCGAGTTTACGTCGACCAATGACCCATTCACGCTATTTCCATGTTATCACACTTTTGCATTCACTCCCTACACATTTGGAGCAATTTATAGAGACCAATTAACCTCAAATCTCATGTCATAAGTGTTGGGAGTGGAATTAGGCCATTTGGCCCATCAAGTCGACACCACCATTCAATTATGACTGATCTATCTCTCCCTCTGAACCACATTCTCCTGCCTGCCCCCCCATAACCTCTGACACTTGTACTATTCAAAAATTTGCACTTTGGGATGTGGGAGGAAACTGGAGTATCCAGGGGAAAAAACCCTGTTGGTCACAGGGAGAATGTGCAAACTTCATGCAGTTAGCACCCAAAGTCAGGATCACACCAGTGTCTCTTGTGTTGAGAGGCAGCAGCTCCAACTGGCACCACCGTGCTGGCCTGGTGATGTCCATTGTCTATTCAGTAATGTTTCTGGTCTATGGGGATTAACAGGGTGTTGATGGTGGAGGATTTGGTGATGGTAGCAATTATCCAAGCTCTGCAGTGTAACCAGATATAATCATGATACAGTTGTGGACTATAAGACAATAATTGGGAGGAAGTTACAAGAACATTTGCACTGCATTCAGCCAAGATTGAAAAACAGATCATCCAAGTTAGCTTCCTGCCATCACAGAAGGTGGTGTCCAATAAATTGGATTATCTTCAGAAGATATCAATAAATACCTGAGGACTTGAGGTAGAAACAAGGAACTGCAGAAGCAGGTTGCAAAGGACACAAAGAGTAAAACTGAGTCAGGCAGTATCCCTGGAGAGCATGGATAGGTGATGTTTTGTGTCAGGACCCTTCTTCCTCAGAGTCCTTCAAGAGGCCTGGATATTGCTAAAACCTTTTGAGCCAAACTATATCTCAGCTGTAGTACTGAAGACCACTGTCAAACTAGCTGTGCCTCCAGTCAAGCTGTTCAGTACAGTCATGAAATTGACATCCACCTAACAATACAGAAAATTTCCCAGGTACATCCTGTTTAGAAAGAAACAAGCACATCTGGCAAATTACTGCCCAATCTGTCAATTCTGCAATGTCAGCTTAATGATGGAAACTATCATCAATAGTTTTGTTCAGCATCACCAATAACCTACACGCTTATGCACAGTTGGCTTTCAGGGCCACACGATTCCAGACGTTATCTTAGCTATATAAGTATCAGAGCTCAATGCCAGTGAAGAGGTGAGACAAGAATAGGCACAAAATGCTGGAGTAACTCAGTGGGCAAGCAGCATCTCTGGAGAGAAGGAATGGATGATGTTTCGGGTTGAGACCCTCCTTCAGACTGAGAAGGAGGGGGAGATACTGAGATAAGGAAGTGTAAGGAGTGAGAACGAGACATCAAAGGGGGTGGAGATCAAGGAAAATAGAATAGATCATTGTTAGCTCGGGGAAGGTAACAAAAAGCAAACTGATAAAATGTAATCGGGGACAGCCAGACTGGTCAGAACTGGGAAGGGAGAGGGATGGAGAGAGGGAAAGCAAGGGTTACATGAAGTTAGAGAAGTCAATATTCATACAGCTGGGGGTGTAAGCTGCCCAAATGAAAAATGAGGTGCTGTTCCTCCAATTTGCGCTGGGCCTCACTCTGACAATGGAGGAGGCCCAGGACAGAAAGGTCGGTGTGGGAATGGGAGGGGGGTTAAAGTGTTTAGCAACCGGGAGAATAGGTAGGTGTAGGTGGACTGAGCGGAGGTGTTCGGTGAAACGATCGCCGAGCCTGCGCTTGGTCTCACTAAGAGATGAGAGTGATGGCCGTGACATGAAGGTAACATTTAACCGAGTGAGGCGTCAAGTTGCCCTGGTAAAACAAATTCAATTGGCATTAAAGGGAAAATAGTCGGTTGGTATGGAGTTGTATCTCATCGATGGGAAGATGGTTATGGCTGTCAGATGTCAGTCATCCAAGCCTCAAGGCATCACTGCAGGATTTCCTCAAGGCATTGTCTAAGGTGCAATCATCTTGTGCTACTTCAATGACTTTCATTCCATCATGAGATCAAATGTGGGGATATTTACTAATGATTACAATTAGAAGTGAGCATTTTGCAGTTCCTCAAGTGAAGCAGGCCAAGCACGCATTCTAAAGTGGTGGTAAGGTTCTCATTTCAAATGTCAGACGATGGCCGCTCCAGAAAGAGTGTTTAACTACATATCCGTGATATTCCATGGCATAACCATCACTGCCTCCCTCACAGTGAATATCCCCAGGTTTGGGCCGTCACTGTGAACCAGAAACTGAACTTGACTGGCCACATGAGTAGAGTGGCTACAAGAGTGCCTTGGAGACAATGTTTGCTGCAATAGGTGCTTCTGGCACCCTAAGGCCATTCTGCCATCTAAAGTGGTGGTAAGGTTCTCATTTCAAATGTCAGACGATGGCCGTCTCCAGAAAGAGTGTTTAACTACATATCCGTGATATTCCATGGCATAACCATCACTGCCTCCCTCACAGTGAATATCCCCAGGTTTGGGCCGTCACTGTGAACCAGAAACTGAACTTGACTGGCCACATGAGTAGAGTGGCTACAAGAGTGCCTTGGAGACAATGTTTGCTGCAATAGGTGCTTCTGGCACCCTAAGGCCATTCTGCCATCTACAAAATACGAACTAGGGGAGTGGTGAAATACACTCTCTTTGCCTGGATGATTGTAGTGAATCTTAAGTGGTAGTTTTACCCAGAAATAAACATCTTGTGTAGGAAGGAAGTGCAGATGCTGGTTTAAACAGAAGATAGACACAAAAACTGTAGTATTTCAGTGGGACAGGCAGCATCTCTGGAGAGAAGGAATGGGTGACTTGGGGAGGAACATGCAAGTAGTGATGTTCACATGCACCTGCTGCACTGCTACTTCCTGCTACTTAATAGGTTGGGGAGGTTCTTTCAGAGAAACCCCAAGTGAAAAACTGCAGGGCATTCTATAGATAGTACAAAGGACTGCCAGTTCTGTAGATAGCACACAGGAAAGTCAAAGGTTACATTTTAGGGTACTTAATAGGGTGTCAATCAAAGGGTATTTTATTGTCATGTGTACCAATTAAGGTACAGTGATACTCGTTACCATATAGCCATACTAAAAAAAGCAACAAGACACACAACTACATTCTTATCGTGTCCACATGTGCCCACTCGTGTCCATTTAGAAGGATGAGAGGGGATCTTATCAAAACATATAAGATTATTAAGGGGTTGGACACGTTAGAGTCAGGAAACATGTTCCTAATGTTGGGCGAGTCCAGAACAAGGGGCCACAGTTTAAGAATAAGGGGTAGGCCATTTAGAACGGAGATGAGGAAAAGCTTTTTCAGTCAGAGTTGTGAATCTGTGGAATTATCTGCCTCAGAAGGCAGTGGAGGCCAATTCTCTGCATTCAAGAGAGCTAGATAGAGCTCTTAAGGATAGCGGAGTCAGGGGATATGGGGAGAAAGCAGGAACGGGGTACTGATTGAGAATGATCAGCCATGATCACATTGAATGGCGGTGCTGGCTCGAAGGGCCGAATGGCCTACTCCTGCACCTATTGTCTATTGTCACACTTACTAGATATTGTGTTTCAGCCAAAACTGAACACAACTCTTAGCAATATCATTGTTCTCTGCAAGGTCCTCAGCTTTGCATTCATGTTCCAATAGAGCTCCATAGTTTGTGGTTCAGTGCTACATATGCAGATGATGTCTTGGGTGTCTATATAACCCTACTTCTTGAGAGTTGCATTACAATGACCCAAACCAACTCTGTCTGGGGCATTTCCATTCAGCCCAGCTTGATCCGGCCCCAGAAGGAAGTTCTTCTTTGGCACTTATGGACATGGATGTCGTTGATGGGAGATTGGCTAGTCTCTCTTCCCATAATGCAACTCTAGTACCTTCAGCTTCAGCATTTGGTTCAACTTTTTTGAGGAAGCTTTTCCTGGACTTTAGTTGACTCTTTGCGGGTTCATGGCTGAATAGGGGATGTTGTACATCTGTAGTCTGGCGATGACATTCTCTACTGTTTGCTGCACTGCGACGAATCTCTGGTGGCGCTATACCAGATAGTATGTATAGGCTGTCAGTTGACGTTGGTCTAAGACATCCAGTGATAAGGCGGCAGGTTGTATTGATGGCTGGATCAATCTTCTTCGCATGGGCCGATCTTTCCCATACTGGGCATGCATACTCTGCTGTTGAGTAGCAAAGGGTCAAGGTAGTTGATCGTAGAGTATCAGAAATTGTGCCCCACCTTGTTCCATTAAGTTTGCTGACAATGTTGTTTGTTGCACAGACTTTGGCTTTTGTCTTCTCAACATGGGTCTTGAAGGAGAGACAACGATCTAAGGTGACTCCTGGATATACTGGGTTATCGCAGTTTTCAAGAGGGGTACCAGGCCGGTGATGTTCAGTTGGCGTTTGGCTTCTCGGTTGCGCAGATGGAATGCACACACCTGTGTCTTTGATGGATTTGCACGGAGGTGGTTCTCTTCATAGTAAGGTGTTAGTTTGTTGAGGGCATTTGAGAGTCGTTCTTCAACAGCACTGAAGTCACTGTCTTGGGTAGCTGCACAGGTCGTCTGCATAGATAAAGCGACATGTACCTTCACTTCTAGATCCGCCGCTCCAGATTTCAACTTATTTACATCGGCGAAACCAAACGCAGGCTCGGCGATCGCTTCGCTGAACACCTGCGCTCGGTCCGCGTTAAACAAACTGATCTCCCGCTGGCCGAGCACTTCAACTCCACTCCCAGTCTGACCTTTCTGTCATGGGCCTCCTCCAGTGCCATAGTGCGGCCCACCGGAAATTGGAGGAACAGCACCTCATATTTCGCCTGGGCAGCTTGCAGCCCAGTGGTATGAACATCGACTTCTCCAACTTTAGATAGTTCCTCTGCCCCTCTCTTCCCCTCCCCCTTCCCAGTTCTCCCTCTATCTTCCTGTCTCCACCTATATCCTTCCTTTGTCCCGCCCCCCTGACATCAGTCTGAAGAAGGGTCTCGACCCGAAACGTCACCCATTCCTTCTCTCCCGAGATGCTGCCTGACCTGCTGAGTTACTCCAGCATTTTGTGAATAAATACCTTCGATTTGTACCAGCATCTGCAGTTATTTTCTTATAATATCTTTCACTTCTAGGTTGGTCGTTAGTGTAGAAGTTGAAGAGTATTGGTGCAAGCTTCCCTGTGGTAGTCTGTTCTTAAGTTTCCGCCATCTGCTCTTCTTACTACCCAGCTCGGCGGAAGTGGCGGCGCCTAACGGCTGCGGCTCGCTAGCAGTCTGTTCGTCTTTTTTTCTTTTTTTTTGTTGTGTGTCGGTGTTGGGATGGTTTTTGTGTTTTTTTTGGTTGTGTATGTGTGGGGGGGTGGTGGTGTGGGTGGGGGGGGTGTGGTGGGGTGGGGTGGGGGAAACCTTTCTCTTCCTCACGGCGCGGGGTGCGGCTCGGCCGCGGGGCCTTCCATCGCCCGGTACGGCTCGGCCGCTGGGCTTAACATCGTCCGGTGCGGCTCGGCCGCGGGACTTAACAGTGCCCGGTGCGGCTCGGCCGCGGGGCGCAACATTGCCCGGCGCGGCTCGGCCGCGGGGCCTAACATCGCCCGGCGCGGCTCGGCCGCGGGACTTTACATCGCCCGGCGCGGCTCGGCCGCGGGACTTTACATCGCCCGGCGCGGCTCGGCCGCGGGGCCTAACATCGCTGGTGCGGCTCGGCCGCTGGACTTAACAGTGCCCGGTGCGGCTCGGCCGCGGGGCCTAACATCGCACGGCGCGGCTTGGCCGCGGGGCCTAACATCGCTGGTGCGGCTCGGCCGCTGGACTTAGCGGTGCCCGGTGCGGCTCGGCCGCGGGGCCTAGCATCGCACGGCGCGGCTCAGCCGCGGGACTTAGCTGCGCACGGCTCGGCCGCGGGATGTTTCAGCGCCCGGTGCGGCTCGGCCGCGGGGACTGTGCGGGTCGGTCGGGGACGAGCTGTCTGTCCGGGTCGGTCGGGGACGAGCTGTCTGTCCGTGGGCGTGGGGAAGAGAGTGGAAGTTTTGTTGCCTCCATCACAGTGAGGGGGTGTTTGGAGTCACTGTGATGGACGTTTGTGTTGGGGTCATGTGTCTTGTGTTCTTTTTTGTGTATGACTGCTATGTAATTTCGTTCGGTACCTTGGTACCGAATGACAAATAAAGCTCTGTTGTTGACAAAGTACCTATTCTCGAGCATCCTTTCAATAGCTCTTAGGAATCGATCGATCTTTCCCGGGTTTCAGGAGTGCCAGTGCTTTCTTCCAGATCTTAAGAAGCTTGTGGGTAGACAAGCAGTGGTTGTACAGCTGTAGCAGCTATTTCTTAGCAACAGGTCCAAAGTTCTTAATCTGCTCTGTTGAGATTTTATCCTGGCCAATTGCTTTTCCTGGCTTCAGTGAAGAGATGCCCTTTTCCAGCTCTTCCAAAGTCATGGGTCGAGTGTGACATGGGTCTTTGCTGTACTTGCGGTCAAATTTGATCTTGTTCTTCGTCTCTTTACTTTTGCCGTTCTGTAGCAGTTGGTTGGCAACTTGATTTGCAGTGACTTTGGGCGGTTGAGGTGGTGCTTTCGGGTCACCACAAAGCTTTCGGATGGTTGACCAGGCTTTTTTGCTGTTTGTCGACAAAGACTCTATCAAGGCTTGCCAGGTCTTAAGAGGCTCCTGAGATATGCATTCCATCACTTTCCCGCCCATTTCGGTTGTTTCATCACAAAGTATCTTCCTCAAACATGGCAACGTACTCTTCACATAATTCCGAGCTTTCTTTGGAAAGTCCAGGTATATATTGCATTTTACAGCCCCGTGGGATATGCCTTCTCACCGTCTTCAGCAAAGCGGTCATAATTGCTTAATATTGGTGCAATACGCTTGATTGCACAACTACATAAAAGTTAACAAACATCCACCCACAGTGGATTCCCCACATTTCTCACTGTGATGGAAGGCAATGGTCTAATCTTTCCTCTTTATTCTCCCGAGGTCGGGGCAGTCGAACCATCGGCAGTTGGGGCGATCGAAGCTCCCGCAGCTGGCGGTTGAAGCCCCTGCGATCGGGGCAGTCGAAGCTCCTGTGGCCTGGAGCTCCCGAAGTTGGTCCCTCACCAGGGACCGCGAGCTCCAAGATGTAACGTCCGCAGGCTCCCGCGGTTGGAGCTCCGAGGTCGATCCCCGACAGGGACCGTCAGGGACCGCCAGCTCCACGATGTTGAGTCCGCAGACTCCTGAGGTTGGAGCTTCCAAAGTCGATCCCCAGCAAGAGGCTGCCAGGTCCTCGATGTTAGGCCGCAGTGCGGACGGTGATACGATACGGGGAAAAAAACGCATCTCCGTCGAGGTAGAGGTTTAAAAAACTTTCCCCCATGGGGGGGGGGGGGGGGGGGAGGGGGGAGAAGCTTGGATGCTGCCGAGTTCAGCCCCAATGACTGGCAAGTTGAGAAAGAGGGAACCGTTGGTGACATGGTGAATGGGCCAGTAGGAAAGAGACCAGAGTATTGCCTCCAGCACCATACCATCAAGGTCAGCTACATGAGGCACCCCCAGGACACAGATGGTCGGGTGAGGAGAGGGAAGTCAGTTTGCGGGCTGAACCGGTCTCCGCCTGATGCTTATCTGGATCTGGAGCAGCTCCAGTACTTCGAGCACATGGACAGGACTTTGGCCTTTTTTAAATGGTGCCAAAATACGGTGACTCCTGCGTTTTCCGGCTATGCATAAAGAATTTCACCGCGCAGTGCATACGTTACAATAAATAACTTTTCAACCAACTGAGTAAAGGACTGTGTAATAAAGAGACAATACAAGTATTATCCAACTGGAAGCCATGGATGAACCACAAGCTCTATTCGCAGGTGAAGTCCAAATCTGTAGCATTCAAGTCAAACGATCCTGAGTAGTACAAAAAAATCTATGTTCATCCTTCGCAGAACCATAAGGGATGCTAAGAGGGAATTCGGGACCTAGCTGGTGTCCTGAGATAATGACACAGATACACATTGATTGTGGCAATGCTTGCATGCTATAACGGGCTATAAAGCAAAGATGGGCGGTATCACTGGCAACAATGGGTCTCCCCGATGAACTCCATGCATCCCTCCCCGATGAACTCCATGCATCCCTCCCCGATGAACTCCATGCATCTACACTCTGTTTGACCAGAAGATTGGTGGTGGAATGTCATCTATCCTGCCAGTCTTGGGTGCGCATTGTAACACTGGCGGACAGATCGGCCTTCCTGAGAGTGAATCTGCAGAAACTGGCCCGGATGGAGACCTTGGTCATGTCCTCGGGAGCTGTGCTGATCAGCTGGCGGAGGTATTCACAGGCACAGCGGTAGAGTTGTTGCCTCACAGCTCTTGCAGCGCCGGTGACCCGTGTTTGATCCTGACTACGGATACTGTCTGTACGGAGTTTGTACGTTCTCCCTGTGACCGCGTGGGTTTCTCCGTGGTCATCGGTTTCCTCCCACACTCCAAAGACGTACAGGTATGTAGGTTAATTGGCTTGGTGTATGGGTAAATTGCCCCTAGTATGTGTAGGATAGCGTTAGTGTGCTGATCACTGGTCTCAGTGGGTCGAAGAGTCTGTTTCTGCACTGTATCTCTAAACTGAACTAAACTCGGATCATTCAGGTTAAAAATTCATCTGCGAATGAATTTTGCATCTGGTGTGGACCCGGTGGGCCGAAGGGCCTGTTTCCACGCTGTATCTCTAAACTAAACATCTTCAGTCTCTCACCATCACATTATAAGGACCTTGCCTGCTTCAAGAAGACCATTATCACCCTGGTGCCAAAGAAAAGTAAGATAGCGTACCTTAATGACTAATGTCCAGTGGCTCTGACATCCACCCCCATAAAATGCTTAGAGGGACTGGTGATGGTGCACAATAACTCCAGTCTTCCAGCCAGTCTTGATCCACTGTGGTTTGCTTTCCAGCACAGCAGGTCCACAGCAGACGTTATCTCCCTGGTCCTAAACTCATTTCTGGAACACTTAGACAGCAAGGATGCCTATGTTAGACTCCTATTTATCGATTTAGAACTCGGCTAGGAATCAGTACCTCCCTCCATCACTGGATACTCCACTTTCTGCCCCATAAATCACAATCAGTGAGGATAGGTGACAGCCCCTCGTCCACAATAATTCTCAAGCATGTGTTCTCAGTCACCTACTACTGTACTCCTTATACACTCATGACTCCACGGCAAAATTTGGCTCTAACTCCATTTAGAAGTTAGCAGATGACACCACTGTGCTGGGCTGATCACAGGGATGATCAACAATGATGGGACAGAGTACAGGAAGGAGATGGAGAACTCAGCAACATGTTGTCAGGACAATCACCTCTTCCTCAAAGTCAGCTTGATGAAGGAGCTGGTTATCGACTTCAGGAAGCGTGGTGAATACATGCCTTAATCATGTGCCACAGTGGAAATGGTTGAGAGCTTCAGATTCCTTGGTAATATTACCGACTATCTATTGTGGAAAAACACATTGGCAGTCTAGAAGGCACACCACTACTTCTGATTCTTCGGGAGACTGAGGAAATTTGGCATGTCACCAATGTGTCATACAGATGCACCCTAGAAACGGTCAAGTTGCATTACAGCTTGGTTTAGAGACAACTCTGCCCAAGATTGCAAGAGGTTGCCGAGAATTGTAGATGTAGCCCAGCACACAGATCCGACTTCCCACTGTTGACTCCATCTACACCTCGCGCTGCCTCGGAAAAGCAACAAATATAATCAATGACTATTTCCACCCTGGTCATTCCTCTTCCTCCCCACTCCCATCCAGCAGAAGGTACAGACACTTGAAATGTGAACCACCAGACTCAAAATAGCTTCTCAGTTATCAGGCTTCTGAATGGTCCTTCCATAAGCTCAGCTACTGTCCGATTTGTTTCTACCCTAATGTGGACATTGGACGTTTATGGAACTGATGCGCTACAATGTTGAGAACCTTTTTCTGTATCTTCCCCTTTGCTAATACCTATTGTACTTGAGTTTGACTTGATTGTATTTATGTATAGCATTACTATCTGGTCTAATTGGATAGCATGCAAAACAAAACTTTTCACTATCTCTGTACACGTGACAATAATAAACCTAAACTCATGTCAGACTCCTATTCACAGACTAGAGCTCTGCTTTCAATTCTGTTATCCCAACCAAGCTCATCTCCAAACTTGTGGAACTTGGAGTCAGCACTCCCCTCTGCAACTAGTTCCTGACCAACAGAACACTATCAGTGAGGATAAATCATCCTCTACAATAATCCTCAACACCGGTGACCAGCAAGGATACATACAGAGCCCCTTACTATACTGCGTACCCACTCACAGCCGACTAACAATCCAACTAAATGACACCACCATATTGGGCGAGTTATCAAATAATGATGAGACGGAGTACAGGAAGGATATTGAGAACCTTGTAGCCTGGTGTGAAGACACCAACCTCTCCCTCAATTCTGCAAGGCAAAGGAGATTGTGATTTAATCAAGAAGTGAAGCAGCACACACATTAATGGCCCCAAAGTAGAATAAATATCGCCAGCAATTTTTCCTGGACCAGCCTCATCGAAGCAATGGCCAAGAAATATACCAACACCTCGACTTCCTTAGAAGGCTTAGGAAGTTTGGCATGTCCCCAACAACCCTCACAAATTTCTACAGATACGCCGCAGAAAGCTTATTATCGGGATGCATCACAGCATGGTTTGGGATCACCTCCATCCATGAGCACATGATAGTGCAGAGTGTTGTGGGCATAGCCCAGACCATCATGCAAACCAACCTCCCTTCCATGGACTCCCATCTACACGCTGTCTCAGCCAAGGCCATCAGCATAATGACGATCCAGTCTGAAGAAGGGTCTCGTCCCGAAACGTCACCCATTCCTTCTCGCCCGAGATGCTGCCTGACCTGCTGAGTTACTCCAGCATTTTGTGAATAAATACCTTCGATTTGAACCAGCATCTGCAGTTATTTTCTTATACAACCAGTCTCACCCCATCAACTCCCTTTTTCCCCCTGTCCCATCAGGCAATCGGGACAGGTTTGAAAACGCATATCTCCAGATTCAAGGACAGCTGTCATCAGGCAACTGAATCGTCCTCTTGCCAGCTAGAGTGCAGTCCTGACCTCTTATCTACCACATTGGGTAACTTTTTGAAATATATTTAATCAGATTTTATTGGATTTTGTCTGGTACTAAATGTTATCCCCTTTATCCTGAATCTGTACACTGTGAACAACTTGATGTATAGCCTTTTCATTGACTGGACACTGTACCTCAGTACATGTGAAAATAACAATAAACTAGACTAAACTAAATGTGCGGAACCCTTATGACACCTGGAATTCAGCTCCTTTATCCAATTTCACTCTGAGGCTGTGATGAATTCTGCAGTTAAGTGTGCCAGGCAGAATCCAATCTGCATCATTGTGCAGGGTATTATTGAGAAACCCTGCATCACAATCCTGTCAATGATATTTCCCATCATTTATTTGTAATTGGCAATAGATTGAGTGTTTTTTGGCCAAATTGTATTTGACATGCTGGGCACCTTTCCATTTTGTTGGTAATGTAATGTCAAAGCTAATACTGGAATAAAACTCAAGTGCTTCAGTTAGACTTGTACCCAATTGTCAGGGTCCATCACTTTTTTTTTGTATTGATTATACTTGGCCATTTCTTGATAGTATGAATTGAATTGAATTGAACTAGTTAAAGATTGGGCTGCGTTATAGTGTGGACCTCGAAGAGTCCAATTGGGTACTTTAGTAGAAGGGCAAGATCGACCAAACACATGGATTCCAAACTGAAGATGAATAAAAAGGCTTCAGGTTCGTTTTTGTTTCACTCATGCCCATGTTGATATGTCAGTGGAGATTCTTTATGTTCTTTAGTTAAATATCCACCACTATTCACAATCCTAATAGCTGGTCAGTATGAGCTTTGATCTGATCTGTTTGTTACTGAATTGGTGCTGATTGGAATATCCCCCATCTTGAGTTGGCACTTTACTTTGGGGTAAACCTGGTGCTGCTTGTGAAATGCCCCTTTACTAAACTGAACTTTTGTTCCTTTGCAGGAGAAATGCCCAGTCATAAGATGGCTGATTGTGATGAAATACAATTAGGCATCTGAAGACCCACAGCTGTAACGAAGTTTAAGTTTTATGTGTTCGAACTTAGTCGCAACCAGCATGGTTAGATTGTCACAGACGCAATGGGGATATCCTTTATGCAAAGATAGGATTTGTTTTCCAGATGTCACTTTTGCGCTGTTATTATAGACTGATGCATTAGGAAAAGTTGGATTGGTGAGAAACAAGTGAACAGGTAATTTGTTTCCCGCATCTTACCTTTCTTGACTTGCCTAATTTCATAGCAATGATATTATCTAAGCGCTCTTGCTGATAGACATTGAGGTTCCCTGCACAGAGTACTGTGGCCCTCAGTAAGGAAGAGTATGGATTTATTGTAAGATATTGAAGTTTTGTTCTTCATGATTAATACAAAATACAATTTTGTGGCGTTCTGAGTCAAAATGGGCACCCAGGTCCACTCCTTCAAAACCGTGCATCATTGAGCTCCTACCTCTTGCGGAGTGGAGTATTGTTTGAACGATGTGATTCTTGTTAACCTCTTGCCTGACTGAACAAATGTAGGGAATTACTTATCTTGGGTGTTTGAGGAAAACCCTCTGGTCTTCTGTCAAATACATACAATACGGAGGTCAGTGCCAGGTGGTCCAGGGGTTACATCAAGCTGATGGCTTCCTGGCAATGTTGTAGCGAACCGCCTGCATGCTCCCATGGGCATGCCAGCGTGTCCCTTCGTAACATAGTTGTGCACTGCAGCACAGAAGTAAGGGACATGGTGGAGATATATATATGTGGAAGTGAATTTAAAAAAATCTTTAATTTTTTTAGGCAGATTTTTAGGCAATATTTATTATTGCTTCATTGTGTTTAAATTATTTGCAGTTGAAATTTTAAAAAAATTAATAATGAAATTATTGCAACTATTCCTGCGTGTCTCTGAGCTGACAGAAGGGCACCTGCAGGGGATCTAGCTGTTGCTTGCAATACGTCCGCATTGAACGATCATTGCAGTGTGACTGCAAAAGATAAACACAGCAATGGGCATCCTGTGTGAAGAAAAGACGCTGAACTGGATCCTGCATGAACCAGCTCAATATCTTGCCGTAGTATTTTGCTAAAAGTGATTTTCAGAAGACATTTACGTAAGTTACATTGCAGCGGGTCTGTGGTTACTAACTAAGCCAGATAAGGACGGCAGATTTCTATCACGGGGCTTTTATGACAGTTGTTCACTTGTCCGATGCTGTCATTTTATTCTAGATTGGTTAATTAAGTGAATTTAAATTCTTCAGCTGCTATGGTGGGATTTGAACTCGTAACACCGGATTCCTCATTCAAGCCTATGCTTACTAAATCTGCAACTTAATCACCACCCGCATGTTCCACAATCTTTTGGTCTGTTATGGTCTGACATTGTTTAAATGAGCTGTGTTACTTGCTGTGTGCTAGTGGAAGTAGGATCAGAATTAGGATGGAAACAAAGTGCTGGAGCAACTCAGTGGGTCAGGCAGCACCTCTGGAGTAATGGAACAGGTGAAGGCAGAGATTGGTGATGGAATTCACCACCTTCACTGTGGGTCAGCACAGTGGGCAGTGGTAGAGTTGCTGCCTTACAGCACCAGGGCCCAGGTTCGATCCTGGCTACCGATGCAATCTGCATGGAGTTTGTACGTTCTCTCTGTGACCGCACGTTTTTTTACGGGTTCTCCTATTTCCTCCTACGTTCCAAAGACATGGAGGTGTGTAGGTTAATTGGCTTTGGCAAATGGTCCCCAGTGTGTAGGATAGTGCTAATGTTCGGGGTGATCGCCGGTCGGCGAGGACTCGGTGGGTCGAAGGGCCTGTTTTTTTCATGCTGGGTCTCTAAGGTCTAAAGGCACTGTGCTAGCTGAGGCTTTGGTGAATTGCGAGGTGTATTTAAAGGTCGAGTACTCAGGACCTGGCACTTGGATAGAGAATATTAGCTGGGTGATTTGAGGATCTGCTTGAACTTTACTTCAGCGCAATATCTCCACTGAATCCAAGGATCTCCGTGCCCATCACTGCTCAAAGTGGGGGGAGGGGGGAAAAGCTTTTGGGATGATATCGAGAAGCTTGATGCCCGACATCTGCGTCAAACAAGTTGAGTACAATACTTTGCTAACTACCCATCTACCTCTCTGTCATCTCTTCCTTCACACGTGGCCTCATTAACCACCTCGGTCGGAATCCACCAAACCAGAAAAGAAGTTCTTCAGTTTTGAGAAAGTGCTGAAGATGATTCAGTGCATTGTTCATTCAGTAGTTGTTGAAAAATTAATTTTCCCCATTCATTCCACACTTTTCCCCACAACTAAAGTCTGCCTCTCTATTTTGAAATGTATATCTGGCTGGCTCTTTTTGAAAGTTATTATTGAAGGAATGGAAAGGATCCATGACCGATTGTGTTTAAGCTTTTTCTACCTGGGTAAATGGGTGGCTTATTTATAGGGCAGAAAAAAAGACCATCTTGCATTGGAACCATTGAACATCTATATACTAAAACTTGTTTGTTTGTTCCTGAACTACAGCCAAAACGGTACACGATAGCGCAACAATTTTAGGCCCACCTTACTCACCATTGTCCCTTTCATGCTAATGGAAGAAGTTTCATTGAAATTGGTGTTATAATTTTAAAGTTATTCACATTTTAAAGTTTAAATCTCCGAGGGGAGGGAGGGAGGATGAGGGGGATGGAGTGAGGGGGAGGGGGGAGGAGAGGGTGCTGCACAAAGCACGAGAGGTTTGGGCACAACGGGTCCACTTGGTCTAGTGTGATTATATGCTTCGACGGTAGACACAAAATGCTGGAGTAACTCAGCGGGATAGGCAGCATCTCCGGAAAGAAGGAATGAGTGACGTTTCACTTCTTCAGTCTGAAGAAGGGTCTCAACCTGAAACGTCATGCAGTCCTTCTCTCCAGAGATGCTGCCTGCTCCGCTGGTACTCTAGCTTTTTGTGTCTATCTTCGGTGTAAACCAGCATCTCCAGTTCCTTCCTACATGTTATATGCTCCTAACCTGAAACACGAGGATTTTTTTCAGTTTCACATTTACTTGCAGTTTCATGTTTCAGTGGTCCAAGACCAAAGCCTGGCTCAGAACAAATCTTGGTAGGAACTCATTTTTCAGAACATGTTTGACAGAATGGATATTGTGACCTGCCTCTGAACATCATAGGTGGACACAAAAAGCTGGAGTAACTCAGTGGGTCAGACAGCATCTTTGGATAAAAGGAAAAGGTGATCTTTCGGGTTGAGACCCTTCTTCAAACATATTCAGATGCAGGTTTCAACCAACAACGGCAGTTCCTTCCTACACATTTTGTCTGCATATCATAGGATCACTTTACTGGCCCTGAGCCACAAAGTTTATGTTATTTGGGATCTGTGTGAAGCAGTTATGCTACAAGGGTAGAATAATGTTTTTAACACTGCCGGCTAGCCATAGGGTAAGTAATTTACTTAATAGTTTATTCCTTCATTTTGTAGCTGTATTTCATTCCATCCATTGGAGCCTCATTCTTTGCTATAATTGTATTTAATTTATAACATCATGTCATAAGTGACAGGAGCAGAATTAGGCCATTCAGCTCTGGAGCAAAGAAATGGATGACCTTTCGGGTCGAGACCCTTCAGATTGGTGTTGGAAGAGGGAGATGCATAGATAAGGAAATGTAAGATGTGAAAATGGGACAAAGGGAATGGAGACCAAGGAAAATGTAGAATAGATCATTATTGGCTGGGAGAAGATAACAACTACAAAGCAAGCAGAAATAAAATGTAGTCAGAGGATAAGACTGATCAGAGAACTGGGAAGGGGGAGGGATTTAGAAAGGAAAAACAAGGGTTACTTGAAGTTCGAGAAGTCAATATTCATACTGCTGGGGTGTAAGCTGCCCAAGGGAAATAGGTGCTGTTCCTCCAATTTGTGCTGGGCCTCACTGACAATGGAGGCGGCCCAGGACAGAAAGGTCAGTGTGGGAATGGGAGGGGGAGTTAAAGTGTTTAGCAACCGGGAGATCAGATAGGTTTAGGCAGACTGAGCGGAGTTGTTCAGCGAAACGATCGCCGGGCCTGCGCTTGGTCCTGCCGATATATAGGAGTCCACACCTGGAAGAGCGGATACAATGGAGGTGGTGCAAATGATCCTCCACTTCACCTGAAAAGATTTTGGGGTCCTTTGATGGCAGGAGTGGAGCTGTGGGATATCGAGGAGACCCTAGTGAAGGCTTCATCTACGAATGGAGGGGAACCCCCCTTTCCTGAAAGAATGAGGACATCTCGGATGTCCTGGTATGGAACACCTCATCTTGGGTGCAGATGTGGCACAGACGGAGGAATTGGGAGTAGGGGATAGTCTTTACAGGAAGCAGGATGGGATGAAGTGTAGATGTTCACAATGTTTTTGTGAACGTGGCATATGCAACAAATGCACCATCAGGCTATGTGTTCATATGTGCACTTAACAAACACTTGGTCAGCTGCAGCTGTTAATAGTTCATTTCCAAATTAATTTGTTTTGTGCCCCTTCAAACATGGTAAGAGTCATGACTAAATAATCCTGTTGATTCCATGTTGCCCTAGAGAATGCTGGAAATGCAAATCCAATCCTCTTTGGAAACTTTTTTTTTAATAATGCAAACTTCCAATGCACAGTAATAGATTTCCCTGACATTTTGAAACTGGGCATTTAGATTTACAATTTACACTACACTTCTCCTTGTATGGGGAGAGGGTTGATATAAAAAACGGGCCATAAATACGGCTTATTGAAAGCATTATTAAGATACGGGAGCAGAATTAGGCCATTCAATCATCGAGTCGCCCCGACTGTGGATGGATTGACTGCCCCGACCGCAGGAGAACAAGAGGAAGCAGATTGAACTTTATTGCCTGCCATCACAGTGAGGAATGTGGAATTCACTCTGGTGGATGTTTATGTTAACTTTTATGTGGTCGGTTGCTTTTGGCTCGTATGGCAACTCAAATTTCACTGTACCTTAATTGTGACAATAAACTGACCTTGAAACCTTGAATCTGCTCCGCCATTTAATCATGGCTGATCTGTTTTTCCCTCTTTGCCCCTTTCTCCTGACTTCTCCCCTTAATCATTGATGCCCTTACTAACCAAGAATCAATCACTGCTTTAAAAATACCCAACGGCATGGCTTCCACAGCCATCTGTGGCAATTAAATCTACAGATTTACCACCCTCTGGTTAAAGAAATTCCTCCTCCTCCATTCTAAAGGCATTTCCTTTTATTCTGAGACTGCCCGCTAGCCCTGGACTATCCAACTACTGGAACCGTTCTATCCACATCTGCTCTGTCCAGGCCTTTCATTATTTGGTAGGTTTCAAGAGATCCCCCCCCCCCCCACATCCTAAACTCCAGCGAGCATAGGCCCGGAGCCATCGAACACTTCTCGTACATTAACCCAATCATCCCCATTATTGTATGCCTCCTCTGGACTCTCTCCAACAAAAGCACATCCTTTCTTGGATATGGTGCCCAAATTTAAAAGTAATGGACCTACTGTTTTCAATTGGGGTTCTCTGATTCAATGTTATCCAATGTTATTGTTGGAGATGTGTAGATAACTTGGTCAAAGTAATAAAGATTTGGGAACATCAAAAGTTCATCTTGAAGAGGTTTAAGATGTTCCAGAGCTTTGGGAGTGGGTGGATGAAAGCCTCCCTGCAAGTGATGGAGAAGTTAACGTAGAGAATGTACAAGAGACCTGAATTGGAACGACTCTCAGTCTGAAGAAGGGACTCGACCCAAAACGTCACCCATTCCTTCACTCCAGAGATGCTGCTTGTCCTGCTGAACTACTCCAGCATTTTGTGTCTATCTTCGGTTTAAACCGGCATCTGCAGTTCCTTCCTAAACGTGAATTGGAAGGTTGTTGGATAGAAATGGGGAGGAATTGAGGTGGTGGATAAATTTGACAACCAGGAAGATTGTCGCTGATCCGAGGAATGTATTGGGTCACTGGCAATGGTGAATGGACCTGTTGCTACTTGAGGTAAGAGCAACAATTTCTTTTAGATAATCTCAAGTTTCTGGATGATGGGAGGCAAGCTTAAACAGCATTTGAATAGTCGAGAGATAACAAAGGCATGCCTGGGGTATCACAATAGTTGTGCTAAGATAAGTGTCATTGGGTAATTCTTGAAGGAGGTCTTGCCAGCTCATTTCTGGGTAAGATATCAAAATTGCAAATTATTTCCTCGTTGACTGTAAACACGAGCTGCCTGCTTAGCCACCGCTCTGCTCTTGTTACACCATGACAGTATGGCTAAGCACAGCTCCAATGCCATGTATAAATTCACCAAAAACACTACTGTGGATGGCCGAATCACCGGTGGCGAGGGGTCAGTGTGCGAGAGAGAGAGAGAGCACCTGGTGCCACAATGACCTCTCGCTCATCGTCAGCAAGATCGAGGGACCGATCATTGACGTCAGAAATGGGAAGTCAGGAGACTGCACGCTAGTTTTCATTGGTGGAGAGAGCAGCTTCACATCCCTTGGGCATTAGCATCTTGGATGACCTGTTGTGTGGTCAGATGTAGAAACAATCACAAAGGTGTGCCAGCTCCTCCACCTAAGAAGTCACAGAGATTTGGTTTGTCTCCGAATATGCGGACAAACCTTTACAGTGGAAAGTGTAAAGGTGGAAAGTATCCCGACTGGTTGCATCATTGCCAGTTGTGGCAATTCCAATACACAGGAACGCAAGAGGCTGAAAGTGTTAGTCTTAGCCCTATCCATCATGGAAACAGTGTTGGAAAGGATACAATGGCCTGGAGAACTCAGTGGGTCAGGGAACATCTTTGAAGGATATGGCTAGGTGAAGTTTCAGATATGGGCCCTCTCCAGGCACCCACCATCAAGCCCATCTGAACGAGCTGCTACCTCAAGAATGTGGCATCTATCATCAAGGATCCTCACCATGCCCTCTTCTCATTGCTTCTGTCAGGCAGAAGATACCGAAGCCTGAAATCCCACACCACACAGTTCATGATCAACTTCTTTCCTTCAACATTCAGGTTCTTGGACCAACCACTCTGGACTTTTGTTTTCTAATTATGTTTGTGTACGAATATCTTTTTGCACAATATTTTAGAAGTTTATATGTAAATCATGAGAGGAATATATGGGTAGATGCACAGAGTCTCTTGCCCAGAGTAGGAGAATCGAGGACCAGAGGACATGGGTTCAAGGTGAAGGGGAAAAGATTTAATAGGAATCTGAGGGGTAACTTTTTCACACAATAGGTGGTGGGTGTATGGAACAAGCTGCCAGAGGAGGTCGTTGAGGCTGGGACTATCCCATCGTTTAAGAAACAGTTAGACAGGTACATGGATAGGACAGGTTTGGAGGGACCAAGAGCAGGCAAGTAGGACAAGTGCAGCTGGGACATTGCTGGGCAAGTTGGGCCAAAGGGCCTGTTTCCACATTGTATCACTCTATTTCTGTAACACTATTGTGTGCAATTATTGTCTTATTGCACTTGAGTCTCTGTGCCTGGGCTGCTGCAAGCTAGATTTTTCACCATACCTGTACCTCACTGTACTTGCGCATCTGACAATAAACTTGGACATGAATTACCCAGTTATTTCTCAGACTTTTTAAACCACAGAGTATGGAATTGATAACTTGGGAATGGAATTATATCAAAACTAATAGCTTGCTTTCACTCTAATTTCTTGGAGGAAACCTTTTGCAAGATGTGAAAATTAAAAAAAGCAAATTCCTGGAAATACTCAGCAGGTCAGGCCACGTCGATAGGAAGAGAAACAGAGTTTGCCTTGCAGGTTGAAAACCCTTCATCCAACCCTAATCCTTGGTCAGAACATGGTCTTTGACAACATTAACTCTGTTTATCTTTCCATGGATGCAACCTGACCGGAGTATTAACTAAGCATTCTTTTTTATTTTACATGTTGCAGCCAGTCTGACAACTCACAGGGATTGAAGGAGATAGTGCTGAGGTTGAACTGGGCGTTTTCCGCAGTGGCATTTTCAGACACTTTTTCCAAGGAGCAACCTGTAGATAATGAAGGACCAAGCAATGTTCCTTGGGATTGCTTGTTGTGGGGCAATGAGAAAAGTGTTCTCTGTTTTTTTTGTTGCCATTTCACAAGTTTAAGAATGGGGTACTTGTGAATAATCCAGACCAAATGCCAGGATAAGATGCTTTTTCTGGTTTGAGTATACCTTTGGTACATTGGGTGTTTTCAGCACATTGAGGTGTATTTATTTCCTCAACTCCCCTGATGATTGAGTTTTAATACTCGTATTTCTCAGCTATTAAAAGTGGATGTTAAATATTAAATGTGGCGCCCTTTTTGTTGCAACTCTTAGCATATCTTGGGTATGCAAACAAAGAATATCACTGTGACGTCACATGTGACAATAAAGTATCATTCATTCATTCACGGTTGTTTCCTCTAAGTATAAATGTATAGATATTTTAGTTTTAGAGAGACAGCATGGAAACTGGTCCTTTGTCATATCGTGTCCACACCAGTCATTGATCACTCGTTCACGCTAGTTCTATGTTATCCACTTTCTCATCCACTTCTTGCACACCAGCGGCAATTTAGAGGCTAACTCACCTACAAACCACACATCTTTGTGATGCAGGAGGAAACCGATACACCAGGAGGAAAGCAAGAGTCACTGGGAGAACGTGCAAACTCTGTGCAGATAGCATCGGAGGTCACTTATTTCACAAAATGCTGGAGTAACTCAGCAGGTCAGGCAGCATCTCAGGAGAGAAGGAATGGAATGGGTGATGTTTTGGGTCAAGACCCTTCTTCAGGCATCCGAGGTCACGATCGAAACTGGGCCTCTGGTGCTGTGAGGCAGCAGGTCCATCAGCTGCAGCACTGTATCCCTCCCTTCAATATGTGTTGTACAATATCAGTGGGCAATATAGTTTTAAAGGAAGCTAATGCCTTATGTTGTGACCAAAATTAATTGTTTTTCATTTTGTATTTTTAGGCCTCTGTTGGTAGACAGAGTCCTCGGGTGGTGTTATATCGAACACAGAATCTATGTTCCTTAGAAAACAGACTTCAGTCTGGAGGAGGTATAGTAAGCAAACTGTTTGTAAAATGCACTTTCTTTTTATCTGGAATATGTTCTTGTCTGGCAGCTTGCAAGTGCAAGACATTTTAAAATTAATTTATGAACACAAGGCATTGGAGCAGGAGTGGGCCTTTGAGCCTGCGCTACCATTCACCAAGAACATCGCTGAACTTTTCCCTCTGCCTTTTCCAGCCCTATCACCATAAGCTTTAAATATCCCCAAATCATATTAATCCATGTTTTATATGAAGAAATCAATTGATCCTCCAAATAGAGAATTTCAAAGGTTCATCATCCTCTAAGTGAAGCCATTTTTCCGTATCTCTGATCTTACTCCTTGTACGCCTCCTGTGCTCTCTGGTCCTAAACTCTTTGGTCGAGGGAAATATCCTCCCTGCATCTAGCCTATCTTGCCCACTAATCATTTTTGTTGCTCCTGTTAGAGGGGAATAATGCTAATTTTGGGGGAAATCCTGGACAATTTTCTAGATATATTGGGTCTAGTATTTAGCATTGGAGATGAAGCTTAAACAGAACAATTGAACTTTTTTTAAACAGTCTAAGGCAGCCTTTTTTCTGAGCATTATAAGTTCTAGGAGCAGAATTAGGCCATTCGGCCCATCAAGTCTCTGCCATTCAATCATGGCTGATCTATCTTTCCCTCTCAATCCCATTCTTATGCCTTTGCCCCATAGCCCCTGACATGCTTACTCATCAAGAATCTGTCAATCTCCGCCTTAAAAGTATCCATTGACTTGGCCTGTGCAAATGCATTCCACAGATTCGCCACCCTCTGACTAAAGAAGTTCCTTCTCGTCTCCTTTCTGATCATACGTCCTTTTATTCTGAGCCCATAGGCCTCTGATCCTAGACTCTCCCACTAGTGGAAACATCCTCTCCATAATCATTCAGCCAATCTGCTATACATGCTAGTATCTTGCCTCTGATGCCATGGGCTTCATCTTTAGCAGCCTCACATGCGGCACCTTATCAAAAATCTCATGTTCTTTATGGTCTCTAAAATCTTACCAACCACTGAAGTCAGGCTAACCGGCCTATTGTTTCCTCTCTTCTGCTTCGCGCTCTTCTTGAACAGCGGAGTAATATTTGCAATTTTCCAACTGTCTGAGACCATCCCTGACTCGTGAGATCACAACTAATGCCTCCACAATTTCTAAAGCCACCTCTTTCAGACTCCTGCGGTCCAGGTGACTTATCCACCTTCAGACCTTTCAGCTTCCCAAGCACTTTCTCTTTTGTGATAATCACTCCACTAACTTCCACCTCCTGACTCTCGAGTTTCTGGCACATTGCTGGTGTCTTCCAGTGTGAAGACTGATGAAAAGAACATATTCATTTCTTTAATCCCCATTATCTATTCTCCAGCATAATTTTCCAGTGGTCCAATGTCCACTCTTGCCTATTTCTTACTCTTTATATATCTGAATGAACATTTGTTATCCTCTTTTATATTTTTGCCCAGCGTATTTTCGTATTTCATCTTTTCTCTCTATTGCCTTTTTTAATTACCTTCTGTTGCTTTTTTTAAATCCTCCCAATCCTCTAGGGTCCCACTAATCTTTGCAATGTTATATGCCTTCCCTTTTAGCTTCATGCTGATTATTTTTAATAGCTAGTCTCTCACTTGTTTCTTTGGATCCTGCTGCACTGAATGGTATAGCCTTAAAGGAACACCTCTGAAAAAAAAAATTGTGTGTTCAAACACAAAATCTCTGTAATAAGACAGTTAGTATTTGGTACAAATATAGAATTCCATCTCAAACAATGCTTTCGCAGTTAATCATTCTTAGTGGGTCCAAGATATTGAGTGTTTTCTTTTAAAGTTGAAAATTAATTAACTGTTTTGAAAATCAGTGTTTTATATCGATTAGTTTTGATGTATTGAATTATGTGCTTCAGGCTGTGGAAGAAAATGTGTAATCGTTGAATTTTGTGTTTTTGGTCCATTATAGCCGGCTCAATGGGCTCAGCAGATCACAGATTCAACTTAGCCGATATCCTGTCTCACAATTACACTCCTCGGGAAGAAGAGGAGACGCCGGAGGCAGATAAATCGTTTGAAGATCTGGAAAGGGTAAATATTTTTAAATTTCCAATGAAACTTGCATTCCTCACTGGTAGAAACCTACTGAGTGATTTTGATCAAGTGGATCAGAATGACAATAGACAATAGACAATAGGTGCAGGAGTAGGCCATTCGGCCCTTCGAGCCAGCACCGCCATTCAATGTGATCATGGCTGATCATTCTCAATCAGTACCCCGTTCCTGCTTTCTCCCCATACCCCCTGACTCCGCTATCCTTAAGAGCTCTATCTAGCTCTCTCTTGAATGTATTCAGAGAATTGGCCTCCACTGCCCTCTGAGGCAGAGAATTCCACAGATTCACAACTCTCTGACTAAAAAAGTTTTTCCTCATTGTTCTAAATGGCCTACCCCTTATTCTTAAACTGTGGCTCCTGGTTCTGGACTCCCCCAACATTGGGAACATGTTTCCTGCCTCTAACATGTCCAACCCCTTAATAATCTTATACGTTTCGATAAGATCCCCTCTCATCCTTCTAAATTCCAGTGTATACAAACCTAGTCGCTCCAGTCTTTCAACATAGGACAGTCCCGCCATTCCGGGAATTAACCTAGTAAACCTACGCTGCACGCCCTCAATAGCATGTCTCTCAAAGGTGGATACAAAATGCTGGAGTAACTCAGCGGGATAGGCAGCATGTGTCTCAAATGTCTTTTCATCTTTCCTTCCACATTTCTGTCACTATCCCACCCAACCACCACCCCGAATGCAGCAACAAAATGTAGATGAGAAAGATCGTGTAGCTCAACTACAGAATTCTTTGAATGTTAAAAGCAGTATGTTTATTTTTGACAATTGAGCAAAGGTAGACGAATTCCCTCTGTTCAGTACTTTAGTTGTTTACTCTAATTGCTGACAGACAGCTATACTTTAACAGATGTGTGGTGTTAAAAATAAAATCACTTGGTTGTTTTATTAAGCACTACTTGGCTCAGAGCAGCAAAGAGATTTTGGAGCTGAATAATTAATTAACAGATAATTTAAATAAAGTCCAGATAAGATTTTGTAAAAATAAATGTGATGATGTGATTTAATTTAAACTTGCCATGTGTAATTACATTCCAATGTGTTTGTGAAACATCCTTTTATTGTATTGTATTTGTATTTAAAAGCCTTCGTTCAAAGGGGAAATAAAGAACTAAGATCCACTAATATTTGTTTTAATCTCCTTATGAAGGAAAGTGATGTCCCTCTGGAAGAACTCCTAGCACTTTATGGCTATGAAGCATCCGATCCAATCTCTGAACATGAAAGTGAGGGCAGCTCCCCCAGCGAACTTGCTGACAACTTACCGGATATGACCCTCGATAAGGTCAGAACTGTTGAGAGATCAATTAATGTGATAGTCATACAACATGGGCAGCATGGTGGCATAGTGGTAGAGCTACTGCCTTACAGCGCCGGAGACCTGGGTTTAATTCTGACTATGGGTGCTTATCTGTATGGAGTTTGTACGCCCTTCCCTTGACCTGCATGGGTTTTCTTGGAGAACTTCGGTTTCCTCCCACACTCCAAAAAATTACAGGTTTGTAGGTTAATTGGCTTGGTATAAACGTAAAATATTCGCTGGTGTGTGTAGGGTAATGTTAATATGCGCAGGGGGGGTCGCTGGTCGGTGCGGACTCGGTGGGCCGAAAGGACTGTTTCCGCACTGTATCTCTAAACCAAACTAGACACCAAAGCTGGCTCTTTTTTTTTTTTTAGAGATACAGCTCGGAAACAGGCCCTTCGGCCCACCGAGTCCGCGCCGCCCAGCGATCCCCGCACATTAACACTATCCTACACACACTAGGGACAATTTTTACATTTACCCAGTCAATTAACCTACATACCTGTACGTCTTTGGAGTGTGGGAGGAAACCGAAGATCTCGGAGAAAACCCACGCAGGTCACGAGGAGAACGTACGAACTCCGTACAGACGGCGCCCGTAGTCAGGATCGAACCCGAGTCTCCGGCGCTGCATTCGGTGTAAGGCAGCAAGTCTACCGCTGCGCCACCGTGCCGCCTTCCGGCCATCAAGTCCGTGTTGATTATCTAGACTAACTTCTTAACACCAACACCTTGTGAATCTCCTGGGATCTTCAAAATAATAAACCAATTATTACCGATATATTAGGTTGATCAAAAGCTGTTCATGGGAGATCTGATAGACGGCCGTGATGTGTTCTTTGACATAATTGAAAATTTTGAATCCTTCTGAAAATGTGATCTTTCCAAAGATCTCGACAGATTTAGAGCTTGCATTTAATAATCCCAATTCTTTATTTTATAGATAATATATAGATTGTTGTTTATACCTGATTAATGTGGAAAAACGCCTTCTGGGTAAATGTTGATTAGCATCCAAATCTGCATCATTGCTGGGGTACAAAATCATGAGAGGAATAGCTCGTGTAGATGCACAGTCTCTTGCCCAGAATAGGGGAATCGAGGACCAGAGGACAGGTTCAAAGAGAAGGGGAAAAGATTTAATAGGAATCCTAGGGGTAACTTTTTCACACAAAGGGTGGTGGGTGTATGGAACAAGCTGCCAGAGGAGGTAGTTGAGGCTGGGACTATCGTATCGTTTAAGAAACAGTTATACAGGTACATGGATGGGACAGGTTTGGAGGGATATGGACCAAACGCAGGCAAGTGGGACTAGTGTAGCCGGGACATTGTTGGCCAGTGTGGGCAAGTTGGGCCGAAGTTGTTTCCACACTGTATCACTCTATGACTCTATGTGAAATATACTGTTTCTCTGCCCCTATCTGTTCTCCAGCATCTCTTCCCATCAACTTGAATGTAATGTTTTCTTAAACCTCTATAGAGAATGGAAAAGCATACTTCACAATTGTTGCCATAATCTACTTAATTATCACCATTGAATAAAACACTTCTTAACAATCCACTTGAATGCAGAAACCATTGAATCATAAGAAACCTTGTCAGTCGGGAATAATAGCCATTGGGAACATTTAAGTTTAACTTGCAAATAAATTGGAAAAATGTTAAAAATTTGAGGGAGGGTAAAATCCCACAAGAATGAGGAAATGCTGGTTGATGTACTAGCTAACACCTGAAACGTTTGCGCGTGATTAGACAAGTAAAATCTACCTTTTGTCAAGGTAAAGCTTGGATAAAATATTTGGCCTTTAATTTTAAACCAGTTTAGTTTAGAGATACAGTATAGAAACAGGCCATTCGTCTGCACCGACCAATCCCTGCACATTAACACAATTCCACACACACTTTTGCATTTATACCAACCCAATTAACAATTTCAACAACAAATTAACAATTGACAATTTTACATTTATACCAACCCAATTAACCTACAAACCTGTGCGTCTTTGGAGTGTGGGAGGAAAGCGAAGATCCCTGAGAAAACACACGCCGGTCACAGGGAGAACGTACAACCTCCGTACAGACGAGCACCAGAACGTTGGTCTCTGGTGCTGTAAGGTAGCAAAACTACCGCTGCCTACTGTGTCATCCTTTGTTTCCAAATCTTACAATTAATATTTAGTAAATTACTTAAGATCTATTCTTGTGGCTTAACTCCCTTAAGATGCTTTGCAGCTTGATTCCAGTAGTTCATTGGACAAAAGACCCATAACAAAAACATTCTTTGAACATTTCATAATTTCCAATAAAGTTATTAAAATCCACTAAATTGATCTTCCACTATGAACTCACTCAACTTCTATGGTCCAAATGGGCATTAAGCTAGTAGAACTGCTGCCTTACAGCACCAGGTTTCAGCCTGACCTTGTGTGCTGTCTGTAAAGTTTGCACATTCTCCCTGTGTGGATTCGCTCTAGGTGCTCTGCTTTCTTCCAATATCCCAAAGGTGTGCTGGTTTGCAGGTAAATTAGCCTCTCTACAATTGCCCCGAGTGTGTAAGGAGTGGATAAGAAAGAGGGATGCCAGAACTAGTGTGAACGGGTGATTGCTGATCGGCGTGAACCTGGTGGGCTGAAGGGCCTTTTACCATGCTGTATCTCTCAACTAATCAAGCTGTGAAAATAATGCAAAAGAGCTCAAACTCTGAAATTCTCTGAGAAACGAGACATGAATTGCAGCAACAGAAGTAACCAAACAATTAAACATAAATAATAAACCCTTCACTTTGTCGACAGGAACAAATAGCTAAAGATCTTCTTTCTGGAGAAGAGGAGGATGAAACCCAATCTTCAGCAGACGATTTGACTCCATCAGTTACTTCCCATGAGGCATCAGATCTTTTTCCCCACCCTTTGAGATGTAAGTTGTAAGACATGGTTTATCAAAACCTTACGGAGGTTGCTATTTAACCCATTGTGTTTTATTCATGCAAACACCAATGGACTATTCACTGCCACACTCTGCCACGTTGCTGTATTTAATTGTTTTTTAATTTTTTTTTAAAAGACACTTTACCTGTAAAGTGTTAATTTTTCTGCAGAAAACAGTACAATGATATTACTGGTTTGAGCTCCTGTCGTTTCCCCCATTACCTCACCAGATATTAGAGGTGAACATATTTTTATTTTGTCCTGCCAACATACTCAAAGGATATAGAGAAAGGAGGAATGATCCTGTCCGATTATGTTAGGAAAAGCTCCTTAACGTCCAATAGTGACTGGTCCAAATCAATGTTGGCTAGTTATACTCAACAAACAGGCTTTGACACAGACAACGCGATTTACTCTGATTAAATAGATGGAGATTATTGATAATCCCTCGTGATCATTCCAAGTTTTCCTCGTGTGAAACAATAAATTAGTAACTCTTAATCTATTCGATGCTAGTTATCTTTTTCACTTTAGTCTCATTAAAATAGTCTGTTCAGCCTTCTGTGCTGATTGTTGTTCTCTGTGTATTGTGTACCTCCGATTGCATTAAGTTCACAATTCATGCAACTTTGTCCTGAATTTCTGAAGCACGTAAACAAATGGGTTATTTTTAAATATGTAGTTTGAAGTTGAAAATTTGTTACATTTCTGCATATTCTACTCCTTTGGGAAAGATACCTGGCAGTTTGACTTCTTTTCTAAGCTCTCTTGGGTCCTGGTATTGTCCAGATTAATGTAAACACATAGGAGGCAAAGTTGGTCATTGTATTTCCAAATAAGAACACACAAATTTTCTCATAAATGCCCATGGAGCCTACTCGACATCTTGAATCACAATTGCCCCATCTATAACCTCAGTTCCATATTCCCAGCTACCTCTAGGAATCTTTCACTTCCTTGTCTTCAAGAATCTATTTAACTCTGACCCGATGGGACGGACTCCACTTGAATCCGGCTGGGACCAGACTCCTGGCAAACCATATAACCAGAGGTGTAGATAGAGCTTGAAACTAAATAGGAGGGGAGGGTCATCAAATTGGAAGTGTAAGGGTGGAATTAAAAGGAGAGTACGGAAAAAGTTACAGAAGTCTCCAGAAGTAATAGAACAGAAAGTTTAATGGGTAAGAAAGTAAAGGGCCTGTCCCACGTAGGCGATTTTTTTAGGCGACTGTCAAAGTCGTAGCAGATCGCCAAAAGTTTCTTTTACCCGACGACAATGACCACGACAATGCAGAGATTACACCGTCTTCGGAAACATCGCAAAATTCCCACCCTGTTAATGCTTCTCCGGCGTCCTAATTTTCGCTGAAATCACTGACAAGTCGGTAAGTACTTGAGAGTTTTGAAATATAACATCTTGCCCGGGTTACTTGAAAACCAAGCTTCATGGTAACAAGGCATAAACTGGATTGACTTCCAGTTTACTAATAGCAGTATTAATAAATTTAATTTTAAAAGTGGTTAAATGGATTTTTGTGAAAAGTGTGTGGGCATTCTTTGAAAATGTACAGGAGATGCATAACTGGTTTCTGGGTTGCATATCTGGGTTGGGAGCTCACTTTAAATGTGATCGCTGATGGCCATAAACATCGTGAAAATTCCCACGCTTACCTGACCGTCAAACTGTCGCCTCCAATCTGCCTGTCAAATGTCCTGACGGTAAATAAATTGGTTAAACACGAGTATTTTATGGTATCTTGAAATGACTTTACTTATTTTAATATTACGTGCTTCTAAATGCATCTAAGAGAAACTAGCAAACCCGGGGACAGCATGCGACAGCGCCCGCAATAAGCAACGATACCTGGCGACAAGCCAGCTGTCACCGAGAAATTTCACTCCGGTTGATTTCTCAGCGACACGCTGAGATCCACTATGATTCTTGGAAGACTCCTCACGATCGTGCCCGCGACACCCCGGTGAACTGTCGGCGACAGCCTAGTCACCGGCAGTAGCCTTAAAATCGCCTAAAGTTGAGTAAAATCAGGACCGGTGTGAGATGTGAGGTCTGACTGACTGAGTTACTCCAGCACTTTGTGCCTTTTTTGTAAACCAGCATCTGCAGTTCCATGTATCTAAAGTTGATGGTGGGTTAAGATCCTATTTAGAATGCTCTTGCAAAGTCTTCAGAGCTTTCTGCCAGGCATCTTATTCCGCCATGCAACTTTGTAGAGGTTGAGAAAAAGACGAATGCTAAAATAAGTTTTTGTTTAATTGAATAATACATAACTGTTTCAATTATTAAATGTAATGTAATTCGTATTATTTATAGATAATTTTAATAGAGTAAATAAAGATCAGAGGAAGTTCTGATTCAGGAATTCAGTTCCACAAATCAATTCTTGAGTTTTATAAGAGTTGATTGTGTAGCTGCACGAAGTAACAAAAAATAATTATTGCACCCCTCAATTACATTTAACAATATAATTTGGATATAGATTATGTTTTATTTGCTTTCTAGCTAATTCTATTGAAGATGATAAGGAACTTTCCTTAACGGATGAGGATTCTGAAGAAGATGATTCTATTTTGTCGAATGACTGTAAAAAGGTTAGTGCCTGTTGGCATAGATTAGTGTATATCCATCAGCCTGTAAATGTATGGGTCCAGGAGATGCCATCTTTACAGGGTTGGTCATAACATTTTCTGCAGCTTCAACAACAAAAGTGCTTGTTCTTCCCACATTTTTCTCTCTTTTGCATCCGCCTTCTATCTATTTTGTTTTTCCCCACTTTTGTTGTGCTTTGATAACACTTCAGATTATTGGAGTAGCATGCAACTGAGCTGCTCGTATCGGACAATCTGTGGTTAAATGGATGCGTGCGAGAAGATCATAGGAACATTCATTGAGGTGCTGAGAGGGAAAAATAGACCAGCCATGATCAAATGGCAGAGTAGATTCGATGGGCTGAATTGCCTAATTCTTCTATGACTTATGGTCTATGGTATTTTTATACTTTCAGCTGGCTGTCATATATGGAAGTATTATATTGAATAAAAATATTTGTAAGACTTGTTTTATAGAAATTGATTGCAGAATCAAATTATTAAGATCTAGAGTAATTTTTCAGAGAAGTAATGTACATCGTAAAACCCTGATAATGCAGCATGCTTAGGACCCTGGGTTCCAGACAACAGATTTTCTGCTTTGTTTTAAGGTGTTATGCAATATTGCAAGAAATTTCCTCGTAAACCCCAATAAATGTAAAAGGAATACAGGACCCTGCTCAGTTGAAAGGGAGCATACGAAATGGCACCCCAGTGAGTTGAATGGGAATGTGGGAACCGAGGCCCCAGTAAATTAAAAACAGACATGGTCCCAGTGGGAGTAGGAAAATAACTGTAGATGCTGGTACAAATCGAAGGTATCACAAAATGGTGGAGTAACTCAGCAGGTCAGGCAGCATCTCTGGAGAGAAGCAATGTGTGACGTTTCAGGTCGATACCCTTCTTCAGAGGTGAATTTAGAGAATATGGGAACTCCATCCCCAGCAAGTCAGGAGGGAGCATGGATCTGTCCTCCGATGAATGTGAAGAGAAACGGCAAACGTCAGCTGATTAGCCAGATGCCAATACTGGGATTTCTGAATCGTTGGATTGCAGGTTATTGGAATTTTTCTGCACTGAGTTTTATTGCAGAAGGTCTAGATTACAAAGATGGCTAAATATACATTTATACTAAATCTATGTAAAATCTGTTAAGGGATGCTATTAAATAATTTGAAATTAAAGGATATAGCAATAATTGTTGCAAGAGGGGTTTGTAATGCACAAGATTATGATTTGCACCATCAGATCAGTGACGATCTCAGAATTAATGAATGTTTACTGGTTGGTTAAGGAAAAGGGAAGGATCTGGAATATGTTCAATGGTTTCAAGTTTCTTCATGGGTTTAAGGCTGAGTGATCTTTTACCATGTTGTACTTTATGAAATTTGCATACGGTTTGTTGCTGAGTTTGTTTGTTGCTGAGTTATGGCAGTAATAGAAAAATTGAATACAACGAAAGAGAATGTGGGTGGACACAGAAATGTGAAGGATGGTATAAAAGTTTTGATGTACAGAATTGTTTGAAGAACCTTGAACATTTTTTCTTAAAAGTGGTCTTCACAATGGAGCAGAAAATGGCTAATGCCATTGTTCAAGGTGATAAAAGGCAGCACATTGACACAATATTGCTATAGTTATTGAATCAAAGATATTTCCACTTCATTCAACTTGCATTTGGCTCCAAGCTTCACAGAGGATTTTATACTGCAATTTGTGATAATTGAGAGCGGAAACGGTTTGTTTGTGTGTGTGTGTGTTAAACATGCACTATAGTAACTGTTAAAGCATAATTTAAGAACTGAAGCAGGAGTAGGCTATTTGACCTTTCACGTCCACTCTGATTCTGAAATTTGGTAGTTTTAGTAGCAGAATTTGGAAGCAAATTTCAACGTGAATTTGTTGTATAATGAATTTCTGTCCTTAATCACTTATTTGGGCAATTGAAACAGCCAACATCCACCCATACCTTATTATCTGTAAATGTAGTGGGTTAATGGGCTATTTTGGAGGACATTTAAGAGTCAGAGTTGTATGTCTGGGGTCATACTTGGTCTTGATGAAAGATTTCTACCATTGCCCTGAGTATAATCTGTCGGTGACCGATTAAATAACGGACTGTACAATATTGTCAATACCAAGTGCTAGATTTCTAAAATTTCAGAATATTAACAAAGTTCAAATCCCACAGTCTTCCTGGTTGAACTTACACTCTGATCTCCAGATTGTTAGCGCAGCTGTGTGGGTTATCAGTTTAACTACGGGGCCACCTCCACACCCAATGGGACTGACTCCATGTTTAAGTTATTATGATTTATCCGTGGATATGCAACTTTAATTGCGTAATCAATCTGCTTTGCTTAGATGATGTTCAATTTAAATATTTTGGGTAGAACTTGAGAGTGAATTTTACACCATCTTAAGAGAACTTGCCAAAATTTGTATTTTGCTTTCTTTCAGGAAATTATGGTTGGTCCTCAGTATCAGGCTCCAATTCCACCCTTTATTAGTAAATATAGGCAAAACGAAAAAGGTAAGAACATGAGGCAATGTCCATACATGCATTTTAGGCAAATTATTTTCTTGGTCCTCTTGACCTTCAAATACTTCACAGTCGATTGATGTAGATGAAAATATTGTTTAGTTATAAGATAGGAAATTAAGAGCAGGAGCAAGCTTTTGGCCCTCCAAGCGTGCTCTGCTATTCAATACAATTATGGCTCATCTTGTTTCTGTTTAGATCCCCTTACTCGTAAATGCCTTCCATATCTGGAAATCTATCCAAGTATTTTCAACAACTGGACTTGCTGAGTCATTTATAGGAGATGATTTAACAAGTTTGCCAACCTCAGAATGAAGAATTCTTTTTTTCTCATGCATGTCATGGCCCGTATGCTGAGACTGTGACCAAACATCCACAGAAAACATCCTTCCTGCATTGACCCTGTCCAGTCCTGTCAGAATGAGATCTCTGCTCATTCGTCCAAACTCCAGTGAATGTCACCTGGTCACCCTTGTCTCTTCCCATGTGACAGCTTCACCAACCCAAGTATCATTCAGGGGGACCGTTGATCCATTCCCTCTCTGACAGGTATATCCTTTCTTGGGCATGAAGACCAAAACTCCACAGGATACTCTAGATGTGGTCTGCATAATTGTAGCACAACTCAATCATCTCACAATGCAGCACAAATTTATTTTGCAGGCCAAATATCAACTGTTTGTTGCACATGGCATGTGTAATTTATGTATCCTTATGTGCAAGGACACCCAGATCTATTTACTCTTAATTCAACTTCCCCTTCTTAAGCAATCTTTTTGGCCTCTTTGCTAAATTCTGAGATGCTCCCAATCTTCAAGCCAGTTGTTTCTGCTAACTTTTGTTGTCTCCTATCTGAATCCAAAGCTATACTTAATTTCCTTCGGTAAACTATGTTTTTTAAAACTTACTTGTGTACTGGATGGGAATATAAACTTGCAATGAATCATTTGTGTGCATTCTTAAAATTGTATCTGCTGTCAATGTATTTATCAAAGTTCCCCCAATCTATCGCAGTCCATTTAAGATCGGAGAAACTAAAAGTCCACACACTCATTGAATGAATTGATATTTTGCATCTATTAAATCTATTTTGTCTTGGCTCAGTTGCCATATTAGTAAGTGTTAGTGATGTCGATTAACTTTTAGACCTTCCGATTGCTCTTGTCGTAGTCTCTGGTGGAGTGTTGATTTTAAACTATCATTCTGATTTTATTTTATGTACCTTTTTTATGTTTCGGGAACTGAGGAGCATACTTAAGAAGGGAACCTCCAGGGTAAAAAGGGGACAAGAGTTAGATCTGGCAGATAATATTACGGAAAAGGAGATTTTACGGACAAAGAGACTACTTGAAACTTTCAGACGTTTTGAATGAATTTAATTTGTATTTATAGTGCATTTAAAATTTAATGCTGTCAAAGATGTCACAGGCACCCTGGGGGAGTAGTTCAACCTGATTTTGGCATCTGATCTTCGTCCAAAGTTGTGTAATTCCATCTTTTTAAATGTGACCATTTTCTGTGACTATTCAACAGCAAAACCTGACCCAAAATTCCACCGTAGATTAATCCCTGAGAAATCTGCTAGTTTCCAAATGGCGTAATGTTTCTGCACATGGGTACAGTGCAGTATCATGCCACCCATTTGCTATCTGTTTGTGGCTTTGTTCATGCTTGGATGGAATTCAGACTAATCTGATTGTAGACAAGATATCAATTGACACTATTCAAAAAGGATTATTTTTTTTACATGTTGTGGTCATCTTTCGTAACAGAACAGCAATCATCCTAGGAATTAACAAATTCTATGAATGTTTCTTTGATCTTCACCATTCCTGCTAAGCTAATTTGGAACATGTTGAAAATGTGAAATAAAAACAAATTGCTGGGAATACTGATTAGGCCTGTCAGCCTGGCCGATCTGGAGAGAGAAACAAGTTAACTTTTCAGTTTAAGGTCTTTTTCAGAACTGATTGCACTGTTTGTCATTAATACAATGACTACATTTTACAAAGAATGCACTGAACCTAAATGACAGGAACACATCGGGATGTAAAAGGTGCTAGAACCATGCGTGTTTTATCAGTTACTTTTGCATACTTTGAGGTATCGATTTTCTTTTATTTCCTAAGGGGTTAGTGCCTTCAGTTAGACTCAAATGGTAGTGGTCAATTTTTCAATGATTTTTATTTGGTATATTTCATATCTTGCATTTGTTCTCTCTTTCATACTTACAGTTTATGATAATGAAGACCAGTTGTTATGGGACCCCTATGTTCTCCCAGAAAGACGAGTGGAAGAGTATCTGTACAAGGCAGTAAAGAGATCGAGAGAGGAGAAAATGACAGAAACCTTGCCTGAAGGAATACTTGTGAAAGATAGTGAACAGGTGACTATCATGTCTACACAGATTACCTTCTGTATTAAAGTTGAGCTCTTTTCCATATGCTCCTTTCTATTGGCAACCAAGTTTCATGTAGATGTGATGATCTCCAAAATCTAAATTGGACTTAAAAAAATTAATCCTGGGGACAATTCCTTGACAAGAATAATTTGGGAATAACATGCAAAAAGGGTTTTCTTCTTAACATTTGGCTCTACCTTTGGTCTACTTTGGTAGACACTCAATTTATGTGAGGACTTGGAAGAATGCTCATCATCAATAGGAACATTCCAAAAATGTGGTTTGGGAACGGCTCTGCCCAAGACCGCAAGAAATTGCAGAGAGTTGTGGACGTAACTGAGTTCACCACACAGAATAGACTTCCCAACATTGACTCCATCTACACTTCAAGCTGCCTCGGAAAAGCAGCCATCATAAAGACTTGTCCCACGCCGGTCATTCCTCCTTCCTGCTCCTGTCCGGCTGATGGTACAGAAACTTGAAAGAGCAAACCACGTGACTCGGGAACAGCTTCTTGCCCTCTGTTATCAGGCTTCTGAGCGGTCCTTCCGTAACTGAGGGTACTATTCGATTCAACTCTACCTCATTGTGGACATTGGACTTTGTCTAAGGAACTGAATGAAGGTATCTATGTATGATATATCTGATCTGATGGAAAACATGCAAAATAAAACTTTTTGTTGTTTCTCAGTACTTGTGGCAATAATAAGCTTAAATCATATTGGAAAGGGCTATGTTGATGTAATGGACACCTTGTAGGTTGTGGCTTAATTGATAGCATTGTCGAGGGCTACTGGTTCCTGGCTCACTTCATTGTGGAGAGAGCATATAGCTTGCTGGCTGCATCTCGATGTGTGACCTGAAACATTACTACTATGCCATAGATTTACCTTAGCTTTTAAAGTCAGCATCTGATTTGCCATTTGTTCCTGATCCTCCTTCCCACTCGTCTTGATGTTCGTACTGCTTTCGGGTTTTGTTTTAGAATTTTCTTTTGTTTTCTTGAAGATATTTAAATCATTTTGGTAGCAGATTAGTGTTTTGTTTATATTACCCTCATCTGGTACTTTTGCAGAATGTAGTGCCGCTGTTTTACAAATCAATTTTCTATCTCTGTTTAACTCCATAGGCTTTGTATGAGCTGGTAAAATGTAACTTTAATGCTGAAGAAGCTCTCAGAAGACTAAGATTTAATGTCAAAGTGGTACAAGGTATGTATCAATTTTTGTTTTGAATGCCTTGCTATCCACCATGATTGCATGAGACCTTTACCACCAGTATCTTCCATATGCCAACAATTTTAATGCTAATTGTATTAAAGCAATGTAAAGAATTGACCAACTTGGACAATTCCAATGCTGCATTTCCTTGAGTCTGAAGAAGGGGCTCGACCCAAAACGTCACCCATTCCTTCTCCCAGAGATGCTGTCTGTCCCTCTAAGTTACACCAGCATTTTGTCTATCTTAATTATAATAGAATTGTCTTCATGCTGTTATGATTTGCTGAAATCTAACATCAGACTATAAAGTAACAAGTTTTGCTACCTGCAAACTGCAACTTTGCTGCTCCTGTACAACTTTTGGTTGCAAATGTTTTAACCATATCATATCATATCATATATATACAGCCGGAAACAGGCCTTTTCGGCCCACCAAGTCCGTGCCGCCCAGCGATCCCCGTACATTAACTATCCTACACCCACTAGGGACAATTTTTACATTTACCCAGCCAATTAACCTACATACCTGTACGTCTTTGGAGTGTGGGAGGAAACCGAAGATCTCGGAGAAAACCCACGCAGGTCACGGGGAGAACGTACAAACTCCTTACAGTGCAGCACCCGTAGTCAGGATCGAACCTGAGTCTCCGGCGCTGCATTCGCTGTAAAGCACATGTTCTGACAAATCATGCATTTTCCATTCTCCATTGATAAGGTTCCATTTCTTTTGCACATGCAGATGAATTGTGTGCCTGGAGTGAAGATGAATGCAGAAACTTTGAACATGGACTTCGTGTTCACGGGAAAAACTTCCACCTCATACAGGCAAATAAGGTAATGAAATACAAAAAGTTGTGCAGGTGATGGATGTATAAAAATTAAAACAAAACTTTATGGAAATTGTACTATAGTTCAGTCACCATTGGCATCAAGGCGAATAAAGGGCAAGGTTGGAGGACGTTATCGGCACAGTGACACAGAAGGTAATGCTTGATGATGTGGATGGAAACCAATAAATACCTGGAGAAACGCGTGCAGTCACAGAGAAAATGTGCAAACTCCACATAAAACCCGAGGTTAGGAAGTGCTAGTTGATTGTTAATTGAATCCTGCAAGCTTCAAGTGTAGTTTGGTGGTAGAAAAATCAGTGTGGAGTCAGTGAGAGAATGGTGCATTTTGAGAAGTCAAATTGAGGTAGGACATACACAGTAATTGATAAGGCACTAATGTTGATGAACGGGGGCCTTTGAGGTTCAAGTCCATAGTGCCATGAAAGGAACAACGTATGCAGAGAGGGTGGTGAACAAGGCATATGGTATGCTTGCCTTCATAGGTTGTGGCATAGAATATAAACGTTGGGAGGTTACATTGCAGCTTTAGTAAACACTGGTTGGGCCACACTTGGAATATTGTGTGCAATTCCAGTCGCTATACTATAGGAATGATGCCGTTGCATGGCAAGGAGTGCAGAGGAGATACACTGTCATATCGCCTGGATCAGATGACTGTAGATATGGGGAGAAATTGGATAGGCTGGGCTTGTTTTCCCTGGAATGACAGAGGATGAGGTAAGATCTGATAGAGCTATATATTATACAATAAGGTAGGTAGTCTAAATATGTTTCCCATAGCAGGGGTATCAAGAAGGTATGAAGGAGTTTTTAAGTGGCTTTTGAGGGGAAAAGACTTTCAGTTGATATCTGGAATTTTCCGTCACTGAAGGTAATGGAATCGGATACAATCCGTGCATTTAAGAGACACTTGATTCGGCAGGGATTGAATGGGCAGATAAAGATTAGCATCTGTGCTGAATAGGTTAAACAGAATAGGTGAAGATATGGGATGGTTCTGAGAGTAAGCATAGACAGGGGTTGAATGGCCTTGTTCTGTCGTAAAGATGAAAGATTTGCCCAAAGTTGCAATGCTCATGGAATTTGGCTTATTGTGGAAGTTATTGGACAAAGGCAGAATATTACAAGTATAAGGATTCTTGTAAATAAAAATATTGGAAATGCGCATCTCACTCTTTTCAGAGAGATGATAATATCTTAGGCCATTGACTTCTCAGACTTGGTTCAGTTTATTTGTTGTATATTGGATTGGATTTTGTCAGAATTACTCGGCTTCACTTTCAACAATTGCACCTACAGATATAAAATATAAAAATCATTGCTTGGAAACAGAATTGCAAACATGGCCTTGTATCTTTGTTAACCAGTTAAATTACCATCTGTCTGGAGCAGCCGCTGGTTCTTAATTTAGAAACATCTGAAACTCATTTGGCACTGAATGCCTCAATGGAAATTGTGGAAGTTGATACTTGTCTCTTTGCCCTTGAAGGTTATCTTGAGGCGTGTGTATGTGACAAATAAACTTGACTTGACTTGAGGTAAAATATGATAGACAATAGACAATAGACAATAGGTGCAGGAGTAGGCCATTCAGCCCTTCGAGCCAGCACCGCCATTCAATGCGATCATGGCTGATCACTCTCAATCAGTACCCCGTTCTGCATTCACTTCTTTCACATGGTAAAATAATGGATCAATACTGTCAAAGTAGCACTATGATAACTTCATTCCCTTATGACAAAAAGAGACCATATAGCCCATCAAGCCTATGCAGACACACAGGAATTCAATACCCTCACTCATTTCCCTGTAAACTATTCTCTCGCATGCCCCATCCACTCCCCTCCATCTTCATGAGCAGTAATACAGAGGAGCCAATTAACCTACCAGCTAGCACATCATCTGGAAAAAGACTCAAAAAGCTGGAGTAACTCTGGAAAGAAGGATTGGCTGAAGAAGGGTCTTGACCCGAAATGTCACCATTCCTTCTCTCCAGGGGTGCTGCATGTCCCGCTGAGTTACTCCAGCTTTTGTGTCTTTCTTCGGTTTAAACCAGCATCTGCAGTTCCTTCTTACACAGTACATCTTCTGGGATGTAGGAGAAACAGGAACACCTGTGGGGAACCCACATAGTCGTAAGGACAATGCGCAAACAGCGCCCAGCATATCAGACTGCATCTGAGAGCAGTCAACTTTTCAGCTTATTAGTGTAGAGTTACACCTTAACAACAGGCCCTTCAGACAACCGGGTCCACGTCGATAACCCATCTTGCACTAGTTCTGTTATTTCCTCTTTCGCATCCACTCCCTACACATTATGGGGCATTTTTGTTTAGAGGGCAATTTGATTACAATCCCACACGTCTGAGACGAGGGAGGAAATCCGAACATCCAGAGTAAAATCACAGGGAGAATGTGCAAACTCCACACAAATAACACCCAAAGTGGGGATTGAATCTGGGTCTCTGGCACTGAGAGGCAGCAGCTCTACCAGCTGTGCCACTGTGTTGCCCATTGACTAACCGTACCGGAAAAATGAGAAACGTGCTTATTTTACATTTCGAAAAGGCAGGAGTGAATTGGGTCGGTGGTGGAAGCAAAAATCAGAATTCCTCTGACTGGGTTTCAAATAAAGTTTTCAAGATAACCATTATGTTGAATACCAGCCATCATCCACTCCCCGCACTAGTAGCAATTTTCAACAGCCTACAAACCTATGAATCGTCTTTGGGAGGTGGGAGGAAGAAGCCAGGGTACCCAGAGGAAACCCACACGGTCACCGAGAGAACATGCAAACTCCACAGAGATGGCACCCGTGGTCAGGATCAAATCTGGATCTCTGGTGCTGAGGGGGAGCAACTCAACCAGCTGTGCCGCCCTAATTGCAGCCAACAAGGCTTAATATCAGTTAACCATATTTTCTCTCTCCATAGATAATGCTGGATAATTCCACTGCAATTTGACTGTCCTTTTCCATCTCAAACTGCTGGTATTCAAAGTGATGGTTCCCTTGACAACTTCCTTTTGCATCCAGTCACTGACATTTCCTCTGCTCTCGCCACCCCTCCCACTTTCTGCAATTTAAAATGTGTTTGTTTTCTCACTTTGTGCTGTATCAAAACTGGAAATATTGACCTTAAAGATTGACTCTGTTTCTCCATCCATGGATGACGCCTGATTTGATGAGCTCTTCCAGCATTTCTTCTCTTTGTTGGTTTCTTAACAACGTGTGGACCCTGGTGTTCGAATTTCAATGCTTGCAGATACCTGAAATTTCTAAATACAGCAAACAAAAAATCATTAAGGATAAAAGGAATTGGTCAAATAGGCGGATGCATTGTCAAGAGAGTAATGAGTGTTTTATTGTCACGTACTGGAAAGGAACAATTATATTCTTCCTTGACATAGAAACATAGAAACATAGAAAATAGGTGCAGGAGTAGGCCATTCGGCCCTTCGAGCCTGCACCGCCATTCAATATGATCATGGCTGATCATCCAGCTCAGTAGCCTGTACCTGCCTTCTCTCCATACCCCCTGATCCCTTTAGCAAAAAGGGCCACATCTAACTCCCTCTTAAATATAGCCAATGAACTGGCCTCAACTACCTTCTGTGGCAGAGAATTCCACAGACTCACCACTCTCTGTGTGAAGAAATGTTTTCTCATTTCGGTCCTAAAAGACTTCCCCCTTATCCTTAAGCTGTGACCCCTGGTTCTGGACTCCCCCAACATCGGGAACAATCTTCCCACATCTAGCCTCTCCAACCCCTTAAGAATTTTATATGTTTCTATAAGATCCCCCCCTCAGTCTTCTAAATTCCAGCGAGTACAAGCCCAGTCTATCCAGTCTTTCCTCATATGCTAGTCCCGCCATCCCAGGGATTAATCTGGTGAACCTTCTCTGTACTCCCTCTAAGGCAAGAACGTCTTTCCTCAGGTTAGGAGACCAAAACTGCACACAATACTCCAGGTGCGGTCTCACCAAGGCCCTGTACAACTGCAGCAGAACCTCCCTGCTCCTAAACTCAAATCCTCTTGCTATGAATGCCAACATACCATTCGCTTTCTTCACTGCCTGCTGCACCTGCATGCTTGCTTTCAATGACTGGTGCACCATGACACCCAGGTCACGTTGCATCTCCCCTTCTCCCAATCGGTCACCATTCAGGTAATACTCTGCTTTCCTGTTCTTGCCGCCAAAGTGGATAACCTCACATTTATCCACATTATATTGCATCTGCCATGCATTTGCCCACTCGCCTAATCTATCCAAGTCACTCTGCAGCCTCCTAGCATCCTCCTCGCAGCTAACACTGCCACCCAGCTTCGTGTCATCCGCAAACTTAGAGATGTTGCATTCAATTCCCTCGTCCAAATCATTAATCTACACTGTAAATAACTGGGGTCCCAGCACTGAGCCTTGCGGTACCCCACTAGTCACTGCCTGCCATTCCGAAAAGGACCCGTTTATTCCTACTCTTTACTTCCTGTCCGCCAACCAATTTTCTATCCACCTCAAAACTGAACCCTCAATACCGTGTGCTTTAAGTTTGTACACCAATCTCCTATGTGGGACCTTGTCGAAGGCCTTCTGAAAGTCCAGATATAACACATCGACTGGTTCTCCCTTATCCACTCTACTAGTTACATCCTCTTGACGAAGCTTAATAGGCCCCAAAAATGCAATAATGCACATAAATATATAATAATCAATGATGCAATAAATTAATAACTGCAATATTAGCTAACCATGATAGTGCAAAACCAAAGTCCATAGTACAACCAGACAGTCCTTAGAAAATTGTAGTTGCTAAGGTGGTGGTTGGAGTCGTGCAGTGTTCAAGAGCCTGATGGTTGCTGGGATGAAGATCTTCTTGAACCTCCTGGTCATGGTTTTCAGGCTCTTTGTACCACCTTGCCGATGGTAGAGACAAGATGAGAGTGCGGTCCAGGTGGTGGAAAATTACACTATTGGGTAATATTTAACAAGTGAAATGCTGAGTCACTAATATTGGGGGGAAGAATGAAGAGAGCCAATATGAAACAAATTTGATGGTACAGAAATGCAGATAATCAAATCATTGAAGGTGAATAAAACATGAGGTGTAAAAGTGAAGAATTTGTAAAAGCTGGGTTGGTTATCAGCTGGAGTATTGGGGTTTGGGAAGGATCTCGGGACCAGAGATGTACTAGAATGCTACAATCAATAAAGAACTCTGGCCAGAGAACTCTGACCAGATGGTTGTTCATGGAGCTGAGAATGTAAAGAGGAGATTAAAATGTATTTAAAATCTCACTGCTTTAATTGAATAAGTAAGAAGAAATTTTTCATTGGTTAGAATGTTCAGGGTGGAAAAAAAGATGTCAGGAGGATTTAGCCTGGTTATTTGGAACGTACTGCTGAAAGGAAAGTAGAACCTGATTTAGCAATAGCTTTCAGGATGAATATAGATAATTCAATAGAATAAAATTGCAAAACTTTGGAAAAGAGTTCAGAAGTGGAACTAAGAGGCATCAAAGTTATGAGTGTTGGTTGGTCATTTGTCCTGCATCCTTCTGTGGCTCAAGTATGTCAGGCTGGGAAATTTGTATGGAAAACATTTATTTTCAAATGGTGCCGTGTGACAAATAATATTTTGATAAATTTGTACATTTGCTCTGGCTCTTACATTCTGCAACGTTTTTGAACACTGTGTGCCTAGGTACGAACCCGTTCTGTGGGAGAGTGTGTGGCGTATTATTACATGTGGAAGAAATCCGACCGTTACGACTATTTCGCCCAGCAAACAAAGTTTGGAAAGAAGAAGTATAGCCTTCACCCAGGTGTCTTGTGAGTATTATTTGGATATTTAATTTCTACAGACCATTTTTACCATTTTTATTTAAAATATATAATGTGGCTGTTAAAGGACGTAGAAGTTGGGAAGATCAAATTCTCCTTCATTTGATGTCACCTCTGCTCACGTTCTGCTTGATCACAGAAAATGAACATTTTCAAAGAAAAAAACATTTAAAACACATCTGGACAGGTACATAGATGGGAACAGTTTAGAAGCATATACGCCAAGCGGAGGCAGGTGGGATGAGTAAATGGGGGCATCTACATGGCATGGGCAAGTTGGGCCGAAGGGCCTGTTTCCCTGCTGTGTGACTAATTTGTTTTTTTTTGGTGTCCCTGTTTGCATTGCTCTATGCAGTTTATTACAGTTCTTTCACTGTTTCAAGTAGTTACTATAATATTTGCTAACATTATGCCCCTTCCAGGATCATTAACCATTTACCCATGGTTACTTACCTGCCTGTTACCTGTTACCAATGCGCTGCCAGGAGTGGTGATGGAGGCAGATATAGTGGCATTTAAGAGTCTTTTAGATACCCACATGGATGTGCAGGCAATGGAGCAATATGGATCATGTGCAAGCAGAAGAGATCATAGAAACAGAGACATCGAAAATAGGTGCAGGCGTAGGCCATGGCCCTTCAAGCCGGCACTGCCATTCAATATGATCATGACTGATCATCCTAAATCAGTACCCCATTCCTGCTTTCTCCCCATATCCCTTGATTCTGTTAGCCCTAAGAGCTATGAGTTTAACTAAATGCTGGAGTAACTCAGCAGGTCAGGCAGCATCTCAGGAGAGAAGGAATGGGTGACGTTTCGGGTCGAGACCCATTCCTTCTCTCCTGAGATGCTGCCTGACCTGCTGAGTTACTCCAGCATTTTGTGAATAAATACCTTCGATTTTTACCAGCATCTGCAGTTATTTTCTTATACTATGAGTTTAACTAAGATCAGTTTAACCTGCCGTCATGTTCGGCAGGGACAATGTCAGCTGAAGGGGATATTCCTGTGCTGTATTGTTCTATGCTGGAAATAAATATGTTAATAATAAATACCATGCTTGAGTTTTGGAAGCTATTTGCCATTTTTTACACCAAATCAGTCACTTCTAATGGAGTCGCTTCTCACATTGACTGTGACCCTCTGCTTTGCTAACAGTATATTAATCTACTGCACTTTCTCCACGAGTATTATTATTTCAAGTAGATGACGTATTCCTGATGAAGACATATTGTAACCATGAGTCAAGAAAAAATAAATTTGATTAACAAAATTTAGAAAACTTTTGCATTACAATTGAAAGGATTTGAGAGAGAACTTCAAATAGTGTGTATAATCTTCCTGCAATAATGGGATCAGCGAAATGCAGTACACATGGTGGTGTGCTTAGAGTTTATTTTTCTGTGATACTAATAGTAGAGGGCATAGCTTTATGGTGAGAGGGGCAAAGTCTTAAGGAAGTGTACAGGGCAATTTTTTTTTACACAAGGCAGTGAGTGCATGGAACACACTGCCGGGGGTGGTGGTTGAAAACGATACGTAGTGGCATTTAAAAGACTTATTGGTAGGCATATGGATGTGCAGGGAACGGAGGGATGTGGATTTATTCACAAAATGCTGGAGTAACTCAGCAGGTCAGGCAGCATCTCGGGAGAGAAGGAATGGGTGACGTTTCGGGTCGAGACCCTTCAGACTGATGTCGGGGGTGGGACAAAGGAAGGATATAGGTGGAGACAGGAAGATAGAGGGAGATCTGGGAAGGAGGAGGGGAAGGGAGGGGCAGAGGAGCTATCTGAAGTTGGAGAAGTCGACGTTCATACCACTGGGCTGCAAACTGCCCAGGCAAAATATGAGGTGCTGCTCCTCCAATTTCCGGCGGGCCTCACTATGGCACTGGAGGAGGCCCATGACAGAGAGGTCAGACTGGGAATGGGAGGGGGAGTTAAAGTGCTGGGCCACCGGGAGATCAGTTGCGTTAATGCGGACCGAGCGCAGGTGTTCAGCGAAGCGATCGCCGAGCTTGCGCTTGGTTTCGCCGATATACATAAGTTGACATCTAGAGCAGCGGATGCAATAGATGAGGTTGGAGGAGGTGCAGGTGAACCTCTGTCTCACCTGGAAAGACTGTTTGGGTCCTTTGATGGAGTTGAGGGGGGAGGTAAAGGGACAGGTGTTGCATCTCGTGCGGTTGCAAGGGAAAGTGCCCGGGGTTGGGGTGGTTTGGGTAGGAAGGGACGAGTGGACCAGGGAGTTACGGAGGGAACGGTCTCTGCGGAACGCAGAGAGGGGAGGGGATGGGAAGATATGGCCAGTGGTGGGGTCCAGTTGTAGGTGACGGAAATGTTGGTGGATGATATGTTGGATCCGCTGGCTGGTGGGGTGGAAGGTGAGAACGAGGGGGATCCTGTCCTTGTTGCGAGTGGGGGGAGGGGGAGCAAGAGCGGAGCTGCGGGATGTAGAAGAGACCCTAGTGAGAGCCTCATCTATAATGGAGGAGGGAAAGCCCCGTTTTCTGAAGAACGAGGACATCTCGGAAGCCCTAGTCTGGAACACCTCATCCCGGGCGCAGATGCGGCGTAGACAGAGGAATTGGGAGTAGGGGATAGACTTTTTGCAGGGGACCGGGTGGGAAGAAGTGTAGTCCAGATAGCTGTGCGAGTCGGTGGGCTTGTAGTAAATGTCCGAGGGAGATGTCAGAGATAGTCCAGGTAAATTTAAGGGTAGGATGGAGGGATGTGGATAATGTGCAGGTAGTTAAGTGATGGTCTTGACAAACCTGTTCGGCACAGATATTGTGGGCCGAAGGGCCCATTGTTGGGCTATACTGCTCCCTGTTCTATGCGCACTGCAATAGACAATAGGTGCAGGAGGAGGCCATTTGGCCCTTCGAGCCAGCACCGCCATTCAATGTGATCATGGCTGATCATTCTCAATCAGTACTCCTGCCTTCTCCCCATACCCCCTGACTCCGCTATCCCTAAGAGCTCTATCTAGCTCTATTGAATGCATTCAGAGAATTGGCCTCCACTGCCTTCTGAGGCAGAGAATTCCACCAATTCACAACTCTCTGACTGAAAAGGTTTTTCCTCATCTCAGTTCTAAATGGCCTACCCCTTATTCTTAAACTGTGGCCCCTTGTTCTGGACTCCCCCAACATTGGGAACATGTTTCCTGCCTCTAACCTGTCCAACCCCTTACTAATCTTATACGTTTCGATAAGATCCCCTCTCATCCTTCTAAATTCCAGTGTATACAAGCCTAGTCGCTCCAGTCTTTCAACATATGACAGTCCCGCCATTCCGGGAATTAACCTAGTAAACCTACGCTGCACGCCCTCAATAGCAAGAATATCCTTCCTCAAATTTGGCAATGCAGAAGATCATCATCCTATTATCACTAACTTTTCAATACTATGTTAAATGTTGTCTTCATTCTTTGGAAAATATCAATTTCTTGAATTATGATCCTGAGGCCATCTGTTCAATCCTACCACTGCAGATAACACACCTGTCATTACAAATCTGGTCCAAGGGATAGGAACTTTGTCCTGACTCTGCTTGAATAAAATTACAGAATGCCCACTGAATGTGGAACATGTGAAAAGTCGTGCATCTTTTATTTTGTGGCAATCATTCACTGCTGCTAAACAATTCAAAGTAATACAGGTTATTTTTGTTAGGTTGCTTTTAGCTGCCGCCCTGCACACTCACACATGCACGACATAGCAGCTACAGCATGTGTAAACTCTTACTGCCATGCTGAGAGAGGGAGGAAATGCCCTGGTTTGTAAGGCTGAGCTGTGGAAAATGCACACAAACCCAAATCTAAGGGGTAACAACAGTGGGCGTGTAAGTGATTACATAACACTGTAACGAGGCCTCAATGTAGCAGGAAGATGCACTATGGATATTTATACACACGTGATGAGTCGCATTGAGAAGCATGATAAGCTGTTGTGTAAATTTAATGCATTATTGGACCACCTTCTGTCTCGCACATATTCAGGGTTCCTCTCCCTCGAATTCTGTCCTGACAAAATAACAGAGGCTTTCTTTCTGGCAAGCACAATGAAGACATGCAGGAAAGCGGATCGTGTAGGTGCAATCTAGACTACCTGAATTGGGTGTTCACTGAACCTTGGGGATTATTTAAACTCCAGTTCAAAATAGGAATCTTGTTTGCCTTGTTGAAATGTTGAGAGCTGAAATTTTCCTATTTATCGATACTTTAATATTCTGCATTGAAATTGGGTCTCATTTCTCATCTTGCAATTTTCTTCCCCCCTTGAAAGAGATTATATGGACCAGGATTTGGACGGTATTGAGAGTGAGAGTTGCAGCCGAACTCCAAGCTCTCCACCCATCTCCTCCACTACCAGCAGACTGGACTCTGAGCAGGAGTCTATCATGCTTCACAACTCAGGTAATCCCTCTGTCCTGCAATCGTATATATTTTTTTAAAGTTCTAAATACAATTATTTATCATGCCGAGATTTCGGTGAACTTTGGAATACAGTTATTGACTTGAGAATTATGTCTTTTTTTTTAAACTGCTTATTCTTAGTTTTAATGCAATAGGTCACAATGGTAATAGTGTGCCATCGTCTTTTTGAGCAATGAAATTCTAGCCGCGGCTTTACAGGCACATTAAACGCAACAACACATGAAGTAAAATCACAACAAATCATCAGTTATGCTAGGTAAACCAGAGCGTAATAGTGCCAGGCAAAGAACATATTGCAAAGCAAAGTAGTACGAAGTCCAATGTAGTTTGGAGCTGAGGTACAGTGGATGTTCGGGTTGTGCAGGGTGATTCAAAAGCCTGAGGTTTGATGGAAAAAAACTGTTCCTGAACCTAGAGGTAATGGTTTATGGGCTCCTGTACCGCCTTCCCCATGGTACCAGCGAAATGCGAGAATGACCAGAGTTGTGCTGGTCTTTGATAATATTAGTTTCCTCCATGGGTCGCGCTTCCTGTAGATTCCTTCAACTGGTGATAGACTGGGCAATGTCCAACTTTCTGCAACCTCTTTTGTCCTTGGGCTATTGAATTATCATACCACCCCATGATACAACCCCCCCCAGTATGCTCTCCGCCATACACCTGTGCAAGTTCAACATAGTATTTGCCAACATGTTGAATCTCCTCAACATTGTGAGGGAGCAGAGACGTTGATGAGCTTTCTTTGTGATTGCATCAATGTGCTGAGCAGATCATCAGATGTCCACGCCCAGGAACCTGAAGTTGTTGACCCTCACTAATGCCATCTTACCAGAGAAAACAGGTTCATGGTCCCTTAGGTTTTCCTTCCTCGGGTCTTGAGAGCAAAATTGTTTTGGGAATTTCATCTCAAAAGTCCTGAACATTACAATCAATGAATGTTATTCATGTGCAAAATCCTGATGCTTTAATCCAGTAAAACTTCTGATTTTTTTTTTTTTCTGAGATGTAGCAAAGTTTTTCTTGTAAGAACATTGGCCAGGACACAAAGTTGCTCCCAGTTTACAATTTTTGCTCAAATAGGTGTTCTAGATTTGGATTTGCATTGTGTTGTTTTCACCCTGTCGATAATTACAATATTTATTATCTTGAAGAGGTATCACAAAATGCTGGAGTAACTCAGCAGGTAAGGCAAGCATCTAGGAGAGAGGGAATGGGTGACGTTTCGGGTCGAGACCCTTCTTCAGACTAAAGATGCTGCCTGACCTGCTGAGTTACTCCAGCATTTTGTGATACCTTCGATTTGTACCAGCATCTGCAGTTATTTTCCTACACATCTTGAAGGGGTATATAAGTTCACACAAAGGGTGGTGGGTGCACGGAACAATCTGCCAGAGGAGGCTGGGGCTATCCCAACATTTAAGAAGCAGTTAAACAGGTACATGGATGGGACAGGTTTGGTGGTATATGGACCAAATGGAGGAAGGTGGGACTGGTGTAGCTGGGACATGTTGGTCGGTGGGGGCAAGTTTGGCCGAGGGGCCTGTTTCCACACCGTACTCTTAAGTTGGTAAAAATAAATTTGTCATGGATATCAATTGTCCATTCGGTCAAGTTATTACCTTGCTTGTAATCCCATCTTCATGCACACATTTTATTACAGAGCAGCAAGATGTGGAACTTGCAGTTTGCACCATGAATACTAACAGCCAGATGTTTGAGTACTGCAATCCTGCAGTGAACGGACCTGAAACGAATTGTTCTTTGGATCCAATCTGCGGCCAAGGAAGAGTTACCCCCACACGTGACTGCGATGCTGTTACTTTAAGTCAAGCAGAATCTGGGTTTTTCCAGCTGGAACTGGATCAGGTCATTCTGGACAGGCCAGCGTTGGAGATGTCCACAAAAAAGTTGAAGATGGATTTCTCACTGCCTAAATCGTTTGGTGACGGGCTGCCTGACAATCCCAGCAACATGGTTTTTGAAAACCGCACTTCCCACATTGCTCAAGCAAAAATGTCTGTGGCCGTGAGGGATTTCGGAAGTATTGATGTTGGAAACATGAACAGTTTGCTCAATGCTCGTACATTGCACCACTCTGCAACTATTCAGTCGGAATCTTTATCTCAGTGAGAGCGAGGCATCTCACGGAATATTTTATTTATATTTTACTTTAAAAGTTACTGAAAACTATTTTTTGGCATGACATCAGTGATGTCTTATATTTATTTACAGTGCATATTTGTTTCTCAAGAGAAGGAACCATTTATTTTTGGGCCCAGGTACATGAATGGGATCTAATCCTTTGGATGTCACATGGAGGAGATTTCCCCCACGTTTTTACAGATCAAAACCTTTTCACCTGTTCAGTTTTTGTATTCATCTTGTCAGTAAAATTGGATTCATAATGTTATCACCGACAAATCTCATTCATGACGACTATTCTAGACATAAACATTTTTTTAATTGTGCATGGTGTTCTAAGTCTAACGTTAGTCATTTGCTACATCTCAAGAAATTAATCAGTGTTCTTTTTTGGATAAAGAAGTGTACATTTTGTGTGTGACAGATTTTTTAGTAGTAGCTTGATTAACCAAGCCATCTGAAAGGAGCTACTTTCATGACTTTAAAAAGAAAAACAAAAATGAAATGGTTGTTCCTTTGGTTTGGGCAAATGTGAGCTGATTGACTGCAGAAAATCCCATTCCTATCATCTGTTTAACTATCTCCCCTTTGGATTTAACTGTTTTGGTTGAGCCCACCTTAAACTATTCCAAGCTGATACAGAACAGTGGCCTGGGTGGCTGAGAGTGGACCCAATATTCATTGATTCACTACAACCAATATAGTACGAGGAATTGATGAATCTGAGTCCCAGGGACTCCATATACCAAACTGTGAACGAGTTGCTGTATGGACTTTATGCCACTAGATGATGGTTTCTGGTAATACTTCGCTGAACATCTAGTGTTAATAAAGGGCACTCACTGCATGGACCAGAGAGAATTTGTATTTCCATGAACGTGAGGGTTGCAGAAGTTTGCTTTTTTTCTTAACTAAAGCTGGCAAGTAAGATAAGAAACTGACCCTCCACTTCACCCTAAACCCATTAAATAAAAGTGCAATTCCTGTTGGATAGCTGCTAAGTCTCTTTAAAAAAAAAAGCCAGTATATTTTCCCAGGTATTCTTGCCATGGTCCAATTGGAATGCATTCACTAGTTGTTTTCACATTGCTGCTGCCCTGTTAACTGGCCATTAAGTTAAGCATTTAGAACTGCCTTTATTTTAGAAATGCTCTTAGTTTAAAGCACATACCGATTTTGCATATCAGAAAGACGAGCTGTCAGTAAATCGATACACATTGACAATTGATGATTAACCTGGCCTGCATTGTGATTGGAATCCTCCTCTGTCAAATAAAGTCAAAGCATTTTTAAATTGTAAAACTGCAATGTCCTTTGTGGAACACATAGTGAGGAGTTCTCACTTGAGTTGCATCTTAATTTAGAACAGACAGGTGCTGCAATAACCTTTACCTTTCAGCATATTTTATAAAACACAACTTTAACAATCTTGCACTGAGAAAGGTCTATGCACTCAAATGCTATTCACTTTCTCATACATCACATTATGCTGTATTAAAACAATTCCCAAGTCTTGGGAAACTGGTTTGGTAACTGCATCTATAGAACTGATGGAGACTAAAGCACAAACTGTATGCATTAAAGCCATTTGTGCTGTACTTTGTTTTTTTTTATAAATGGCACTGAAAATATGTTATCAGTCATCAGATAACTTTACCCTCTTCTCCCTGTACCCATTTCATGCGCTGTGCACTTTTCCTTTTTGTTGATCCAAAGGTCGCACTTGATATGAAAGAAACACTTCAGTGTTAATATGACATTGCTTGCTGTTCAGTATTTTTAGACTAAGAGTTGGAATATAATTTATTTTTTACTTGCAGTTAACAAGCCTATTCAATTCAGATTGAGATATCTCAATATTCAACAACCTTGATATTTGCTGTAGATATCTAAGTGGAAAGTTTTCCCTCTTTTTGTAGCTTTTTAAATATATGCTTTACAATCCATTTTAATCAAGGTTTAAAAATTGCTTACTTTGTTTGAATGTCTGTATACCCGTGCTATTGTCAAATGACTTTGTGAAGACTTCAATGATTAATGCAAACAATAGATCTTTATTCTTTTGGATACTGAACCCTGTGAGGAAAGTGCCTATTAGGTTTGCAGATCATCATTGTTATTTTTGTGTATTTTTGTCAATCTTGGCTCAATGGTAATTCTCTGGGTCAGCGTTCAAACTCCGTTCTCGGGAAGAGCACATAACTAGGTAGAGTGTTGTTTGCTCAAGGTGATGTCTTTCAGGTGAATCGTTGGACCAGGTTTCCATTTGTGTCCCTTCAAACAATACCAAGAAAAATAGTTACATTTGCCGAGTGTCCTGGCCATTATTTAACCATCCACCAGTATCACTAAGACAAATTGTTGGGTCATCTCTTGTGCCACAAGTAGGAGGATGAACTGATGTTGCTTTACTCGAGCCACATTCTGAAATAATTACGTTCTCTCCCTAAGAAAAGATGACGGTGACGTTTGCAATTGCATCAAATGCCAAGAATGTTAACTTTTAAGCCATCTGAAAGGAGCTATCGTCATGACTTTTAAATCTAAGTGCTGCAAAATGATAGTCACTCCTTTGCGACCCAATATATGGTTGAGTTATATCCATGTCATAACACAACCCTGTTCGTTGTTAAAAGTTCAGATTTCACAATATAAAAATATTTCCTTAAACTTGTGCTGCTCTTACAGTCGCCTTTTCAAAGTTAATGTCTAACACAGATCATTTATTATCCTTGCCTAATATTGAGCGAGGCTCTATTTATGGAAATCTATCATGTCAATGCCAAAGTATTTTTCAAAGCTTCTACAATGTTATTACTTTTTCTTGATATTATTTCCCACAAGGAATGCACAGTACTAGCAGGATAATGACTTCTACCTGGAAATCATCAATTCCGTTGCAATCTTCAATTGTGCTTTGAGCACAATTTTTTTTTAAATGATCTGATAAGAGTGAATCTGGAAAGATGATTTTTTTGTATTCAGCTTCTCCATGCGGAGTAATTAATATTTGCCCAGTTAGTATCAATGTGTTGAACGCACATCGTAACAAGAACCATGCATTCCTCTAACATTGCTGCCATGATGTGTTTATTGCCAAAAGATGATTTATAGCAAAAAAAAATTATTGGAGCAAATTCAAATGTACCAAAGCTCTGTGTATACATTAGGAAAGTATTTAATAAGATCCTCCTGCAATGAAGAACCCTAATCGCCCAATATTTACAAATAGCTGTTTACCTTCATTATAATGGACCGTGGGGGGGGGGCGGGTGGAGAGAGGAATGGTGTCCGTTATTGTCAATTGTTTACTATAACAGAGTAAGGGGGGTAAATATGTAAAATATTGAAAAAGGTAAATGAACAAGACATAATACACAAAGGACACAAAATTCATAATAATCTAAACATTGTTCATAAATTTTAAAAGTGAACATACTGTAAATTCGGCCCTTTGCCCTCGTTACAAATGGATGCCTCAGTCACAACAGATTTTATCCGTTATAAAGAGGTCTGTAATAACTAGGGTAAATTGTGGTTAACATGCTGGATTTTCTTGCAGCTTTCAGCATGTTGTTTGGTTACTTCATTGGGAAATGTATTTTGAATGGGGGGAGGGAAAAAGGGAATACTAAAACGGAAATCATCCTTGATTATTTATGTTGTACTATTACAAGAGAATTGACCACTGACAATACATTCTGTCTTGCATTTTGAAGTAGTATTGAGAGCAGACAACCACTGACCAATGCACTCGCAACTGGAATTCAAGGTCAACTTTCTTCCAACATGTCGAATTGCAGGGTTTTTTTTGCTACACAAATCTCGTGCAACGGTTGAAAATGTCCAGATTCTAACAGTCACCTCCAATTATTCCAATAAATTCAGGCCTGCACTGTTACAAAGTGAACGAGTGCAGCTTCTCTTAAAAATATGACTTGGCAATGAGAGTAACCGAGACCAAATTTTATGAACAAGTGAGCAGTTTGCACATTTTATCTTTATTCCAAAGCTTCCGCTTCACATGATGTGGAGATTTTATTTGCATGCTCTTCCAGATCCACTGGAGGGCAGCCCTTGTTTAAACTATCACTGAAGGTCTATTTTCCATCCTGATGGACAAAATCAGCACCAAAACTTTTCAAATAGCTTGTCTTTTCAATGTTCTGATCAATGCCCTTTTTAGAAACCTGAACTAATCTCATTTTTCCAGTTTTTGGGGAGCAACAAGTATCAGTTATTTGGAAAAACTGAGTTGCCTGTGTACTTTGGTACAAACATTTTTATAAAGTACATTGCTAAACACCTTTCGGGAATTTTTTTCTTTAACAATTCTTTGGCACTTTCCTGCAATTTTATTAGTCGAAATGTGCAGTTTCATAAAATTAATAACCCACAAAAATATTATGATGTTTTTGGTGCTTTACCTATGAATGTAATGTTTCTTGCTGTCAGATGATGGAGTAGGAATATTATTTCAATGTGCACATAGGACAGCTGTCCATTCTTTAGATTTATGCTTAAAAACTACTGAATGGGCAGTCAAGATTTTAATACTCTTGAATTTGCTTATTAGAATATTGAAGTTTGAAGCAGTGTTCTGATTTTATTACTTTTCCCAATTTGAGTTTGTTCCCATTTGAGTTGGTTCATAGACCTGCTTTACAGTTGTTGAAATTATTGAGCATGACGCTGAAGATAATGATCGCATTAAAGAGGGCTAGTTGTCCTTGTTCATTGATAGTGCTGTGCTGGCTGTCTTATGTATCTCGCGATATAATTTCTACATGCACTCTGTGTACATTTCTTAACATTTTATTTGCCGTTGTGCTTTTGCCACCTTCTGTTTTCTACTTGTGCCATAAGTTTCCCTTGTGTATCTGTTAACACGCTCACGCAGTAATGAACAGAGTCTGGTCTCAAAAAAATTAATTGAACTTTTTTTTAAACAAGGATACAATCTTGCAGCAAAATAACATTTGCAATTTGTCCAAGAATTTATTTTTCTGAGAGGATGGGGATGGAAAGCAAATACAATAGAAGGGAGTGAACATGATTGTATCTCAACATCAATTTACCCCCGCCCTGAGATATTTGTTTGTTATGCCGGTAAGTTCAGAGCTCTATTGTAGCTCAGTCAAGGCAAATTAAATCAATAAATCTGATTAATATTGAGGGGATCTACTGCATCTCACATGATCAACCCCAAGAAGTCAGCTGAAGAGTTGAACTTGCATGGTGGGTGCAGGTAGAATTGAAAATGTATATTCCTGAGTATCATTGGGCAGAAGCCACCCAAGGAATTGACCTGGTTTGCAAAAAAAAGTAGGACTATTAAGTTGGATTGTATTTATTGTCACAAACCTTGCCAAGTTTGCATTTCCTAAACTAATAATGAATATTTCCAGTCGTCAAAAGCTTTAATTATTTTTAAGTGTCTACAATTGTAGATGCAATGAATGGATAGAGGCAGCAATAAGTCGTGGTCCCATAATGTATTATATCATAAGAGAGAGAGGGTATTCTATTCATATTGTGTAGTATAACCCCAGAACTATCAGCAGATGTATTTTTGTGAGTTTCCTACGGGAATGTGGAGTTACGATGCGATATTATTCCTATAATACCGCGGCATTGATCATTTCTAATGGTGCATAATATACCGGATAGTCGGTTGCTGCATAATATCTGCCAGATGTTTTTGTTGTATAATAACCTGATACTCTGTCATTGGACTGAATTGGAAGATTGAATATAAATGTAGTATGTATATTTGTACATTTTCAGCCATGTATTTTAATCTCTGCAATCCTTTATATACATGTATATACATGTATTTGACCTGATGAATTTTTAACAGACTTAACGTCAGCCCAAATGCATCTTGTTCAAATCTGCATTGGTTATAAGACAGAAAAGTGGTTAATATTTTTAGCGATCTTTATGCAGTATATATCATTCAGACTTCTGATGGATTGGGCAAAAGGTGCTTATCAATTAAATAGATTAAAATAACAAGGATGTTCTATTGTAATGGAGATATAAAGAGCAACTTAATTATTTAGTTGCAATCATCCTAACCTTTTGTATATTGGAGTCCTAACCAATGTTAATCGGCAATGGTTAGAGTGAGGAATTTGGATAAAAAATTGCCGTCCAAGATGTTATACGGTGCTTCAGGACAAAATGTGAGAGGTTACTGATATTTTAAAGCATTTTGGGTTATTCTTGAGTATTGTAACCAAGAACACATTGGTCATGCATTTGCAAAATATGGTACCTTCTGAAGTGCTACACAATGCACAATTGAACTATTTGAAGGGAAGTGTTTACTTGTAAATGAAACGAGGAGGTGGTAGTTTTAAAATAAATAATTTGTCATGCCGGCTGCTACGGTTCAACCTGCTTCTTTGCCTGTGTTCTTTTGTTAGCTCTCCTTAATGCTCAGTCGTTGTACATCACAACTTTACTACACAAGGGGTGTACAAACTGAACAAAAACATGCTCAATCTTTTCTTTGCTTTCTTTCAGGTTACAAATAAAAATCTTTATTTGGATATCTCTGCCAATTTTTCACATCCTTTAGATCAGACATGTCCAAAGTCCGGCCCGGGGGCCAATCGCGGCCCGAGGTCAGATTTTATACGGCCCGCAGCTTCCGTCTTAAAATTTATTATTTATGGCCCGCCAGCACTGTCTAACAGAATGAAGGGAGGGGGGAGAGGGTGACTACACCTCCGCGACCTCTCCCCCCCCCCCCCCGGCCCCGAGCGGGAGAGGCGACGGTGACTATACTTGCCGGCAGCAGGGTTGAGGGCGTGCGGGGAGGGGGAAGGGGAGAGCAGCAGCAGAGCTCTCCTCACCCCGCACGCTCATTGGCAGGCGCTCCCGTCAGTCGGGCGGGTGCCGCTTCCCCCCCGAGCGGGAGAGGCGACACCGACTACACCTCCCGGCGAGCGCATTAGTTAAATGTCCGGGGGGGGGAGCGCATTAGTTAAAGGTCCGGGGGGGGGGAGCGCATTAGTTAAAGGTCCGGGGGGGGGGAGCGCATTAGTTAAAGGTCCGGGGGGGGGGTTTAACAGACAACATCTAATTTCCCATTATAAGTTACCTAATGCATTTCCATTGGCCCGTGGGTATTTTCACATTATCAAATCTGGCCCTCTTTGAAAAAAGTTTGGACACCACTGCTTTAGATGGTATATTTAATTTTGTTTATTATTAATTTCAGCTGCTGATCTCAACCTTTTGCGCTTGGTCCAGTTTAGAGTAGTTAAAAGAACCAAAGATCAAGGCTGGCTGAAAAGTTTCAAGTGTAATTTTTGGTTGTAAATGTGTTTGAAAGTGATCAGGTATGAAAACCAGTTAAGCCCCTGTACGTTTTGGCATGTCCTGCATGCATTGCTGATTTTCGACTTTCTTTGTCCCATGATCATTGTGCACTTTAACAAATGCATGCGAACCATACTGTTCACAGAAGTAAGAAAATTTAGGATTATCAATCATAACAATGATGCATGACTCAAAGAATGTAGCAATTTGATCCAGTGTGTTACTCAAACTGACCAGGTTCTGGACTCTACCTGATTGACCTACCACCAAGATGTTTCCATCAGTGCTCTGGGTCAAGAACCAAAATAGTCGTGTTCTCTACTTTTGATATCCATCTACCCTGTTGGAAGTGCAGAATTTTGGTGTGAACAGTTTGAATTGATCATCCTGTCCCTCGAATTTGTGCACTCACCCTCATGAGGTTCAGAATGCCACTGGCAACTGTGAAATTTTCGAAGGAGTGGGAGGGAGTGAAGTTCCATTTGATTGTATTTCTTGTGGATTTTATTTTACACGTAGTTTTATTCAGATAGATTTAAACCCTGCATAAATGTTTTTTAAAAATAACGTTTAATTTTTGATATTTAATAATCATCACCCTTGATAAAGATAAATTTTTAAACAAATACGTGTTTACTTTCGTGATTTTTCAAAATAACATTAAGAAGGACCAATAGCATGTTTGCATTCTCCAAACCATGTTTTGGGAATAATACAAATGGGTTAAATGTGACATGTTTTTTTAAACTTTGAAACTGCAAAATAAGACCAATTGTTATTTGTGCAGATCTGTTTTCAAGAATCATTTGAAATATGCCTTCAAGTTGACTGGAGTGGAGAAAGTCTATGTATCTTTTAACACTTCATGCATGTTACACGTTTAAATTAAGGATCTGGTATTTGATACCTGTATCTGTATCATACCTGTATCATATCTGTAAATTGCAACATTCCTTGTATGAGATTCCCTTCATTACTCTCCGACTCATTACTACAGCTTGGCACTAAGAAGTCCAAAATGCATAAGAAATTCCTGTTGTAAAGAAGAGAAATAGTGTTAAAATATTTTTTGGATGTTTCTTTGTAAATATAACCCAAGACGATGATGCTGTAATAATGTTAAAACCTCTGTCGTTTGTATGTTGTGGATTTCCCGAACTGCCTGGATTGTCTGAAAGAAGCGGTCTGCTGCAAAGTTGGATGTAACCACTAGATGGTGAAACATGTTTATTCTTGTTGTCATTTAGTTGGAGAGGTCTACACGACACTTTATAAAGTTGTAATGGTTGACAACTTTCTGTGCCTGTAAGATTTTATATTCGGACATTAATAGAACGTCCAAGAACATTCACCTTTTGCGAGCCTGCGCAGGCTGATTTCCACAAAATCTGTTTTATATTGCATAGTATTTTATACTTGCGATTCCCGCCAGGCACCGTTTGAGGTAAATTTGTACATGTCTGTATCAGTACCACTTCTGTTTCACGTGGACAGACACAGTAACATCTTTGCAGCATATCCCAGGTATTTTTTGCAGTTTTGATATTTTGCAGTATTTCAAATAATGATGAGAAATTTACCGTACAGTGTAAATTGCAAAACAACACGTTTTGAGCCAGCTTTTAAGAAACCTGCAAAGCGTTTGAGAGCTTAAAACCCCATAGTTCTGAAAGATATAATGCTTTTGAACATTCCAACAGACATTAATTACTTCCTTTTGTGTAATAAAAGTTGGTTTTTAGTGTAACTTACCATTTGACCCGGTGTCATGTCCAACAAATACTTTGTGAACTATTTTAAAACTAGGTACCAATGCAGTTACATTTGCACAATTAATAATTTGCTCAGCATTTTGAGATTACAGTAATATATCAACCTGAAACTTGTATATTAAGGATTTCATGACAATACAGGAGTCCCTGTCATTTTATCTGTCAGCCACAACTTGCCTTTGTTTGTAATAATGTTCCATCCATCATGATCTTCAAACCGAAACAATGAAAATCCAAAGCAGTGGTGAAAGCAGATATCTTGCAAGTATCTAATTTATTATCCTCATTTTCCCTGCATGTGGAATTAATTCCATGACCATTGATTTGAAAGATTACCTGCCCACCCTTTTTGAAATGGCATTCTGTGAAAATGCAAAGTGAGTGCACTGGCCAAAACTTGTGTTTGTAATTTAATAATGAAAAGAATTTCAGAGTTGTGTGAGAGACCATTTTGTTTTTTATATGTAGCTGTAGATAAAACTTTGGTGTCTCACTATAGTTAGAATAGGAACATTGTTTTCGTTCAAGGCAGAATTGACACACACTGCACAAAATTGGGAAGCGAAAATGCTATCATCTGAAAGCGGGACCTAATGGGAGACTTCAAAAATGCTCATGTTATCTTCAACATGTGTAGTGTTCATTCTTTGCAAGGGTGCATTTTGCATGAATTGTTTGAGAAATTGTGCATTGAGATCAAAGGGTAATATCAAACCATGTTCGAATGGTTAAAATCAAAGTGGCAAAAGTGTAGACATTTGAAACTTTTCAATTGGATATTTTACCAATATGGAAAATAGTTTTTTTGAGACCATTGTGGAGGTGTTATTCTCTGTAATTGGTGGACTGCATGTGACACATTATCCTTTATGCTTGATGAAACTCAAGGATAAAAGACTGAAATTGGAATTTTTGTTTGCCACATGAAAGCTGGTTGCCCGTGTTAGAGATCTTATTGAATGTTCTTGGTGGAGGGGGGGGGGGGAGAGAGAGATTAGCATTCCCCTTTTTAATTTAAGGAAAAAACTGCATCACTGATTTTACATTCATTTGTTTTCAATTGTGACAAATTGTTTCATTTACTTTTAGGTGCCAGTTTTGAGTGTAAGACTCAAAAAATTTCAAGACATTTTATTTTTATTGCTTTCATTTTCTGTCATCTGCCAAAGTAATGAGGTTTTGAAAGAACGTGGACCGTAAAACTTATCATGAGAAATGAGACCCTGTTAACTTGACTTCCAAACTGATGCACAACGCAAGATACTTTCCCCAATGAAGTCTCCAGAAAAAGAAGAAAAAATCCAGAGATTGAATTAAATATGTTTGCTGTGCTGCAAGCCAAGCAATGTAATATGGCAATGTAATATTTATGTACAATCAGCCTCACCAAATTTGCTTGTTGCTAATTTAGCTCAAGTACTTGTATGAGTGACTTCCACATGGGCAGTGATTACATCCTTAAGATTCACAAACAGATTTGAAAAAGGCTCACAAACTACTGGCTATGTATGCATAAAGTGTAGAGTATTAAAATGAAGGGTCTTAAATTGACACTAGAAAAATTACAGTACATAGCCACTCTGATTTAATACTAAACATGTGCCCTCAGCAATCTTGTTTCATTCATACTAGGTTTCTGTTTATATGGGAATATTTATATTTAATACTTCTTGATGGGCTGCTGATTTTTTTTTTTCTTGAGTTGGTTAAAATAGTTAACAGTAATGCAGACTTCCCTCTTGGTGACCAGTTTAATATTGTTTGTCGTATGAAAACCTCATGTTTGCCATTTTGTACTATACAATAAAACCTTGATAAATTTGCTTTCCCCGCTCATTTTACTAGATGCAAAATAGTCGTGCAGTGATTTTCCATCTTTACGTACTTGACCTCTTTTTTTAAATTGAGACATTGAAGATTGCAAGGAAATACAACCATGAATGATGTAGACACAAAAACTAGCCACATTGTCAGAACTCGGGGACAAAGAGCAAAGATGATTAGCAGAGGGACCAAAAGTGTTTTTACACAATGGATTGGTTAAGATCCTGGAATGCAATGGAAGTGATAGTAGTGGAGGCAGGTTCACGTGGAGCATTCAGAAAATAATTAAGGGGAAGACATTTTCAGGCCTGTGAGATTAGTTGGATTGTATGGCACACACTCGTTGGGCAAAATGGCCACCTTTCAAGCCATAATGCTTTTATAATTGAGATTTTTACAAATATTGCTGTAAAGAAGACAAAACTAATAGAATCTAAATACCATCACTTTTGTCACAAAACAGCTTGTTTGAGACGTACCTTACCAGGGAAATGTCATGAGCTGATCCAGTCACTTCACTGATCCTTCAAAACAGCCAATTTCATATTCAGCTTGAATGTGACGTGTTCATGGGTGAGTTTGATTATTTGTGTGTGACATACAATATAATTGTACTTTAGTTCTGTAGAAATCCTGAGTCATTTTGGAATTACCTACATACATCCTTAGTCTTTAGCTAAATGTGAACCATTATCCAGAATGAAAACTCATTCGGAAGTTAATTTTCCTTTTTACTGTTAGATTAAAATTGGCCACACAATGCGGAGGTTTCTTCTGTTTAACCATTATTGGGTATTTTATGTAACCAAAGAATTAAAGGGAAGCATTGAACATTGTCACATAGGAAACAATGGATACAAAGGTAATAGCTCACTGTGAAGCCATTGAAAGGAGATATCATTTAGAATAGATTTTTCGTGGCAATAATGTTAAACATCAAATACACAGCCTTTCTGCAAAGTGTAGATTCAGCGGCATATCAATCAGAATGAAGGATTAATTGAACCAACTAATTAAGTGTCACACTAATTAAAATGTTTAATTTTGAAGTACAATAATGCACAAATATACTATAATCAATACCACAATAAACAAATAATAGTGATATCAAGCAACCGCAATAGTGAAAAGTCGAAGACCACAGAGCAACCAAAAACACAGTACATAGAAGATGATCCTCGAGGACCAGAGGACATAGATTTAAGATGAAAGAGAAAAGATTTAATAGGAATCTGAGGGGTAACTTTTTCACACAAAGGGTGGTGGGTATTTGGAACAAGCTGCCAGAGGAGGTAGTTGAGGCTGGGATTATCCCAATGTCTAAGAAACAGACAGGTAAATAGATAGGACAGGTTTGGAGGGATATGGACCAAACGAAGGCAGGTTGGGACTAGTGTAGCTGGGACATGTTGGCAGGGGTGGGGAAGTTGGGCCGAAGGGCCTGTTTTCACACTATCAAGTCAAGTCAATTTTATTTGTATAGCACATTTAAAAACAACCCACGTTGACCAAAGTGCTGTACATCTGATTAGGTTCCAATGGAGAAAAAAATGAAACGTACAGTAGCACGCAAACAGTTCACAGCGCCTCCTCAATGAGCCTCAAACGCTAGGGAGTAGAAATAGGTTTTGAGCCTGGACTTAAAGGAGTCGATGGAGGGGGCAGTTCTGATGGGGAGAGGGATGCTGTTCCACAGTCTAGGAGCTGCAACCGCAAAAGTGCGGTCACCCCTGAGCTTAAGCCTAGACCGCGGGATAGTGAGTAGCCCCAAGTCGGCCTACCTGAAGGACCTGGAGTTAGAGAGGGGGGTTAGAAGATTTTTGATGTAGGGGGGGGAGTGTCCATTTAGGGCTTTATACGTGAATAGGAGGAGCTTGAAGTTGATTCTGTACCGTACAGGGAGCCAGTGGAGAGAGCCCAGAATCAAGGTGATGTGGTCCCTTTTACGGGTACCCGTCAGGAGTCTCGCTGCGGCGTTTTGGACCAGTTGCAGGCGGGACAGGGAAGATTGGCTGATCCCAGTGTATAGGGAGTTGCAGTAGTCTAGGCGGGAGGAAATGAAAGCGTGAATGATTTTTTCTGTGTCGTCGAATTGGAGGAAAGGTTTGATTTTAGCTATGGTTCGAAGTTGGAAGAAGCTGGCTTTTACCACAGCGTTGACTTGCTTATCAAATTTTAATCACTCGATGACTATATAGTTGCTGAAGTTGTGATTAATGCTGAGCAGTGTTCAAGAGCTTGATAGTTGCAGGGAAGAAGTTCTTGAACCTGGTTGTCATTGTTTGTAACATTGTATTCCATTTATTATAGTGTTTCCATGTGATGATTGGTACTGTAATCTAAGTGTTTTATTTGATAGGTAGGATCAAAGAGACGTACAACACGGAAATCACCCCTATGGTTCAACATACACACCCGCATCTAGACTAGTTCTATTTGCCTGTGTTTGGCCCGCTTCCCTCTGAACTATTCCTATCCATGTACTGACCGGCCCATGGATAAATGGTATTAATAGCTTAATGGCGGCACTGCCCTAGCAGCTGCCGCTCACCTGCGGTCCATTTGTCTTTGTGTTTTTGTTGTTTTTTGTTGTCTTAATTGTAGTTGTGATGTGGTGTTTTTGTGTTTTTGTGTTTATGTACTATGTGTGTATGTGGGGGGGAGGGGGAAACTAACACTGTAAATTAGTGTGTCCCTTCAGAACGGAGACCCGACCTTTGTTTTCTGGGCCGTGTCTCCGTTCCATCTGCGGCCTACCATCGGCCCAACTCCTGGAGCTGTCGGCCTCCAGGGCTCTGGTTCGCAGAGCCCGCGGATCGGACTTACCACCACCGGAGCCGGCCGTCTTCGGAGGCTGCGGGAGCAGCTGCGACTCGCCTTAGGCTCGGGCCGCGTGGATGCCGACATCGGGAGCTCCGGCAGCGGCAGCGGGTTCGCCCGCCCCGGATCGCGGGGCTTGGGGCGCGGACATTTCACCGTCCGGCGCGGCCTAGGATGGCCGCGGGATATTTCTCTGCTGGGCGGGGGCTTCAATGTCGGGAGCCACGACCGCCCCGACGTGCAACAACAGCGGCAGCAGCGTGTTCGCCCGCCCCGGATCGGACTTTTCATCGGCGGAGCCGGCCGTCTTCGGAGGCTGCGGGAGCGGCTGCGACGCGACGCGCCTTGGGCTTTGCCCGCTGTGGACCGTCCGGTGCGGCCTGCAACCACAACAACCTGGCTGCGGGCGAGGACAGCAGGAGAAGGGAAAGACATTGTGGCCTTCCATCACAGTGAGGAGAGGACTGGAGGAGACTCACTGTGATGGATGTTTCTTTGATGGATGTTTCTTTTTTGTGTGTTTTTGGGGTTGGGTGGTTTGAGTGCCTGTTTGATGCTTTTATTGTTGGACTGTGTTTTTGGGGGTTTTGGGGTGTGTGATTTGAATGCCTATTTAATGCTTTTATTGTTGGACTGTGTTTTGGGGGGTTTTTGGGGTTGGGTAATTTTGGGTGCCTGTTTAGTGCTTTTATTGTTGGACTGTGGGTGATTGAATTAACATTTTGTTCAAGATGGCCGCGCCGTTGTGTTTGGCTGCCTGCCACTGTATGTTTCTTTTTTTTCCTGGTCAGATGTACAGCACTTTGGTCAACGTGGGTTGTTTTTAAATGTGCTATACAAATAAATTGACTTGACTTGACTTATTATTGCACCTGCCTCAACTACTTCCTATGGCAGCTCCTTCCATAATCCCCACCACATTCTGTGTGGAAAAAGCTGCCCCTCGGGTTCCTATTAAACTTTTCCCCTCACTTATAAAATTAAAAACATTTGGATAGAAAAACACAGTTAACTTATTCACCACTTCTAAAGCATTATCTAATTGTTGACCATTTATAGTTCAATCGCATCTGCTGGTAATTGTTAGCAAACTTCTTCACGGTTTTCCAAAGAATGAATTGCATGGAAGAAGAAAGTATATTCTCAGCTGGTTCAATATTTTCATGTCCCTGAAGATCAGGCCCATGAATTTGATTTTTTTTTTCCATTTTGTTTAATATTGAAAATTCCCAAATCATTTGAAGCAACAGTACCAATGAACTCAAATGTACACACTTTTAATTGGCAAAAGAGAAAGGGTTCAGTTGCAATTCACATTTTCAGTTCAAAATTTCTGTTATCTTAAGTCTGTGATTAATTAATTGATTTAAATGATTGAAAGATACAGCATGGAAACGTCCCTTCTTCTTTGCCACTCATTGAATGGAATCCTCTATAATAATTTTGTGGGTTTTTTAATTGATACCAAGTGATTTTGAATATATGTCATTGGCATCATAAATTATATTCGGTAATAGTGACAGGTGTCTGACACCTTTTTGTTTCCTTTCCATCTCTAGCCTTACTCCACCCAAGTGACAATCAAACCTCTTCCCTCACCTGCATCCCCCTATCAGTTGTCAGGCTTTGGCCCACCTCTACCCTTCTCCCAGCTTTCTCTCTTGTCGTCGTCCCCCCCCCCCCCCCTCCTGTAAAAAAAAAACTAATGACAATCCATCTGGAGAAGGGTCTCGACTCATAACATTGCCAATATACATTCTTCCGAGGTGCCGCCAGTAAAAGACTGGCCAGGACCATGCTGGTGAAAACAATGTTGTTCACAGCTGGCTGGCTAGCTAGTAACGGTGACTCAAGAAACTGCCGATGCTGCAATCTTAAGCAATACACAAAGTGCTGGAGGAACTCAGAGGGTTACGCAATGAATGGTCAGGGAATGTTTCTGGTCGGGACCCTTCTTCAGACTGTTTGCCCGGAGTGATGGGTTAATGTATGAGTAGCGTTTGAAAGGTCCAAGCCTGTGTTCGCTCGTGTTTGGAAGGATGAGGGAGGATCTCATTGAAATCTACCGGATAATGAAAGGCCAAGATAGAGTGAACGCGGAGAAGATATTTTCAGTATTAAGAGAGAGTCTAGAACCAGAAGGCACAGCCTCAAAATAAAAGGATGAACCTTAAATGGAGATGAGGAGGAATGTCTTTAGCCAGAGGGTGGTGAATCTGTGGAATTCATTGCAACAGATGCTGTGGAGGTCAAGGCAATAGGTATTTTTGAAGCCGAGATTGATAGGTTTATGATTAGGAAGTGTGTTAAAGGTTATGAGAAGAAGACAGAAGAATGGGGTTGAGAAGGGAAAATAGATCAGCCGTGATTAAATGGTGGAATAGCCTAATTGGCCTAATTCTGCTCCTATATTTTATGGTCTTATCTTTTGGATCAGTGGAAGATTTGTCCCATTAACAGTGACTTAAATATCCACATTTGTGCCAGAGAAATTCTGGTAATTCAAACATTTCAGATCGTAGGCTGATCCACTCAATGCTGCCAGTTACTGCGATCACGTTTTTGTGTTTACCAATTTTGATCATTTGCCAAAGGGTACTCCAGCTATTTTCCTAGTTTTATCTCTCGTGACCACAGTAGTTGTTTGTTTTTGCCACTCTCTGTTTGAGTCTGGGCGCCTGTGTTGAATTGGCAGCCACTGTTGCTGCCAAACAAAATGGCACTTATCAAGTGCTTAAGTCATCAATTCTTGACTGAAGCTCGTCATTGAGCAGTGGGATGAAGTTATGCCAGGAATGCCATTTTAATTTTTAATTATCTTCGTTTTTAAATACAGTACTAATCACAAAGATGACCTGCTGGTCTAAGATGCATTGTATTGTTTTGTCGAAGATATCACAAAATGCTGGAGTAGCTCAGCAGGTCAGGCAGCATCTCAGGAGAGAAGGAATGGGTGACGTTTCGGGTCGAGACTCTTCAGACTGATGTCAGGGGGGCAGGGGCGGGGTCAAACATCAGTCTGAAGGAGGATCTCGACCCGAAACGTCACCCATTCCTTCTCTCCTGAGATGCTGCCTGACCTGCTGAGTTGCTCCAGCATTTGGTGATACCTTCGATTTGTACCTGCATCTGCAGTTATCTTCCTACACTTGTATTGTTTTGAATCATTTATAGGAATTGAAATTTCTCATCCCAGATCTGGAATAACATTTAATTTTGCTGTTCTTAACTACAAAGCTTTTTATCGTTTTTGTGCATGCTTTCTAAATATGACCTCAGTTATTCCTCAGGAAAGAAGCGCATGAATATTTCTAAATGTAACCATTAATTCTTTTTCTTTAACTGTCCTTAGTTATAAATATCTCTTGCTGCCATTTTTCCTTCATCTCCTTCCCTTCTGCAGGATGATGAACAGTGCCCATAGCTGGTATTGGCATTAATTCCAGAGTGTAATGATCACTCCATGCATCAAAGGTATTTATTCACAAAATGCTGAAGTAACTCAGCAGGTCAGGCAACATCTCAGGAGAGAAGGAATGGGTGACGTTTCGGGTCGAGACCCTTCAGTCCGAGGTACAGTGAAAATCTTTTGTTGCATGCTAGCCATTCAGCGGAAAGATAAGACATGATTACAATGGATCAATCCACAATGTAGAGATACATGATAAAGGGAATAACGTGCAACCGGGGAATGTGTACCGCTTCACTTCCTGAAGTCGATGGCTATCTCATTTGTCTTGCTGACATTGAAAGGTTGTTATCTCGACACCGCCTACCCGCACATGGTCCATATCCCTCCATTCCCTGCCTGTTCACGTGTCTACCACCTGGCAGCGAATTCCAGACGCACCCCAGGCTCTCCTTCAAACTTTCCCCTCTCAGCTTAAACCCATGCCTTGTGGAAGTTGCAAGATGGCACCAGAACGTAGTGCCTCTACATACTGTTCAAGAAGAGGAGGCATTGTATTATTTTAACGTATGGTGTGATTTAATGGAGTCAGTCACATCCACAGTCATAGAGCTGTGCAGCATGGAAACAGGCCCTTCGGCCCACTTTGTCATGCTGACCAATTTGGAATATGGAGCTACTAGTCCCATATGCATACATTTGACCCGCAGCCCTCTAAACCCTTTGTATCCTGTCCAGGGCAGGTATAATATTGTGCAGGACAAATATTTCACAGTTTCTCTGTACACGTGACAATAAAGAAATCTTTAAACCAATTAGAATTCCAATTCTAATTGAACTATTAAACTTGGGCAGCTTACATCCCTTCTTCTTAGGGTAACCATGGGTGACTTCCAGACGGTGGTGCAAGATGGTGCCATCTTGCAACTTCCACAAGACATAGGCTTACAACTCAGTGGCATCAATATTGAGTTCTCTAACCCTTGCATCCCTTCTCTCTCCGTCCCTCCCCCACCCTAGCCATCATACTATTACTGTCATCCTGTTAAGTTCCTCTGTCTGTATATTCGTTATCATCAACCCCACATCCAACAATGGCCCATTGTGTGCCCGACATTTCTTTGATTATCGTTGCTTTTTGCCTATCTTCCATTAATTTCTCCTGAGTACCGTCGATATTTCGTTCTCCTTCCCCTGATTCTCAGTCAGAAGAAGGGACTCAATCCGAAAGGAATCGCCCATTCCTTTTCCCCAGAGATGCTGTCTGACCTGCTGAGTTGCTCCAGCCATTTGTGAATGTCTGTCTATTGAATGCTACATTTGTGATTATCCTTCCATGCCCATCTCATTCTGATCATCGGATGATCCCTGCACTTCCCCGTGATCTTTCACTACCCCATGGTTTAATTCTGAGCTAGAAGTGTTGCAGGTTTTCTTTTAACAATAACTGTACCAGGTAGATTGCATAAGCCAAATTATCCAATTCTGACCATATCAGATTATTAATTCTCATAATTCACACCACTTTTCCAACTGTTTAATTAGCATTGTATGTTTGACATTTAAGAAATTGGCTACACTTCCATTGTGAATAAAATATTTGATTAAATTCTAAACTGTTATTGGGAACCCACTTTGTTTTGCAGTTCTCTGACTCACAAGCTATGTTATTAATTATCCTTTTCTATATACTTGGAGTGTTTAATGAACAATTTATATCTGCATCTCATTGTCCTATATCTATAATCATTGCAAGATTACACAGCTTCTTTTGTCCAAAATATTTTCACAAGGTCAGATGATTCACATTCCTCTTGTGTGTCTGCAGTGGCCACTTGTAGAGTTATAGAGTACACACCAAAGCCAGTGAAGGCCAATTATCCTACTTTGAGATGGTTTGAGTTTAAGGAAGTGCAGGGTACAAAGGCAAGCATATCTATTTGTCAATCTTCTATTAATACAAAACACTGATTCATTCACAATTGGAGAGTGGTGGCCATTTGTGGGAACTGTTAGACGTGAAATGATGAGAAAGTACAGTCAGAGGAGACCAACTTGGCACCATGTTTAGCGCAGACTTTGTGCTGTGCTGTTCTATGTTAGAACATATCAACAAACAGCGGTCCTCAATGGAGACCGTTCTTCTTAGGCCCCCCTCGGTCATGGCTGACCATGGGCGATGCACCATGATCGATCCAAAGGAACAGCAGAGCCATTACAGTTTGGCACCAGCGCTGTCGCGGGAGCTGCCAGAACAACGTTGTAGACAACGACGAACTGCCTTCGGGACTCCGACTCTGGATTTTTCTTGAGGTTTACTCCTGGAGCCTTTTCCATGATGGGATATGGCCACAAGACAGTGGAGGTTTCAGAGTTTTCCCCCTCCTAGATGGACAGCCTTCCCAGGCTGACGAGCCTCATCTGCCCGAGACTCGTGGGAGTGGGAGCGTCTACCTTCCTTTACTCCATCTTTAATTGGACTTTACTGGACTTTATCTTGCATTAAACGTTATACCTTTTATCATGTATCCATGTGTTGGTTAATGATGCCAAGACTATGGTAACATTTAGAAAGAGTTGAAGGAAACAGGAATGAATAAAAGGCCCTGGGAAAAAGGCATATGGGTCAGTTGATTATATACATTTATATTTATATATCTATATATATGTATATATATATATTCAACGTTACCACAGAGACTACATTAGCTTTAAATGCAGTAGGCTCGCATATAAACATACTTTTGTATGGGCAAGAAGCTCATTGTGACTCTGGAGCATTGTCCAACATTGAAAAACCGGGCTTGCTATCTTTCCGTTGCAGCAGAGATTAGACAGGTCAAAGTGTTGCTTACTTTCTGTCAGGAAAAGAAGCCATTGCAAGAGTGCTCGTGGCAGAATGGCACAGAGGTTAATGGCTTGATTTTCTGAACTCATTTGTTTTGAGTTCAGGCTTCTCCTTTAAATATCAGTGGCCTCGGAGTGCAGGGAGTGATGATGACCAAGGTTGGTACGTACAGAGGTCAGACCAAGCCAGGTGAAAAGGCAGCAGACAGATGGGGATATAGTGTGAGATGGATGTGGAGGAACATGGGAGGGAAGAGAAAGACTGCTGTAAAGGGATGAGATAGGGAGCGATCTGGAAAGGAAATAAATCAAAATCATCGAAAGAGGGAAGAAAGACAAGTGGAAGAATGAAACTGGAGGAGAGCGAAGAAAAGAGTCAGAGATGTAGGGGATATGGGTTGTGGGACAATGGAATAGGGAGCAAACCTTCAACAGGATCTGTGGAATTCATTGCCATAGAAAGCCAAGTAACTGGGTGGAGTGCAGTGGAGGCCAAGTAACTGGGTATGTTTAAAATGAAACTTGATAGGTTTTTGACTAGTATGGGGGTCAAAGGGTATGGAAAGAAGGGAGGAGAATGGGGTTAAGATGGAAAAATAGATCAGCCATGATCGAATGGCAGAGCAGACTCAATGGGCTGAATGGCCTAATTGTGCTCCTTTGTCCGATGGTCTTATGTTTTTATCCTGTGCATTGTATTAATGTTGAGGGTACAGACACAGAGGACTGGGAAAGGGAAATGAGAGAACTTTGGATATAGAAATGTGAACAGGGGCTATGTTGGTCTCCTGAAAGAGATTGGGCATGGGGAGTGGTGGAGTGAAAGTGGAGAGAGGGAGGAGATTGAAAATGAAGAGAGCGTAATTATTTTAGGGCATTGGGCTGACCGAGCCTTCTGCAGATTCAGAGTTTTGTCTTCAATAGGCAAGAATCATCACTGATGTTCGTTCACGGGGAAGTTTGTGGGAGTTGAATGGTTTTTAAAGAAGGGCATTGCGGGATTCATTACAGCATAATTGAAAATCTTGCATCCGTAGTTGATACTTTCACAAAGCTACAAGGATTCTACTTGCATGTTGACGAAGAAACAGTCAAATCCCAGTTGTGAAAGACTCTGTAGGTGGATAACTAAACACATCCAGCTTTTTTGAAATATTATAACATTATGTGTCCTATGGGTTTGTCTGCAAGGAGTGTTTGAAATTATCATCAGATGAGGCATAGGATTAGAATCAGACTGCAACAAGCTATGAAATGTTTGGTACAAAGAGAGATAAATATGTTTAATATAAGAGTTTTAGAATACTTTGCACGAATTGCATTGTTCTAGAATGCATAGAATGTATCGCACACCTCCAGATTCAGCCACTGTTTCTTTCCAGCTGTTATCAGGCAACTGAACCATCCTATCGACACCGAGAGAGCGATCCTGATGTACTATCTACCTCAACGGAGACCCTCCTCAGTCCATCTTTAATTGGACTTTACTGGAGTTATCTTGCATTAAACGTTATTCCCTTTATCATGTATCTGTGCACTGGATGGCTCGATTGTAATCACGTGTCCTCTTTCAGCTGATGAGTCAGCTCGCCATAAAAGCTTTTCACTGTACCTCGGTACACGTGACAATAACCGAAATTAAGGAGATTTTGTTTATTTACACCGAGGGGTTGAGAGGCTGTGAAGCGAACCTCTGAATTGGTTATTGATACCAAGACTCTGGTAACATTTAGAAAGAGTTGAAGAAAACAGGAGTGGATAAAAGGCCCTGGAAAAGGGCATACGGGTCATGTGGACTGTGTGCAGGGTGGGGGAACTACAACATGAATTTGTTGGTCTGAATGCTCTATTTTTCTTTATTTTATTCCATAACCGTTCATGCTTTATCTCACATAGAAAGACCTGCAGCAAGCATCAAATGTTGCAATGGCTTATACGCAAAATGAATTTATGCTTAAAAGTAGCAAAGTTTCGGAGTTTAGTCGTTGCTGTGATGTAGGCAGTCTGCAGTCACAGCTAGCTGAAAGCTCCCAAGTTAAAAGCAACAAGATTATCTCCTTCTTGTTTGAGAGACACACATAGACCAGGTGTCTTGGTCTTATTCAAAGTACCCAGAGGGAGTGTAATTTTGGGTACATGATAACTAAATTACATGCTGCGACATTTCACCAAAACAACAATGAGAGGTGTACAAGAACTAAGCAGCTGAACGTTTATCGAGATAATGGATAGGTGATGTTACGGGTCACCTCTTTCCAAGTTGTATGCCTCCATGACTCTAATCCATGTACCTGTCCAAATGTCTCAGTGTAAATATGATGCGATACGATTAGACTTTATTTATCCCATGAGAGAAATTGATCAGCCAACAGTCATAAAAACACACAAAATATATGGAACACAAAATTAAAGTGACGAGTGGAAAGGCTTAGGGAATAGGCAAAGATTGGGGAGTGGTGGGAGGGGAGGGAGGAGAGACACTCAATCTACCCCACGACAGAAAGGGGAGGAGTTGTAAAGTTTGGTAGCCACAGGGAAGAAGGATCTTCTGTGGCATTCTGTCCTGCATCTTGGTGGAACCAATCTGTTGCTGAAGGCTCTCCTCAGTTTGACCAGTATGTCATGGAGGGGGTCAGCTGTATTGTCCATGATGCTCTGCAGTTTGGGGACCATCCTCCTCTCCAAGACCACCTCCCATGAATCTAACTCCACCCCCAGGAGTCTGCCTTCCTGATGAATTTGTTATATACATGAGTATGTTGTTATCGTACCCATCTCCACTAATTCCTCTGACATCTTTAGCACAGACTTTGTGCCGTACTGATCGATGTTTGAACATGGAACCTTGAACATGTTCAGCACAAAGCCTGTGCTAAACATGGTGCCAAGTTAGTCTCCTCTGCCTGTACTTTCTCAACCTTCATGTGTGACAGTGCCCAAAAATGGACACCACACTCCCATTGTGAATGAATCAGTGAACGGTTCTGAACAGTGAATCTGAATCAGTTCCATGTTAGATTATAGAACATTGAACATATTTTTATTTTATTCCGTAACCATTTATGCTTTACCTCACATAGTTAAACCTGCAGCAAGCATCAAATGTTGCAATGGTTTATAAGCAAAACGATGTTACGCTTAAAAGAAAGTAGCAAAGTTTTGGAGTTTAGTCGCTGCAGTGATGTTTTCAAGAGAGTTTCCAAATACACAGGACAAGATGTTAGAAATCCAAAGTGCCAAATGTCAACTTGTTCCTGGTGGTGATGGGAGGCTTATGCACTCACCTCTGCTCCTCCGATGTTGAGAAAGGCTAGGCAGACACGTCATTGGGGTTATCAAGTGGGCACCTACTTTCATCGACGTTTCGCTGATTGGACCCACGACGTCTCCAGTAGGCTCAGCAGTGCATTCTGGTGTCGCAGAACCACCCCCCTCTGCATCTGCCTAGCCGGCTTATTTGGGAGACCAGATGGGGTCTTTCCTCTTCAAGAGAGAGTTAGATTTAGCTCTTAGGGCTAAAGGAATCAAGAGATATGGGGAAAAAGCAGGAACGGAGTGCTGATTTTAGATGATCAGCCATGATCATATTAAATGGTGGTGCTGGCTTGAAGGGCCAAATGGACTACTCCTGCACCTATTTTTCTATGTAGGCAGGCTGCAGTCACAGCCAGCTTCAAGCTCCTAAGTTTAATCGATTATCTGCTCCAGGGTCTCTGAGAGGGGGGGCAGGGAGTACATCGTACCCGGGCCGGGGTCCAAAAGGGGGCCCAGGAGCCAAAGGAGGGGGGGCGGAAATTTCCTAAAGCCTCAACAAAACGTTAAAAAAACCCAAAAAATAACTTTTTCATTAAAAAAAAAAAAGCTGTTAAAAGACCCGTTTGTTTCACAGAATAGACTTTTTAAAAAGCCATTAAAATAACCCGCTTGTTTAAAGTTTTCTCATTCAAAAAAAAAATTAGCTTGCATAAGCGAAAAAAAATTGTTAAAGAAAAATATGCTCGACGCTCGATTGGTCTGGGTCCCATGTGGGGGGGTCGCCACCCCCACTCTTCCCACCTCGCCATTCACCTTGGACTTCACCTTGGAGTTCGCCGCGCCTCGCCGTCAATCAGCGCTGCACTCACGGGGCACAGGTCAGTCGCTTTTGCCGCCAAAGGGTCCACGGATCGGTAGGGTGAGGCCCGTTGATGTTGAGAGGAGGTGGGTGAATAGGGGAGGGGAGTTGGGGTGGGGGGTTGCAGTGGGGGGGGGGGCAATGGAGGGAGAGGGGGGAAAGGTGGGAACTATCTCAGCATGTCTGAAAGTGATGTGGAGCGAAAAGCTTTATCCGTATCAGAGCAATATCCTGCTGACCTTAACAGTGATTTTGGAAAACAAATGCAACATTTATTTATTCCGAGCAGCTCCGTCACAGAGGACTCTGTGATCTACGGACTGTTCCCAGGGACGCAATCAGAGACTGACATCGGGTGCTGCTGGAAGGTCATCAACTCGGTGAAAGATGCTCTTTGGCCTGCCCGATCCTTGTTGACCTCCCAGCGGAGCGAGCTGTCCGTCGGGGAATGTTGCCGAATGGCCCGCTGCAGACTGCAGGAGTACCTGTTGAGGGACGCACTGAAGCTTGGTGCAGCCAACGCCAAGGCTCTGTGGGGGAGGACCACAGTCTAGGGACCTTCCGCTGCTGGACATGGGGGTCAGGGTGTGGTGGAGACGCCCCTCCAAATAAGGGATTCTGTGTAAATTTCTGTGTAAATTTGGAAATGAATATCTGCATTGAACGTGTAACCTCTGGAAATGTTGGATGGGGTTTTTGAAAAGAAGATGTTTTGTAAATATTTATTACTTGAATAAAGTATTTTTTGATTAAAAAATTACCCTCAGTGCATAAAGCAAATTTTGTGAATGCACAGTTAAAGCCATTAGATCTATTGAACTTGTTAACAGAATACAGACTTTGTGACCTGTTTCCAAATGTTTGTGTTAGCTTAAGAATACTATTAACAATTCCAGCAACAGAAGCTTCTGCAGAGAGGTCATTTAGCAAAGTCAACCTGATTAAGAATTATATAAGATCTACAATGTTTCAGGAACGTCTTGTGGATTTGGCCAGGCTAAGTATTGAATCAAACATTGCCTGAACAATTAATTTTCATGCTGTGATTCGAAATTTTTCACAAAAAAAGGCCAGGAAAGCTCTTTTTTTTAAGTAAATAGTGGCGGGACTGTCATATGTTGAAAGCCAGGTGTCATGGTCATTATTCAACATACCCAGAGGAAATGTGGTGACTGTAATTTTGGGTACATGATAACCAAATTACAAGCTGTGAGATTTCACAAACTACATCTGAGGAAATTCAGAGTGTCTCTGAGGATCCTTCATTGCTTCTACTCTGGGGCTGTAGAGAGCATCCTGTCCGGCAACATCACAGTCTGGTTTGGGAACAGCTCTGCCCAGGACAGGAAGGCCCTGCAGAAAGTGGTGCGTTCGGCAGAACGCACCATGGGAACTACACTCGTCCCCCTGCAGGACCTATACACCAGGAGGTGCAGATCCAAAACAAGCAAGATTATGGGGGACCCCTGCCACCCCAGCAACGGACTGTTCCAGATACTACGGTCAGGAAAACGCCTCTGAAAACGCTGTGAAAACAGAGAGGATGAGACGGAGTTTCTTTCCACAGGTCATCAGGACTGTTAACTATTATAACTCCAGGGACTAAACTTTTTTTCTGTATTAATTTTAATTTATATGCTGTAATTGTAATATTTGTTTTTGCACAATCCGCAGGCATTGCCACTTTCATTTCACCGCACATCGTGTATGTGACAAATAAACTTGACTTGACTTGAGAGGTGTACATGAACTAAGCAGCCTGTCCAAATGTCGCTTATACGTTGTTATCGTGCCCACCTCAAAATAATCCCTCTGGCACCTTGTTCCATGCACCCACCACACTCTAGAGTTGACAATAGGTGCAGGAGGAGGCCATTCGGCCCTTTGAGCCAGCACCGCCATTCAATGTGATCAAGGCTGATCATTCTCAATCAGTACCCCGTTCCTGCCTTCTCCCCATACCCCCTGACTCCGCTATCCTTAAGAGCTCTATAGAAACATAGAAAATAGGTGCAGGAGTAGGCCATTCGGCCCTTCGAGCCTGCACCGCCATTCAATATGATCATGGCTGATCATCCAGCTCAGTAACCTGTACCTGCCTTCTCTCCATACCCCCTGATCCCTTTAGCCACAAGGGCCACATCTAACTCCCTCTTAAATATAGCCAATGAACTGGCCTCAACCACCTTCTGTGGCAGAGAATTCCACAGATTCACCACTCTCTGTGTGAAAAAAAACGTTCTCATCTCGGTCCTAAAAGACTTCCCCCTTATCCTTAAACTGTGACCCCTGGTTCTGCTCCCTATCTAGCTCTCTCTCTCTCTCTCTCTCGAATGCATTCAGAGAATCAGTTGATAAGGCTATGGGGTTAAAAATGCAGGCAATTGGGACGAGCCCGGTGGTCGGCATGGAGTGCAGTCTAATTGACTTGCAGTCTTGTCGGTTCCCGAGGACACCTTCATCGCCCGACCACCGGGAGCTGCCAACCCGACCCTTCGAATGCCCACGGTGAGATGATTCGCATCTGAGCGCCCGGAGTCGCCCCCGGAGTCGTCCTCTCGTCTCCATTGGCCGTGTGGGCTGTCACTCCTGCACAGAGTCCACCCCCGAGGAGATAAAACGCTCGCCAAGCTAGACACGTTCCCAGGCAGAGAGTGCGCCTCTTTCAAACCTGCTTCAACCCACCGAGAGATGCAACGTCTTCAGCCTCTGTATTTTGACCTGAGTTTCTTTATTTTTTTTATTTTTTGTTAAATCAGCCAGAGTCGAAGGTAAGTCTGTTTTCTTTTTTAAAAGCCAATGTTTTGGTTTTGTCACATTTCAACGTGAGACGTTTGACAATAGACCATAGGTGCAGGAGGAGGCCATTCGGCCCTTCGAGCCAGCACCGCCATTCAATGTGATCATGGCTGATCATTCTCAATCAGGGATTGGAAAGAAGTACTTTCTGGACAAAACTGAGAGTGCTGGACGGAACTCAACGGGGCAGGCAGCATCTGTGGAGGAGGGGATGGACAGACGATGAGCCGCCTTCAGACTATTCACTCAGACTTGAGAGAAAGCTTGAGAGAAGGGTTAAGTGGAATGTAGAAACGAGGAACTGCAGATGCTGGTTTACTACAAAGAAAAATACACAAAGTGCTTGAGTAACTCAGCAGGTCAGGCAGCATCTCCAGAGAACATGGATGAAGTAACCGTCGGGTCGGGACCCTTCAGACTATGATGTTCTCCAGAGATTATGTCTGACCTCTGAGTTACTCCAGCACCTCTTGGCTTCTGAGGTCCAGGTGGGGGTAGGGTAATGGTTTCTTTATTCGAGCCGGGGAGGGAGGCAGGAGAAATGTGTAGGAAGGAACTGCAGAGATGCTGGTTTAAGCCGAAGATAGACACAAAAAGCTGGAGTAACTCACAGCGGGTCAGGCAGCATCTCTGGAGAGAAGGAATGGGTGACGTTTCGGGTCTCGGGTCACCCATCCCTTCTCTCCAGAGCTGCTGCCTGTCCCGCTGAGTTTCTCCAGTTATTTTGTGTCTATCTAGGGGGCAGGAGAAGTGTGATTCAGAGTCACGCTGCACCTGAGAACCATTTTGGGAGAGATTTGAATCTAAATCTAAAATCACATTGGTCCGAGATTATGTGTAACCTGGCTGTGAGGCATACAACATACACGTTTTGTGAGGTTAGTTTTTTGGAAGAGTCCCTGAAGGTAGCAAAGGTGGCTCTGAACGCTGGTTCGTGTTAGCTGGGAACTTTCTGCTTCAAGTATTTAAACTGTCTCATCGGATCATTGGCACTTGGATCATGGACACTCCATGTCCTGACCTTGATGGACAGTTTGCTTCTTCCCATTGTTTACTCCATTCCCCCCTCCACCCCCCCCCCCCCCCCCCCCCCCCCCATCTTCCAAATGAAATGTTCACTAAACAAGTACTGGCAACCTAAATCTGACATGCAAGTTGATTACTGTATTGGAGGGGGAGGGTTGAAGATGACGAAGCTTGGAAGAAATAAAAGCCACCAAGTTGCCTTCAATGAACAATTAATGTGCAGGATTGCTTCGTTGAGAGCAGACAAGAGGATTAACTTGAACATCTTGGCTGGTAATAGACAATATGTGCAGGAGGAGGCCATTCAGCCCTTCGAGCCAGCACCGCCATTCACCGTGATCATGGCTGATCCATCCACAATCAGTACCCCGTTCCTGCCTTCTCCCCATATCCCTTGACTCCGCTATCATTAAGAGCTCTATCTAAAGGGCCTGTCCCACTTAGGCGATCTTTTTGGCGACTGCCGGCGACTGTCAAAGTCGTAGCAGATCGCCAAACTTTTCTTTTACCCGACGACAATGACCACGACAATGCCGAGTCAGGTCGAGATTACAGCGTCTTCTGAAACATCGCAAAAATTCCCACGCCGTCAATGCTTCTCCGGCGTCCTGGTTTTCGCTGAAATCACTGACAAGTCGGTAAGTACTTGAGAGTTTTGAACTATAACATCTTGTATGGGTTACTTAAAAACCAAGCTTCACTGTAACAAGGAATAAACTGGATTTACTTCCAGTTTACTAATAGCTGTATTAAAAAAAATTTTTTTTAAGTGGTTCAGTGGAGTTTTGTGAAAAGTGTGTGGGCATTCTTTCAAAATGTACGGGAGATGCATATCTGGTTTCTGGGTTGCATATCTGGGTTGGGAGCTCACTTTAAATGTAATCGCTGATGGCCAAAAACATCGCGAAAATTCCCACGCTTACCTGACCGTCAAACTGTCGCCTCCAATCTACCTGTCAAGTCAAGTCAAGTCAAGTCAAGTCAAGTCAAATTTATTTGTCACATACACATACTCGATGTGCAGTGAAATGAAAGTGGCAATGCCTGCGGGTTGTGCACAAAAATAATTACAGTTACAGCATATAAATAAAGTTAATAAGTTACTAAACATAGCACAAAAAGTGTCGACAAAAATTTAGTCTCTGGGGTTATCAAAGTTGACAGTCCTGATGGCCTGTGGGAAGAAGCTCCGTCTCATCCTCTCCGTTTTCACAGCGTGACAGCGGAGGCGTTTGCCTGACCGTAGCATCTGGAACAGTCCGTTACTGGGGTGGCAGGGGTCCCTCATGATCTTGCTTGCTCTGGATCTGCACCTCCTGATGTATAGGTCCTGCAGGGGGACGAGTGTAGTTCCCATGGTGCGTTCTGCCGAACGCACTACTCTCTGCAGGGCCATCCTGTCCTGGGCAGAGCTGTTCCCAAACCAGACTGTAATGTTGCCGGACAGGATGCTCTCTACAGCCCCAGAGTAGAAGCAATGAAGGATCCTCAGCGACACTCTGAATTTCCTCAGTTGTCTAAGGTGGTAAAGGCGCTGCTTAGCCTTACGCACCAGTGCGGCAATGTGCGTTGCCCACGTCAGATCCTCTGCGATGCGGACTCCCAAGTATTTGAAACTGCTCACCCTATCCACAATAGACCCATTTATCTCCAGTGGCGTGTACGTCCTTGGATGTTTAGCCCTTCTGAAGTCCACAATCAGCTCCTTTGTTTTAGTGACATTCAAGAGGAGGCTATTGTCCTGACACCAGAGTGCCAGATCAGCCACCTCCTCCCGGTAGGCCTTCTCATCGTTGTTGGAGATCCGGCCCACCACCACAGTGTCATCAGCAAACTTGATGATGGAGTTTGAGCTGAACCTGGCCCTACAGTCATGTGTGTACAGGGAGTACAGTAGGGGGCTAAAGACGCAGCCCTGGGGGGATCCTATGTTCAGGGTGAGGGAGCTAGATGTGTGTTCCCCCATCCTGACCACTTGGGGCCTGGCAGTGAGAAAGTCCAGGACCCAGGCACACAGAGGGGTGCTAAGCCCCAGTTCCAGCAGCTTCTCAACCAGTCTGCTGGGGACTATTGTGTTGAATGCTGAACTAAAGTCAATGAACAGCATCCTCACATAGCCCCCCTGGCTGTCCAGATGAGAGAGAGCGGTGTGTAGAACCTGGGAGACCGCATCATCCGTGGACCTGTTCGGACGGTATGCGAACTGTAGTGGGTCCATGTTGCGAGGAAGGAGGGCGCAGATGTGCTTCTTGACTAGCCTCTCCAAGCATTTCATGACAACCGAGGTGAGGGCCACCGGTCGGTAGTCATTTAAACACGCTGGAGAGGCATTCTTTGGCACCGGTACAATGATGGATCTTTTGAAGCATGCAGGGACCACGGACTTTGCCAAGGAGAGGTTGAATATTGTGGTGAGCACTGGAGCAAGCTGAGTAGCACAAGACTTTAGTACTCGCCCAGATATACCATCTGGGCCTCCAGCTTTCCTCGTGTTCACACGCGTCAGAGCCCACCTCACCTCATGCTCGGACACCGAGAATGTGTGCACATCCCCGGCGGTGGATCCCCCTCCAGCCTCGCTAGCCAGCGCCCCTTCGGTGCTGTTTTTAGACGGCGAGCTGGTGGTGTTACCCATCTCAAACCGTGCGTATGTCCTGACGGTAAATAAATTGGTTAAACACAAGCATTTTATGGTATTTTGAAATGACTTTACTTATTTTAATATTATGTGCTTCTAAATGCATCTAAGAGAACCTATCAAACCCGGGGACAGCATGCGACAGCGCCCACAATAAGCAACGATACCTGGCGACAAGCCAGCTGTCACCGAGAGATTTCAAACCGTTTGATTTCTCAGCGACGCGACTGGAATTTAGAAGGATGAGAGGGGATCTTATCGAAACGTATAAGATTATTAAGGGGTTGGACACGTTAGAGGCAGGAAACATGTTCCCAATGTTGGGGGAGTCCAGAACAAGGGACCACAGTTTAAGAATATGGGCCGTTTAGAAATGAGGTGAGGAAAAACGTTTTCAGTCAGAGAGTTGTGAATCTGTGGAATTCTCTACCTCAGAAGGCAGTGGAGGCCAATTCTCTGAATGCATTCAAGAGAGAGCTTGATAGAGCTCTTAAGGATAGCGGAGTCAGGGGGTATGTGGAGAAGGCAGGAACGGGGTACTGATTGAGAATGATCAGCCATGATCACATTGAATGGCGGTGCTGGCTCGAAGGGCCGAATGGCCTCCTCCTGCACCTATTGTCTATTATCCACTACGATCTTTGGAAGACTCCTCACGATCATGCCCGCGACACCCCGACGAACGTTTGGCGACAGCCTAGTTGCCTTAAAATCGCCTAAGTGGGACAGGCCCTTATTACTCTCTCTTGAAAGCATCCAGGGAATTGGCCTCCACTGCCTTCTGAGGCAGAGAGTTCCACAGCTTCACAACTCTCAGAGTGAATTTTTTTTCCTCATCTCTGTTCTAACTGGCCCCTGGTTCCGGACTCCCCCAACATCGGGAACATGTTTCCTGCCTCTAGCGTGTCCAATCCCTTAATAATCTTATATGTTTCAATAAGATCCTCGCTCATCCTTCTAAATTCCAGAGTATACAAGCCCAGTCGCTCCAGTCTTTCAACATACGACAGTCCCGCCATTCCGGGAATTAACCTCATGAACTTACGCTGCACTCCCTCAATAGTAAGAATGTCCTTCCTCAAATCTGGAGACCAAAACAGCCCTCCTAACCTGTAAATGTTGTTCATTATTTTTCCTTAATCTTGGTGTCATGGGAAAGACCACCGTGTTTTTTTAAATTCCTAATTGCTCCTTTTGAGGAGCTGGAGGGGAACCACCTGCAACCGAGTGGCCTCTTGGCCACTTTGGATGGCATTGTAGAACTCTATGGGCTGGTCAGGAGATGTATTGGCCAGACTAGTTGAGGATGGCAGATGTCCTCCCTGAGTGAATATCTGAGGAGGAATTAGTGAATGTGGTCATCCATGCTAAGACTAGTAATTTCATTAACTTCCATCCTGCCCTCAAATTCACTTGGATCATTTCCTCTCTCTCCTCTCTCCTCTTGCTCTCTGCCACCATTTCAGGAGCTGGACTATCCAAATACAGCTTACAGTTTAGTTTATTGTCAAGCTGCAGCGATGCCAGAGTCTGCCTGTGTCCACAAGCAAATTCCACAATTGATTCATACGAGAGGTAGAGCCTTGCACTCTCTCCCCCCTCCTCCCTCCTCCCTCCTCCCCTTCCCCCTTCCCGTTCCCCTCTCCCCACTCCATCCCCCTCAATCCCCGTTATCCTGCCTCCTCCCCCCTCCCTCCGACCCTCCCTCCCCCTTCTTCCCTAGACAGATTTAAACTTTAAAATGTGATTAACTTGTGATTAACGAAATGATAAGAAAGTTCATTGGTGGCTAAAATACGATACGATAGAACTTTATTCATCCTAGCAGGGAAATTAATCTGCCAACAGTTATAAAACACAAGATACATGAAACATGAAATTAAAGTGATGAGTGGAAAGGATTGGGGATGTGCAAAGATAAAGATTGGGGAAGGGGATGGAGGGGAGAGTCAGTCTACTCCACAAAAGAGTGGGGAGGGGTTGTACGGTTTCATAGCCACAAGGAAGAAGGATCTCCTGTGCGTTCTGTGCGGCATCTTGGTGGAACCAGTCCGTTGCTGAAGGTGCTCCTCAGGTTGACTAGTGTGTCATGGAGGGGGTGAGCTGCGTTGTCCCAGATGCTCCTCAGTGCAGGCCGGACGGTGTTAAAAGCACTGGAGAAGTCAAAAAACATGACTCGCACAGTGCCTCCCGGCTTATCCAGGTGAGCATAGGAACAGTGGAGCAGGTGGATGATGGCAAACTCAACCCCCATCTTTGTTTGGTAAGCGAACTGCAGGAGGTCCAGGTAGGGTTTAACCGGGGGTCGCAGGTGAGTGAGCACTAGCCTCTCCAGGGGACTTCATGATGTGTCAAGTCAGCACCACCGGTCTGGTATCATTGGAGGAGCTGGGCCACATCCTCTTTTGTACAGGAACTAGGCAGGATGTCTTCACATCACAGGAACCCTCTCCAGGCTCAGGCTCAGGTTGAAGACACGCTGGAGTACTCTGCACAACTGGCTGGCACACGCCTTGAGTGCCCAAGGGCTAACGCCATCGGACCCCATGGCTTTGCCTGAGCGGAGTCCGCTCAGCTCTTTTTTCACCTGCTCAGCCTTATGACAATAGACAATAGGTGCAGGAGGAGGCCCTTCGAGCCAGCATCGCCATTCAATGTGATCATGGCTGATCATTCTCAATCAGTACCCCCTTCCTGCCTTCTCCCCATACCCCCTGACTCCGCTATCCTTAAGAGCTCTATCATAGCACTGATGGTCAGCTGCCACAAGGACTAGATTTTGAACCAATTTCTGTCAGCAAAATGAAATGTGCACAGCACACAATGACAATGGTGCCATATTGTCAAAGTGCAACAGGGAAATGGCATGTTGAGTGAATTATCACAGGAGCTTCACAGTCCATTTTTTAGGTTAGACTGGACGATAACAAAAAATAACACCACTTTAAAGCCTGTGCTAATTTTAAATGCACACCTAGTAAGAACAAGGGAACTATTTCTTCTCTGAAGTTAGAGGGTTGAAGGCTTTTTCAGTGCATTCAATTGCTATGACATCCTGATCTTGGACTTTGTACCAAATGAAGAAACAAACCCTGTTAAATACAGGATGATTTGTTTATTCTCATGTGTTGTCACACATAATTTAAAATTTGATGCATCAGGTCCCATCTGTTCTAATAGCTTGCAGATGTGAGAAATTATTTATTGATAGTCTGAAGTGCATCTAGTTATACTTAACCATGCAAAACTGCCATTCATCTCAATGTGCTGATTAATTAGTGTTTATTTTGTAAAATTGCACAAATTCTGCTGCAGGCAGCAGTTTCTGAATGGGAGGAAGAGATGTTGCTGAACTGTAGGATGTCGGTAGATGTGTCACCAACTCTGGATTTACTGAAGGGTCTCGACCCGAAACATCACCTATTCCTTTTCTCCAGAGATGCTGCCTGACCCGCTGAGTTACTCCAGCGTTTTGTGCCTAATTATTAAGATTAGTCTGACTTGTAAACTTAAACAGGACAAGAACTTGTATGGAACCTTGGGATTTGTAGGCAAGTAAAGTGCAGTTGCTTGGCATCATATAAGAAGCTTTATTGTTAAGACTCCAGTTTCTTCCCACATCCCAATGATGTGTGTATTTGTAGATTAATTGGCTCCTTAACAAAAACGCCCACAGGGTGTAGGGAGTGGATGAGAAAGTGGGATAACATAGAACTAGTGTGAATGGGTCAGCGTGGACTCAGTGGGTGGAAGGGACTATTTCCGTACTGTAAGAGCTAGATAGAGCTCTTAAGGATAGCGGAGTCAGGGGGTGTGGGGAGAAAGAAGGAACGGGGTACTGATTGAGAATGATCAGCCATGATCACATTGAATGGTGGTGCTGGCTCGAAGGGCCGAATGGCCTACTCCTGCACCTATTGTCTATTGTATCTTTAAACTCCACAAACAATAGTTTGATAATAACCAGATAATCCAAGTTCTTGATAAATGGATTTGAAACCTTCCTGTTCTTTGAATTGTGCCATGTTCTTTAACTCTCAGGGAGGACATCTCTTCCAGCAGATGGGATGTCTGATATTTCCAAGGCGTTTTTCTGCTACCTCTGTACCCATTTCTGTATTCACGAATCTTCATTCCAGACTGGTGCTTGCTCACACATTCACCATTTCCGATCCACCAACCTCCTTTCTGCCATTCTCTATAGATTTTGACCGACCTCTGGACCCTCTAGAATATAGATGGATACTTTGAATATAGGCCAGAACAATGGCACAGTGGTAGAGCTTCTGCCCTGCAGCGCCAGAACCCTAGGTTCAACCCTGACTACAGGCGCTGTCTGTACGGAGTTTGTATATTCCTCCTGTGACCACATGGTTTATTTCCAGGTGCTCCGATTTCCTCCCACACTCCAAAGACATGTAGGTTAATTGGCTTCTGTAAGTGTGCCTCGTGTGTCATATAGAACTAGTTTATGGTGCTGGTTGGTGCAGACATAATGGGCCGAAGGGCCTGTGTCCACGCTGTATCTCCAAACTGAACCTCTATACATGTACACTGACCAGCCAAAACATTATGACTACTGACAGGCAAAGTGAATAACATTGATTATCTTGTTACAATGGCACTTGTCAAGGGGTGGGATATATTAGCAGCAAGTGAACAGTCAATTCTTGAAGTTGATGTGTTGGATGCAGGAGAACTCGGGAGGAGTAAAGACCTGAGCGACTTTGACAAGGGCCAAATTGTTATGGCCAGATGACTGGGTCAGAGCATCTCTGAAATGGCAAGGCTTGTGGGGTGCTCCCGGTCAGCAGTGGTGAGTACCTACTGACAGTGATCCGAGGAGGGACAAACCACAGGGTGTTGGGCACCCAAGGCTCATCGATGAGCGAGGGCAACGAAGGCTATCCCGTCTGGTCCGAACCGACAGAAGATCTACTGTGGCACAAGTCACAGAAAATTGTAATGGTGGTCACGGGAGGAATGTCACAATACACAGTGCATCGCACCCTGCTGCGAATGGGGCTGCACACGGAGGACCAACAGCATATTAGGCAGGTGGTCATAATGTTTTGGCTCATCAGGTCATAATGCTTTATAGACAATAGACAATAGGTGCAGGAGTAGGCCATTCAGCCCTTCGAGCCAGCACCGCCATTCAATGCGATCATGGCTGATCACTCTCAATCAGTACCCCGTTCCTGCATTCTCCCCATACCCCCTCACTCCGCTATCCTTAAGAGCTCTATCCAGCTCTCTCTTGAAAGCATCCAACGAACTGGCCTCCACTGCCTTCTGAGGCAGAGAATTCCACACCTTCACCACTCTCTGACTGAAAAAGTTCTTCCTCATCTCCATTCTAAATGGCCTACCCCTTATTCTTAAACTGTGGGCCCTTGTTCTGGACTCCCCCAACATTGGGAACATGTTTCCTGCCTCTAATGTGTCCAATCCCCTAATTATCTTATATGTTTCAATAAGATCCCCCCTCATCCTTCTAAATTCCAGTGTATACAAGCCTAATTGCTCCAGCCTTTCAACAGCTTTGGCTGATCGATGTATAGCTATTGTCTTTTAGAAAGTCATTTTTTTTCCTTGGTAGATCTTACCTCCTGATTTATAGTTTCCCAAGCAGAATTCCCTCACTGACAGGTTCAGCTACTTTCCTGTCACTGCTCTGTTGACCTGAGCTGTGGGAGAGTCACAGAAAGTCTTGACTTGGGAATGCCTGACATTGCTCCCTGTTGTACTGCTGTTCAGATCCGGAGGGAAAGCTGGGGCCTGCACCAACTCTTGGCCAAAATGTGTTCTGATTTGATGGGGAAGATTGGGGACTTTAAAAAAAAAATTAAAAAAATTGTTACCATCAAACTAGTTTCATGTTTCCTTCAGACCAAATCCATCAAATGAATGCTCTTAACTGCACCTTGGTGCATGTGACGATAATCAATCAAAAGCTAGTTCTTTCCTTTCCAGTATGTTTGCTTGTAAAATACTGCAGTAGAGAGCGTGTTTAATTGCCATACGTGCCAGCAACAGAACCATGAAATTGTTACTTGCTGCAGCTTAACAGGTCAGTTAACACAATAACTCGTGTATAATAATCAATAATGCAATAAATAATTGATACCAGGTAACCACAATAGACCAAAACTGTAGTGAAACCAAAAACGGTCCACAGAGGATAATAGTTGCTGAGGTAGTTTAAAAGACTAATAGTAAAGTTTTTTTTATACTAGGAAGCTGATCTTATTTATCCATGTGTGCATTTGAACAGAACTAGGTTTCCCAATGTTATTGGTTATTTGAGTTTGCTTCAAGCTTGGGTGGAAAGGGGATGGTGCCAGCATCTATCTTAGCTGAACTTGAGAGGCTCCCAATTAATATCAAAGGACAAAACATTTTCTACATGTTTAGGGCAGCACAGTAGTGCAGCTGGTAAAGGTGCTGCTCACAGCTACAGAGACCCAGGTTTAATCCTGACCTTGTGGAGTTTACACAAAACTGTGACCACGTACGCTTCTTTCAGGTGGTCTGGTTCCCTCCCACCTCCCAAAGGCGTGTGAGTTTGCAGGTTAATTGGAGTTGATGCCAACGTGGGATAACATAGAACTAGTACAAGCTGGTGATCAGGGGTGAGCATGGACACGGTGGGCTGAAGGGCCTGTTTCCATGCTGTATCTTTGAGAACAATTGAGCTGGAACCAAAGATGAATGGAAAATGTAAAGTTGAGAAACAGACTGTTTCCAAAGCTGTGCCATCAAATGATTGTGATTTTCACCAATAGATGCAGCAGTGACACCTCCATACAAGATCGTACATAAAGCTGCTTTCGTGGTTTCCTTTCACAACTTTCCTTTTAATTGAAATAAACCAAACTGGATCTGAAAAACAAGAATCTGGCTTCATAATCTGCTGGTATTTTAATCTCCCAGCCCCAGGAACTTAAACTGAAGAAAAGCTGTTTGATTTTTGTTAGCTTTCATTAAGACCTGTTGTCAAGGAATTTAGTTAATGTCATTAAATACCTCCAAGTGGCTGAGGCAGAAATACTTCTCTCTTGTGCTCTGTTAACATCCAAACTGAAATTCTGAAGTCAGACTCCTCTGGTTTGGTGAATTTATCCAATGAATAGCAGAAGTCAAATAGGCCTGAGTGGCAACGATTTAATTTAGTTTTGCAGCATGGAAACGGGCCCTTCTGCCCACCAAGTCTGCACTGACCAGTGATCACCCATACACTAGTTCTATCCTACACACTAGAAATAATTTACTGAAGCCAATTAACCGACAAACCTGTGGTCACAGGAAGCACGTACAAACTCCGTACAGACAGCACCCGTAGTCGGGATCGAACCTGGGTCTCTTGCGGTTCAAGGCAGCAACTCTACTGTGCCGACCCTAGGAACTTTGCAGGTTATGTGGGAGCTTCTGCTGAAGACCGTCATTGTAATGGAGGATTTGGGAATTCTGTGGGGAAAGTGGAGCTGAGATGAAGATTGATTAGTAGGACTAGATGTTACAATCCCTAAGTTTGCACTACAATTGACTGGTGTTATTCTTGGGGGCGACCACTAGGTAATGTTGCTACCATTCAGACACATCTTCAGTCGTGTACCTCAACATCACTGGGTGTTTCGGCCTTATATCACAAGACACCCTCAGTCAAGGCAGGCCCACCGCAGGGTCTTATGGTTAGCCTCTAGATGGTCACGTGGCAGCCCAGACAGTATCTTTTCTTTTCAGCCACAGCCAGTGACTGCTCCGTTCGGCGGCATTCGTAAGTTCTTTGGTTGCCCTCCTTTGGGCCTGCCCTCTGACTCCTACTTCCCTCAGGAGCCTTGCAGTGGAACTGGCTACAAAGCCCCTGCACCCCACCTCCACTGGACGCACTCTTACACTCCAACCTCGCTCCTCTGCCTCTACTGCAAGGTTGGAATATCTCAGCCTTTCCCTTTCATATGCCTCGTCCACAGCCTCCTCCCAGGGCACCGTCAGCTCAATGATGAAAACACGCCGACAGGAGTTGGACCAGAGGATGAGGTCTGGTCGCAGGTTGGTAGCTGCGATTTCAACTGGGAAGGAAAGCCTCTGGCCTAGGTCAACCCGCATTTCCCAGTCTCTGGCTGCGCTCAGTGGGCATGAGTTGAGTTCTTAATTGTCATTTATACCAATGACTGAACAATTAATTTCTTACTTGCTGTGCTCTACAGGCCCATTAATGCAAAGCACAACAAATAAATACAATAATCAATAATACACTAAATTAATAATCGGTAATAGTATGTAACTGGCCCCTAATAGTGCAAACCCAAAGTATATAGTGCAAAGGCCATAGTAGATCATAGTATTTGTCCATGATCTTATTGAATGGCAAAACCTACACAAGGTCATGAGAATAAAGGATCAGAAGGAAGTCAAGTCAAGTCAAGTCAAGTCAATTTTATTTGTATAGCACATTTAAAAACAACCCACGTTGACCAAAGTGCTGTACATCTGATTAGGTACTAAGGGGAAAAAATGAAACATACAGTAGCACGCAAACTGTTCACAGCGCCTCCTCAATGAGCCTCAAACGCTAGGGAGTAGAAATAGGTTTTGAGCCTGGACTTAAAGGAGTCGATGGAGGGGGTAGTTCTGATGGGGAGAGGGATGCTGTTCCACAGTCTAGGAGCTGCAACCGCAAAAGCGCGGTCACCCCTGAGTTTAAGCCTAGACCGCGGGATAGTGAGTAGCCCCAAGTCGGCCGACCTGAGGGACCTGGAGTTAGAGAGGGGGGTTAGAAGATTTTTGATGTAGAGGGGGGGAATGTAGGGGGGGGGGGGAGTCAATCAGTTTCTCCAGTTTGCTATATAATTCAGTAAGATTGTGTCTCAACATCATTTTCCGACTTTCTCCAAATTCAAACGTCTATGAATTTCTGCCTTTCAGAGACTATTATATTAACTCCATGATTGAACAGATATTACTGAATCACAACCTTTAAATTTATGAAAACCATTAAAGCATGGAATATCAGGCCAAACTGGGCTGAAGGGCTTTTCGTAGAAACAAGGAACTGCAGATGCTGGTTTACAAAGAAGGACATGAAGTGCTTCCTCTTTGGTGACCTTTTTATTTCACAAAATGCTGGAGTAACTCAGCAGGTCAGGCAGCATCTCAGGAGAGAAGGAATGAGTGACGTTTCGGGTCGAGACCCTTCTTCAGACTGATGTCGGGGGGCGGGACAAAGGAATGATATAGGTGGAGACAGGAAGATAGAGGGAGAACTGGGAAGGGGGAGGGGAAGAGAGAGACAGAGGAACTATCTAAAGTTGGAGAAGTCAATGTTCATACCACTGGGCTGCAAGCTGCCCAAGCGGAAAATGAGGTGCTGTTCCTCCAATTTCCGTTGGGCCTCACTATGGCACTGGAGGAGGCCCATGACAGAAAGGTCAGACTGGGAGGGGGAGGGGGAGTTGAAGTGCTCAGCCACCGGGAGATCAGGTTGGTTAAGGCGGACTGAGCGAAGGTGTTGAGCGAAACGATCGCCGAGCCAGCGTTTGGTTTTGCCGATGTAAAGAAGTTGACATCTAGAGCAGCGGATATAATAGATAAAGTTGGAGGAGGTGCAGGTGAACCTCTGTCTCACCTGGAAAGACTGTTTGGGTCCTTGGATGGAGTTGAGGGGGGCGGTAAAGGGACAGGTGTTGCATCTCCTGCGGTTGCAGGGGAAAGTGCCCGGGGATGGGGTGGTTTGGGTAGGAAGGGACGAGTGGACCAGGGAGTTACGGAGGGAACGGTCTCTGCGGAACGCAGAAAGGAGAGGGGATGGGAAGATGTGGCCAGTAGAGGGGTCCCGTTGTAGGTGACGGAAATGTTGGAGGATGATTTGTTGGATACGCTGGCTGATGGGGTGGAAGGTGAGAACGAGGGGGATTCTGTCCTTGTTACGAATGGGGGGAGGGCGAGCAAGAGCGGAGCTGCGGGATGTAGAAGAGGCCCTAGTGAGAGCCTCATCTATAATGGAAGAGGGAAAGCCCCGTTTCCTGAAGAATGAGGACATCTCTGATGCCCTAGTGTGTAACACCTCATCTTGGGCGCAGATGCGGCGTAGACGGAGGAATTGGGAGCAGGGGGTAGACATTTTGCAGGAGACAGGGTGGGAAGAAGTGTAGTCCAGATAGCTGTGTGAGTCAGTGGGTTTATAGTAGATGTCAGTCACTAATCTGTCTTTTGTGATGGAGATGGTGAGGTCCAGAAACGGGAGGGAGATGTCGGAGATAGTCCTGGTATATTTAAGAGCAGGATGGAAATTGGAAGTGAAGTGTATGAAGTTAGTGAGTTCTGCATGGGTACAAGAGGTAGCACCAATGCAGTCGTCGATGTAGCGGAGGTAGAGTTCGGGGATGGGGCCAGTGTACGTCCGGAACAGGGTTTGTTCGACGTACCCGACAAAGAGGAAGGCATAGCTAGGGCCCATGCGAGTGCCCATAGCTACGCTTCTGGTTTGGAGGAAGTGGGCTTTTAAATATTTTGCACCAATAAAAAAAGTCATACAACCTTGGGGGAAAAAGACTCTGTGTATTCACCTTTTCTATTTCCCTCATGATTTTGTACACCTTTATAAGTTTATCCCTCTGCCTCCTGCGCTCCAAGGAATGAAGGCCTAGCTGCCCAAACTCACGATGTCGCTCAGGCCCTCAAGTCCTGGCAGCATCCTCATAAACCTTCTGTGTACTCTTTCCTGCCTAACGATCCCTAACGGTATCTTTCCTATAGTGGGGTGACCAAAACTTTTTCACAATACACCAAGTGCAGCCTTACCAATGCCATTTTTGAGTATTGTGTTCAGTTCTTGGCACCATGTTATAGAAAAGATGTCAAGCTGGAAAAGGTACAGAGAAGATTTACTAGGATGGTGCCAGGACTCGAGGGCACGAGCCAGGGCTCGAGGGTCTAAGCTATAGAGAGGTTGAGTAGGCTGGGACTCTATTCCTTGGAGCTCAAGAGGATGAGGGGTGATCTTATTTGAGGTATATAAAATCATGAGAGGAATAGATCAGGTGGATACACAGAGTCTCTTGCCCAGAGTAGGACCAAAGGAGATAGGTTTAAAGTGAAGGGGAAAAGATTTAATAGGAATCTGAGGGGTAACTTTTTCACACAGAGGGTGGTGGGTGTATGGAACAAGCTGCCAGAGGAGGAAGTTGAGGCTGGGACTATCCCAACATTTAAGAAACATTTAGACAGGCACATGGATAGGACAGGTTTGGAGGGATATAGACCAAACACGGGCAGGGGGGACTAGTGTAGCTGGGACATGTTGGCCAGTGTGGGCAAGTTGGGCTGAAGGGCCTGTGTCCACATTATATCTCTATGTCTCTATGACTAGTTTGAGCAGATTCCTTATCAAGAGAGTAGTGTGGGTATTTTTCACTCCCAAAGAACATCCTTTCTGTCTTGCAAACTGTATGTGCTAAAGTTAAAATAATAAAATACTTCCTTGGTGACTTTAATGCGCTGAATCATTTGGAAATTATGTTTTTCAATTAAAAAGGAATGCAAGATCTCAATGCAATATTTAATTCTGAAAGGGAATGATAGGATAGTTGATGTACAGGGATGTTCAACGGAATTCTGAAGAGAAGGAGCAGGCTCTAACTTCCACCTGTGGCATGGTAGATATTTTAGCTCGCATAAAAGCACGTGTTTGGAGTTGGTGGAGACTGATTATCCCTGCCATTGGACATCACGCAGGAGTTACTTAGGTCAGTGTCCAAGGCCCAATTACATTCAGCTGCTTCATTCATGACCATCCTTTAAACACGAGATCTGAAGAGGGATGTTTGCTGATGATTAAAAATGATCAATTCCATTCCTGACTCTGCATCAGATGAAATGTAGACACAAAGAACTGCAGATGCTGCTTTATACCAAAGATGCACACAAGGTTCTGGAGTAACTCAGCAAGTCAGGCAGCATCTCTGGGGAAAAAAGGTGCCATTTCTGGTCGGGACCAGTAAAAAGGTCCCGACCCTAAACGTCACCCATCCGTTTTCTCCCGAGATGCTGCCTGACCTGCTGAGTTACCTCCAGCACTGTATCTATCCTCAGCCGATGAAGCAGCCAGGACTAAGGAAGACTGGGCCAGGGACCGGCAAGTTTGAAAAGTAATTCAAGCCATTGAACTATCAAATGATGACATTCTCCAACATGAGAGGTGAGTTAACCATGACCAAACCACAGTGCTGGTGCAACTCGGGTCAGACAGTATCTATGGAGGAAATGGACAGACAATATTTTGGGTCCCAACCCAAAATGTCATCTGTCCATTATCTCCACAGATGCTGCCTGACCTGCCGAGTTCTTCCAGCACTTTGTTTTGCTCAAGATGCTACCAGCATCTGCAGTTCATTCTCTCCAATTAACCGTGACATTCATTGGAATTACCATCTCCAAGTTCCCCACCATTGACCAGAAACACACCTGGATCAGCGACTAGAGGCTACCTGAGCAGGGACAACCCTGGCAATCTTGCGGCAGGTTATTGATCTCCTGACGCCTCACAGCCTTTCCACCATCTACAAAAGACAAGTCAGGAGTGTGAAGGAATATGCTCCACTTGTCTGAATGTAGCTCAAACGCCTCAAGAATAATGACATGCTCTAGGATAAACATCCTGCTGGATAGGCACCCCTTAACCACACCAAATATTAATTGTCCCTGCTTGCCTTTGTGGCATCAGTGTGTCCCACCTACAACATACACCCTGCAGTTACCAATCAAGCCTACCCCAATAGTGTCTCAGAAACCCATTGACTCCCCCTTCAAAGAAGACCAGGCCAACACTTGTTTAGTTTAGAGATACAGCGTGGAAACAGGCCCTTCACCGAGCAGCAATCCCTGCACACTTACACTATCCTACACACTGTAAGGACAATTATACCAAGCCAATTAACCTACAAAATGGTACCTCTTTGGAGTGTGGGAGGAAGCCAGAGATCCCGGAGAAAACCCACGCAGGTCGCGGGGAGAACGTACAAATTCCATACAGACAGCGCCCATGGTCGGGATCGAACCAGGGTCTCTGGTGCCGTGCCACCATGCCACGAGCATGACAACAACTTTATTTGCAGATTCCCCTCCAAGTTGCAATCTAAACTTGATTTGGCAATGTATTGTTCTCCGTTCTTGGTTACTCTGCATAAATCATGGATCTCCCTCCCTATAGTCATAGTCATACAGCACAGAAAGATGCCCTTCATCCCAACTTGCCCATGCTGACCACAATGCCCCATCTCCATGGGTTCCACCGACCAGCGTTTGGCCCATGTCCTTCTAAACCTTTCCTATGCATGCATCTGTCCAAATGTCTTTGAATGTTATGATAGTTCCTGCCTCAACTACCTCCGCTGGCAGCTCGTTCCATATACCCACCAACCTATGTGTGGACAAAATTACCCCGGGTTTCTATTAAATCTTTCCTTCTCACCATAAATCTATGTCCTCTGGTTCTTGATTCCTCTTCTCTGGATATATAATTCCCCGTGTGATGTTGTACACCTTATCCTTCTGCACTCCAAGGAATAAAGTCCCAGACTGCTCAACCTCTCTTAAGGTCATAAGTGATCGGAGTAGAATTAGGCCCATCAATTCTACTCTGCCATTCAACTATGGCTGATCTATCTCTCCCTCCTAACCCCATTCTCCTGCCTTCTCCCCATTACCTCTGACACCTGTACTGATCAAAAATCTATCTCTGCCTTAAAAATATCCACTGACTTGGCCTCCACAGCCTTCCGTGGCAAAGAATTCCACAGATTCACCACCCTCTGATAAAATAAATTTCTCCACATCTCCTTTCTAAAAGAACGTCCTTTAATTCTAAGGCTATGACCTCTAGTTCTAGACTCTCCAACTAGTGGAAACATCCTCTCTACGTCCACTCTATCGAAGCCTTTCACTATTTTGTATGTTTCAATGAGGTCCCCCTCATTCTTCTAACCTCCCGCGAGTACAGGCCCAGTGCCGACAAACGCTTATCATAGGTTAACCTGGGATAATTCTTGTAAACCTCCTCTGGATCCTCTCCAGAGCCAGCACATCCTTCCTCAGATATGGTGCCCAAAATTGCTCACAATACTCCAAATGCAGCCTTACTAGTGCCTGATAGAGCCTCAGCATTACATCCCTGTTTTCGTGTACAAGCCCTCTCGAAATAAATGCGACCATTGAGTTTGCTTTCTTTACTACAGATTCGACTTGCAGATTAACCTTTTGGGAATCCTGCACCAGCACTCCCAAGTCCCTTTGCACCTATGATTTCTGGATTCTCTCCCCATTTAGAAAACAGTCTACGCCGTTATTCCTATAATATTGTGGGAGAATCCTCATCAGCAGGAGGGCAGCGACTCAGGATCGCAGTGTCCCACTGCCTTCTTCAGGACATTTAGAGTTGGACAATAAATGTTGTCCACGCCAGTGAAGGTCGAAGCGTGAAGGTTAATGTATGGCTCTTTCCACAGCTGGAGAATGCAAAGCATGGTCTCAGGGGAAGGGTTACACCTTTTAGGATTAAGGAGATATATTGGTGTGTTGCTGCCCTTCTGAATTCTAAATCGTTGGAGCAATATTCAACGCTGACATCACTAGATCATTGGACTCAAAAGGGAAAATTTAGAATTTTCCCTCAATTTCAGGGAAATTGGAGTGTGGATAGGCCTTTCTGGCTAAATCAAGAACAGCACATTTATAACAACTTTCAGACTTGAATCTTGAAAGATGGTGGCAAAACATGGCGACTCTTGTATATTGTCTCAGTTTACTATTCCTCTACACTTGTACTTAACTAAGATTGTGCTTATGTATAGTAATACTTTTACTGAACGGAATGCAAAAAAGAAATGTCACTGTATCTCGGAACATGTGACAAAAAAGTACCATTAAACCATTGAATGGATACTTGAGGTGGAGGGTCAGTTTGATATTGAACGACAGAAGGCTAGAAAAGCCAAAAGCATATGCCTGCTCTTGAATATTGCACGTCCTCACAATGTTTTGTATCGTAAATGGGATAATCTTTGAAATGTTTCACAAAACTACTCTAGACACTATTTGCATTGTCATGTTATTATTGCTGTTCCAGGTTTTGTTGAACTCTAATGGCCATGACACCCAAGATAACCTTCCCAGAACTGGAGGTTTGGTTTCTGCTGGTTCTCATGATTGGCGCAGGTAAGTCCTTGAAGGTTTAAAGTGGGGCGGCATTGTGACGTAGCGGTAGAATTGCTGCCTTACAAGCGCGAGTGACCCGGGTTCGATCCTAAATACAGGTGCTGTCTGTACAGAGTTTGCACGTTCTCCCTGTGATCGCATAGATATTCTCTGCGTGCTCCAGTTTCCTCCCACACTTCAAACATGTACAGGCTTTTTAGGTTAATTGGCTATGGTAAATTGTCCCATGTTTTGGACAGTGTTAGTGTACAGGGTGATTGCTGGGTTGGCATGGACTCGGTGGGCCGAAGGGCCTGTTTCCACACTGTACCTCCAAAGTCTCCAAGGTCCAAACTGATTCTTTCTTAATTTTGTTGTTTCTGGAGCCTTGCTTTGTCGAAATGGCCTTCCTGCCTGCTTCAATGCTTGCAGGCTGGGGAAAGGGTGCACGAAAAAGAACATCATTGATCCGAATCTTTGGAAGAATATTATGTTATATTCAAAATTGCACAAATGTGACAATTTCTGCCAACACTGATTGAATGCACGATTGGAGTTAGCACTCTATCGAGCTGGCAAGAAGTCCTAATGTTCGAGGTTTCCAGCACTTGCTGCAGAAATCAGCTGCCATATGTCTTAATATTTTTCAACAGGTTTCTTGCCTGATACCAGGCCTGCTTGCTGGCAGGTGCCTGGTTGGTGGGCAGGAAGACACCAGGTACCAATTGCCAGTTAAGTCTCACGTGGGGACTCACACATTGTGGGGTCAGGAGGGGGAGGTGCGGTGGTAGAGATACCGATACGGGCCCTTCAATCCACCAAGTCCACACCGACCAGTGATCCCCCGAACACTAGTCCTATCCTACACACTAGGGACAATTTACAGAAACCATTTCACCTACAAACCTGTGCGTCTTTGCGGTTGTCGAGTCTTACAGCGTGGAAAAAGGCCCTTTGGCCCAACTTGCTCACACCGGCCGACATGTCCCATCTACAGGTACACTAGTCCCACCTGCCCGCATTTGGCTTATATCCCTGTATACCTGTCCTATCCATGTACCTGTCGAAATGTTTCTTGAACTTATCGATAGTATCTGGGAGGAAAGTGTGGGTGCACCTGGAGAAAGCCCACGTGGTCACAGTGAGAGCGTACAAACTCTGTACAGACAAGCACCCGTAGCCAGGATCGAGCATGGGTCTCTGTCGCTGAAAGACAGCAACTCTACCGCAATGCCGCCCTGGGCATTGTAAAGGCTCGTAATACGACTCCATCTCTGCTTTAGTGAGCATGTTGACTCTGAGGGGAACCCACTCACGCTGGACCTAACTCAATGCAATCAATATTCATTTACTTCACAACCCTTGCAACTCCTTCTACTTGCTGGGATTCACATTTGTAGAAACACTTAGAAACAAAAATGGATTAGAAATAAAAATTCTTTCTAGATTTTAGTCATTGACTTTCCCCTGAGGTGGAAACAGGTTGCCTTGCAAGAATCCAGACCATTTAATGGGTCTTATGGGTACTAACACCAGAACAATTAATTTCTTGCTGGAGCCTAACAGGGTTGCAAACATAATGGTACACAGATAATGTATAATAATCAAAAATACAATGAGCTAATAGCCGTAATACCAGATCACCATAATAGTGAAAATAGTGCAAACCAAAGTCCGTAGTGCAACCAAAGACACTGTCCACGGGAGATTATAGTTGCTGAGGTTAATGTTGTGTAAAGTTCAAGGGACCGATGGTTGCTCTTGAACCTGGTGGCACAGCTGTTGCCTCACAGCACCAGAGATCTGGCTTTGAACCTGGCTTTGGACGCTGCTCGTGTGGAATTTTCATGCCACTCCTCCCAGTGATCTTGAATATTCCCTCTCCGTGCTACATCCTAAAAACGTGCAAGTTTGTCGGTTAATTGGTCCCTAAAATTTCCCCTAATCAGTAAGGAGTGGATGCGAGAGTGGGATAACTTAGAAATAGTATGAACGGGTGATTGTCGGTTAGCGTGAACGTGCTTTATCTTTCAATGAATTCAATCAATCGAGCTGTGGCAAGTAAGAATTTCATTGTTCCATTGCTGGTACAAATGACACTCTGGACTGTTGTCTCTTGACGTTTGGATAGACCTGCATGGATCACTGACACTGTGTTGCCTTAATCTTCAGATGCTGCCCACATGATGTTCAAAAACTGCAGTCACATTGCATTGAATGTTTCCGTTCTCCACCTTGGTAATCCTTTGAGAGCCACTTTACTGCCAAGATGTGAAGCTTGCACTGTAGACTACATGGTCAGCCCAATTGACGTGGTCTGGCAACTGGACAAGGAAGAGATTTTGAGAAGCCGGTACAGTGCGTTGAATGACCAGGTGCTAACAGTCACCATACCCAGTTTCAATCAACTCAAAGGGAACCTGACTTGCTCTGTCCTTCACAATGGATCGCTGCAGCTGCTTCAGTGGGCCGAGGTCAGAGCTGGATGTAAGTTCAGAGGAGGAGTGAATGAGGTTGACTTTAGAGATACAGCGTGGAAACATGCCCTTCGGCCTACCAAGTCTACGCCGGCCAGCGATCCCTGCACACTAACACTAGCCTACCCGCACTAGGGACAATTTACAATTTTATCAAAACAATTAGAGAGAAGATCAAGATTTCAAGATCAATTTATTGTCACATGTTCAAATTAAGGTACAGTGAAATTTGAGTTACCATACAGCTTTAATAAATGCGCTCCCCTCCCCCCCCCCCCCCGGCCGGGAGGACCAGCGGGAGGACCGGCGACTGTCCCGGTGTGCCCCGCGCCTGACCTTCCTCCCGTTATGCAGCACGGAAGCACAGAGGGTCCAACAAGATGGCTGTCGCCGCCATTCAGCGCCGAGTTGCAGGAGAGGCTTCGGGTCCACAGCTTGCTCCGGCTGCAGTGCTGGATGCACGGGGCTGAAGTGAGTGCCTCCCTCTTCCCTTCCCTGTTCCCCGCCCATGGCCCCAGGGGACACTCCCGGACCGGTAACGGCTCCACGGATCGTCAGTTGGGTGAGGCTTGCCGGGCCTGCAGGATCGGCAGTTGGGGAGGGTTGCCCGGCCCGCTGGATAGGCAGTTGGAGGAGGGTTGCCCGGCCCGCAGGAGAGGCCCGCAGAAGAGATTTGGACCAAACGGGTCCACGGCAGTCTACACTAAGTAAAAAGCAACAAGACACACAGCCACTTAAAATAAAGTTCAACATAAACATGCACCACAGCGGATTCCACATTCCTCACTGTGATGGAAGGTAATAAAGTTCAAACTTCTTCCCCTTTGTTCACCTGTGGTCGGGGCTGTTGAACCGCTTACAGTCGCCGATGCCGACTGTCCAAGCCCTCGCGTCGGGATGTTCGAAAATCCCCGCGTCGGGACAGTTGAAAGACTCTCGATGGAGCTCCCGAGTCGGCCTCTTTTTACCAGAGACCGTGGGCTCACGATGTTAAAGTCCACAGGCCCCGCGGTCTGAAGCGCTGGGCCGGTCTCCAGGAAAGGCCACCAACTCCTCGTTGGGCCGCAGAGGGGACGGAGATACGATACGGAGAAAAATCGGATCTCCGTCGAGGTAAGAGATTGAAAAAAGTTGCCCCCAATTCTCCCCCCCCAACCCCCCACATAAAACAAACCAAGGAACACTAAAACATACTTTTAACACATACTTAAAATAACAAAAACAGCATAAAGGACAGACAGACTGTTGGCGAGGCAGCCATTGCTGGTGGCGCCACCCGGTGGAAATTAGCATACAAGCCTCTAAGTCTTTGGAGTGTGGGAGGAAACCGGCCAGTTGAAAATCGGGGCAGATGTAATGGGATTCTTGGCTTCTCATTAGATGCCCAAGGCTCATCTGCTATCAATCTTTCAAGGTATACCTGTACATGCACGAGCAACAGCCACCAACGGTTTAAATCCCAGCAATGATTCTGTTGGGAGCTGCCTTGCCTTTGAGTTGAAAGGTTGTGGATTGAAGTCCCACTTCCGAAGACTCCAGCACAATATCCATGATGTCGTTTCTGCTTTCCAGAGGGCATGCTGGACTATCCACCTCTTTGATGTCCCTCAGACTATCCTTGACTGGACCTTGCCGGCTTTACCTTGCACTAAACGTTAATCCCTTAGCATGTATCTATACACTGTAAATGGATTGATTATAATCATGTATTGTCTTTCTGCTGACTGGTTAGCACGCAACAAAAAGCTTTTCACTGTACCTCGGTACACATGACAATAAACTAAACTGAACTGACTATTGGAGCGCAGTTCATTGGATATATTTAAGATGGAGGTAGAAAATACTGAAAGATAGAGGATTATGGGGAACAATACAGTACAAGAATTGAGATGAGCGTAGATCAGCCATGATCATATTGAATACCCAAGACAGCAAGAAATTGCAGAGTTGTGAAGGCAGCCCAGACTATCACACAGACGAGCCTCCCCCTCCCATTCACTCCTTCTACACCTCACCCTGCCTCAGGAAAGCAGCCACAGTTACTCATCTTCTCTTCTCCGCGCTTGCATCAGGCAGAAGATGCGTGCAAAAGCTTGAAGGCATGAATCACCAGACTCAAGATCAGCTTCTCCCTGCTGTTATCAGACTCTTGAGTGGGCATCTCATATCCCCGGGCTATATTCCAGATTTTTCCAATTCACCTCTTTGCAGCCCTTTATCACTGTACTCGCTCTATTAATTTTCTCTTTTGCTCTCCTTGCTATACTCATTTATGGTATGAATCCCCTGGTTAGCACGCAAAACAAAGTATTTCAGTGTATCTCTGTACACATGACAACAATAAAGGCATACCAATACCATTTCCCCATTGAGCATGATGTTCATACTCCAATGAACATGATTTTCGCATTTGAGGTAAAATCAATTTCTTAAATCACACTTTATGTTTGTTTTGTTGGGAGATGATGACAAGCAGAAAGAGCAGTTTAAAATCTCTCAGTTGTAATGCGAGTGGCTTAGTCAGACCCAGACATGTAATGCTCGCAAATGGACTGTCAGTTCTCCCAGCAGAACTGTGGTGTGCTGACTCTATATACTAAAACTCTTGTTTGTTTGTTTGTTCCTGAACTACAGCCAAAATGGTACAATATGGCGAGTCTGGAGGCTCGTTCTTTGTTGAAGAAGTTTATTGCGACAGCAATATTTGATCACAAAGTATAACGAACGAGATTACAGACAACCATTAATTCTAACTGTTCACTTCGAAGAACTCTCCTAACTGACTGGTTTTGGGCGCCAAAACCACACGTGACGACGCTGTCCAATCAGCGGGCTCGCTCCCTGAACCAATCCCTACGGTCGCACCCACACGTGACCTTGCTGGCCAATCTGAGGGTTCGACTCCCAGGACCAATCTCTATGGTCGCTACAACACGATAGCGCGACAATTTTAGGCCCACCTTACTGACTGTCGTCCCTTTGGTGCTAATGTGAGAAGTTTCATTGAAATCGGTGTTATATTTTCAAAGTTATTTACATTTTAAAGTTTAAATCTATCTCTGGGGGAGGGAGGGGGAAGGGTGGAGAGAGGGTAGTGGGGAGGGAGGGGGAGCAATGGGGCGGGGAGGAGGGGAGGGAGTGGGAGTGGGGGAGGAGAGGGTGCTGCACCAATGCAGGAGAGGTTTGGACCCACTTGGTCCGGTTTTATAATAAAATAAGAAGAAATTACTTAAGATAGACACAAAGTGCTGGAGTGATTCAGCGGGTCAGGCAGCATCCTTTTCAAAATGGGAAGGTGACATTTCGGGTCGGGACCCTTATAGTTTCGATACTATACGATACGATGGAACTTTATTTATTCCAGGAGGGAAATTGATCTGCCATCAGTCATAAAAACACAAAATACACAAAACGTAAAATACATGAAACATGAAATTAATGTAATGAGTGGAAAGGCTTGGGGTGTGTGCAGAGATTGGGGAGGAGGGTGAGAGGTTTTGGAGGTCAGATCAGAGGAAACAATGTGTTTATTTATGTGCTTATATTATGAAGAATGAAAGAATCTCACTACTTGCTCCACTAATGCAGCACGATCTTGAATTTGTCAACCCAAAGGTCTTTGGAAATTAAATGTATTACTGCCACCTACTGGAGTACTGGAACTCGACAGCACCAGAGTTTGGTTTTTGTGGCCTAATATATTTAATGCTTAGTTAATGAGGTAAAGTTTGTCTGATGTTCTAACCACTATAAAGTCTTAAATTGGAACAGTAACTGTGCAGTTTGATGGATTTGCTTTGACCAGTATTTCAAAATAATTCTTTTTTTAGCTGAGTGATACATTGTCATCCTGGTGACATCTACTTTAAAAAAAATGCAAACATTCCCAAGAGGAATATATTACCATTGTGCATTCTGATAAATTGTGCCGGGGAAATTGGGTTTGGGTTTATTTTTGTCACGTGTACCGAGGTACAGTTAAAAGCTTTGAGTGCTGCTGTTACCATGAAGCCTTGAAATCCTCTTCAAATGTTCTTTTAATCACTTCCCCTCAGCTCTGTTACAAACACTGCCATTTCATCTTGAACGGAGTTATCTAATGACACATAATTTAGTAAGCAAAAACGATTAGTGGAGAGTTTCGAGAGCTTGGAGGTTGTCCATGTTTCTGTGAGGACTGTTGTAAAAAAATATTTCTAGAGCACTATAGGGGTTGAGTAGGCTGGGACTCTATTCCTTGGAGCACAAGAGGATGAGGGGTGATCTTATAGGGGTGTATAAAATCATGAGAGGAATGGATTGGGTTCTTTGCACAGAGTCTCTTGCCCAGAGTAGGTGAATCGAGGACCAGAGGGAATTAATGAATTAATGAATGAATGAATGAATAAATGAATAATTTATTGTTACATGTGAAGGGGAAAAGATTTAATAGGAATCTGAGGGGTAACTATTTCACACAAAGGGTGGTGGGTGAATGGAATAAGCTGCTAGAGGAGGTAGTTGAGCAGGGACTATCCCAACATTTAAGAAACAGTTAGACAGGTACATGGATAGGACAGGTATGGAGGGATATGGGCCAAACACGGACAGGTGGGACTATTATAGCTGGGACATGTTGGCCGATGTGGGCAAGTTAGGCCAAAAGGCCTGTTTCCATGCCGTATTACTTCTTGACTCCAGGACTCTAACACTGACTGATTAAGGCCTTGTGCACCTGAGATTGCCACGTTGAAGAGTCTATCACTAGTGAATAAATAGGCGTTGGACTGTGCGTGTGTAGCAGTGGGAAACGTAACAGTTTCTTGAGGTGACTCCATCTCCTATCAGTATTCTGGATCATGGAGACATTGACTAGTCAATCAATAGTTCAATGGTAACTTATAGTCATATGTACCAACGTACAGTGAAATTCATTTTTGCTATTGAGGGTGTGCAGCATAGGTTTACTAGGTTTACTAGGCAGTGAAGAAAGCCAATGGAATGTAGGCCTTCATAACGAGAGGAGTTGAGTATAGGAGCAAAGAGGTCCTTCAGCTGTTGTACAGGGCCCTAGTGAGACCGCACCTGGAGTACTGTGTGCAGTTTTGGTCTCCAAATTTGAGGAAGGATATTCTTGCTATTGAGGGCGTGCAGCGTAGGTTTACTAGGTTAATTCCCGGAATGGCGGGACTGTCATATGTTGAAAGACTGGAGCGATTAGGCTTGTATACACTGGAATTTTATAAGGATGAGAGGGGATCTTATCGAAACGTATAAGATTATTAAGGGGTTGGACACGTTAGAGGCAGGAAACATGTTCCCAATGTTGGGGGAGTCCAGAACCAGGGGCCACAGTTTAAGAATAAGGGGTAGGCCATTTAGAACGGAGATGAGGAAAAACTTTTTCAGTCAGAGAGTTGTGAATCTGTGGAATTCTCTGCCTCAGAATGCAGTGGAGGCCAATTCTCTGAATGCATTCAAGGGAGAGCTAGATAGAGCTCTTAAGGATAGCGGAGTCAGGGGGTATGGGGAGAAGGCAAGAACGGGGTACTGATTGAGAATGATCAGCCATGATCACATTGAATGGCGGTGCTGGCTCGAAGGGCCGAATGGCCTACTCCTGCACCTATTGTCTATTGTCTATTTACTGTTCAGGACTGGTATCACTATACCTAAGCTCTTAGATATATCTTAGATAAACATATAAACATCTCAAATACATCTCATCTCACATCTCAGTCGTGTTTGATGAGGATGTCAGGAGATATGGAGCACATGGCATTGAAGTATGAATCAACTCTGATCTGGTTAATTGATGGGTTGGGCTGGAAAGGCCCATCCTATATCCTACAGGATAAAAGGGTACAGAAGTGGAAAACGTACACCTCCAGATTCAGGAACAGTTTCTTCCACAACTAGAGAGCAGTCCTGAGATGCTATCTATCTCACTGGAGACCTTCGGACTATCTTTAATCGGACTTTACTGGACTTTATCTTGCACTAAATGTCATTCCCTTTATCATGTATCTGTGGATGGCTCGATTGTCATCATGTATAGTCTTTCTACAGACTGGTTAGCATGCAACAAAAGGTTTTTCATTGTACCTCAGTACAGATGCCAATAAATTAAACTTGGCTAAGGGCTGCTCCTGTCCATGGGACTCTGAATCAACTGTGAGACTCCAATATGTTCTTGGGGCAGCACAGTGGTGCAGCAATAGAGTTGCTGCCTGACAGCGCCAGGGACCTGCGTTCGATCCTGACTAAAGGTGCTGTCTGTACCGAGTTTACACATTATCCCCGTGATTGCATGTGTTTTCCCCGGGTGCTCCGGTTTCCTCCAACACTCCACAAAGATGTACAGGTTTGTAGTTTAATTAGCTTCGGTAAAGATTGTAAATTGTCCCTAGTGTGTCGGATAGTGCTCGTGTACTGGGTACGCTGGTTGGTGCGGGCTTGGTGGGCCGAAGAGTGCAGCATCTCTAAACTAAACTAAACCTGCCTTGATCTCCCATCTTGTGAGGAGCAGCCATCTCCACACGGCAAGGTTGAGTTATGGTTGCTACGAGCGTTTTCAAGGATTAGAAAACATGCTATTTGTAAGCTGTGTGCGGTCTTGGTTATTGTCACATGAACGATAGTGTTTCCTTTTTACTCCAGATCCACCAATGAAACCACGCCTTTTACTCTGCAAATCGTACTGGACCTCATTTGCAATACAAAGCATTGTTTGTAATTGGGATCCAGGATCTGAGACACATTTGGAGACTAATTACACATTACATGTATCGGAGTGAGTAATATGGTTCAATGTTTAACTTTGATCAAACTTTGTGCTGCTGTTAAGTCAGTAAATGAGCATGTCCTTGTCTATAAGACTCGCATTGAGTTCAATTTGATGTTACCTTGCAAACGTTAATTTACTATCTACATACTAAAACTCTCGTTTGTTTGTTTGTTTGTTCCTGAACTACAGTCGAAATGGTACACGATAGTGTGACAAATTGAGGCCCACCTTACTCACCATCGTCCCTTTGGTGCTAATGGAAGAGGTTTCATTGAAATCGGTGTTATATTTTCAAAGTTATTTACATTTTAGTTTAAATCTATCTCCTAGGGAGGGAGGGGGAGGGGTGGAGGGAGGGGGAGGGGTGGAGTGTGGGTAGGGGGGAGGAGGGAGGATGAGGGGGGTTGAGGGGGATGGAGGGGAAGGGGGAGAGGAGGAGGGAGAGGGGGGGGAAGGAGAGGGTGCTGCACCAATGCAGGAGAGACTTGGGCCCAACGGGTCCACTTTGTCTAGTTACTTACTATTATGCCCAAAGATTCTCCATGTTCTCCTCGTTCAAACTTTTTAATACAATTTTAACTAAATGGAAAACTAGATTGATTTTAAATTGCCTTTATAAATGACAACATATGTTGAGATACACTTTTTTAATGAATGTAAAACACATGATGGAGTAACTCAGCGGGTCAGACGGGATCTGTGGCGAAAATGAATAGATGACCTTTCGGGCCAGGATGTTTTTTTGGTCTGGAGTCTAAAGAAGGTCCCGATCTGAAATGGCAGTGAGTTTGAAGATGGGTCTCAACCCGAGACGCTGCCTATCCAATCCTTCCACAGAGGCTAGACACAAAAAGTTGGAGTAACTCAGCATTTCAGACAGCATCTCTGGAGAAAAGAAATAGGTGACGTTTTGGGACTTTAGTTCATCGGAGATGTTCTCATTCTTTCGGGACAGGGGTTCCCCTCTTCAATAATAGATGAGGCTCTCACTAGGGTCTCCTTGATATCCCGCAGCTTCGCTCTTGCTCCATCTCCCCCCATTCGTAACAAGGACAGAGTCCCCCTTGTCCTCACCTTCCACCTCATCAGCCATGGCATACAGCATATAATCCTCTTGACATTTTCGCCATCTCCAACGGGATCCCACTACTAGCCACATCTTCCCATCTCCACCCCTTTCCACAGAGAACGTTCCCTCCGCAACTCGCAGTTCTCCCACTAGTCTTACTGTCTCCGACTACATTTTATCTCTGTACCGCCCACTCCCCTGACATCAGTCTGAAGAGTGGTCTCGACCCGAAACGTCACCCATTCAATAGACAATAGGTGCAGGAGTAGGCCATTCGGCCCTTCGAGCCAGCACCACCATTCAATGTGATCATGGCTGATCATTCTCAATCAGTACCCCGTTCCTGCCTTCTCCCCATACCCCCTGACTCCGCTATTCTTAAGAGCTCTATCTAGCTCTCTCTTGAATGCATTCAGAGAATTGGCCTCCACTGCCTTCTGAGGCAGAGAATTCGACAGATTTACAACTCTCTGACTGAAAAAGTTTTTCCTCATCTCCGTCCTAAATGGTCTACCCCTTATTCTTAAACTGTGGCCCCTGGTTCTGGACTCCCCCAACATTAGGAACATGTTTCCTGCCTCTAACGTGTCCAACTCCTTAATAATCTTATACGTTTCGATAAGATCCCCTCTCATCCTTCTAAATTCCAGTGTATACAAGCTTAGTCGCTCCAGTCTTTCGACATACGACAGTCCCGCCATTCCGGGAATTAACCTAGGAAACCTACGCCGCACGCCCTCAATAGCAAGAATATCCTTCCTCAAATTTGGAGACCAAAACTGCACAAAGTACTCCAGGTGCGGTCTCACTAGGGCCCTGTACAACTGCAGAAGGACCTCTTTGCTCCTATACTCAACTCCTCTTGTTATGAAGGCTAACATTCCATTGGCTTTCTTCACTGCCTGTTGTACCTGCATGCTTCCTTTCAGTGACTGATGCACTAGGACACCCAGATCTCGTTGTACGTCCCCTCCTCCTAACTTGACACCATTCAGATAATAATCTGCCTTCCTATTCTTACCACCAAAGTGGATAACCTCACACTTATCCACATTAAACTGCGTCTGCCATGCATCCGCCCACTCACACAACCTGTCCAAGTCACCCTGCAACCTCATAGTTCACATTGCCACCCAGCTTTGTATCATCTGCACATTTGCTAATGGTACTTTTAATCCCTTCATCCAAGTCATTAATGTATATTGTAAATAGCTGCGGTCCCAGCACCGAGCCTTGCGGTACCCCACAATTATAAAAGACGAAATTGCTGAGCATTTGGATAGCAGTAACGGGATCATTCCGAGTCAGCATAGATTTACGAAGGGGAAATCATGCTTGACAAATCTACTGGAATTTTTTGAGGATGTAACTAGGAAAATTGACAGAGGAGAGTCAGTGGATGTGGTGTACCTCGACTTTCAGAAAGCCTTCGACAAGGTCCCACATAGGAGATTAGTGGGCAAAATTAGGGCACATGGTATTGGGGGTAGGGTACTGACATGGATAGAAAATTGGTTGACAGACAGAGAGCAAAGAGTGGGGATAAATGGGTCCCTTTTGGAATGGCAGGCAGTGACCAGTGGGGTACCGCAAGGTTCGGTGCTGGGACCCCAGCTATTTACGATATACATTAATGACTTAGACGAAGGGATTAAAAGTACCATTAGCAAATTTGCAGATGATACTAAGCTGGGGGGTAGTGTGAATTGTGAGGAAGATGCAATAAGGCTGCAGGGTGACTTGGACAGGTTGTGTGAGTGGGCGGATACATGGCAGATGCAGTTTAATGTAGATAAGTGTGAGGTTATTCACTTTGGAAGTAAGAATAGAAAAGCAGATTATTATCTGAATGGTGTCAAGTTAGGAGGAGGGGGAGTTCAACGAGATCTGGGTGTCCTAGTGCATCAGTCAATGAAAGGAAGCATGCAGGTACAGCAGGCAGTGAAGAAAGCCAATGGAATGTTGGCCTTCGTAACAAGAGGAGTTGAGTATAGGAGCAAAGAGGTCCTTCTACAGTTGTACCGGGCCCTGGTGAGACCGCACCTGGAATACTGTGTGCAGTTTTGGTCTCCAAATTTGAGGAAGGATATTCTTGCTATGGAGGGCGTGCAGCGTAGGTTCACTAGGTTAATTCCCGGAATGGCGGGACTGTTGTATGTTGAAAGGCTGGAGCGATTGGGCTTGTATACACTGGAATTTAGAAGGATGAGGGGGGATCTTATTGAAACATATAAGATAATTAGGGGATTGGACACATTAGAGGCAGGAAACATGTTCCCAATGTTGGGGGAGTCCAGAACAAGGGGCCACAGTTTAAGAATAAGGGGTAGGCCATTTAGAACAGAGATGAGGACGAACTTTTTCAGTCAGAGAGTGGTGAAGGTGTGGAATTCTCTGCCTCAGAAGGCAGTGGAGGCCAATTCGTTGGATGCTTTCAAGAGAGAGCTGGATAGAGCTCTTAAGGATAGCGGAGTGAGGGGGTATGGGGAGAAGGCAGGAATGGGGTACTGATTGAGAGTGATCAGCCATGATCGCATTGAATGGCGGTGCTGGCTCGAAGGGCTGAATGGCCTACTCCTGCACCTATTGTCTATTGTCTATTGTCTATTGACTAGTCACTGCCTGCCATTCTGAAAGGGACCCATTTATCCCCACTCTTTGCTTTCTGTCTGCCAACCAATTTTCTAACCATGTCAGTGCCCTACCCCCCCCCCCCCCCCAATACCATGTGCTCTAATTTTGCCCACTTATCTCCTATGTGGGACCTTGTCGAAGGCTTTCTGAAAGTCATCTATTGGCTCTCCCCAGTCAATTTTCCTAGTTACATCCTCAAAAAATTCCAGAAGATTAGTCAAGCATGATTTCCCCTTCGTAAATCCATGCTGACTCGGAACGATCCTGTTACTGCTATCCAAATGCTTCGCAATTTCGTCTTTTATAATTGACTCCAGCATTTTCCCCACCACCGATGTCAGGCTAACTGGTCTATAATTTCCCGTTTTCTCTCTCCCTCCTTTCTTAAAAAGTGGGATAACATTAGCTACCCTCCAATCCACAGGAACTGATCCTGAATCTATAGAACATTGGAAAATGATCACCAATGCATCCACGATTTCTAGAGCCACCTCCTTAAGTACCCTGGGATGCAGACCATCAGGCCCTGGGGATTTATCAGCCTTCAGTCCCATCAGACTACCCAACACCATTTCCTGCCTAATGTGAATTTCCTTCTCTCCAGAGAGGCTGCCTGTCCAGCATTTTGTGTCTATCTGCTGAGTTACTCTTTGTTTCACACATGATTCCAGCATCTGCAGTTTCATGTGTCTCTAACCTTTTTAATTAATTTGTTTAGAAACTTGAACATTTGAAATTATATTTTTGCCTACCTCGGATTCGCTGTTGTGGCCACGGCACTATTTCGATTACACACTCCAGGGGCATTTTTGGCAGACTAAATCAATGTGGTTCAACTCCAGAGGGCCTAACATTAGAGAATGCAAATGAATGCTGAGTTATGATCTTTCCCTGCACTAGATCCATTGTGTTATAATACATTCGCTTACATGTTTTTTTTTTACATTACTCTCACACCTACAAATCCCGAAGGCCTAGAACAGTCATGCAGAATGACATACCCATAAAGTGCTGATTGAGGGCCGCACTATTTTAAAAAATATATATATTTTTTTTTAAATCAAAAATATTTATTCAAATATTAAAATAATATATACAATACAATAAAACCAAAACAGAACCCACCACCAGAATACTATATAAACAAATATACCAATTGACACTATTATACAATTATATTACAATGCCCATCCAGGATACATCCAATCCCCCGCGGTGCCCAGCATTCCCGGAAATCCTCCAGGGTGCTCGTGGACAGCGCGTAGAGGGCCACAATATTGGAGGTGCCACCCTCCTGACGCGACATTATAGTATAAGAAAATAACTGCAGATGCTGGTACAAATCGATTTATTCACAAAATGCTGGAGTAACTCAGCAGGTCAGGCAGCATCTCGGGAGAGAAGGAATGGGTGACGTTTCGGGTCGAGACCCTTCTTCAGACTGAAGGTACCCTCAGACTTCAGTCTGAAGAAGGGTCTCGACCTGAAACGTCGCCCATTCCTTCTCTCCTGAGATGCTGCCTGACCTGCTGAGTTACTCCAGCATTTTGTGAATAAATACCTTTGATTTGCACCAGCATCTGCAGTTATTTTCTTACACAACAGATACCTGTGTATCAGTACCAAACACAGTCAGTCAATGAGAACGCATCAAACAACATTTCTACCTCTAAACGAAATAAAAGTTTAAAAAAAAATTATAATTGAAAAAAAGTATGTTCAAATCCAGAATCAACAAATTTACCCCCTGGGTAGGCGAAATTTACCCCAGGTTGGGAACTCTTGCATTATAGTGAAGCTCTGTTTACTGTTTCACGGCTGACATTATATTGAAGCAGAGCTATTACCCAAGCCAGTATTTATTCCCCCTTCACATTGCTATAAGGTTAAAAAAAAAACAAAGTGTGGGAGGAACTCAATGGCTCAAGGAAAGTCTGAATAAGGGTCCCGACCCCAAACATGGTCTGTCGGTTCCCTCTATGGATGCTGCCAGACCTGCTGAGTTCCTCCAGCACATTCCAGCACCATGAGTATTTTTACTCATCGTTCCAATATCTGCAGTTCCTTGTGTCTTTGTTACCGCAAAATAGACTCTTTATTCATTAATGCATTTTATTTATATAGCGCTTTTCATATACTCAAAGATGCTTTACAGAGATTTAGAGAACATAGGTAAATGAATAAATAGATAAATAAGTAAATAAATAAATGAACAGAGAAAGGAGACAGAAGGTGAGGTGACCTTCAGTGGTTGAAGGCAGTACTGAACAGGTGAGACTTCAGCGATGTTTTGAATGTGGTGAGTGTGGGGGAGTCTCTAACGGTTTGGGGTAGTGAGTTCCATAGGGTGGGAGCAGCGATGGAGAAAGCCCTGTCCCCCCAGGATCTGAGTTTAGTCCGGATGTGGGGGGATAGGAGATTGGCAGCAGCAGAGCAGAGGGTGCAGGTGGGAGTGTGCCTGTGGAGGAGGTCAGTCAGGTAGGATGGGGCCAGGTTATGGAGGGCTTTGTAGGTTATGAGGAGGATTTTGTACTGGATTCTCTGGGGGATGGGGAGCCAGTGGAGTTTATAAAGGACGGGGGTGATATGGTCACGGATCGAGGTGTGTGTGAGTAGACGGGCAGCGGAGTTTTGAATGTATTGAAGTTTATTGATGATTTTTGAGGGTGCGCCATAGAGGAGGCTGTTGCAGTAGTCCAGACGGGAGGTGATGAAGGCGTGGATGAGGGTTTCTGCAGCTGTGGAGGAGAGGGATGGACGGAGACGGGCAATGTTTTTGAGGTGGAAGAAGGCTGTCTTTGTGATGTGTTTGATGTGTTTGTCGAAGGAGAGGGTTTGATCAAGGATGATTCCAAGATTCCGGATGTGAGGTGAGGTGGATACTGGGAGACCATCAATGTTGAGGATGAAGTTTTGGGTGGATTTGGTGAGCGTTTTTGGACCAATGATGATGATTTCAGATTTGTTGCAATTGAGTTTGAGGAAGTTTGATTGAAGCCAAGATTTTATTTCAGTAATGCAGTTTGTCAGTGTAGAGTGTGTGGTGGGGGAGATTGACTTGGTGGAGATGAGGAGTTGGATATCATCGGCGAAGCAGTGGAAGTTGAGACCATGACGGCGGATTAATTGACCAAGGGGGAACAGGTAGAGGATGAAGAGGAGGGGGCCAAGGACTGAGCCTTGGGGGACACCTTGGGGGAGGGGAGTGGTGGGGGATTTACAGTTGTTAATGGAGATGAACTGGTGTCTGTCAGAGAGGTAAGATTTGAACCAGGATAGGGCTGTGCCGGGGATGTTAAGGGATTATCATTATCACAGTGAATAAATATGCTGTGTTTAAATTGGTTACTGAGTTTCTAATATTATGGCTAATTTTAAAAAAAACGAATCCAAGCATGGATAGGATAGGTTTAGAGGGATATGGGCCAAATGCAGACAGATATAACTGGTGTAGATGGAACATGTTGGTCGGTGTGGGCAAGTTGAGCCGAAGGGCCTGTTTCCACACTGTATGACTCTATGACAAGCACTTTTAAATGTCCAGAAAGGATCATGAGTGATTCTATTCCACATAAATTGAAGTAGGGAAGTTATTGAGGGTCATAATCCATGTTATATGTACATTGCCTAACCTCTGATATACGCATGTATCTCTGCTTGTGATGTTGCTGATGCATCTTAGTTTTGCGTTTTGTCTACATTATTAAAGACAGTCAACTTTAAACTAAAGTGTTATATTTGTTGACCATTACAGAACCATTGGGAAATGTGCTACCAGATATTTAACACCGAAGAATTGCACGACAAGTATGCCCAATAATTCATGCATGGTCCTTGTTTCAAACTTGGTTTCCTACCATGACATCTGGGTTACGGCTGTGAATGCCCTTGGCACCCAAATGTCCAACCACAAGTGTCTTGACGGCATGTTGATAGGTAATAAGGAATCTTTTATCATATGTTTAAAGATGGACGTTAAAATAATAGACCTATGGTGCTCATTTTTATTAGCTTTCCTTGATTTTATCTAGATTTACTAGATTTTATTAGCACTAGTTATTAGCACTAGACAGATATTTAGAATTGATAAACACAAAATCATGGAGTAACTCACCGGGACAGGCAGCATCTCTGGATAAAAGGAATGGGTGATGTTCCTTCTATCCAGAGATGCTGCCTGTCCCGTTGAGTTACTCCAGCACTTTGTGTCTATCTTCGGTGTAAACCAGCATCTGCAGTTTCTTCCTACATATTTTGATTGATGTTGCATTAATTGCTAACACGGAAACAAATAAAGTGATATATTGGGTTATGCATTATACAAAGATGAAAGCTGATTAGATCTTTGAAAAAGTAAATCATTACACTTTAGCCACTTTTGTAACTTGCCTGAATAATTGTCCATATTAAAAATTGAATCTTCAAACTAACAGATTTTGTCAATAAAGAATATATTGGTAAAATAAACTGTTCTTGCACCATTGTGATATGATTAGTTCCCCTATATTTCAGAAACTATTTTATTAGAAGTGTTTCTTCAGCATCCGATAATTGCAGGTTTTAACATCCGTGTAGCTGCCCTTGGTGTTTTCTGCCGATGAACTTGCAGTAACTGATAAATATTGACCTGTTGCATAATTACTGGAACCTTGCTTCGCCAAATAGTTGATTAGGACTAAACTGGATTTGACAACTCAGTGGGAACATATCTTTGACTTCCAGTGATCTTTACTGGGCAAACATTGGGTTTAAATACCTTCTGCTGTTACGACTTTGAACTCTGCTGTTTACTGCAAGATGATATATACTCATTCTATCATTTTTAAATAACCTGTTCAAAATTAGGTCTCTTTTTTGCACTATATTGTTTTATTTATTGAGCTTTTTTTACTTATATTATCTGTTGAGCACTGTATTTACAAACCAAAGGTATTTATTCACAAAGTGCTGGAGTAACTCAGCAGGTCGGGCAGCATCTCGGGAGAGAAGGAATGGGTGACGTTTCGGGTTGAGACCCTTCTTCAGAGACCCTTCACGACCCGAAACGTCACCCATTCCTTCTCTCCCGAGATGCTGCCCGACCTGCTGAGTTACTCCAGCACTTTGTGAATAAATACCTTCGATTTGTACCAGCATCTGCAGTTATTTTCTTATATTATATGTATTTACAAACCAGTTGTTCTGATGCTGTAAGTAGGAATTTCATTGATAGACACAAAGTGCTGGAGCAATTCAGTGGGTCAGGCAGCATGTCTGGAGTAAAAGGATAAGAGACGTTTCGGGTTGGGACCCTTCTTCAGACTGAAAGCAACTAAATTTCAACTTTTCCCCTTTCCCCTGCCTCTGAGTCTGAAGAAGGGTCTCGACCCAAAATGTCACCTATTCCTTTTCTCCAGAGATGCTGCCTGACCCGCTGAGTTACTCCAGGATTTTGTGCCAAAACTTTCATTGTTCAATTTCGGGATAGATGACATTAAAACACTCTTGACTCTTGATGTTACAGCCCAAATATTTGCTTTTATTATTCATGTATTTGATGTGTGTCTGTGCTGCTGGCAAACCTGATATTTAATGTCATCATTAAGAGCCCTTGAGAAAGCGACAATGAACTGTCTTGCGTAACCATTGCATACCTTGTGTCATAGAGTGATACAGCATGGAAACTGGCCCTTCGGCCCAACTTGCCCACATCGGCCAATCTGCCTGCGTTTGGTCCATATCCCTCTAAACCTGTCCTATCCATGTACCTGTTTAATTGTTTCTTAAAGGTTGGGATAGTCCCTGCCTCAACTACCTCCTCTGGCAACTTGTTCCATACATCCACCACCCTTTGTGTGAAAAAGTTACCCCACAGATTCCTATTAAATCTTTTCCTCTTCACCTTAAACCTATGTCCACTGGTTCTCGATTCGCCTATACTGGGCAAGAGACTCTGCATCTACCCAATCTAATCCTTTCATGATTTTGTACACCTCTATAAGATAACCCCTCATCCTCCTGCGTCCCAAGGAATAGAGTCCCAGCCTACTCAACCTCTCCCTATAGCTCAGATCCTCTAGTCCTGGCAACATCCTCGTAAATCGTCTCTGTACCCAGTGTGATGATAGTGAACACTGCTGGGTGGCAAGTTCCAGTATTTTTAATCCATTGACGATGAAGGAATGTCAGTACACGGTGTAAGAAGCAACTGTCGATGCTGGTGTACACCGAAGATAGACACGAAATGCTGGAGTAATATAGTGGGTTAGGCAGCATCTCTGAAGAAAAGGAATAGGTGATGTTTCGAGACTGAAGAAGGATCTCGACTCAAAACGTCAACTAATATCAGTACACTTCCAAATCAGGGTATTATGTGACTTGCAGTGAAGTTTGCCGACAAAGGCACACCTATGTTCATTCTGGGTAACTGGCTCTTTTAGCACTGTGGTGGGCAGCACAAGGGCATAGGTGGTAGAACAGCTGCCACACAGAGCCAGAGACCCGGGTTCGATCCTGACCTTCGGAGTTTTCCTGCGTGAGCTTCCTCTCACATCCCAAATAGTGTTGGTTTGTAGGCTAGTCAGCCTCTGTAAGTTTCCCATTCTGTGTTGGGAATGGATTTGTAAGTGGGATAACACAGAACTAGGATGAAGGGGTGATCGATGGTTGGTTGAAGGGCCTGTTTCCATGCTGTATCCCTTTCAATCTGATTCAATTCGATGATACTGCTTCTCATACATTAGAAAACAGTGGTGAAACTTGGGCAAAGTGCTGGAGGAACTCGGTGGGTCAGGCGGCATCTGTGGGACAACGTTTCGGGTTGGGTGTTCTGCTAAGTTCCTCCAGCACTTGGTGTCTTGGTCAAGATTCCTGCATCTGCAGTTCCTTGCATCTCCGGTGAAATTAGATGTCCTTTAATAATCAATGGGTGACAGTGAATGCATGGTCCATTTTACTCAGTTTTCTTTTCCCAATGGCCTTTCACGTTTGCCCCTTCATTCAATAAAATAATGTCCAATAACATTGTCAGTTTTCTAGCCGTTTCCCACATTTGGAAAAGGTGCAGAAAAGATCTACGAGGATGTTGCCAGGACTCGAGGGCCTGAGCTACAGGGAGAGGCTGAACAGGCTCGGACTTTATTCCTGGGAGCGCAGGAGGATGAGAGATGATCTTATAGTGGTGTGCAAGATCATGAGAGGAATAGACAGGGTAAATGCGCAGTACCTTTTACCCGAAGTAAGGGATTCAAGAACCAGAGGACTTGGGTTTGAACTGGTATGGGGGAGGGGGAAGATTTAATAGGAACCTGAGGGGCAACCTTTTTTTACACAACGGGTGGGGGGTGTATGGAACGAGCTGCCAGAAGAGGTAGTTGTTGCAGGTACCATAACACCAATTAAGAAACATTTAGATGGGTACATGGATAGGATAGGTTTAGAGGGATATTGGCAGGCATGTGGGACTAATATAGATGGGGCATATTGGTCGATGTGGGCAAGTCAAGCTGAAGGGTCTGTTTCCATGCTGTGTGACTCTATGACTTTATCCATTGATTACCTTAATCCAACATCAATCTCAACCTTGAATAGCGAGATGCTCAGGGATTAATACAGGTGTCAGGGGTTATGGGGAGAAGGCAGGAGAATGGGGTTAGGAGGGTAGGTAGATCAGCCATGATTGAAAGGCGGAGTAGACGATGGGCCAAATGGGCTAATTCTACTCCTATCACTTATGACCTTATGACTGAGCATCCACAACTCTCCTGGGAAAAGCATTCCAGAGATTCACAACTGCCTTGAGGAAAGTCCTTTGACTAAAGTCCCCTCCCGAGAACATCCCTCTGCAACTGGAGGAAATGCTACATGTGTCCTGCTACCTCCTCCCTCGATTTCACCCAGAGGTTTACTTGCACCTCCTCCAATCTCATCTACTGTCTCCGGTGATTCCAGCGTGGGCTTCTACATATCGGTGAGACCAAGCACAGACTTGACGATCGTTTTACTGAACACTTCGACTCAGTCTGCCTTGGCCTACCTGATCTCCCGGTTGCCAAACATTTTAACTCCCCTTCCCATTCCCACACTAACATTCCTGAGGTCATCTCTTGCCCGCCCTGGTTTGTTCTGGCCTTCTCTTAGAAGGGTTCCGACCCAAAACTTCACCTATTTGTTAAGTCCTAAGACGTTCAGAATTGCAAGTTAATCACGTTCTGTAAATTGTCACGAGTGTAGGATAGGACTAAAGTGCAGGTGATCACTGGCAGGCAGGGACTCAGTGGGCCAAAGGGCCTGTTTCCATACTGTATCTCCCAACACTATATTGAGTTTGACAGTCCATTTAATGGCATCCTTTAAGATTAATGACCCCCCATGTAAGTGGACGATAGTGAGACTAAAGCAATTGATTAAGCACTTAAAGAGTGTCAATTATCTTCCTGGTTGGAAGAGTAGCGTCGCTATTAAACTTGAGTGAGTTTAGGCGAGTGCTAATCAATCTCTCTTTAAGGACACAGTAATAAGTGTGAATTTAGTGAATCTAAATTGCACTACCTCATAGCGAATGTGTTCTTTTATCTTAGGATAACATGTCGGATAGAGCTGAGCAACGACCCATTTAACCCAATCAGTCCACACTAGTAAATAAATTTAGATCCATAAAGTCGAAAGGCCATTAGGCCCATCACAGTCATGCTGACCCGAAGACAAACATCTGTATTAATCCATCATCCAGCACAGGCATTCCCTAACTTGTGTAAGGGTTATGTTCCATAAATCCATGCTTAAGTCCGACTTTGCACAAGTCCTCTGTCCCTCTCTTCCCCTCCCCCTTCCCAGTTCTCCCTCTATCTTCCTGTCTCCACCTATATCCTTCCTTTGTCCAGCCCCCCTGACATCAGTCTGAGGAAGGGTCTCGACCTGAAACATCACCCATTCCTTCTCTCCTGAGATGCTGCCTGCTGAGTTACTCCAGCATTTTGTGAATAAATACCTTTGATTTGTACCAGCATCTGCAGTTATTTTCTTACACAAGTCGGAATCACTATCCCCATGCCCAACACAAAATAACTCATTGAGTCTGAACCCGAAATGGCACCTGGCCATGTTTCCCAGAGTTGCTGCTTGGCCTGCCCATTTACTGCAGAACTTTGTGTCCGTCTCTGATAGTATTATCTGTCTGGCTGCGTCCAGGGCACTTTCTGTGCTGCGCGGCCTTCTGGGTAAACACCGCCACCATTGCTGACTTGTTTAAATGTAAACTGTAGTGATCGTACAGTAATAATAATAATAATAATAATAATAATAATATTCATTTATTGTCATTGCAACGAGTACAACGAAATTAAAAAATAGCCAATCCTGACGGTGCGTACAAACATATATGCAATAAATGCAAAAACAAATAAATACAATTATATTAAGTACAAAAGATTTTTTAACAGTGTTGCCTAGTGCAGAAGGTAGTGTTCAGTTCTCGTATGGCCCTGGGGTAAAAACTGTTCTTAAGTCTGTTTGTTCGGGATTTGATCGACCTGAAACGTCGACCAGAGGGCAGATGAACAAACAGACAGTGGCCGGGGTGGGATGGATCTTTTATTATTTTGCCTGCTCTACTGAGGCAGCATAGGCTGAACAGGTGCTCCAGGGAGGGCAGTGAGCAGCCGATGATCTTCTGGGCCGTCGTGATGACCCTCTGAAGGGCCTTCCTGTCCTTTTCTGAGCAGCTGGCATACCATGTGGTTATACAGTATGCCAGCACACTCTCGATGGAGCAGCGATAGAAGGACATCATGAGCTTCTCCTGCAGGTTGGTTTTCCTGAGGATCCTCAGGAAGTGGAGTCTCTGCTGTGCCTTCTTTACTGTGGAAGTTACAAACTGCCTTGATTGCACCAGGGACTGAGTACAGAATTGTTTACGTAAGTGCGAGTTTACGTAAGCCGCCTATCGCGTAAGTCGAGGAGCGTCTGCGTTGCCCTTGTAGCTTTCCATGCCCATATGATGCAAAGTGTTTGACTGGACCCATCTCAAACACTGTCATTAACTCTGCTTCTGCCACCCTCTCAGGCAGTGTGTTCCGGGTACCCACCACTCTGAGTGAAAAAGATCCTCCTCTGGATCCCCTCTGAATCTCTTAGCCTTACCCTATGTCCAAATGGGGATTAAAATCAAATAATTAATGTGGTTTTTTTTTATCCCACAGTAAAATTCAGAGCTCCTCAAATAATTGAGGTGACACTGGATGCTGAGCAAAATGGCTGCTTAATTGGTCAATGGATGATGCCCTTTGAGATGACTGATCATAGCACAGCTGCTTTTGAGATCCGGTACAAGGCACTTGACGATGAAAGATGGATCCAGGTGACTTTTCTAATGCAAATTTTTAATTCTTCAAATTAGAACTACACTCCAGGTTCCAAATTAATTTAGAAATTTAATGATTGTGCATTTCTTAACAATTTATTAATAAGGATGCACGTGTAAAGAAAATGGTTGAGGGTACCTAATAAACAAAACGTTCACTAATTCGGATTAGTTTCAGCTAAATCGATAATCCTCTAATAATGTCAGGACTTGTGGCCAAATTGCTAACTTACTTACTTGCATTTAGATCATTCAAACAAAAATGGATTTGCTCTCCAGTCTCATGTTTCAAGAAGTGACCTTTTTGTGACATCAGAATCATTTTAAACAACCGCAAAAGTGCAGAGTTTCATGAGGTGAAGGATTTGTGGTGCATGGTATTATTACATAGCAAGAGTGCCAATTAACACATTTTAAGTGATCATATTAGTCTAAACACATTTGATTAACCTGAATACAAGTTAACTCTCTTTAATGTGATGAATTATGTGCATTAACTTAAAATAAAATGCAGCTCAAAACCATGAAAATGAAAACCAAAAATACATGCAAATTAATGGAACTGCTTTCCAAAATGGATTGTAATAGAGGTGCCACAGTGTGATGTAGTTTGCACTGTGGTCTGGAAATAAATCTCCAGGGAAATGTGTTTTTCATATAACTACTAGACACAAAGTGCTGGAGTATCTCAGCAGGTCAGACAGGGTCTCTGGAGGACATGGATAGGTGACATTTGGAGTTGAGACATTTCGGTCCAAGCGGATTGGTGGCACAGTGATAGAGTTGCTGCCTTACGGCGCCAGAGACCCGGGTTCCTGGTCTCAATCCTGGCTGCGGGTGCTGTCTGTACGGAGTTTGTACGTTCTCCCCGTGACCTGCGTGAGTTTTCCCCGAGAACTTTGGTTTCCTCCCACACTCCAAAGACATATAGGTTTGCAGATTAATTGGATTGGCAAAAATATAAAAAAATTGACCCTAGTGTGTGTAGGATAGTGTTAGTGTGCGGGGATTGCTGGCTGGTGTGGACTCGGTGGGCCGAAGGGGCTGTTTCCGTGCTGTATCTCTCAACTAAACTAGACTAAAAAAAAGAATCCCGACCCAAAATGTGGTGGTGTTGCCAATGGTGGGGAAGATATTCATCGGCTACAGGATGATCTATTGATCGGTTGGCAAGATGGGCAGCACAGTGACAAATTAAATTTAATCCTGATAAATCGGGGGCAATGTACTTTGAGAGGACTAGTAATTGTAGGACATTCACAATGAATGGTAGAGCTTTGGGTAGTATAAATTTTTAAAAAACAGGGATGTGTGGGTCGGACAATTGAATTGCCCCTAGTGTGTAGGTTAGTGATAGAATCTAGGAAGAGTTGTAGAAAATGTGGGAAGATTAAAAAATTGGGTTATTGTGGTTGAGGAAGAGCATGGGATTGAAGGGCCAGAGAACCTGTTCCCTACATTATATCTCTCTGATTTAACTTCTGATTTAACAGAATCAGATTTTTCTCATGAAAGTTGTGACCTCCTTCCACTACTTTAATCTTATTGCACTGCCAAGAACCAAAAGCCAGTGTAAATTGTTGTAGCCAGAAAAATCTGTAGTACGGTGTTGTGGCGCCGTAAAATCCAAGTTATTGTAAACTTGAGGTTTTTTTACAGCAATGCCTGCTTTATTCAAATAACTTTTTTGTTTTCTTGCTACCCAGGTTCCTTTAACGATGATCAATAGTAGGTTCTTCAGACTGTGCCATCTCTTGCCTTACACTGAGTACCAGCTGAAAATTCGGTGTAAGCAGAAAACTGAGACCAGTCCATGGAGTGAATGGAGCAATGACCACACCGGCATTACGGCAGAGTCTGGTGCGTATGAACACGTTCCAAGCTGCCAATCGGCTCCAAACTATTGCAGTTATAGAGTTATAGAGTCATACAGTGTGGAAACAGGCCCTTCGGCCCAACTTGCCACACCGACCAACATGTCCCATCTACACTAGCCCCACCTGCCTGCGTTTGGCCCACATCCCTCTAAACATGTCCTATCCATGTACCTGTCTAAATGTTTCTTAAACGTTGCCTCAACTATCTCCTCCGGCAGCTCGTTCCATACACCCACCACCCTTTGTGTGAAAAGGTTACCCCTCAGATTCCTATTAAATCTTTTCCCCCCTCACCTTGAACCAATGTCCTCATGGTTCTCGATTGGTCCTACTCTAGACAAGAAACTCTGAGCATCTACCCGATCTATTCCTCTCATGATTTTGTACTGATCTATCAGATCACCCCTGATCCTCCTCAGCTCCAAGGAATAGAGTCCTAGCCTGCTCAACCTCTCCCTACAGCTCATGCCCTCAAGTTCCGGCAACGTTCTCGTAAATCTTCTCTGCACCCTTTCCTGCTTGACAACATCTTTCCCACAACATGGTGCTCAGAACTGAACACAATACTGTAAATGCGGCCTGTTGTAAATTATAAACTTAGGCCCTGGATTGTGATCATAAATTGAACCTTTAGCAAATTATGCAATATCTATTAGTTTTTATTTTGGACATTTTGACCTGATAGGAGAGGAACAGAGACTTGATAAAGGACAATCATCTTGATTTACATTTCCATTCTGTACTGCTGCGACAATCTTTCCATGGATTTCCAATTATTCACGTTAAAATGTGTTTAAAATATTTGGTCAATGTGCCACATTTTTTCCTATGACCTTTTTGCAATGCAGTTTACTGTCTGAGCTTTCAAATAATTCCATGATGTGAGGAACTCTGACTAATTTCACTGTACCCCGCAGTTTTATTTTGTTACTGTGTTGTGATTAACTTGCACTGGCCTCTCTTTTTTGGTATTAGTTCCAACTCAAAAACTACAACTCTGGAGAAGTATCAAGACTCCGAATGCAGAAGGAATACGCAGGGTACACTTAATGTGGAAGGTATGCTTTCCTCTAGGGACGCTTCGATAGAGTGGATGTCGAGAGGATGCTTCCACTAGTGGGAGAGTTTAGGACTAGAGGTCATAGCCTCAGAATTAAAGGAAGTTCCTTTGGGAAGGAGATGAGGAGGAATTTCTTTCATCAGAGGGTGGTGAATCTGTGGAATTCTTTGCCACAGAAGGCTGTGGAGGCCTAGTCAATGGATATTTTTAAGGCAGGGATAGATAGGTTCTTCCGAAGATAGACACAAAAAGCTGGAGAAACTCAGCGGGACAGGCAGCATCTCTGGATACAAGGAATGGGTGACGTTTCGGGTCGAGACCATTCAGATACAGGATAAAGGGTATAATCCTTAGAGCATGATGGAGTCCAAAGTCCAATTTGGGATAGTCCAAGGGTCTCCAAGAGAGTCCAACTGGTTCAGTGGCCTGATAACGGCCGGGAAGAAATTGTCCCTGAATCTGGAGGTATGAGCTTTCAAACTTCTGTATTGTTTGCATGATGGGAGAGGGGAGGAGGGAGAGAATGGGGTGAGACTGGTCCTTGACTCTGCTGGTGGCATTGCCAATGCAACATGGCATGCTGATGCTGCTGAACTCATGCAAGGAGGTTGTGTTCCAGCTGGATTCATAGAAACATAGAAACATAGAAAATAGGTGCAGGAGTAGGCCATTCGGCCCTTCGAGCCTGCACCGCCATTCAATATAATCATGGCTGATCATCCAACTCAGTATCCCGTACCTGCCTTCTCTCCATACCCTCTGATCCCTTTAGCCACAAGGACCACATCTAACTCCCTCTTAAATATAGCCAATGAACTGGCCTCAACTACCTTCTGTGGCAGAGAATTCCACAGATTCACCACTCTCTGTGTGAAAAAAAACGTTCTCATCTCGGTCCTAAAAGACTTCCCCCTTATCCTTAAACTGTGACTCCTTGTTCTGGACTTCCCCAACATCGGGAACAGTCTTCCTGCATCTAGCCTGTCCAACCCCTTAAGAATTTTGTAAGTTTCTATAAGATCCCCCCTCAATCTTCTAAATTCCAGCGAGTACAAGCCGAGTCTATCCAGTCTTTCTTCATATGAAAGTCCTGCCATCCCAGGAATCAATCTGGTGAACCTTCTCTGTACTCTCTCTCTATGGCAAGAATATCTTTCCTCAGATTAGGAGACCAAAACTGTACGCAATACTCCAGGTGCGGTCTCACCAATGCCCTGTACAACTGCAGCAGAACCTCCCTGCTCCTATACTCAAATCCCCTCGCTATGAATGCTAACATACCATTCGCTTTCTTCACTGCCTGCTGCACCTGCATGCCTACTTTCAATGACTGGTGTACCACGACACCCAGGTCTCGTTGCATCTCCCCTTCTCCTAATCAGCCCTTTGACTTCAGTGGAACGAAACGTGCCAGAAGAGTACAACAGGCTACTCCTATTTACTAAGATCAAACTCCTCCCTCACCAAGCTAACATCTGGTCAGAAATATGAAAAGAAATGTTAATTAATAACAAATTGTCCCAAAATTAGATATTCCATCAAGCTAGTGTCATACAGAATGCAAACAGGCCCTTTGGGCCTTCTCATCATGTGGACTGGACTTGATGGGTCAAATGGCCTTATTCTGCTCCTAGAACTTACGAACATGACGCTCTCCGAGATCTCCAGCTAAGTGAGACCATTCTTCCTACACACAGACAGATTCTTGATTAGTATGGGTGTCAGGGGTTATGGTGAGAAGGCAGGAGAATGGGGTTTGGAGGGAGAGATAGATCAGCCATGATTGAACGGCGGAGTAGAGTTGATGGGCCGAATGGCCTAATTCTGCTTCTATCACTTACGACCTTTTGACCTTATATTTTATCAAATGAATGAGGAAGTTAGAATTTCTGCCGGTGGCATTACTGGATCTTCTGTAGTCTTCAGATCGATGCTACGCCTTGACAAAACGTTGAATGCATATAAGCATATAATGCAAGAAAGCATATAATTTAATTAATTGTCCCCTTTCACTGTGTTCCTCATGTTGCCACGTGGGCATTAACACTTGCTCACAACTGTTATTTTTGGCCACAGTAATGTAGCGTCTATTTTACTTGGTCTTGGTATCCAGGCATCTGGACATTGAAGGCATGAGTTTAAAGGCCACCCTGGCAGCGGAGGTATTTACGAACTTAAATAAAATAAGAATACAAAGCCCCTATGATTAATGATCGCAAAACCACTGGACTGGGTTACTAATGTTCTGCAGCAAAGGAATAATGGCTATCTTTGCAATTGCTGTCAATGGCGGCGCTGTGCAGCAGCTGCTCACCTGCAGTCCGTTTGTCTTTTGTGTTTTTTGTTGTTTTTTGTCTACATGGAAGTGTTTAGATGTGATGTAGTGTTTTTTGTGGTTGTGTACTGTGTATGTGGGGGGGGGGGGGGGGGGGCCTATAAAATTGTCTCTTCCGAACGGAGACCCAACCTTTGTTTTCTGGGTGGTGTCTCCGTTCCCGCTGCGGCCTACCTTCGGCCAAACACCTGGAGCTGGCGGCCTCCACCTGGGACCACCTGGGCTCTGGTTCGCAGAGCCCGCGGACCGGACTTACCATCTGCGGAGCTGGCTGCCTTCGGGGGCTGTGGTAGCGCTGCGGGAGCGGCTGCGACTCGCCTTCGGAGGCTCCGGAGGCTTTGGCCGCGGGCCACGTGGACATCAGAAGCTCGCAGGCCCCTGGGTGGGGGCCGACATCGGGATCTCCGGCAGCGGCAGCGTCTTCGCCCGGCCCAAATCGCGGGGCTTTGGTCGGCCCACTGCGGACCTTTCACCGTCCGGCGCGGCCTGAAATAGGCCGCGGGATTTTTCTCTGCCCGGGGGTGTCTTCATTGTCGGGAGCCACGACTGCCCTGACGTGCAGTGGCAGCGTCTTCGACCCGCCTCGAATCGCGGGGCTTGGGTCGGCCCGCTGCGGACCTTTCACGGCCTGGAACGTGGCAACTTCAACAGCCTGACCGCGGGAGAAGACGGCAGGGGAGAGAAAAGACATTCTGGCCTTCCATCACAGTGAGGAGGTGACTGGAGGAGACTCACTGTGATGGATGTTTCTTTTTTTTGTTTTGTGTTAGTTTGTGATTGTGTGTGTTATTGCTTATTTTTATTGCTCTTATTGTTGGACTGTGGGTAACGGAATTTCGTCCAAAAGACTTGTTTTTTTGGATCACAATAAAGGTTATTCTGATTCTAATTCTGATAAGACTTTAGATTTCAGAGGTACAGTGTGGAAAAAGGCCCTTCGGCCCACCGAGTCTGCACCAACCAGCGATCACCCTGTACACTAGCACTGACTCTACGCACTAGAGACAATTTACTATTTTTTTAACCAAAGACAATTAACCTACAAACCTGTACGTCTTTGGGGTGTGGGAGGAAACCAGAGCATCTGGAGAAAACCCACGCAGTCACAGGGAGAACGTACAAACTCCATACAGACAGCACCCGTAGTCAGGATTGAACCCGGGTCTCTGGCGTTATAAAGCAGCAGCTCTATCACTGCGCCACCGTGCCGCCCTATGGCACTAATCCCATTTACATTGAAAGGAAATCACAGTGAATGATAGGGCTTTGGGGAGAGTTGTAGAGCATAGGTATCCAGAAATACAAAGAAGGGTCTCGGCCCGAAACATCACCCATTCCTTCTCTCCAGAGATGCTGCCTGTCCCGTTGAGTTACTCCGGCATTTTGTGTCCACCAGCAGTACAAATACATAGTTCCCTGAACAGGCTGATAGGGTGGTTAAGAAGGCTTTTGGCATGCTGGCCTTCATCAGTTAGGGAATTGAGTATAGAAGTTGGAACGTCACAATTGTGTCAGACGTTGGTGAGGCTGCACTTAGAATATTGGGTCCAGTTTTGGTCATCCTGCAATAGGAAAGATGCCATTAAGCTGGAAAGGGAACAGAAAACATTTACGATTCAGCTGCTAGGACTCGAGGGCCTGAGTTATAGGGAGAGATTGGGCAGATACAAACTTTATTTCTTGGAGTGCAGGAGGCTGAGGGGTGACCTTACAGAGGTAGATAAAATCATGAGAGGTAATAGTGAATGAGTCTTGTTCCTAGAGAAGGGGAATCAAGAACTTGAAGTCATGGGTTTCAGATGCTAGGGGAAATATTTAACATGAACATGAGCAGCAACTTTGTCACAGAGTGGGTGGTGGGTATCTGGAATGAACTGCCAGAGGAAGTTATTGTGTTCAGCTCTGGGCACCATGTTTTAGGAAAGATATTGTCAAGCTTGAAAGGGTTCAGAAATGATTTACAAGGATGTTGTCAGGACTAGAGGGTGTGAGCTATAGGGAGAGGTAGAGTAAGCTGGGTCTCTATTCCTTGGAGCGCAGGAGGAAGAGGGGTGATCTTATAGAGGTGTACAAAACCATAAGAGGAATAGATCGGGTAGATGCAAACTGTTACAATTGTTTCGTTGGGTTGCTGTTGTCTAAATTAATTAAACTATTGCATCGTATGGGAGGCGCATTCCCAATCTCGTTGTACCCCTGGGTACAATGACAATAAAGATATGTTGTATTTCTTGCCCAGAGTAGGGGAATCAAGGACTAGAAAGGCATAGGTTCGAGGTGAAGGGGAAAAGATTTAATAGGAATCCGAGGGGTAACTTTTTTACACAAAGGGTGGTGGGTGTATGGAACAAGCTGCCAGAGGAGGTAGTTGAGGCTGGGACTATCCTATTGTTTAAGAAACAGTTGGACAGGTACATGGATAGGACAAGTTTGGAGGGATATGGACCAAGCGCAGGCAGGTGGGACTTGTGTAGCTGGGACATGTTGGCCGGTGTGAACAAGTTGGGCCGAAGGGCCTGTTTCCACACTGTATCACTCTATGACTTTATGACTCTAAGTGGTCAAGGCAAGTACAATAACACCATTTAAAAGCCATTCGGACCAGTGCTTGGATAGGAAAGGTTTAGAGAATATGGGGCCAAATGCAGGCAAAATGGATGGCTTGATTGTAATCATGGTAGTCTTTGCACTGACTGGAGAGCACACAACAAAAAAACTTTTCACTGTATCTCGGTACAGGTGATAATAAACTAAACCAAATACCAGAACTTCTACACCAGTAGGCCATTGTTCGTGTTCACAAAGAGACCCTTTAACTTTTGGTACTTTGACCCCCACTGAATTATAAGCTGGGTCTCCATTCCTTGTAGCGCAGGAGGATGAGGGGTGATCTTATTGAGGTGTACAAAACCATAAGAGGAATAGATCGGGTAGATGCACAGTGTCTCTTGCCCAGAGTAGGGGAATCGAGGACCAGAAGGCATAGGTTTGAGGTGAAGGGGAAAAGATTTAATAGGAATCCGAGGGGTAATCTCACCCACCTGTTCTTCCTCCATATCTTGCATGTCTTAGGTAACATCTAACTCCCCTCCCCCACCTATCTCCCCAGCATGCAAAACAAAGCTGTTCATTGTACCTCAGTACATGACAATAATAAACCTGAAGGCAGTAGTGAGTCAAGAGATCGTTAAAGCAAACATCAAGATTCATATTTTTGACTGCACTATCACCCAAAGAGATGGCGAGATTGCCAAAATCCTATTTATTGAGCTCCTCCTCTCATCTGCTCGATGTCATTATATTTGCACATTAATGTTTTCCACACAGCCACTGAAAAAAACTGCAGCGAATGGAAAGATTTTGGGCTACAGGGTGTGGCTGCATAAACCGGAGCTACGAGTGTACAACACTTCAATCTCAGAGCGATTCCTCCATCTGCCAGATGGTGACTACAGAATCCAAGTCTCTGCCTACAATTCAGTGGGGGAATCTCCGAAGGCTGCCATTGTCATTCCATCATCGGAAAAACTAGGTAACGCTAACTGCATGCGTTTAGCATAATGATCCACTCATTATTGGTTAGGTTTTTTTAAGCAACGGCTGCAGCAGATAATATGGGAGAACGTGTCATTAAAATTAAGTTGCAAACTAAATTTAGTATGTTATTACTGAATAATTAAATCGATGAGTATAAACGGCAGACAGGTTGATGGGTGTAGATGCAACAAAATAATGAGTTTACTCAGATATTTGATTCTTACTATGAGCAAATAAAGTGCAGAGAGATGCACTTTCCCGCTGCAGTTGTAACTTTATCAATAATAGACAATAGGTGCAGGAGTAGGCCATTCGGCCCTTCGAGCCAGCACCGCCATTCAATGTGATCATGGCTGATCATTCACAATCAGTACCCCGTTCCTGCCTTCTCCCCATATCCTTTGACTCCGCTATCTTTAAGAGCTCTATCTAGCTCTCTCTTGAAAGCATCCAGAGAATTGGCCTCCACTGCCTTCTGAGGCAGAAAATTCCTTCTGAGGCAGAGAATAAGTTTGTTTAGTCAAATATTCCAAGGATAACAATGAAAATTGATAATGATTCAGTATTTTTTTTCCCCTCTGAGATACTAGAGGGTATTTGGTAATTGAAGCTAACAACAAGGGTACTTTATCAAACAAAAGTAAAAAACATTCTTACTGTGACTTTCGATGCTAAGTTACTCCAGCACTTTGTGCCTCTCTTTGGCTGGGATCTGTTTTCCCTGGAGCAAAGGAGGCTGAGGGTTTACAATAGCGTTTTATAAAATCTTAAGGTACATGGATAGGAAATATAGTCGCAATCTTATTACCAGGAGAGGCAACTGCAGGGTAAAGGTCTAAGGAGAGAGGGAAAAGATTTAAAGAGGATCTGAGTCGCAATAAATAAGGAGAGAGCGCAAATTTCAGAGGTTAAGCCATAAAACTGAAGTCTTTGGTAACTTTTTAGTTTAGTTTTTAGTTTAGTGATACAACGCGGAAACCGAGTCTGCACCAACCAGCAATCTCAGCACATTAACATTATCCCACACACACTAGGGACAATTTATATTTATACCAAGCCAAATAACCTGCTAACTTGTACGTCTTTGGAGTGTGGGAGGAAACTGAAGATCTCGGAGAAAACACACGCAGGTCATGGGGAGAACGTACAAACTCCGTACAGACAGCAGCCGTAGTCAGGATGGAACCCGGGTCTCTGGCGCTGTAATGCAACAACTCTACCGCTAGATTTAAAGTAAAATCTGATTCCAACTTGAAGCATGTAGCGATATCCATAGTTTAATTGAAGGATGAAAATGACCTTCCTGAAAAAGATGTGTCACCTTCCGAAGGTAAATTAATCACTTTGACCTTCTCTGGCAGGGTTGCCATCAATGTCCCACGTTCTTGCTTTTTCCAATGGAAACAACAGCCTTCTGGTGCAATGGGAACCTCCCAGTGTGCCAACAACTGGTTACGTGGTCGAATGGTGTGTCGTGTCTGAGAAAATTGCCTGCAGTATCAACTGGCAAAATGTCGCTGCCAACGTTACAGAAGTAACCATCCAAGGTATGTAACTGGTAACTGAACATTGTAGTTGTTCCTCCAGCCCTTCGTTTTTGCCTCAGGATTCCAGCATCTGCAGTCTCATATCATATCATATATATACAGCGCGGAAACAGGCCTTTTCGGCCCACCAAGTCCGCGCTGCCCAGCGATCCCCGCACATTAACACTATCCTACACCCACTAGGGACAATTTTTTACATTTACCCAGTCAATTAACCTACATACCTGTACGTCTTTGGAGTGTGGGAGGAAACCGAAGATCTCGGAGAAAACCCACGCAGGTCACGGGGAGGACGTACAAACTCCTTACAGTGCAGCACCCGTAGTCAGGATCGAACCTGAGTCTCCGGCGCTGCATTCGCTGTAAAGCAGCAACTCTACCGCTGCGTTACCGTGTCTCCAAGGTGATCACAATGTTCTGGATTGTAATAAAACCCCATTGATCATGCCCATCAGGGAAGGAAATCTGCTATTCCTTCCTGGTCTCCAAGTGACACCAGATTTATTTGAATTCGTCTTCATTACTACAGATTCGACAGGCGGTATGGGGTGAAGGCAGGAACGGGGTACTGATTGAGAATGATCAGCTATGATCACATTGAATGGCGGTGCTGGCTCGAAGGGCCGAATGGCCTCCTCCTGCACCTATTGTCTATTGTCTATTGTCGACGTGCAAATTCACCTTTTTGGGAATCCTGTATCGGCACTCCCAAGTCCCTTTGCCCCTCCGATTCCTGAATTCTCTCCCCATTTAGAAAATAGTCTATGCCTTTATTCCCAAAACAGAACAATGAAATCGTATTTTACTCTCCCCACTTCCATTAGTCATTATTTCTTCACTGCCATTCAATAAGATCGTGGTTGACCATTTACCTCAGCTCCTTTTCCTGCACTAACTTGATATCCCTTGATTCACCTGTCCATGTTCTCCAGAGTTGCTGCCTGACTTGCTGAGTTACTCAGCACTTTGTGTCCTTTTGAGCAGATGGGGCCTACTTCGGGTCCAGCTTACGTGTGTGCTTTTGTTCATTTTAAAAGTAAAGGATTGTGTGGGAAAACAAAGCATGGAAATATTTTCGCAAGAAATGGAATAAAGGTCCATATCTGTACAAACAGATATTTCCTTTCAATTTTGGAAACTTAAAGTTGACTCAAATCCAAAAGTAACGCTGGAAATCATGTGACTTTTCCAGGGAAAATTGTAAAAGCAATAAATCTGCCGAATCTCCCGATTTTTTATGTTTATCATTGTGCTCATGGATGCTTCCCGTTAAGCCGAACCTTTGAATTGATGCAGGAGAAAGTGGATAATTAGGGTACCATAAGGCAGTTTGATTTAATTTAGATAAAACACTTTGCCAAAATCTTTCAGAGGCGTATTAAGTAATCCGGGCGGCACGGTGGCGCAGCGGTAGAGTTGCTGCCTTACAGCGAATGCAGCGCCGGAGACTCAGGTTCGATCCTGACTACGGGCGCCGTCTGTATGGAGTTTGTACGTTCTCCCCGTGACCTGCGTGGATTTTCTCCGAGATCTTCGGTTTCCTCCCACACTCCAAAGACGTACAGGTTTGTAGGTTAATTGGCTGGGTTAATTAAATGTAAAAATTGTCCTTAGTGTGTGTAGGATAGTGTTAATGTGCGGGGATCGCTGGGCGGCGCGGACCCGGTGGGCCAAAGGGCCTGTTTCCACGCTGTATCTCTGAATCTAAATCTAAATCTAATAAGGGGAATAAATAAGGTGAATGCACAGAATCTTTTACCCGAGGCCGAGGAATCAAAAATAAGAGGACAAATGTTTAGAGATGTAACATTTAATATGAATCTGATGGTGGATATATGAAACGAGCTGCCAGAGGAATAGGTACTATAACAGCAGTTGAAAGACCCTCGGACAGGTATATGGATAGGATCGGTTTAGAGGGATATGGGCCAAACTCAGGCAAGTAGCGCCTGTTTTCATGTTGTATGAGTCTATGACTCTAAAATGATAACATTACAGTATCCAAGTCAAGGTTTTATTGTCATATGTCCCAAAACGGAACAATGAAATCCTTACTTGCAGCAGCACAACAGATATGTAAATGTCGTACTCTGTCATACAGCTAATAAATAACAAAACTGTTCTGTATATAAAAAACAAACAGGCAATAATAGTGCAAAAATTGGATTGAATATCAATTTATATTTTAAGGGATTATTGTTGGTTGAGCATAACTTGCTCTCATGCAAGTGATTCGCAAAAAAATGTTCACTGTTGCAGACGTGGTTTTATAGAAACTGACCTCGTAACTTAACTCCACATAATTAGTGCCAAGATTTCTAATTAAATATATTGATGACCAATCTACATTTAAAAAAAAAGAAAATATTGAAAGTATTCAGCAAGAACAAAATGGTACGAAGACTAACCAACCCTCTCTAAATATTCCCCTGAGAGTAAAGGGATTATTAGATGGAGAAGCAAGAAGCTGCAGACACTGGACTCTGAAGCAAAACACAAAGTGTCACAAAGACTGACATATGATGAAAGAATCGACTGCGCATGTATTCACTGGAATTTAGAAGGATGAGAGGGGATCTTATAGAAACATATAAAACTCTTAAAGGATTGGACAAGCTAGATGCAGGAAAAATGTTCCTGATGTTGGGGGAGTCCAGAACCAGGGGCCACAGTTTAAGAATAAGGGGTAGGCCATTTAGGACTGAGATGAGGAAAAACTTTTTCATCCAGAGAATTGTGAATCTGTGGAATTCTCTGCCACAGAAGGCAGTGGAGGCCAATTCACTGGATGTTTTCAAGAGAGAGTTAGATTTAGGTTTTAGGGCTAACGGAATCAAGGGATATGAGGAAAAAGCAGGAACAGGGTACTGATTTTGGATGATCAGCTATGATCATATTGAATGGCGTGGCTGGCTCGGGCCAAATGGCCTACTCCTGTACCTATTTTCTATGTTTCTATGTGTTGGAGCAACTCAGCGTGTCAGGCAGCATCTGTGGAGGGAATAGACAAATGACGTTTCAGGCCGGGACCCCTCCTCAGGATTTATTAGATGATGAGAAGACCTATTGTCTATGCATCTAAATGTCTTTGTTGGGGCAATACTGAAGTGGTGTGAAATGTTCTCCTCCAGATACCATTGAGCCAATGCAGCTGTACAACATCTCTGTTTACCCTATTTTTGAAGACTTGCCAGGCTTCCCTTCATCCACTCGGGCATACTCAAAAGAAGGTGGTAAGTACTATGAATGACATTTGCCAGTTTGGTCAATGGATTTATTCAAGGAAATGAATTTGCTGCTTCTAGGCATCATACGCCAAGGAAGAGCTGATGGATTATAAAGTAATCCAGCTTGTGCAGTTCTTTTGGGCAGATAGGACCAGTGAAAGCTATGTTGTTGGTGATTAGTCTCACCTCTCTTTCTTGCGGATACATCATTTACGAAGGAAGTTGTCAAGTTACGCAGCACAGAAGCAGTCCCTTTGCCCCACCGTACACAGTGAATGGTAGGGCTTTGGGGAGTGGTGTAGAGCAGTAGGGTCCAGGAGTACAGGTACATAGTTTGTTGAAAGTGCCATCACAGGTGGCCAAAAAGGATTTTGGCACTTTGGCCTTCATCAGTCAGAATATTGAGTATAGAAGTTGTGGGGTCATGTTGCAGTTGTACATGACGTTGGTGAGGCTGCATTTAGGGTATTGTGTTCAGCTTTGGGCACCATGTTATAGGGACGCTGTTGTCAAGCTGGAAAGGGTACAGAGAAGATTTACAAGGATGTCGCCAGGACTCGAGGGCCTGAGCTATAGGGAGAGGTTGAGGTGTGTTCTTATAGAGGTGTACAAAATCATGAGAGGAATAGATTGGGTAGATGCACAGGGTTTCTTGTCCAGAGTAGGGTAAACGAGAACCAGAGGGCATACGTTTAAGGTGAATGGGGAAAGATTTAATAGGAACTTTATACTTACAAAGCTCAACGAAACACATTTAAAATTAAATTCACTCTGCCCTTTTCATTTTGAAACTACCCTAGTTAGTAGTGGCGGAGTTGAAATCCCCTAATATTATAAACCTACAACTCTCGCATCCCTCTGTACTTTGACTACATAACTGTTTGACTACCTTGTGCTGACTGTTAGAAGGCCCGTAGTCTATCCCCAGCAAAGTGATCATACCATGATAATAAAGCGATCCTAAGGCCATAAGACACAGGCGCTGAATCAGGCCATTCGGCCCATGGAGACCACTCCGCCATTCGATCATGGCTGATCTAATTTTCCCTCTCAGCCTCATTCTCCTGCCTTCTCCCTGTAAGCTTTGACACCTTTGACAATCAATAATCTATTGGCCTCCGCTGTAAAATACCCAATGTCGTGGCCTGAACATCCGTCTGTGGCAATTAATTCCACAGATTCAACCTGCTCTGGCTAAAAAACGTTCCTCCTTATCTCCATTCTAAAGGTACATCCTTTTAATCTGAGGCTGTTCCCATATGATTTTAGACTCTCCCGTTACTGGAAACATCCTTTCCATGTTCAGTCTAGGCTCTAATCGCCTCGTTTTAATCGTTAGGTTCTACGCATATGACCTCTAGTGTCGAGCCTTCTAAGATATCCTCACTCATCAGCACGGTATTAGACTACTCAATTAATATTGCATCTCCCGCTTCTCTGTTGCAATCCCCATATCATGTCCAAAGATTCTATCCTCTTGAATGTTTAGTTGCCAATCTGCCCTTATTTTTAACAGTATTGTATTTTGACATGTTTAACAGGGAGATCGATACGTTTTTAGGTGTAAAGTGAATCAGGAGGTATGGGACAGTGGAGAAAAGGTCACTGAAATGCAAGCTCAGCCATAATCTTCTTGAATGGCAAAGCAAGAACAAAGGGCCAAACAAGCCTGCTCCTTATGTTCTTGTGTTGTGAATGCCCATTTGGAGAAGGTAAAGTCTTTGACATTACCCAACACGGGTGAAGAAGGAAAAAAGAAAATAAATTAGCACAAGTAAGCAGGAAAAATATTTTTGTACAAAGTATATACACAAGGGATTCTAGATAGAGTCATAGATAGTCATACAGTGTGGAAACAGGCCCTTTGGTCCAACTTGCCCACACCAACCAACATGTCCCATCTATACTTGTCCCATCTACACTTGTCCCATCTACACTTGTCCCATCTACACTTGTCCGACCTGATTGTATTTGGCTCATATCCCTCTAAACGTATCCTATCCAAATGTACCTGTTTAAATGTTTCTTAAACATTGCAATAGTACCTACTTTGTGAGGTGTTGGTTTACAAAAAAAGTGCTGAATGAACTCAATGGGTCAGCATCTGTAAAGGACATGAATAGGCAACTATTCAAGGTGGGACCCTTCTAATTGATTGAAGCGTAGGGTGAGGGATGGAGGAAGCTGGAAAAGAGATGTGGGGGGGGGGTTACAAAGTCCTGTTTTCTCACACATTGGGGTCATTATCATCACAGCTCCAAGGCGCAGTCCAGAAATCCGGTCTAAACAGATCTGGAAGACCAAAGTTCACCTCGAATGGAAGGAGCTTCCAATTGATGATCAGAATGGCTTCATCAAGAATTACACAATACTGTATAAGAATAGGAATGGCAAGCTGAAATGTAAGTAAAACCAGTGAGTAAGTTCAGTTAATTATGGTTGGAGTTGGAGTTATTTAGTTATCATTGGTATGGGATACATTTGGACAGGATTAATGGCCTGATCCTTGGGGTAGAAGGATTGTGTAATGAGCAACATTTACAAATATACTAATTGGAATGTAGGAGAATAAGAGGAAATCTGATACGAACACGTGACATTTTGGGGGAGATTGAGAAAACTGAGGATACTGCGCGGAAGATTTTCCGCCATGGGAGAATTTATTCAAGGTCAGGATAAATAGATTTCTGAGCTACAGGGAAGATGGACATATCAGGGAACAGGTGGGAAAGGAGAGCTGAAGCTTGAAAAGGCATTTGGGCAGCTGTGTGGATAGGAAGGATTCAGAGGGTGATGGACCAAATGGGATGGCACGGTGGCGCAGCAGTAGAGTTGCTGCCTTACTGCGCCAGAGACCTGGGTTCGATCCTAACTATGGGTGCTGTCTGCATGGAGTTTGTACGTTCTCCCTGTGACTGCGTGGGTTTTATCCAGGTGCTCCGGTTTCCTCCCACACTCAAAAGATGTAAGGTTTGTAAGTTAATTGACTTTGATAAAATTGTAAATTGTCCTTAATGTGGGCCTAGTGCGGAGTAGGTCATATGCATGGGCATATTTCCGTGCTGTATCTCTAAAGTCTAATGACTACCCCTGTGGGGTTTAAATTTATTATTGTCACGTGCACTAAGATACAGTGAAAAGCTTTTGTTGCATGCTATCGAATCAAACCAGATAATGCTGAACAGCAATGTAGTCAAGCCAAACACAAGTAAAACAGGTAATGTGAAGAGAAAAGTATGCCAACTTGGTCGGCATGGACAAGGTGGGTCAAAGGGCCTTTTTACGTGCCGTATAGCTTTGATGGTCAAGAAGCAAAAGATCAAATTGAACATATGTTCATAAGGTCATAAGTGATCGGTGTAGAATTTGGTCATTCGGCTCATCAAGTCTACTTACCCATCCAATCATGGCCGATCCATCTCTCCCTCCTAACCCCATTCCCCTGCCTTTTCCCCATAACCTCTGACACCTCCAATCAAGAATCTACCTATCTCTGCCTTAAAAATATTCACTGACTTGGCCTCCACAGACTTCTGTGGCGAAGAATTCCACAGATTCACCACCCACTGACTAAAGAAATTTCTCCTCATCTCCTTCCTAAAAGAACATCCTTTAATTCTCAGGCTACTTTATTGAATTGGGTGATAGCTTGAGGGCTGTATGGCCTTTTCCCACTCTTGTTTCTTGCATTGCTGTGTTACAACCTCTGAAATTGTTGTTATCTCCATCTCTTGCACGTTTAATCAAAGACTCTTGCACTGAAAGGCTAGTTGTACGAGTGTCAGATTCAATGCATGAATGTAGTCTTTCTGCTCCTCAGCTGTGGTCATCGATGGGTCTGAGCACAACTGCATCCTTACTGACCTGTTGCCAAATACGGAGTATGATGTGACCATTGTGGCCTCTACAGATGCAGGCAATGCTACCGGTTACAACCTGGTCGTTACCACCAAGATGATTGGTAAGAATTATAACATGGGTTTTCAGATCCACCATTTGGCCAAGTGTAAATGAAATAATTTAGCATGTAAGACAAAGTGCTGGAGCAACTCAGGTGGTTAGGCTGCATCTTTAGTTTAGTTTAGAGATACAGTGCAGAAACAGGCCCTTCGGCCCACCGAGTTCACGCCGACCAGTGGGAGGAGGGTTATTTGATAGGCAGATGGTTCAACAAAGGCCACAGACAGAAGGTGTGAGACAAAAGGATTGAAGAAGTTAGAGGAAGGACAATAGGTGGTGGGGGGACAAATTGCTGTGAGTCCAATTTCTAAATAATTTACCCTGTAAACAGGACACCGTTCCTGGAATCTTGAGTAAAACACAGTGCCAGAGGAAGTCAGCGGGTCAGGCAGCATCTGCAGAGGGAATGGACAGGCAACATATTGGGTCGGGACTGTCTTCAGACTGATGGAGTGGAGGGAAAAGAGGGGTGGGGCAAAGCCTGGTAATTGATAGGTGGATACAGTTGAGAGGGAGCGATTGGCAATGGATGGAAATGGTGAGAAACACTCGAGCTGGAGGTGACCACTACTTACTGGTTGACCCACTGAGTTACTCCAGCACTTTGTGTCTTTTTTTACACTGAAATGGCTGCTCAGTTCGAGAGCAATTGTGCAAAGGCGATCACTGTTGGACTTGCGTGTACTAAATTTCCCCGGTGTGAGACGAATAAAGGAATATATTATTACCTGTACTTAGGTGCAGTGAAATTCCTTTTTTGCGCGCTGTTCAGCAACAATCTTACTGCATGATCATACCCGAGTATAAGTGCATAGGAATAGTAGATTACACTGAGACGGAACACAAGAGTCGCCACGTTTCCAATACCATTTTTGTATGATTCCAGTCCAAATTGTTCAAAATGTGGCGTCTTAACTTGGCCATAAAGGCTCGTTGACCTGGCAGCGGCACTGGGTCATAGCTGCAGGGGTCGGCCTGGCCTGGAGTTTGACATTTTGAGGGTATTTTTTTACATCTGTGAGTTTCTTGTTCACAAATGCTCCATTTCCAATCACCAGATGACGGAGAAGTGGAACTGTTCCTGATATGCATCTTCTCGTTCTCTCTGTTTCTGTCACTGGCTTTAATTGCGACCTGCATCTACCAACGGCAAAGGTATGGGGTAGAGATCCACTTTGACCCATAACCAATATTTGAAATGGAGGTAGATACAAAACGCTGGAGTAACTCAGTGGGTCAGGCAGCATCCCTGGGGAGAAGGAATGGGTGACGTTTTGGGTCGACACCCTTCTTCAGACTGAGAGTCAGGGGAGAGGGGAGTCTAGAGATATGGGTTGGATAAGGTGTGAAAACAACAGATCAAAGCAGACGATGATAAGGAAACGTAGAATGGTTCATTGTTAGCTGGTGGGGAGATGACGAGGCATACAATAGACAATAGGTGCAGGAGGCCATTTGGCCCTTCGAGCCAGTACCGCCATTCAATGTGATCATGGCTGATCATTCTCAATCAGTACCCCGTTCCTGCCTTCTCCCCATACCCCCTGACTCCGCTATCCTTAAGAGTATCTAGCTCTCTCTTGAATGCATTCAGAGAATTGGCCTTCACTGCCTTCTGAGGCAGAGAATTCCACAGATTCACAACTCCCTGACTGAAAAAGTTTTTCCTCATCTCAGTTCTAAATGGCTTACCCCTTATTCTTAAACTGTGGCCCCTTGTTCTGGACTCCCCCAACATTGGGAACATGTTTCCTGCCTCTAACGTGTCCAACCCCTTAATAATCTTATACGTTTCGATAAGATCTCCTCTCATCCTTCTAAATTCCAGTGTATACAAGCCTAGTCGCTCCAGTCTTTCAACATATGACAGTCCCGCCATTCCGGGAATTAACCTAGTAAACCTACGCTGCACGCCCTCAATAGCAAGAATATCCTTCCTCAAATATGGAGACCAAAACTGCACTTACAATCAGTAAAATACATCAGAAGGACAGTGAAACTAGTGGGAGAACTCTGGTGGGGGAGGGTCGGAGCGAGAGGGAAAGCAAGGGTTACTTGAAGTTGGAAAAATTAATATTAACAGAGCACTGGCTGACACGAGAACATCAGCAAACGTGCTCGTGGTATCACAACAAAGCAGCATTCTCATCCTCCACATTTGCCTCTTCAATCCACAGAATTCAGAAACATTTCTGGCCCAACATTCCAGATCCTGCAAATAGCACCCTCGCTCACTGGATGCCCAAAACGTTACGGCAGGTAATTGTCTATCTTTATTTACTCATCCAACAGAAAAAGTTCTACCACTGGTCATTCTCCCTTTGGCCTATTCGCATGGTCAAAAGAAGAGTGTGCAAACTCCCCACAGGCAGTAGTTCATAAGTTCTTGAAGCAGAATTCGGCCCATCAAACTGACTCCGCCATTCAATTATGGCTGATCCTCCTATTCACATACAAAGCCCTAAACGGGCTTGACCCCCACCCATATCAAAAATCTTCTAACCCACCACTCTATCTCCAGGTCCCTCAGGTCGGCCGACTTGGGGCTACTGACTATCCCGCGGTCTAGGCTTAAGCTCAGGGGTGACCGCGCTTTTGCGGTTGCAGCTCCTCGACTATGGAACAGCATCCCTCTCCCCATCAGAACTGCCCCCTCCATCGACTCCTTTAAGTCCAGGCTCAAAACCTATTTCTACTCCCTAGCGTTTGAGGCCCTCTGAGGGGGCGCTGTGAACTGTTTATGTATGTGCTGTTATGTTTGTGTGCCATTGTATGTTCGTTCTTAGTACCTGAACTGATGTACAGCACTTTGGTTAACGTGGGTTGTTTTTAAATGTGCTATACAAATAAAATTGACTTGACTTGACTTGATCAATCTTTCCCTCTCAACCCCATTCTCCTCCCTTCTCCCCATAACCCCTGACACCCTTACTAATCAAGAATCTATCAATCTCCGCCTTAAAACTATCCATTGATTTGGCCTCCAAAGCCGTCTGTGGCAATGAATTCCACAGATTCACCACCCTCTAACTAAAAAAAGTCCTCCTCCTTTCTCTAGGCTTTTTGCTTTTATTCTGAGGCTGTGCCCTCTGGTCCTAGACTCTCCCACTAGAGGAAACATCCACTCCATCCAGGCCGTTCACTATTCGGTAAGTTTCAATGAGGTCCCCCCTCATCCTTCTAAACTCCAGCAAGTATCAGAGGTCAAGATTGAAACTGGGACATTTTACTTGTGGAGCAGCAACACGCCCTGATGTTCCACTATCCCTCCTTTCAATGAGGAGCAGTTTGTTTGTCCATGTGCATCACTGAAATGGCCATCACTTATTTTCCAAAGTGCACTTGTTTAAACTCTTTGTTGGTATTCATCGGTGGGCCATTAGTGGCAGAATGCCTTTCCATCCTGTAGAAGGGTTTTGGAACTAGATACTAGTTAACAATCTAAAATACTCAGACAATTCTAGATGCATTGTGAGAAAGGGGGTTGTTTGGTTCTGAATGAACCATTGGGAGCGGCGTTTCAAAGATATTCCTCTGATTTTTTTCTTTACGTCACAGACTAGAGGGCGTAGCTTTAAGGGGAGAGGAGCACAGTTTAAAGGCGATGTGCGGGGCAAGTTTTTCTTTCTACGCACTGGTGGGTGCCTGAAACAAGCTGCTAGCGATGGAGACAGATTAGATAGTGGCATTTGAGGTATTTTGATTGGCACGTGGATGCACAGGGAATGGAGGGGTCAGGATCATGTGCGGGCAGGTAGGATTAGTTGAACTTGGCATTATGTTCGGCAGGGACAATGTGGGCCACTTGGCCTGTTCCTTTGCTGTGTTGTCCTATGTTCCATGTTAGTGATTTATGGAAAGTTGGTAAAGGTGGCCAGATGCCCATCCCTAAGTACCCTTGACAAGGTGGCAGCGAATCACCATTTTGGACCACTGCAGTTCACCTGGCAAAGATGTTCCATCTGAGCTGTTGAGGTAGGAGTCCCAGAATGATGCAAGGAACAACAGTGAATTTCCAAGTCACAATGGTGTGCAGTCTAGAAAAGAAACTATAGGGAGTGTTTTTCTCATGTGCCTGCTGCCTTGTCCCGGATAGAAAGGGAACGTTATCCTAGCATGCAAAAAGATGTTGGCAGGTGCACCACAGAACGGCAACTTACCCTCGTTTTTGCTTCAAAAAGGATGTAAGAGACCTTCAAGGGGATCCGAATCCTATGACTCAAATCCAAGTTGTTTGCTGTGATGGCCCGGCCAAATCCCACATCAGTGAAACCAAATATTACTGGCTACAGGGGAAGAGCGGGGACTTTCCAACGATTGTGATGGAAGCCAACATCAGCATCAAGCAAACCCTCCAGGACTCCAGCGCCGGGCAAGATGAGATTAATCCCCGGGCAATGGATCCCCTTGCACCAGAGTACCACAACGTGACCGTGAATGACCACGAGAACGTAACATTCGCCGATTCATCCAACTCGGCGTCACCTCTTTACACTTGCTCAAACCACGTTATTCCTCACGATGGCCAGAGTCTGTTATCACTAATGCAGAGCATCCCAGATGACAGTCATGGCAAGACTCTGCTGGAGACAACCCGTGCACTCGACAAACAGGAAATGTTGTGCAGCTTTCCATTTTTAATGAACTTGCATAATCATATGAGCTCTGAAATATTAAGTTTAAATGCATAAACTCATATGCCGTCATGCAAAAGGTTGCATGGGCCAAAGTCTGTGACCGGCTCATCATAACACATGTGCCAGAGATACTAAGTCTGAAGAAGGGTCTCGACCCGAAACGTCACCCATTCCTTCTCTCCCGAGATGCTGCCTGACCTGCTGAGTTACTCCAGCATTTTGTGAATAAATCGATTTGTACCAGCATCTGCAGTTATTTTCTTATATATACCAGAGATACTATTGTTGGCTAAATGTTATTTCTTCATGATTGTTACCAAATGTAAACTAAGACTCTGGAAACACAACTGCAGATGCAGCAACCTTGAGCAAAACACAAAATGCTGGAGGAACTCAGCAGGTCAGGCAGCATCTGTGGATGGAATGGACTGGCAGCATTTCAGGCCACTACTGGAAACATTGTCTGTTCATTCCCTCTTCAGATGCTGCCTGACCCACTGAGTCCTCCAGCACTGTTTGTTTTCTGTTTGCACTCTGTAGCAATCTGCATGTCCTATCTCTGAGAGAAAATCATGGGAATTTATTTTTAAAATAATCCATCATCATCTTTTGAGTTCTATCTATTTTTTTAAAGTTCTAAACAAAATCTGTTTGACCTTGTTAGCACTAAAATTATAATCAGTTTTCAAAGTGAACATTGTCCATATGTTCTGAAAGATCTCATTTTGGTACTATGACAACATTTAAACGGCATTTAGATGGGCACATAGACTGGAAAGGTTTAGAGGGTTCTGGGCCTAATGTGGGCAGTGTAGATGGGGCATCCTGGTCAGTGTGGACAAGTCTGGCCAAAGGGCCTGTTTCCGTGCTGTATGACACTATGATAGAATAAGATGAAATCAAACCACACGATTGAACTTGGCCTGATTATCATTGGGAAAGGTGCAGTTATAGAGATATAGAGCATGGAAACAGCCCCTTCGGCTCACCTTGTCTACGCTGCATTCTTGGCTAGTTCTGTTTAGGTTTTTCCTTGTCAATTGTGCCTTGTTTTGTATACTATCCAATCAAAACAGATAATCTACATAAATGCAATCAACCCAAACTAAAAAGAACCAAGTCAAACTCAAGTACAAGGGGTAGAGCAACAGGGAAGGATTCAGAGTGCAGAATATAGTTCTCAGCATCACTTCTATAGATAAAATCCTATGTCTGCAAAGGGGAAGAGGTGAATTGGTCAGTACCCTGGCTTACGGAACAACCTTTCAGAAGCCTGATAACAGATGGGAAGATGCTTTTCCTGAGTCTGGCACTATGCGCGTTCACGCTTCTACATCAACTGTCCGACGGAAGCAGAGGGAAGAAGAAATGACTGGGTTGGAAGAGGACTTTGATGATAGACAATAGACAATAGGTGCAGGAGTAGACCATTCGGCTCTTCGAGCCAGCACCACCATTTAATGTGACCATGGCTGATCATTCTCAATCAGTACCCCGTTCCTGCCTTCTCCCCATAACCCCTGACTCCGCTATCCTTAAGAGCTCTATCTAGCTCTCTCTTGAATGCATTCAGAGAATTGGCCTCCACTGCCTTCTGAGGCAGAGAATTCCACAGATTTACAACTCTCTGACTGAAAAGGTTTTTCCTCATCTCCGTTCTAAATGGCCTACCCCTTATTCTTAAACTGTGGCCCCTGGTTCTGGACTCCCCCAACATTGGAACATGTTTCCTGCCTCTAACGTGTCCAACCCCTTAATAATCTTATACGTTTCGATAAGATCCCCTCTGATCCTTCTAAAGTTATGTCGGCTGTTTTTCCGAGGCAGCTCGATGGAGTCAATGGTGGGGGGTCTAGTATATGGCTGCATGTGGCCCAGATCCATCCCAACCAAAGGTGATAAAACATTGCGGATAGTGTTAAAAGGCCTTGGAATTATCCCTCAATGTCTGAGAGGAATTTCACATAAGCATTATTCACTTGTGTGTCCTTGTAATACAGAGTGCAGGAATATCAGCTACTCACTTTTGGAAGAGTTTGGTTTCAGTATTTCACCCCAACTCTTGGATTGTAAACCTTGGTCAATTGCTAAATGAGCATTTGAATGTGGATTATAAAATGCAAATTATAAATATTTAAGAAGCAGAACAAATATCTCAAAGACACAAAATGCTGGAGTAACTCAGCAGGTCAGGCAGCTTCTCTGGAGAGCATTTCAACTTGGATTCAAAAACGCAAAATATATATTTAATGAGCAAAACAACGATCTCAACGTCTTCTCTCCATTATTGCATCATATCATTTGTCAGAGGCTTTATTAAGTCTCCCTACCATAGCATAGCACTTTTCCACATTCTTTAAGTTATAACTTTTACTTTCGACGTTAGAGATGGAGTGTGGAAACAGGTCCTTCGGCCCACTAAGTCCAATGACAGCAAACACCCCATCGCCTAGAGCTATCCTACACACTAGGGACAATTTACAATTTGTTTTTACCGAAGCCAATTAACCTACAAACCCATTCATCTTTGTAGTGTGGATTTTGCACTTTAGGAGTGTGTGAGGAATCCAGAGCAGCCGGAGAAAAAACAAATACACACATTGGCCCCACTTATAATTTACCATTAATTCATGGCTGCATGAAGTATCTCTCCACTGTTTTACCTCTGCTTTGAAAGAACTAATTGATTCTGGGGAAGAAAAAATTCAGTTTGTTTATGGTTGCTAGGACTTTTATGAAATGCAAGTGGCGTTCTGTATTTGTTATCTTGGACGACAAGTCCAAGTCCAATTTTATTTGAAATGCACTCGGTCTCTTCCAGCAGTGGAATTGTGAATGAGAGTGCAGACAAATGGCTGTATGAGGTGCTTCCTCCATTCCGCTGCAGTCAACCGTGGTGGTGTTGGAGGGTGAGAGCTGCTTTATGTCCTCACCGTCCAACCTGGGTCGTTCTATGGAACTGGCAAAATTTGCAGCAAAACGTCAACTACGGTACTCTGAAGCACCAATTGTCACTTTTGATTGTTGCAGTTGACATACGAAAGAAAGAAAGTGGTGTTGGGATGTAGAAACGAGGAACTGCAAATACTGGTTTACAAAAAAAAAAAAAAGCACGGTGCTGGAGTAACTCAGTGGGTCAGGCAGCATCTCTGGAGAACATGGACAGGTGGCATTTTGGGTTGGGACTCCTTAAAAGTCACGACCAAAAACGTCACCCATCCACGTCTTTTTTACAGTCACGACCCAAAACGTCACCTATCCATGTTCTCCAGAGATGCTGCCTGACCCGCTGAGTTACTCCAGCACTTTATGTACTTTTAAGTTTATTATTGTCACATGTACTGAGGTACAGTGAAAAGTTATTGCTATCTAATCAAAGAAAACACCTCAACGTCTATATCTCTCGTTACCCTTTCCCGTGACTTTCAGACTGAAGAAGGGTCTCGACCCGAAAGGTCACCCATTCCTTCTCTCCTGAGATGCTGCCTGTCCCGCTGAGCTACACCAGCATTTTGTATCTAAAGCTGAATACAATTGAGCTGTCCAAGGTGTACAGATAAAGGATACAACATACAATGTTTAAAATTATAACATTGAAGTCTGATGGTATTGGCATGTTTAGAGGTATCGAGTTTAATGGTATTGAGTTGTCTCCTCATCTTATAGTGATTCAGTTTTCCACTACATTGCATGAAAAAGTCAAAGGATTGAAACAATTTTGCTTTTGAATGCTTGATTGTTACCAAGTGCTGAAATTACTTGATACGGGAATGATATTATGTGTGATTATTGTTAGGTCTGTTTGTACTTTCACTTGATACAAACTGTCATCGTATAACAAATGATTGAAAACAGAGAAATGGGTTGGTGATAGGTTGCTGCCCTTTGCAACCACCAAGAGACCACTCACAGAGACCTCTGTAATTCACTCACTAGGTGCTTTCCAAATTTGCCAAGATCCAGAGAAGCCAAATTTGAATCGTGTCTGGGTTGAATTAATACTGTAGCAACTTGATGTGAATCCAGGAACACTCTCTGACATAGACCAGTAAATTGGTGTTATTTCCCAGAAAAGGAAGCATTTTTCTCCAACTCCGCTGCGTATTCCAAGCTCTCAGGTGGCAATAGAAAACCGGAGGTTCCAAAGCTTAGATCCAACTCATTTCCCGTTTGCTTTGTAACCCTGGCCAACATCTGGTACTCAGTGGGTGAGTATCAAGAGTCACAGAGCTGTACAGCAGGGGAAAAAGGCCCTTCAGCCCACCATGTACAAAATCATGAGGGGAATAGATTGGGTAGATGCACAGAGTGTCTTGGTCAGAGCAGGGGAATCGAGAACCGGAGGACATAGGTTTACGGCAAGGGGGGAAAGATTTAATAGGAACCTGAGGGGTAACTTTTTCACGCAAAGGGTGGTTGGTGTATGGAATGAGCTGCCGGAGGAGGTAGTTGAGGCAGGGACTATCGTAATGTTTAAGAAACATTTAGACAGGTACATGGATAGGACAGGTTTAGAGGGATATGAGCCAAATGCAGGCAGGTGGGACTAGTGTAGATGGGACACATTGGCCAGTGTGGGCAGGTTGGGCGGAAGAGCCTGTTTCCATGCTGTAAGACTCTATGACTCTATGTCCAAGGTGACCAAGTTTGGCTAAATGGGCTAGTCCCATTTGCCTGGAACTGGCCCGTATCCCTCTGAACCTTCTTGTCCTCTAAACCCATAGCCCTCTTGTGCTCAGATGTGCTTGTCTGGCCTCTCTGCTGACCTCAAAGCTTCCTGGTGCAGAATCGTAAACTTACAAACTAAGTTTGACACAAACATGAGAAGCTGAAAGATAAAAGTACATTATTTTTTTTAAAGTACATTCTTTTAAAATCACTTGTAATTTGAAATACCCCTGTCAGGAAACTGAAATCAGCATATAGAAAATTAGTTTAATTTCATATTTAGGACCAAATCATTTCAGGCCAATAGTTGTAGTGTAAGGCATTAATGATACACTTGGACCTAAAGTGACAACGTGGATATCTTCAAGATGTGTTATAATGGGATTAGTTTGACCTTGAGTTCAGGCTAGATAATTTCCCCTGATTTATATTGAAGAAGCAGTGAATTGCTGGCAATTGGCTGAATCACAACATTTTTTCTCAATTTCATGAATTAATAACAAATGTTTCACTGTTTTAACTACCATTGCACCATTGTTACCACTCAATTCTCTTGGTTTTATTACTGAAAATATAAGTTATAGTTTAGATTTTAGTTTTAGAAATACAGTGAAACAGGCCCTTCGGCCCACCGAGTCTGCACCGACCAGCGATCCACGCACATTAGCACTATCCTACACACACTAGGGACAATTTACATTTATGCCAAGCTAAATAACCTACAAACCTGTACATCTTTGGAGTGTGGGAGGAAATGCAGCATCTCTTCAGACTGAGAGTGGTGAGGGGGGGAGGGGGGAAAGCTGGAAGAAAGGAAGGGCAGGACAAAACCTACTGAGTGATGGGAGGATAACAGTGAAGGGGGGAGTGGTTGATAGGCAGATGATAGACACAAAATACTGTAGTAACTCAACAGGTCAGGCAGCATCTCTGGAGAAAAGGAATGGGTGATGTTTCGGGTTGAGGCCCTTCATCAGACTGATAGGCAGATGGTTGGACAGGGGCCAGAAGTGAAAACACAAAAGATATGAGAATAGTAGAGATGTGAACTGCAAAACCAGGGATAGGAAAGAAACGTGTGCGTGTCCAGGTTTGGCACAGGGAAGTGGGGTGGGGGGGAGGGTTGCTATCTTTCTCCCAAATAAGGGACAAGGTGACGTCACCGCCACGCACCCAATGTGACTTTACCCAGCCAGCAGCTACGTGCTCCCGCTCCACCAATGGTGGCCACCCGCATCGGGAGGCGGGTTGCTACGCAACCTCTGTTAGGCGGCGCCCGGGCCTACACTGTCCAGGCCTACAGCGGTCCCCGGGCCTAATACGGGACAATGGTGGTCCCATACGGGACAAACCAGTTTAGCCCAATATACGGGATGTCCCGGCTAATACGGGACAGTTGCCAACCCTAGGGGAGGTTGGGGGGTTGTTTGTTACTAAACATTGGGGAATTTGGTGTTTATACTGTTAGGTTGTCAGCTCCCCAAGCTGAATATGAGGTGCTGTTCTTCCGTTTGCATGTGGCCTCACTCTGGTCTCGCACAACTCATGTCGAAGAGAGGAGAACCTCTTTGGAGTAGGCCCAACTTGATGAGATTTCACTGCGGAGCAGTCATATGGAGGATCAAGGAATTACAGGTAGAGAATTGCTGGAATAACTCAGTGGATCAGGCAGCATCTCTGGAGAACAGGGATAGGCAACCTTTGTTTGGGTAGGACCCCTCTTCAGTTCTTTGTTTCTACAACTGCAAATGCTGGTTTACATTTATGTCCCCAAAAGGCACAAAGTGCTGGAGTAACTCAGTGGGTTCCGACCTAAAATGTCACCTCTCCATGTTCACCAGAGATGCAGCCTGATCTGCTGAGAATGTGTCTTTTGTTTCCCCTTACTTTTGCAAATTATTCTCAAACACACACAGGCCTCATCTCTGGTGGAATGGATTATGATTCAAATGATCATAATCACACTTTTTCTCTCCCCGGTAAATACACTTTGTTTAACCTACAAATAAACTTTGCCATGTTGCCAAATTTCAAGGAAATTGTCTGCAAAAAAAAAAGTAACCATTTGCTCACAGGCTCCATCTGGTGGTCAACATAAGCAGGGTGTTTGATGTACCTATTTCTCGATTGATGTCTTGACCCGAAATGTCACCCATTCCTTCTCTCCAGAGATGCTGCCTGTCCCGCTGAGTTACTCCAGAATTATGTGTCTTTCTTCGGTTTAAAGCAGCACCTGCAGTTCCTTCCTACCAATTTTATTATGTAATGGATGGATCATTAGTGTTGATACACAATATTATATGATTTGTAAATATAGTTTATGAGTGCGTGCATGTGAACCCATTACAAAAATATTAAATATGCCATTAATAGTTTAAAGTTTAGAGATACAGCGTTGAAACAGGCTGTTCGGCCAGTCGAGTCCGCGCCGACCATAGATTATCTGAATTATCTATATTATATTATTCTATATTATCCCACTTTCACATCCTACATATTCGGGACAATATACAGAGGCCAGTTAACCTGCAAACCTGCAGGTCTTTGGAATGTGGGAGGAAACCGGAGCACCCGGAGAAAACCCACGCCGTCACATGGAGAACGACGTCGGGATTGAACCCAAGTCTTTGGTGCTGTGAGGCATGAACTCTACCCCTGCGCCACTGTGCCGCCCTAACTTTAATGTACAACTTTAATGACTTTAATCATAACCTTCATGATTGCATGTTCATTTTGTTAAGTGGCAAAAATATTTGTTAAAAGAAATTTCAGCAAAAATATTTTTTTATACTGTACATGTATTATTCTATCACCACACTCTGTGTGGAGATTCCTGGTGGGTGTTTAGTGTAAATACTTCAGGAAAACCCTTCTGTGGTGGTCTCTGAGCCAGTCCAACAGTCTTTCCACTTGTACATTAAATCATTAATAATTGAACCAATAATTGTTACTGTAATTCTCTGTTATTTCATTGCATTCCTTCCACTGAAGTGTTGTTCAACTTGCATTCTTTCAGTTTTACAGTAATTTTATTTTCAATAAGGCGCTTAAAATATATTAATAATTTTAAAGACCATAAAACATCCCAAAGCACTTTAAAACCAACAAAGAACAATTGAAGTACGGTCATTTCTGAAAGGTAACAGAAAATCTGTACGGAGCAAGCTGCCAAGGAAACTAATACGATAACGAGCAGTTAATTTGTTGCACAAAATTATCGGGCTCTTCATAAACCTGCTTCTTGCAAAGCAGTAAAGTGCAGAGAAATGAAATAATATTTCAGAAATAACAAAGTGATGAAGGCACTGTTCAGCCAGCTGTTCAGAGTGGTTTGGATCAAAGGGGTCAAAGTCTTCTGGATTGTTGGATCTTTGAGTTAGATCATCATTGCCATGTTGTTGCAGGGGGTGCTTTAGTGTCCCTTGTTGCTTTGATATTGATCACTGTTTAGATACCTCTTTTATAAATGTGCAGAATGCATGCTGAGCAACGCTCAAATATAATCACAATTATGTTGGATGCTCTGTGTTTCAAAATACTGAGAATGCTTATTTGTTTCCTTTTACTTGTCAAGAGGCAGTCAACTAGCCCTTCAAGTTCATGGTAGCTCCAAAGGAAACACTTCCATTATTTCCCTTCCCACTTCTTATTTCCCTGCAATGTATTCTCTCTCACATGCTCATCAATGCTCTTTTGACTCTTTTTGCCACCGATCTTCACTCAAGAGCAACTTGCATCGGCCGAGATGTGGGAGGACACTGGAATGCATGGACCAAGTGCATGTGGTCACGAAGAAAATGTGGAAACACTACACAGACAGGACCCAACGTCAGGATTGAATCTGAGGCTGAGGCAACTGCACCTTTATGCTTGAAGAATAAGTTCAAAACACTGCACCAGAAATTATTGCCTTTATATAACCAATAGAGTTTACCATGGACAGTCTGAAGAAGGGTCTTGACCCGAAACGTCACCTATTCCTTCTCTCCAGAGATGCTGCCTGCCCCGCTGAGTTACTCCAGCATTTTGTGTCCATCTTCGGTTTAAACCAGCATCTGCAGTTCCTTCCTACACATATCAACTGTAGGTTTTTGCAGATCTGTCCTCAGTTACAGAGCTGTATGCTCAGGGTTTGCCCGCTGTCAAGCTGTCAATAATTATCCATGTCCCTGTATTTGCGAAGCCAGATATCTGGGTTTGATCCAGACCTCAGGTGCTGTCTGTGTGGAGTTTGCACATTCTCCCTGTGACCGTTTGGGTTTCCTCCGGTTTCCTTCCATATCCTGTGTCAGAGTGTCATAGGCAGGAGAATGGGGTTAGGAGGGAGAGATAGATCAGCCATGATTGAATGGCGGAGTAGACTCGATGGGTCGAATGGCCTAATTCTACTCCTATCACTTATGATCTTATGATCCTAAAGACGTGCAGATTTGCAAGTTAGTTGCCCGCTCTAAATTGCACTCAATGTGTAGCTAGTGTGTACGAAAGTAGGATAACATCAAACTCCCAAATTTTCTCGCAAAAGAGCTCACAGGACCATCGGAAAACAGCTACCAGCCTTGGAGGGCATCTACAACACACGATGCCTCAGAAAAGCCACCAGCTTCCACAAAGACTCTTCAAACCCCTGCAACAGTCTGTTCGAACTCCTTCCATCGGGCAGACGATACAAGGCCTTCTACGCCTGCACCTCCAGACTCAGGAACAGCTTCATCCCCAGGGCCATAGCTGCTATGAACCGGTCCTGCTGAGCCGGATGGTCACATCGCACAGTGAACCGGCACAGACCTACTTGCACTTTATTCTGTTTTAAAACTGTTACAATTTGTTTCATTGGGTTGTTTAAATTAATACTGACTAGCTAATTAAATTATTGCATCATATGGGAGGCGCATTCCCAATCTCGTTGTACCCCTGTACAATGACAATAAAGATATATTGTATTGTATTGTTGTATTGTAACTAGTGTGAACGGATGATCAATGGTTGGTGTGGCCTTGATGGGCAACAGGGCCTGTTTCCATGCTATATCTCTCATTGCATAAGTAAGTAAATCTGATGCCGAGTTTCATCACACTTTATATGAGGTGATTTAAATTCATTTGTGCCAGTTATTTACTGGGTTGGATTAACGGTTTGGATTTGTGACACTTTCTGGCCCATCTGCAAGGCAAAGCCCTTTTAAGGGTCTCGACCCGAAACGTCACCTATTCCTTCTCTCCGGAGATGCTACCTGACCCTCTGAGTTACTCCAGCATTTTGTGTCTACCCTTTTCTTAGAGGAGTTTTATGGTGAAAACATGCTCAATGATTGCACGACTTTAAACCAAGTTTCAAAGGCTGCACAGAATTGGAGAGTAATTCATTCAGTTGAAGCCTGGTGGCACAATGCAGGCTGGGCTGGGTTGTAAGCTGGGCTTCCCCATCACAGCTCCAGTGACCCAGGTTCAATTCTGACTTCTGATGCTATCTGTGTGCGGGTCAGTTTTGCGCATTTACTGGGACTGCTTGAGTTTCCTCTGGGACCCCTAGTTTCTTGCCACATCCCAAAGACATGTAGGATCACGGGGCAATTAGCCACTGTACGTTATCCCTTGTGTGGACAGATGGTGAGAGAATCAGGAGGACGACGGACTTGGAAGAGAGAATAAATGTTCTTAAGGCAGAGATTTGACAGATTCTTGATTAGTAAGGGTGTCAGGGGTTATGGGGAGAAGGAAGGAGAATGGGGTTGAGAGGGAAAGGTGGGATCAGCCATGATTGAATGGCGGAGTAGACATGATGGGCCGAATGGCCTAATTCCGCTCCTATAACTTATGAAATGGGGAAGTGGTCTTGCATAGACTCAATGCACCAAATAGCCTCCATCCATGTCCATCCATGTCAGAAGATAGATGAAAGGATAAAGAGGGAGTTAATAAGATCATCATGTGATAGGAGCAGAATTAGTCCATTCAACCCATCAGGACTACTCCACCATTCAATCATGGCTGATCTATCTATCCCTCCTAAATCCATGCTCCTGCCTTCTCCCCATGATCTCTGACACCCGTACTAATCAAGTTAAGAGGTTTTTAGATAGGCATGTGTACATGCAGCGAATGGATTGTGTGCAGGCAGACGAGGTTAGTTTATCCTGGCAGCATGGTTGGTGCAGACATTATGGGCCAAAGGCCGACATTCCCCCTGTGGGCCGAAGGGCCTGTTTCGTTATTGTCCTGTCCTTTTCAATGTTTTATTTTCTATTATAAAATGATGTTCCCCATCTTGAAAGTCACATGAACTTGCAGATGTTAAAAATCTGGCAGCACAATGAAGCAGTGGCAGAACTACTACCTCAATGTGCCAGGGGCCCAGGTTCGTTCCTGGCCTCGTGTGCTGTCTGTGTGGAGTGTGCACGTTTCCTTATGGACCACGTGGGTTTCCTCCAGATACTCCGGTTTCCTCCCAGTTCCCAGAGACGTTGTGGGTTTGTCGGCCAATTGGCCTCTGTAAGTTGCCCCTAGAGTATCGGGAATGGATGTGAAAGTGGGATAACACACAACGAGTGTGAACGGGAGATGATCAACGGCCGACATTCCCCCGGTGGGCCGAAGGGCCTGTTTCCACACTGTATCTCTAAACTAAACTAAATGATCTGGAGGACCTTGGCAGGTCAAGCAACCTCTGTGGAGGGAAAAGGACAGTTGGCCCTCCATCAATACAGTCCACAGAGGATTGTTGATTGCTTGTCTGTTTTCTGGAGTTAACGCCAAGTTCTGCTATTAAACCATGATAGCCAAATTAGGCCATTCGGCCCATCGAGTCTGCTCCACCATTTGGTCATGGCTGATCTGTTTTTCCCTCTCAACCCCATTCTCCTGACTTCTCTCTGTAACCATTGACGGCATTCCTAATCACAGACCGCACAGTCTCCATTTTAAAGATACCCCATGTCTTGGCCTCCACAGCCATCTGTGGCAATGAATTCCACAGATTCGCCAAACTCTGGCTAAAGAAATCCCTCCTCTCTTCACATTTTACACCTCTTTGATATCCATCCTTTGCTTCTCCCCTTGATGTTTTACCCATCCACTCCCCCCCCCTGTGTCACCAGTATATTTGGAACAGATGGCACGGTGGCGCAGCAGTAGAGTTGCTGCCTTACAGTGCCAGAGACCCGGGGTTTGATCCTGACTTCGGGCGCTGCATGCACAGAGTTTGTACGTTCTCTCTGTGACCACATGGGTTTCCTCTGGATGTTCCGGTTTCCTCCCACATTCCAAGGACGTGCGGGTTTGTAGTTTAATTGGCTTCTGTAAATTGTCCCTGGTGTGTAGGAGAGAACTAGTGGTGATCGCTGGTCGGTGCGGAATCGATAGGCCAACGAGCCTGCATCCATGCTGTAGCTCTAAACCTAAGTAGGTAATCTTGCTGCCACACAGCTCCAGTGACTAGGGTTTGATGAGAGGAGATCTTATCGAAACGTATAAGATTATTAAGGGGTTGGACACGTTATAGAGGCAGGAAACATGTTCCCAATGTTGGGGGAGTCCAGAACAAGGGGCCACAGTTTAAGAATAAGGGGTAGGCCATTTAGGACGGAGATGAGGAAAAACTTTTTCAGTCAGAGAGTTGTAAATCTGTGGAATTCTCTGCCTCAGAGGGCAGTGGGAGCCAATTCTCTGAATGCATTCAAGAGAGAGCTGGATAGAGCTCTTAAGGATAGCAGAGTCAGGGGGTATGGGGAGAAGACAGGAATGGGGTACTGATTGAGAATGATCAGCCATGATCACATTGAATGGCGGTGCTGGCTCGAAGGGCCGAATGGCCTCCTTCTGCACCTATTGTCTATTGTCTATTGATGCTGTCTGTGTGGTGTTTGCACGCTCTCCCTGTGACTGCATTGGGTTTCTCTGCAGGTGCTCCGGTTTCTCACGAAACATGCTGATTGTCAGGTTGTGTGGCTACTGTACATTATCCCGAGATAAGGTAGCTCATAGATGTGAGCAGTGAGGAATGGGATTTAATGAGATCGCAGCAAAAGATAGTACAACCACAATGGGCCAAATGGCCTCCTCCTTTGCCTGAGGAAATATTGCAATGAGAGAAGTCATCAGTGGGCCAGGCCTGATCCAGACCTCTGGTAATGTCCATGCGCAGTTTGCATATTTACTTTGTGACTGCCTGTGTTTCCTCCGGGAACTCTGGTTTCCTGTCACATCCCAAAGATACGCTGGGCCGCTGGCTGATTAGCCACTGTAAATTATCCCTCGTGTAGTTGGGTGGTACAGGAATGAATGGTATGCCACGTGAGGGAGAATAAGTCGCTACAATATTGTGTACAGTCTGGTCATCATACCATAGGAAGGATGTGAGTAAGCTGGGGAGGGTGCAGGAAAGACGTGATAGGATGTTTCTGGAACTGGAGGGATTGAGTTTTCAGGACAGGCAGGATGGGCAGGGACTCTGGAGAGAATGGGGTTAAGGAGTATAAGAAAATAACTGCAGATGCTGGTACAAATCGAAGGTATTTATTCACAAAATGCTGGAGTAACTCAGCAGGTCAGGCGGCATCTCAGGAGAGAAGGAATGGGCGACGTTTCGGGTCGAGGCCCTTCTTCAGACTAAGGAGTGACCTTTTTGAGGTTTATAACATCTTGAGAGGTAAAGATAAGGTAGATAGTGACAGGATGGTCTGAAGAAGGGTCCCGATTCAAAACGTCACCTACCCACATTCTCCAGAGATGCTGCCTGACCTGCTGAGTTACTTCAGCACTTTGTGTCCTTTTGTGTGTCAGCCAGTATCTGCAGTTCTTTATATTATCGGTGGTGACAGCCTTTTTCCCCAGTGTTGGGCTGTCTAAAACCAGAGGCCATGGGCTTAAGGTGAGAAGGGAAGGATTATAGGGGAACTTTGTCACATGGAGGGCGGTGAACATATGGAACAAGCTGCCAGAGGAAGTGGTTGAGACAGTGTTTGAAAGATGTTTGGACAGGTACATGGATAAGGACGAGGGAATATGGGACAAATGCAAGTATGTGGACCAGGTCAGGAAGGTAACTTTATCGAAGATACTCACAAAAAGCTGGAATAACTCAGCGGGTCAGGCAGCATCTCTGGAGAAAAGGAATAGGTGACATTATTGGTCAAGACCCTTCTTCAGACTCAAGAGTCTGGAAAAGGTTCTAGAGTCAGAAGAAGGCTCTCGACCCGAATCGTCAGCTCTTCCTTTTCTCCAGAGATGCTGCCTGACCCACTGAGATACTCCAGCTTTTTGTGTCTATCTTCGGTGTAAACCCATCATCTGCAGATCCTTCCTACCCAGATACTTTTATCGGCATGGATGAGTTGGGCTGAAGGGCCTGTTACTGTGCTGTACAACTCTGTGACTCTGTCGGCATTGTTAATGCATTGGGGGTGATATCATCAGCAGGTGTCAACTCTGAAACTTAAAATACATCTAGAAGGTATCACAAAATGGTGGAGTAACTCAGCGGGTCAGGCAGCATCTCAGGAGAGGAAGAATGGGTGACGTTTCGGGTCGAGACCCTTCTTAAGACTGAAGAATGAAGAAGGGTCTCGACCCGAAACGTCAACCATTCCTTCTCTCCTAAGATGCTGCCTGACCTGCTGAGTTACTCCAGCATTTTGTGATACCTTCGATTTGTACCGGCATCTGCAGTTATTTTCCTAAAATACATCTATGTCTTTATTAAAGTTTCATGCTGGCCCCTTTATCAGTTTCCAGCATTTTGCAGAATCCGTTGCTAAGATTCTTCACGTTTGAACTCCAAGCCACTACATCACCCTTTAAAGTGCAAATATTAAATTCCTGTTTAAAAGCGACATTGTTATACATTTCACGGCCTGTTGTCAATCCAAAGCACCTTCCAGCCAGTGCAGTAATTATTGAACGGTGGTCATGTTTTTAGGATAGGAAAGTTAGGATAGGAAGTGCTGAACTTTAGGCTGGAAATATAATGCGCTCCATAAACTAGTTCCAACAACATATCGCAGACTGCCTTCAAAATTACTTCCACAATGGAATGAAGTTCAGAGCAAGGGAAATGTGCATTGGCATGAGAAATGAATCTGTTTATTGATCCAAACTAGTGATGAATTTCTTGGCAAATCCCTTTGAATTCACAAGGAACTGCAGATGCTGGAATCTTGAACAAAACACAAAGTTCTGGAGGAACAGCTGGTCAGTCTGAAGGGTCTCATCAGACACGAGGAACAAAAGTCTGAAAATGCAAACAATAGACAATAGACAATAGACAATAGACAATAGGTGCAGGAGGAGGCCATTCAGCCCTTCGAGCCAGCACCACCATTCAATGTGATCATAGCTGATCATTCTCAATCAGTACCCTGTCCCTGCCTTCTCCCCATACCCCCCTGACTCCGCTATCCTTAAGAGCTCTATCTAGCTCTCTCTTGAATGCATTCAGAGAATTGGCCTCCACTGCCTTCTGAGGCAGAGAATTCCACAGATTCACAACTCTCTGACTGAAAACGTTTTTCCTCATCTCCGTCCTAAATGGCCTACCCCTTATTCTTAAACTGTGGCCCCTTGTTCTGGAACTGTGGCCCCTTGTTCTGGATACATCCAGATTCAGTGATAGTTTCTTCCCAGCTGTTATCAGGCAACTGAACGGTCCTCTCACCAGCTAGAGTGCGGTCCTGACCTCCCATCTACCTCATTGGAGACCTTTGAACTATCTTTACTTGGACTTTATCAGACTTTATCTTGCACTAAATGATATACGCTTTATCTGTATCTGTACACTGTGAACGGTATGATTGTACTCATGTGTAGTTTTTTCGTTGACTGGACAGCATACAACAAAAGCTTTTCACTGTACCTCAATACATATGACAATATTAAACTAATAAACTAAACTAGAAGGGTCCCAACCTGAAACATGGCTATTCCAAGCCCTCCACTGATGCTGCCTGACCTGCTATGTTACACCACCATTTTGTGTTTTGAGTAATGTTTGTTTTGGCAATAGATATAGCCTGGGTACAGAGCTAATTCCCTTCTCTTCCTAACAGAGTCTCTTGGGATATTTTGCACTTGGCTGGTAGACCAAATAGATTTAATGTACCATCGGAAAGAAAAGGTCTCCATTAGTGCAGCATTTCCTGAGTAAAGTTTAGTTTAGTTTAGAGACACAGTGTGGAAATAGGCCTTTCGGCCAACCGAGTCCGTGCCAAAAACTATCACCCGTACACTAATTCTATTCCACACTCCAGGGACAGTTTACAGAAGCCAATTAACCTATAAACCTGCACATATGATCACAAGTGATAGGAATAACAATTAGGCCATTCGGCCCATCAAGTCTACTCTGCCATTCAATCAAGGCTGATCTATCACTCCCCCCTAATCCCATTCTCCTGCCTTCTCCCCACAACCTCTGACACCGGTACTAATCAAGAAGCCTTCTGACTGCCTCCAAGCCTTGTGTGGCAAAGAATTCCACAGATTCACCACCCTCTGACTAAAGAAAGTCCTCCTCGTCTCCTTCCTAAAAGAACGTCCTTTAATTCTGAGGCTACGACCTCTAGTCCTAGACTCACTCACGAGTGGAAACATCCTCTCCACATCCACTCTATCCAAGCCTTTCACTATTCTGTACGTTTCAATGAGGTCCCCCGTTTCAATGTGATTTCCTCCCACTTTCCAAAGGCATGCGGGTTCCCGGATTAATTGGCCTCTGCAAAATTGCTACTTGTGTGTAGGAACTGGATGAGAAAGTGGGATAACATAGAACTAGTGTGAATGGGAGATTAATGCAAGTGTGAATTTGGTTGTTCCATTTCGGTATATACTAGACCAAGTGGACCCGTTGGGCCCAAACCTCCCCTGCATTGGTGCAGCACCCTGTCCTCCCCTCTCTCCTCAACCCCCCCCCCTCCCCTCTCCCTTCTCCCCACCCTCCCTCCCTCCTCCCCTCCCCCTCCCCTCCCCCTCCCCTCCTTTTAAACTTAAAAATGTGAATAACTTTAAAAATATAACACCGATTTCAATAAAACTACTTGCATTGGTGAGTAAGGTGGGCCTAAAATTGTCACGCTATCTTGTACCGTTTCGGCTGAAGTTCAGTCACAAACAAGATAACAAACGAGAGTTTTAGTATATAGATGACAATTAAACTCACTTGGCTTTCTTGAGTCTTGAAAGGATTAGAAAGTGAGATAAAGTAGAATTAATGTGAACGCAAGTTTGATAACTGGTGTGGACTTAGTGGCCATTTGTGGGGAAAAGAGAGGGGGGGGTGTGGGGTGGGTAGATGGGGAATATGACTTAAAATTGGAACATTTAATGTTTTATTTTGTATCATAAGGCAGGTGTCCTGTGCACCTGTGGAATATATTGGTTTGAAATGCAACCCTGTGTTGGAGTATAACAGTGGAGTGAGCCTTCCATCCCCTTGCGGGGGCTGTGCGTGTCGTTTGCCTCGGTAGGGGTCGAGCTGCCTGTCCGTGGGTGCGGGGGGAGGAGAGGGGAAGTTTTGTTGCCTCCATCACAGTGAGGGGGCGTTTGGAGTCACTGTGATGGATGTTTGTGTTGGGGTCGGGTGTCCTGTGTTCTTTTCTTTTTTGCTGTGTTTTGTGTGACTGCTGAAATTTCGCTCGGTGTTGTGCCGAGTGACAATAAAGTTATGTTATGTTATGTTATGTTATGTTATGTTGCCTTGAATTCCACTGTCCATGGTTAGTTTGGCAGGGCTAACGTCAGGGTTGATGTGTACACATGTGCTGGAGGTTCTGAAGCTGAAGCAAAGCCAAGCCAAAAGGGAAGCAGCAAGAATCTGAACTTCTTGTAAATACCATGCTTAATCTGCAGCAAGTTCCATTCAATTTCAACTGCCAGAAACCTTCAGTATTTTCCATTTGCAAAATGTGCCGTTATTTTCTTTGGTTGTGATATTCCCCTTTGGCGATCCATTTCAAGCCTAGAACAAATCACAATTTACCTGTCACAAGGTGATAGGAGCAGAATTAGGCCATTCGGCCCATCAAGTCTACTCTGCCATTCAATCATGGCTGATCTATCTCTCCCTCTTAACCCCATTCTCCTGCCTTCTCCCCATAACCCGTACTAATCAAATGTCTTTATAATGATAGTCGGTAACGAGTTCATTCATTCTGCCCGTACTCTTTATAAGTCCTCCACTTTGCGAAGTTGTGTTTTAGCACGAATAATACTTTTTTAGCCTGGGGAGATCCAAGCCAAAGCCATTTCTGAACACACGTCTCACTCTGGCACCAACTAACTTGAATCCAGTTGCTATTTTCTTCTGAGAGTATTCCATGTGTGTAAAACCCGCCACGTCTCAGGACATGTTGAGCTCTCTCTGCCATCCTTACCAGATTGATTATTGTTCCAGGGTTAACAATGACAAGCTGCCGTTCTTGCTGGTAGAAAAGAGTTAAGAGTATTTTATTGTCCTGTCCCAAAACGGAGCAATGAAATTCTTACTTGCAGCAGCACAACAGATGTGTAAACTGAGTACACTGTAAACCTATAATAAACACCAAAAAGAAGTTCAGTGTGTGATATATATATATATATATATTTAGTTTAGTTTAGTTCGGTTCAGAGATACAGCGCGGAAACAGGTCCTTCGGCCCACCGAGTCCACACCGACCAGCGATCCCCGCACATTAACGCTATCCTACACACACTAGTGACAATTTTTACATTTACACCAAGCCAATTAACCTACAAACCTGTACGACTTTGGAGTGTGGGAGGAAACCGAATATCTCGGAGAAAACCCATGCAGGCCACAGGGAGAACGTACAAACTCCGTACAGACGGCACCCGTAGTCAGGATCGAATCCAGGTCTCTGTGATATATCTGAGATCTCTTTTTCCAGCTTTCTCCCCTCTGCTCCATCCTGACCCAGGTTTCCTGTTCATAATGTCTTCTGTTCCTTCCTCCTCACGGATGCTACCTGACCTGCTTGGTTACTCTAGCGTTATATATATATATATATATATATATATATATATATCTATATACTACTAAAACTCAGATCTTGTGTTATATATATATATAACACTGATGTCGGCTGAATACGGCAATTCCGGCAAAACGGTGAACCGTAGCGCCACGATTTTTGTACCGCCTTAATCAGCATGCGGTTCGCTGCTGGAAAATGATATTTTTATTTAATTCGGACGCATATTTTTTAAGTTACAGAGGTTTAAAAGTGCTGCCCCCCCTGATTTATCGAAGTTTTGACAGAAGGGGGGCGCTGCGGTGCAGATTGTGATGTCACAATGCCCCTGTGAGATGGACTCGAGCTGACCCCCCTTCCCCCCCCCCAGCGGTATTCAGCGTGTGACGTCACAATGCCCCTGTGCTACATTGTTGCGAAGAGCTGTCAAGTCAAGTCCATTTTATTTGTATAGCACATTTAAAAACAACCCACGTTGACCAAAGTGCTGTACATCTGATTAGGTACTAAGGAAAAAATGAAACATACAGTAGCACGCAAACAGTTCACAGCGCCTCCTCAATGAGCCTCAAACGCTAGGGAGTAGAAATAGGTTTTGAGCCTGGACTTAAAGGAGTCGATGGAGGGGGCAGTTCTGATGGGGAGAGGGATGCTCTTTCCACCCTCCCCCTCTCTCCCTCCCCCCTCCCCCCTCCCCCCTTTCCCCCTCCCCCCCTTTCCGCCCTCCCCTTCCCGTCCTCCCTCCTCCCTCCCTCCCCCTTCCCTCCCTCCCCTCCTCCCGGTTACAATGGAATCCCTACGAGGACGGGCCCAACGGGGAAAGTGGGGTACTGGGAAAAGGGGAGAGTCCCCCCTTCCCCCTCCCTCCCCCCTCCCTCCCCCTCCCCCCTACCCCCCCCCTCTCCCCCTCCCTCCCCCCTCCCCCCTACCCCCCCCCCTCTCCCCCTCCCTCCCCCCTCCCTCCCCCTACCCCCTCACTCCCCCTACCCCCTCACTCCCCCCTTCCCCCCTCCCCTCCCCCCCTCCCTCCCCCTCCCCTCCTCCCTCCACACCTCCCTCCTCCCTCCCTCCCCCTTCCCTCCCTCCCCTCCTCCCGGTTACAATGGAAACCCTACGAGGACGGGCCCAACGGGGAAAGAGTGGTACTGGGAAAAGGGGAGAGCCCCCTCCCTCCCCCCTTCCATCCCCCCTCCCTCCCCCTCCCTCCCCCTCCCCCCCCTACCCCCCCTCCCCTCTCCCCCTCCCTCCCCCCTCCCTCCCCCTCACCCCTACCCCCTCACTCCCCCCCTCCCCCCCTCCCCTCCCCCCCTCCCTCCCCCTCCCCTCCTCCCTCCACACCTCCCTCCTCGCTCCCTCCCCTTCCCTCCCTCCCCTCCTCCCGGTTACAATGGAAACCCTACGAGGACGGGCCCAACGGGGAAAGAGGGGTACTGGGAAAAGGGGAGGTCCCCCTCCCCCTTCCCTCCCACCCCCTCCCCCCTCCCCCCTCCCCTCCCCTCCCCTCTCCCTCCCCTTCCCCCCACCTCTGCCCCCTTCCTCCCCCCCTCCTCTCCCCCCCTCCTCTCCCCCCCTCTCCTCTCCCCCCCTCTCCTCTCCCCCCCTCTCCTCTCCCCCCTCTCCTCTACCCCCCTCTCCTCTCCCCCTTCCCTCCCCCCTCCCCCTCCCTTCCCCCCTCCCTTTCCCCTCCCTTCCCCCCCCTTCCCCCCTCCCTTACACCCTCCCTCCCCCTCTCCTCCCCTCTCCCCCCTCCCTCCCTCCCCACTCTCCTCTCCTCCCTACCTCATCCCTCCCTCCCTCCCTTCCCCGCAGCGCTGACCGCCGGGAAGTGTAGTCGCCGTCGCCTCTCCCGCTTCTGCTCTATAAATAAGATTAATTTCTTTTTCAACAAAGAATGCTGTTTATTTTAAAGTAAAATAGACACCTCTCCTCTCTCCCCCCCTCTCCTCTCCTCTCTCCCCCCCCTCCTCTCCCCCCTCTCCTCTCCCCCCTCTCCCCTCTCCTCTCCCCCCTCTCCTCTCCCCCTCCATTCTTTCCTCTCCCCTCTCCTCTCCCCTCCCCCCCTCTCCTCTCCCCCCTCTCCTCTCCCCCCTCCTCTCCCCCCTCCTCCCCCCCCCTCCTCTCCCCCCCTCCTCCTCTCCCCCTCCCTCCTCTCCCCCTCCCTCCTCCCCCCCTCCCTCCTCCCCCCCTCCCCCCTCCCCCCCTCCCCCCTCCCCCCTCCCACCCCTCCCCCCTCCCACCCCTCCCACCCCTCCACCCCTCCCACCCCTCCCCCCCCCTCCTCTCCACCCCCTCCTCTCCCCGAAGCGGAAGTGTAGTCGCCGTCGCCTCTCCCGCTGTTTGATTTCATTTATAACAAAGACATTTATTTTAAATGAGGAATGTGATTTTCATTAAGTTTGATTTTATTTATTTTAAAAAAGCTGCTGCTCTATAGATAAGTTTATTTCCTTTTCAACAAAGAGCGCTGTTTATTTTAAAGTAAAAACGCGGTTTTTGTCATTGGGTTTCACCCTCCCTGTTAGCACCCGATTGGCTGGGTCTGTACGTGGGGTGCAGTGATTGGCTCCACCCTCCCTGTTAGCGCCCGATTGGCTGGGTCTCTACGTGGGGTGCAGTGATTGGCTCCACCCTCCCTGTTAGCGCCCGATTGGCTGGGTCTCTACGTGGGGTGCAGTGATTGGCTCCACCCTCCCTGTTAGCGCCCGATTGGCTGGGTCTCTACGTGGGGTGCAGTGATTGGCTCCAACCTCACACTCGATGTGGGTGGAGCAGTTGATTTGAACTGACACCAACTGCCGTAACCAACAGTCCACCGTGCTGCTGCTGCTGGTTGAGGACAGGCTCCAGCATCGCTCAGGAGGGCAGTTTAATCCAAATACAGAAAGAATATTTATAGATAAGTTTCTTATCATTTCCAACAGAAAAATTACTTTTATTTTAAACGGTACGAGATTTCCATTGCATTTAATTTTATTTTTAAAAAAAGATAAAAGACAGAGATTTCATAGATAAGTTTACTTTCTTTTTTAACAAAAGAACATTTATTTCACATAAGTTTAATTTCATTTATAACAAAAACATAAGCTGCTGCTCTATAGATAACTTTAATTTCTTTTTCAACAAAGAATGCTGTTTATTTTAAAGTAAAATAGGCCCCTCTCCTCTCCCCCCCCTCTCCTCTCCCTCCCCCTCCCTCCCCCTCCCCCCTATCCCCCTCCCCTCTCCCCTCCCTCCCCCTTCCCTCCCCCCCCCCTCCCCTCCTCCCTCCACACCTCCCTCCCCCTTCCCCCCTCCCCTCCCCCCCTCCCTCCCCCTCCCCTCCTCCCTCCACACCTCCCTCCTCCCTCCCTCCCCCTTCCCTCCCTCCCCCCCTCCCGGTTACAATGGAAACCCTACGAGGACGGGCACAACGGGGAAATAGGGGTACTGGGAAAAGGGGAGGTCCCCCGCCATCCCCCCTTCCCCCTCCCTCCCTCATCCTCCCCCCCACCCCCTCCCTCCCCTCTCCCTCCCCCCCTTCCCATCCCCCTCCCCTCACCCCTCCCCCTACCCCCCTCCCTCCCCTCTCCCTCCCCCTCCTCCCCCCTCCCCTCCCCCTCCCCTCCCCCCCTCCCCTCCCCCTCCCCTCCCCCCCCTCCCCCCTCACACCTCCCTCCTCCCTCCCTCCCCCTTCCCTCCCCCCCACTCCCCTCCCGGTTACAATGGAAACCCTACGAGGACGGGCCCAACGGGCCCACTTGGTCTAGTATATATATATATGTGTGTGTGTGTATATATATATATATATATATGTGTGTGTGTGTGAGTGTGTGTGTGTGTGTGTGTGTGTATATATATATATGTGTGTGTGTGTGTGTATATATGTGTGTGTATATATGTGTGTATATATATGTGTGTGTGTATATATATATATATATATATATATATATATATATAGTGTGTGTGTATATATGTGTGTATATATATATATATATATATATATAGATAGATATATATAATTTTTAAATTGTTTTGTATTATGGTTTTTATAGGGAGTACTCCAGTACTTTGTGTATTTTTTTGCAAACCAGTATCTGCACTATGATTGTTTGTTTGTATATGTGTCAATTCTGTGTGGAACCCTTCTTCAGGTTGCTTATGGTGGAGGGGGAGGAGGGGGGAAAGCTGGGAGGGGAAGGACAAAGTGTGGCAGGCAATTGGTGAACACAGGCAGGGGAGGGGGGTGGCAGTGGGGTTGATAGGCAGATGGTTGGACAAAGGCCAGAGGTGAAGAAACAGAATGTGTGAGACAAAAGGATTGAAGAATTGCAAATTGTGAAGTCAGAGGACGGAATGGGGAGGTAAGTGAAAAATAGGAAGAATGTGGGGGGACCTCATTGAAACGTGCAGAATAGTGAAAAGCTTGGATCAAGTGGATGTGGAGAGGATGTTTCCACTAGTGGGAGAGTCTAGGACTAGAGGTCATAGCCTCAGAATTAAAGGACGTTCTTTTGGGAAGGAGATGAGGAGGGATTTCTTTAGTCAGAGGGTGGTGAATCTGTGGAATTCTTTGCCACAGAAGGATGTGGAGGTCAAGTTAGTGGATATTTTTAAGGCTGAGATAGATAGATTCTTGATTAATACAGGTGTCAGAGGTTATGGGGAGAAGGCAGGAGAATGGGGTTAGGTGGGAGAGATAGATCAGCCATGATTGAATGGCGGAGTAGACTTGTTTGGACAGAATGGCCTAATTCTGCTCCAATCACGTGACCTTATGTAACGAAACGGAACAATGAAATTCTTACTTGTGGCAGCAGCAGAAGAGGTTTATAAACACAGTACTCAATGGATAGTATTTGAAACAGAGAGAAAAAAGTTTAACAAATAATAAAGCCAACAGAGTGCAAAAAAAAAACAAAGTCCAAAGTCCCCAGTGAAACCCAGGCAGTTCACAGTTTGGAGTTTAGTTGGAGTTTGCAGTGTTCAATAGTTTGATGGTGGTTGGAAAGAAGCTGCCACTGGCCAGTAGTTATATATGTGCATTTATTGGTCACCGTGTTTCCTGTAACGCAGAAATAATTACACTTCAAAACCACTCACAGGCTGTAAAATATACTGAGACGTGCTGAGGCCATTAAAGCCGTTACTTAAATGCTCGTCTTCCTGTAAAACCCATAATAAACAACAATAAAGAGGTTCAGTGGGGCAGCGTGATTTTGCAGCGGTAGAGTTGCTGCCTGACAGTGGCAGAGACCGGGAACATCATTAACGACCCACACCACCCTGGCTGTACTCTCATCTTGCTGCCACCATCGGGAAGAAGGCACAGGAGCTTGAGATCTGTTACCTCCAGGTTTAAGAACAGCTTCTTCCCATTGACCATCAGGTTCTTGAACCACCCTGCCCAACCCGAACCAATAACCCTTCCTGATCCACTAAGGACTTTGCAGTACTCTGGTCACTCCACATACTTTGTATTTTCACTATCAAGGTCTGGTTTAATGAGAATAACTGATAATTTATGACATGTTTTTTTTGTCTTCGTCACATCTAATGTTCCTGTAAAGCTGTAGCAGGTAAGAATTTGGGGCAGCACATTGGCGCAGCGGTAGAGTTGCTGCCGTACAGCGCAGTCCGTACGTTCTCCCAATTTGTCAAGCGTAGAATTACAGTGGGTACGTTAGCACTGAAATGGGCCAATCTATCTAATCAGTCTGTCCAAGTCATGTGCTGTCTGTACGGAGTTTGTACGATCTCCCTGCGACTCCGTGGGTATCCTCCGGGTCCTGCCACACTCCAAAGACGTACAGGGTTGTAAATTAATCGTCTATTGTAAATCGTAAATTGGTCCTCGTGTGCAGGACAGTGCTAGTGCGCGGGGTGATCGCTGGTTGGAGCGGTCTTGGTGGGCCAAAGGGCCTGTTTCTATGGCATGTCTCTAAAGTCTGAAGTAAAGTCTAAAGTCTAATTTGATTATTTTAGTTCATATCCAGTGCATTTGACGAATAAACACTCTTGACTCTTGGTCATTTAGGGGGGCAGATAGTCTTGCATTCTTTAGAGCGCGAAAGATTAAGGGTGAAACAACTTAAGTTTTTTTAAATGATTCATGGATTTGGTAAGAAGGATAGAGAGAAAGTACTTCCTTTAGTGGGGGAGTCGAAAACATTGAGGACATCATTTTTAACAATTAGAGTTCGCTGTTTAAGGAGGGATTTCCAAAAATACTTTTCCCATTAAGGGTGGTGGAAAGTTAAATCACTCCATCCCGAGCGAGCTGTTCATGTCAAAGGGCTTTGAAGGCTATAGATCTAAGGCTGGTAAACAGGACTGAGATACACACCAACCATGATCTAAGTTAATGGTGGAAGAGTGGAATTGGGGGTTTGGAGCATCGAGTATAAGTGGCAGGAAAGACATGATGCAACTCTATAAGACTATGGTTAGGGCACATTTGTAATATTGTGTGCAAATCTGGAGGATGTGGAGGCGTGGAGCAAGTGCAGAAGAGGTTTACCATAATAATGCCTGGATTAGGTGCTATTCGCTACAAGGAAACAGGCGGCAGGGTGGTGCAGCAGTAGGGTTGCTGCCTTACAGCGCCAGAGACCCAGGTGCAATCCTGACTACGGGAGCTGTCTGTACCGAGTTCTCCCCATGTGACCCCTTGTTCTGGACTTCCCCAACACCGGGAACAATCTTCCTGCATCTAGCCTGTCCAACCCCTTAAGAATTTTGTAAGTTTCTATAAGATCCTCCCTCAATCTTCTAAATTCCAGCGTGTACAAGCCGAGTCTATCCAGTCTTCCTTCATATGAAAGTCCTGCCATCCCAGGAATCAATCTGGTGAACCTTCTCTGTACTCCCTCAATGGCAAGAATGTCTTTCTTCAGATTAGGAGACCAAAACTGTACGCAATACTCCAGGTGTGGTACACCAATGCCCTGTACAACTGCAGTAGAACCTCCCTGCTCCTATACTCAAATACTTTTGCTATGAATGCTAACATACCATTCGCTTTCTTCACTGCCTGCTGCACCTGCATGCCTACTTTCAATGATTGGTGTACCGCGACACCCAGGTCTCGTTGCATCTCCCCTTTTCCTAATCGACCACCATTCAGATAATAGTCTGCTTTCCTGTTCTTGCCACCAAAGTGGATAACCTCACATTTATCCACATTGTGATCATTTGTCTATTCAATGCCACAAATTCCACTGTTACGAAGAAGTTGTGATTTTTTTTCTTCTCTCGGAGCTGCAGGAAATGATGGGCCTGTAAAGAACTTGCCTCCCCTCCCATTCCAAGACAGGTTGTGCTTCTGAATCAGAGCAGAACAAAGGTTCCAAACTTCCGCCAGCATTGTTGCCCTTGCCAGCGGAGTTATTTTAGTGCATAGCTGTCATTGCAATACTGACCTTCACACACCCCTGATGCTCCTTGGTGCCTTTTGTAGGAGGTTATATATCTCAGTCTATACGCAGGGATAGGAAACCTCCCGGCTTCTATTTATACCTGCATGATTCACGAATGAACAATAACACGTAGGAAACGGTTAATTAGCCCTCTTCCATCAAAACCAAACCCTTTGGGAGACTATTCATTGTTTAACGACAATCACATCAGAATGAAGCAGGACACTCACTGACTCAGCAGGTTATTAATATTTGCGTTAACTGACGCGAGATCTTCACAATGCTCTGACCGATCGATTCGGATGGGCTGCATTAGGAGGGATTTTCTGTTGCCCTACGAGTTTGGTGATGTCAGTGGTGCAGCCTTTATTGGTGAGGATGAGGTTGTGCTGCCAAAACCAGCCAGCCATGTCTGCAACAAGACCAGCAGTGTTGTGACATTCTCCCATTTTGTACAGAGTACACTTACAGCGCAGGGTACGTTAACACTGAAATGGGCCAGTCTACCTAATCAACCCATCCAAGTCTTTGTGCCTTCTTCTGCCCTTTGCCATGAATGATTCAATGGTGCTGTAAGTGTCACGTGCGCAACTGCACAGTGAAATTCTTTTTGCATATTTACACACGCAGGCACCACCATATTTTGCAGTCTGGTCTGCCCGCGCGCTTGGTCTACTGGAGCTTCTTTAGGGCCTTCCTCCATCGCCTTCAACCAGATCAGCCCGTGAACCGAAGCCCTTCTCCTCTCACTCTCTCAGTGGAATCCTCGATTCTTGTCTCCCCTGAACGTACCAGTATACTTGCACCCATAAATGCACCTTGCTTCCTGAATTCAGTAGTTTAATGTGTGCTGATGCCGCAACATTGTTTAATTTAGTTAGTTTAGTTTAGTTTAGTTTCAAAATACAGCGTCGAAACAGGCCCTTCGGTCCAGGCTGACCATCGATCACCCGCACACTAGTTCAGTCCGACAATCTAGGGACAATTTTTACAGAAGCAAATGAACCTGCAAACCTACACGACTTTGGAATTAGGGAGGAAGGCGGTGCAAGGGGAGGAAACCCATGCGGTCACGGGGAGAACGTACAAACTCCGTGCAGACAGCATCCGGAATCAGGACCGAACCGGGGTCTCTGACGCTGTAAGGCAGTGTCTCTGCCACTGCGCCGCCCCAATTGTAATTAGATTTACCCTCAATCATACGTGTTAAATCGCAGATGATGCAGGGTGAATATATTATGGCGAGTCTGGAGGCTTGTACTTTGTTAAAGAAGTTTATTGCGGCAGCAATATTCAATTACAAAGGATAACAAACGAGATTACAGACAACCATTAACTCAAACTGTTCACATCGAAGTTCTTTTCCCACTGCCTGGTTTTGGGCCCCAAAACCACCACCTGACCTAGCTGGCCAATCAGCGGGTTCGACTCTCAGGACCAATCCCTATGGTCGCACCACCATGTGACCTTGCTGGCCAATCCGAGGGTTCAACTCTCAGGACCAATCCCTATGGTCGCTACATGACCCCCCCCCAGAACCCGAGGTATGGAACCTAGCAGGGAGCCGGATTTCGCGACCAGAACGAGTAAGGAGAGGGGCTGCAGGAACCACAGGGGCAGGGGGTCCCGGATCAGGTGGAATTGCAGGAGGACGGCCCCGCCGAGGCGGTTGGCCGACCAGGACAGGGCGGTCCTGATCCAAGTGTGCAGGTTTGAGCCTGGACACAGAGACGAGCTCACTCCTGCCCCCAACATCCAAGGTGAAGGTGACCGTCCCTTTACGCAACACGCGGAATGGTCCTTCATAGACCCTCTGCAACGGGGAACGATGGGCATCTCTACGCAGAAACACAAATTCACAGTCCTTCAAGGCAGGCGGAAGAGCGCTGACCAGGTAATAATACTTTGTCTCATCCACCGAGATGTTTCTCAGGTGGAACTGCGCTTCAGCATGGGTAAACCAAAGTTGTGGTTGATGCGCCCAAAACGGAGGAAGATGAACGCTGACCGCGTTTAGCTGCGGTACGCCGGGCGTTAGAACCAAAGAATGTCCCTCCATGGTAGATGATCGGCTAGATCACGTCGGGGTCACCAATATGGCGAGTCTGGAGGCTTGTACTTTGTTAAAGAAGTTTATTGCGGCAGCAATATTCAATTACAAAGGATAACAAACGAGATTACAGACAACCATTAACTCAAACTGTTCACATCGAAGTTCTCTTCCCACTGCCTGGTTTTGGGCCCCAAAACCACCACCTGACCTAGCTGGCCAATCAGCGGGTTCGACTCTCAGGACCAATCCCTATGGTCGCTACAATATACACCTTTGCCTCAGCCTTTCCTGTGGCAACATGAGCAATGTCATTTGCATTCCTGATCAGCGTCTTGTATTGATGGTTCCTCATTACAATTCTTTGGCGATTTGCAACATTTGGAACATCTTCTCTTCCTTTCAAAACAGAAAATGCTGGAATGAACTCAGCGGGTCAGGCCGCATCTGAGGAGGGAATGGACAGTCAATGTTTCGGGTTGGGCCTCTTCTTTACGGTGATGTAGTGTAGGGGAGAAAGCTGGAAAAGAGAGGTGGGGATAGGGCACAGCGTGGCAAGTGATAGGTGGATACAGCTGAGGACAGGGGCTGAGTGTCAGATGAGTGGAGAGGGTGACAAAGGGTAGAGGTGAAAATGTGAGGTAAGGAGAGAAGAGGAGGTGTGAAATGTCAAGCCGGAGGGAGGAATATGGGTTAAGGGTTCAGACCAGATGGGACAAAAGGGAAATGGAGGACTTGAGAAGATGGGAGATGAGTGAATGAAGGAGGGGGATGCAGCAGGGTGATTTGGCGGTGGGGTGGGGAGATGGTGGGAGAAATGTGTGCACACCAGGGGTTTGGGTGGGTGCAGGGGAAAGGGAGAGAGTGTGGGTAAAGGATGTTAAGCAAAGCTCATTACACGAGAAAAAAAAATTTACACTGTAAACTTCATCAGTACATTGTGCTCCTTAATTTCTATAATAATTAACATTCAGAAAGACCAATAAGAATAGAAACTAAACAAGATAGAGTCAACAAACTGCTGCAGGTGTTGGAAATCTGAAGTAATTCAGAAAGCACAAGAAATAATTCAGAAAACATTAAAAAATACTCAAACAACATAGGTGGAAAGAAAAACAAGTGTACTGTTACTGATCACTGACCTTTCGTGAGAACAACCACGATGAGAGCCACATTTAACACAAAGAGAGGCCCAAAATGCTGGAGTAACTCAGCAGGTCAGGCAGCATCTCCGGAGAGAAGGAATGGGTGACGTTTTGGGTCGAGACCCTTCTTCGGACTAGTCATGGGAAAGGGAAACAATCTTATTGAAACATATAAGATTATTAAGGGATTGGACACGTTAGAGGCAGGAAACATGTTCCCAATGTTGGGGGACATAGTTTCCAGAACCAGGGGCCATAGTTTAAGAATAAGGGGTAGACCATTTAGAACGAAGATGAGGAGGAACTTTTTCAGTCAGAGTTGTAAATCTGTGGAATTCTCTGCCTCAGAAGGCAGTGGAAGCCAATTCTCTGGATGCTTTCAAGAGCTCTTAAGGATAGCGGAGTCAGGGGGTATGGGGAGAATGTAGGAACGGGGTACTGATTGTGAATGCTCAGCCATGATCACATTAAATGGGCCCAAAGGGCTCAAAGGGCCGAATGGCCTACTCCTGCATCTATTGTCTATTGTGTCTATTGAAACAAGAGATATATAGATAGTGATGTTGCAAGATATATAGAACAAATGAATGAAAGATACGCAAAAAAGTAACGATGATATAGGAAACAGGCCATTGTTAGCTGTTTGCTAGATGAGAACGGGAACCTGGTATGACTTGGGTGGGGGAGGTTACTTGAAGTTAGAGAAATCAATTTTAACACCACTCACATACAACATATTTAGATTTGGTGGTACATTTTATAGCGAGTCTGCTTCTGCAGAAAAATCCTTGCTCTACCAATGGTATTCCTTAAGAAGCCACAAATTCCACACTTGTGAACCCCAGCTGGAAGTTTTAATTAGCCGGTGATGTGTGCAAATTGTTCAGAATTAGATCAGCATCTGTTTATTTAATGTTTCCTGGATCTGTTCAAACAGGCTACTTTCATGAGGGAACAGAGTCCAAAAAGGTACCAGTGAATATCTAGTTAAATGGCAACGTTGAGGAGAGTAGTTATATTGCTCAAAAGAGTGAGTATATAATCAGATACGTTAGGGATAAACATTATGAAAATGACAGTCCGTCAATTCAGAATAAGATACTAGTACGTTAGTACTAGGTGGACGAATACTAGTTTAATTTAGTTTAGAGATACAGCACGGAAACAGGCCCTTCAGCCCACTGAGTCCGCACCGACCAGCTATCCCCGCACATTAACTATACACCCTCACATACTAGGCACAATTTTACATTTATAACCAAGCCAAATAACCTACAAACCTGTATGTCTTTGAAGCGTGGGAGGAAAACAAAGATCTCGGAGAAAACCCGTGCAGGTCACGGGAAGATTGTACAAACTCCATACAGACAAGCACCCATAGTCAGGATCAAACCCGGGTCTCTGGCGCTGTACGGCAGTAGCTCTACCGCTACGCCACCGTGCCACCCAGCGTTCAGTTCAATTGAACTAGTGTTCAGTTTTAGTCACCCTGCTGTAGAAAAGATGCCAGCAAGCTGGAAAGAGTACAGAGATGATTTGTGAGGATGTTGCCAGGATTTGAGGGCCTGAGCTCTTGGGAGGGGTTGGGCAGGCTAGGACTTTATTCCTTGGAGCGCAGTTGGTCGATGGGTGATCTAAAACAGATGTATAAAATCCTGATGGGAATAGATATGGCAAATGCACCAAGCTTTTTACCAGGGTAGAGGATCAAGAAGTACAGGACATAGGCTCAAGGAGGGAGGGGAATCATTTAATGGGAACCTGAGGGGCAACGTGTTCCGCTCAAAGGTCGGTGGGTATATGGAACGAACTCCCAGAGGAGGTGGTGACGGCAGGTTCAGTTATAACATTTTAAAAGATATTCGGACATGTACATGGATATGAAAGGTTTAGAGGGGAAATGGGCCAAATGCAGGCAAATGGGATGTTCAGATGGGGTATTTTGGTCGGCATGCCTAAGTTGGGCCGAAGAGCCTGTTTCCATGCTGCATTACTCTATGCCTAAAAGATCTAATCACCTCTTTGAGCCGAGAAGTGTTCAACATTGCAGCCAATATGTACTTCAATGGTAAATTGCATTTACTATTGAATGATAACCTCTTTTAAGGTCATAAATGATTGTAGCAGAATTAGCCCATTTGGCCCATCATGTCTACTCGGCCATTCAATCATGGCTGATCTATCTCTCCCTCCTAACGCCGTTCTCCTGCCTTCTCCCCATAACCCCTAACACCCATACTAATCAAGAATCTTTCTATCACTACCATTAAAAATATCCATTGGCGGCCTCCACAGCCTTCTGCAGCAAAGAATTCCACAGATTCACCACCCTCCGACTAAAGAAATTCCTCCTCATCTTCCCAAAGGAACGTCCTTTAAAACTGAGGCTGTGACCTCTGGTCCTGGACTCTCCCACTTTGCTTCCGATACGGCAGAAATAGGTGGTGAAAGAGGCCAGAATAATTGAAAGAGAAATAAAAACCCTCAAGAAACATTAACTCGAATTGTTCAGGATCGGTAAGCATATTATGGCGTGAAGGCCAGAGTCACATTGTAACTCTATTGACAAGGTAAATGCAGCACCCTGGCATTCAAGACGAAAAATGACACGATCCAGGAAATCCAATGGAGATAGTTGGATCGTGTTTCACTGGCATTGTGAATGCTGCCAATGGAGACATGACAAAGAAACATGAGTTAACTATCAGTCTCCTGAATCCAGTGCCAACAAAGAATCTGACCACCAAAATAAGTAGCTGCCAACTCGTCATTCCATTCTCGCTAATTATTTTCTCCTCTTTGTGGAACTGAATCTAGATCACCTGGATGTAAGGCAAAGATATTAACCATTATCCCAATGAAGAGCACTGCAATCTTCATTAAAATCAAAGTTCAGTTGAGCGTATTATTGTCACGTGTACGAAGACACACCAAAAAGCTTTTTATTGCGTGCTATCCTGTCAAAGAAAAGACTATACATGATTATAATCAAGCCGTTCACAGTGTTCAGATACAGGATAAAGAGTATAGTGTGTAGTGCAAGATAAAGTCTGGTTGAAGAAAGTTCAAAGATCTCCAATGAGGTAGATGGGAGGCCAGGACCACACTCTAGCTGGTGAAGGAGATCTGTTCAGCTTAATTTAAATTTAATTTAATTGCTTGGCACAGAAGGTAAACATTCGGCCAAATATTATGGATGGCACAGTGGTGCAGCTGGTAGAGCTGCTGCCATACAGCACCAAAGACCCAGGCTCGATCCTGACCTCAGGTGCCGTTTGTGTGGAGTTTCCACGTTCTCCCTGTGACTGCGTGGGGTTCCTCCAGGTGCTCCTGTTTCCTCTTCGATCTCAAAGACATGTGGGTTTGTACATTAATTGCCTTCTGTAAATTGCTCCTTCTAAATTTATGTAGGAAGTGGATGGAAAAGTGGGACAACATAGATCTAATGCGAATAGGTGACCGATGGTTGACATGGATACGGTGGGCAGAAGGGCCTGTTTCCATGCTGTATCTTTCAATCAATCCATTTCCATACTGCCCAGGAGTTATACAACATGATCTTCCCTCTCAAATCTTTTCTGGAATGTCATAGGTTTAGGGGAGTTGATAGAAATAGTTGTGGCGATCCCTGGGGATCAGGCCACTCCTTGGGTCAGCCCCCTCGTCACTTGATGGACAGTCGTAAGGGGTTAAAGGTCAGCCCGTTGGGAGGTGTGGTTCATCCCTAGGTGGACTATGCTGTGAACAGGAGCTCACAGCCTAATAAAGACCGTTAACTAAACCTGCCTGGCGTCCTGCCTTTTCTCTGGCCTCCGCCAGGCCACTATAGTACATAAAATGCTGACAAGCATAGATAAGGTAGACAGTCAGAACCTTTTTCCCCAAAGATGGAAATGTCCAACACTAGAGGCCATGACTATAAGGTGTGGGGGGGGGGGAGATTAATGGATTTGCAGGGCAAGTCTCTTACACAGAGTAGTGGGGGCATTTAAGAGGGTTTTAGACAGGCATGTGGAAGGGCAGGGAATAGAGGGATATGGATCATATACGGGCAGATGAGATCAGTATAACTTGTCTGGGGTTATGGGGAGAAGGTAGGAGAATGGGGTTGGGGGGTAGAGACAGAGTAGACTCGATGGGCCGAATAGCCTAATTCTGCTCCATCACTTATGACCTTGGCATCATGTTCTGTGCAAATAGTGTGGGCCGAAGGGCCTGTTCCTATGCTGTACTGTTCTTTGTTCTCTATGCTCTGTCCATGGCTTTGCAAACTTAGCAATTTCCAATTTGTAAACGCCAGCAGCCCGTATTCAAAAACACCACCATCCAAAATGTGAGTACTTATAGCGTAGTGTTCCTTAAAGCTAAATTATCTCAACAAAAACTGAACAGGTGCATGGACTGCTAAACCTGGGGATGGAGGGAGGAGTGTCCTCACTGTGGACAGAATGACTCCAATCAAATCTCACCATCCGCACAAACCACCTTCAGGAGTGAAAGGGAATTAAAAAGGGGTGGATTGGTTTTACGTGAATACCATGACTCAGACCTTAAAGCCACGCGTTCTTGCGACATTTCTATCTGTAGTTTTTTTGTGTTGTTGATGGGAAGTGTTTTAAAGTGCAGAATGTAGAGAACAGCGCAAAAGCATGTCTGGGTGCAAAGGTGTGTACTTAGCTGGAGGTGATTTAACGCAAATTAATGTAATTTGAACGCGTGGAAATTGGACGTGGCAGCTGTGGACAGCACACAGTTGGGGAGAGAAATGCAGAGGAGACGTGTTTAATTTTAGTTTCGTTTAGAGAGATACAGCGCGGAAACATGTCTTTCGATCCACCGCGTCCCCCCAGGGGCAAGTGATCCCCGCACACTAACACTATCCTACACACTCTAGGGACAGGCAAGGAGGTACATACAGCCGCAGTGTGCTTCGTAGATTCGTGGTTGGCTCGCCTCGCCTTAAGCACACCCGGCAGTGCAGAAAGATTGTAACCTCTACTACAGAAGTACAGCCATTAAGTACTAACCAACAACCAACCACGCCGGGAGACAATCTAGTTTTAGAGTCTCTTGCGGCTCAATGTCCCTTCAAAGTTTGAGTTGAGAAAAATAAAAATGACCCCCAAAAAAAGGTTTGTTCGAGGAGGGTTGGACTGGGTAAGTAAAGTTCCTTGTGTGACTGCCAGTATGCTTCTCTACCGCCTTTCCCCCCACACACACACACACACACAGAGGCTGGGGAAGGATTGGACTCTGGGTGAAGTTGAATTAATTAATTCTTTCCCTTGCTTCTACTGGAAAGGGAGGGAGGGGGAGAGGGAGAGAGAGAGAGAGAGTGAGAGAGAGAGAGAGAGTGGGACGGGGGGAGGGAGAGAGAGAGAGAGGGAGAGAGAGAACAAAAGCATAGAGTGGTTGCTGTTGAAGACACAGCAACATGAGTAGTCCTTGTTTGGCCGCGTCACGTCCAGCCCCCTCTCCACCCCTGGCGAGATTGACCAACAAACACTGACTAGGAAGTCGGGAGCATTCAGGGAAAAGTCCAAACTCGTCCGCGGCGTTGCAGATCGAGACAGGTACTCGGATTCCGGAAGAACTCGAAATTCAGGTTACTGCCCTGATCTTATTTCGCGTGCTCCTACACTGGCGGGGTTGTATTTTGTTGCACTTTTTAAAAAAACAAACAAACACAAACCCCTCTTTCCCCTGCGTGTGTTTAAAACAAAATACGTTCCCTGTGCAATAACCAGGTCCAGGAAAAGGAGAGAGAGAGAGAGAGTGTCTGACGTTTACATCGCAAGATGTTCGAGAAAAAGAATATTTTCGTGCTGGTGGATGTGCTGTGCGTGGTCGTAGGTGAGTCCCCTTTAAAGTTCATGCAATTTCGCACTTGCCCCCCCCCTGGTGCAAACTTCATGGAGAGTGTATGTGTTGTGCTGCCCTCAAGAAGAGTTTGCTGTGGGGGTTTTTTTTCCTGTTTTTAAAAACAAAATCTTGTATGCTTTTTTTTGTTTTGAAATATTTAAGAAAAAATGAAGATTGTCCCAGTTGTGGGCGTTCTGTCAAGTCAGACTCGAACGAGATGCTCTTGTGGTGAATTTTAAGTGACTTTTTCCCATCTCCTACCTTCTTGAGACAGAAGGCGAGGAGTATTTAAAGGCACATGCACGCCGAGAGAGGGAGGGAGGGAGGGAGATCAGAGGCGGAAGATCCCAGGCTCTTTTGGTCCTGGCAGAGAGAGAGTCTAAGCCCTCGCCAACTTGCAGGGAAACACGTGTGTTTTTACACCCTGCCGTGGGATTTTCCGTTCAAAACCGTGGAGCAGAGTCTTAAGTAAAACTTAAATAAGTGCCGGAGGAACTCAGCGGGTCAGACAGCATCTGTGGAGGGAATGCCCGGGCGATTTTTGGCTTCCTCAGCCTGTGTCTTGTCACTTCATGAATACATCGAGAAGGATAATAGGTTTGAGTGGAAGGGGGAAAGGTTTAATAGAAATCTAAGGGGTAACATTTTCACACAAAGGGTGGTGGGTAGAAACATAGAAAATAGGTGCAGGAGTAGGCCATTCGGCCCTTCGAGCCTGCACCGCCATTCAATATGATCATGGCTGATCATCCAGCTCGGTAACCTGTACCTGCCTTCTCTCCATACCCCCTGACCCCTTTAGCCACAAGGGCCACATCTAACTCCTTCTTAAATATAGCCAATGAACTGGACTCAACTACCTTCTGTGGCAGAGAATTCCACAGACTCACCACTCTCTGTGTGAAGAAATGTTTTCTCATCTCGGTCCTAAAAGACTTCCCCCTTATCCTTAAGCTGTGACCCCTGGTTCTGGACTTCCCCAACATCGGGAACAATCTTCCCGCGTCTAGCCTCTCCAACCCCTTAAGAATTTTATATGTTTCTATAAGATCCCCCCTCAGTCTTCTAAATTCCAGCGAGTATAAGCCGAGTCTATCCTGTCTTTCTTCATATAAAAGTCCTGCCATCCCAGGGATCAATCTGGTGAACCTTCTCTGTACTCCCTCTTTTTACGGATCAAGGTGACAGGGGCGGGAGTCGAGGCAGGGACTATCATAAAGTTTAAGAAATGGACAGGACCGGTTTGGAGCGACGTGGACCAAACACAGGCAGGAGTGGCATGGTGTAGCTGGGACATGTTGGCAAGGGCCAGTTTCCATGCTGTATCACTCCATGACTCCATGATATAATCTGACACTCTTTTGTCTCCTTTTCACCTCTTTGTCACTCACTCACCCGTCAATCACCTCTTCAAGTCCCCACTACTTTCTGTTGAGGTCACTCCCAAGAGAGAGTTAGATATAATTCTTAGGGCTAACGGAATCAAGGGATAAGGGGAGAAAGCAGGAACGGGGCACTGATTTTAGATGATCAGCCATGATCATGTTGAATGGTGGTGCCGGCTTGAATGGCCTACTCCTGCACCTATTTTTCAATGTTTCTAAAGCAACTCCTTGACTCACTCATACCTTCCCACCAAACCACCCCTGCCCCCCTCCCCTCCCCCTTTTGTCCCCTCTCTCTCTCTTTCCTGTGCTGCCACCCCTCATCTTAGTTTGCACCCATTTCTCCCACTATCTTGACCCCCATTCCCCTTCCACCTCTATCCCTCCCTATGGCTTTACCTTTTAACTCTTTCATTGCTCTTATAATAATAATAATAATATATTCCTTTATTTGTCCCACACTGGGGAAATTTACAATGTTACAGCAGCAAAGTGAACAGCAAGAGATCATTCATTATAAATAAAAATAAAGACAAGGATAAATTGTCATCAGTTTACTGTGTATTCCCTAACTGTTACTGTTGACTCGTCTGCTGGGAGCAGTGCTGGTTGTGCAGTCTCACAGCAGCGGGAAGGAAGGACCTCCGATATCTCTCCTTCACACACTTGGGGTGAAGGAGTCTGTCACTGAAGGAGCTACTCAGTGCAGTGACAGTGTCCTGCATGGGGTGGGAGTCATCGTCCAGCAGCGATGTTATCTTTGCCATCATCCTCCTCTCTCCCACCGCCTGTACTGAGTCGAGGGGACAACCCAGGGCAGAGCTGGCCTTCCTGACCAGCTTGTCGAGTCTCTTCCCCTCTGCTGCTGAGATGCTGCTGCTCCAGCAGACCACTCCATAGAAAATGGCCGATGCCACCACAGGGTTGTAGAAGGTCCTTAGGAGTGCCCCCTGCACTCCAAAGGACCTGAGTCTCCTCAGTAGATAAAGTCTGCTCTGGCCCTTTTTGTACAGTGCATTGATATTTTTGGTCCAGTCAAGTTTATTGCTGAGGTAAACAGCCAGGTACTCTTCTTTCCTTATCTGACACGGTTGCCTACTTTTTAATCTCTGGTCTGTGTCCAGCCGTCTGCCAAACAAACTCCCCATGACCCGCATCTAACGATCACTTGCCGGGCTTTATCCCATCCCCATCTCTTTTGCAATTTTCTTTCCCCCACTACAATCAGTCTGAAGACTCCTTCACAGATGCTGCCTGACCTGCTGAGTTACTCCAGCACTTTGTGTTCAATACAAGTGTCCAGCACCTGCAGTCCCTTCTATCTCCCCTTGTTTTTTTTGTTCATCTGTTCATTCTTATGGATTATGGATGTCATTACAAGGCCAGGAATTCTCACCTGCACTCAGGAGGGACAGTGTACGCCCTTTCTGAGTTGCCACAGTGCTGTTCGATACAGCGTGCCAACACAGTGGTACAACTGGAAAGAAACCACCACGGTTATGAAATAAAATGCGGAAACAAAAGAACTGCAGATGCTGGTTTATACCAAAGGAAGACACAAAGTGCTGGAGTAATTCAGCAGGTCAGGCAGCACCTCTGGAGAAAAAGGGTGGGTGACGTTTCGGGCTGGGAACCTTCAGTCAGAAAATAGGGGATGAGGTGTGGGGAGAGGGGGAGGTGAAACACTGGAGGTGAGAAAAGACCAGGATCAATTAGGACCAGCCACAAATGACCCGAAACGGCACCCATCCTTTTTCTCCAGAGATGCTGCCTGACCACCTGAGTTACTCCAGCACTTTGTGTCTATCAATGGTTATGTTGCCTCGGGAAGAGTCTGATGCCGTTTCCATGAACATAATGCAAGGTCTCGGAGGCTGTAAGTGAGGAAGCTGCTGTCAATGAAGTCCGGGTGAGGTGTTGCTGTACATCTTGTAGGTCGAGCACACTGAGCTGTGGTGCACTGATAAAAGTGCCACGGGCGAGCAATCAACTTGACTCTGCCTTATACGGTGCTTTGTTGTGACTACATTACACGCAGGCAAGTGGAGATTACTCCACGCCACTTGACTTGCGCCATTTTTAACGCTGTCTGTTTTGCATTGTGGCATTTTGGATTTTTGCCTGTAGCTGCAGCAGAACAGCCAATAACAACACGTAATTGTGGCCACAGCTATTTATTACATCAATGTTATTGAGCACATGTTTAATATTGGGACCAGGTTTGCAATCTCAACTTCAAGGCCTGAATAATGTCATTAAGCACATCTGTGATTAGGGCAGAGTGCCATATATGTGAAATGGTTATCTTGTTGCCTGTCGGAATGCAGGTGCAATTTGGATTTGAAAACTAAATGGATGTAAATATGCCGCATTTTGTGATCATAAAGAGTGGCACATCTGGTTGAGCTGCTGCCTCTCAGCACCAGAGACCCAGGTTCGATCCTGTCCTCGTGTGCTGTGTGTGGGTGTGTGTGTGTGGAGTTTCCACGTTCTTCCTGTGACCGCATGGGTTTCCTCCCACATCCCCCAAAAAATGCAGGCTTGTACGTTAATTGTCCTCTGTAAAATTGCCCCGAGCGTGTTGGGAGTGGAGAAATGTGGGATAACATAGAACTAGCGTTATCGATGGTCTGCACGGACTCGGTGGGCCGAAGGGCCTGTTTCCATGCTGTATCTACTTTTTTAAATCCTCCACAAGATCAGCTGTGGCTAGATTTGTAAACAAACTGGCAGTTTTATCCAGTGGCACTGGAGAAATATGGGTGTCAAAGATAAGGTTTGTGGAGGACACAATGTGCTTGAGTAAACGTGTGGGTCAGGCAGCATCTGATAGGTGACGTTTTGAATCTGGACCCTTTAGGTCTCCTATCCATGTCCTCAAAAAAAAAAAAACGCATGACTTGCTGTGTTACTCCACTTTGGAGTAACACAGTGTTCTACACAAGACTCCAGCATCCTTGCAAGGACTGTGGATGTGGCTTCTGGGAGGGGATGCACTGACATTTGAGGCTGATTGCACATCATTGGAGGAGCTGGACTTTTCAGCTAGTTATTCTATTCTCCCCCTTCTGACGTGGGGTAGACTTCCTCACTCCAAGAAAGGACAGGTTTGTAGGTTAAACTGCTTCGGGAAGTTGTGAAATTGTCCCTAGTGTGTGTGTGTGTGTGTGTGTGTGTAGTTTAGTGTACAGGGTGATCGCTGGTCGGCGTGGGCTGAAGGGCCTGTCTCGGCGCTGTATCTCTAAAGTTTAAAGTCGACCTTGGATCAGTACTACACAGATCGGGCAAAGTAAGCCACCTCCCCCCTCCCCAATTTTTGCACATCCCCAATCCTGGACTTTCCACGCGTCACTTTAATTTCATGTGTCATGTATCTTGTGTTTTATAACAGTTGGCCGACCAATTTCCCTCCTGGGATAAATAACGTTCTATCATATTGTATACCTGGGCTTGGAGTATTCAGTGCGATACATGTCTATATATGTCTATTGGTCTAATGTTTAGGGCAGGGATAACATCTAGCTGAGAGATTTATGAGATGGCATGTAATAATGCAATCATTGGCGGCACAGTAGCACATCGGGAGAGTTGCTGCCTTCTTGTTGCAGAGACCTGTCTTTGATCCTGACTATGGGTGCTGTCTGTGTGGAGTTTGCACGTTCTCCCTGTGATTATGTGGGTTTTCTCTGGATGCACAGGTTTTCTCCCACACTGCAAGGAAGGACAGGTTTGTAGGTTAAACTGCTTCGGGAAGTTGTGAAATTGTCGTGCGTGCGTGTGTGGTTTAGTGTACAGGGTGATCGCTGGTCGGCGTGGACTTGGTGGGCTGAAGGGCCTGTTTCGGCACTGTATCTCTAAAGTTTAAAGTCGACCTTGGATCAGTACTAAGCAGGTCGGGGAAAGTAAGCCAATGTAAAATAGTCTAATGTTTAGGGGAAGAATAACATCCATCTGGGAGATTTAAGAGATGGCACACAATTATACAATCATAGAACAGTTTCTGCACTTGTTTATTTTCAAGTAGTCAGTGCCATCTATCAAGATAGGCCCATAATTTCCTGACTGTTTTGGTTTAGTTTAGAGATACAGCGCCGAAACAGGCCCTGCGGCCCACCGAGTCCAGCGATCCCCTCATATTAACGTTATCCCATACACACTGGGGACAATTTACAGTTATACCAAGCCAATTAACCCACAAACCTGCATGTCTTTGGAGTGTGGGAGGAAACTGATCTCGGAGAAAACCCACGCAGGTCACGGGGAGAACGTACAAACTCTGTACAGACATTACCCGTGGTCGGGATCGAACCTGGGTCTCTGGCGCTGGAAGCGCTGTAAGGCAGCAACTCTACTGCTGAGTCCCATGCGACTGCATGAATAGCAATGATTTGTTGGTTGATTGATAGATGCAGCAGGGAAACTGGCCTTTCAGCACTTTGGGTCCATGCCACCCACAATTGCCCGTTCACACTACCCTGCTCAATGTACATAGAGCCAATTAACCTACAAATCTGCACATGTTTGGGGTGTGGGAGGAAATCGATGCAGCCAGAGAAAACCCACGTGGTCATAGGGAGAACGAGCAAACTCCACACAAACAGCACCAGAGGTCAGGATCAAACCTAGCTCTCTGATGATGTGAGCAGGCAGCTCTACTAGCTTTGCCACTGTGCCTGGTTGAAATGCATAATGACCAATTATATCTACGTTGCACCTGATTCTTTGGGGTATTTTGAGCACAACACAGCTTGTCAGCCATTGAATGGTAATTTATGATGTTCCTGTAAGGAAATTTCCTGTCTGGCAAAGCTAGACTCTCTCTTGGAATGCTCGAGGTTGCAACAGTCTTACTTGAGGACCCCTCGGTACTTGTACACGCGTTAATCCATTGCAAGGTGTAACCTAAATGTTTTGTGGATTAAAAACCCATTAGTTTATAGGAGATACAAGGAACTTCAGGTGCTAGTTTACATGTTTGCCTGTTTCCATGCTGCTTTGGGCTTTGGTTATCTACATTTGGAGTATTGCATGGCGTTCTGGTTGCCCTATTATAGGAAGGATGCGGAGGGTTTGAAGAGGTGGCGAACAGGTTTACCTGAATGATAAAAGACTCAAAATTCTGAGTAACCCAGCAGGTCGGGCAGCATCTCTGGAGTCATGGATAGGCGACGTTTTTGGTCGCAACCCGTCTGAAGAAGTGCCTCAACTTAATATGTCACCTATCCATGCTCGGATGCTGCCTGACCCGCTGATTTACTCTTACATTTTATGTCCTTTTTTTTCAGTTTCAGTTTAGAGATACAGCTAGTTTGTGGAGGATAATGATAATGTGCAGGGATCGCTGGTAGGCGTGGACTTGTTGTGCCGAATGGCCTGTTTCCACGCTATATCTCTTTTTTTTTAAAAGCTGAATCATCTACATTTTCATCCGAGATATTATCTAACAGTGGTCTCTGCACTGATCCCTGTGGAACTCCATTGGTCAGAGACCTCCAGCCTGAATAACACCTTTCCACCACATCTCTGCTTCAATGATCCTTTCGATCGGCCTACCTCGAGGGACTTTATCAAATGCCTTAATAAAACACATGTAGACACCAACCATTGCCCTATCCTCATCAATCTCCTCAAAAAAAAAAGTGTCTAGTTTGTAAGACATAACCTGCCCTGCACAAAACTGCACTGACTATCCCCGATGAGTCAATTCTCTTTCAAATATGAGTCCTTACGAATCTTCTCCCAATAGATCCAGAGAAAAAAAAAATCCCAAGTTTGACCAACTTCTTCTCATGAATATGGGCACAAAATGCTGGAGTAACTCAGTGGGACAGGCAGCATCTCTGGAGTGAAGGAATGGGTGATGTTTTGGGTCGAGACCCCTCTTCAGACTTTTCCTCGTGACTGTTGTTCTCTAATCCAGAAGGCATCCGGGTCAACCTCTTCAAAAACCTCCCAAGCCTCCACATCCTCCCTGTGACAGTGCAACCAGAACTGCGCACATTACTCGGCCCGATACACCTGTAACTTCCTGGATTCTTGGTAAAATTCCTATTTCCCTAAAATAGTGGCTGCTCTCCACTCTACAGAACCTTGCCTCTGGCTAGAAAGAGTACAAAAACCTTTGTCAAGACCCCAGCAATCTTCTCTCTAGCCTCTCTCAATAACCTGGTATAGGTCCCACAGCGTCCCAGAGACCTATTCACCATAATGCTCTTCGAGGGACTTGACACCACCACCTCCATGATCTCAAAATACTCCGGCATTTTACTACACCACTTGCTGATCTTGCAGTCATAGGTAATGGGAGCAGAATTAGGCCATTTGGCCCATCAAGTCTACTCCGCCACTCAATCATGACTAATCGATCTCTCCCTCCCAATCCAATTCTCCTACCTGTTCCTGTGATGCTGTTCCAGATGTCAACTTCTCTACATCGGCGAGACCAAACGCAGGCTTGGCGATCATTTTGCTCAACACCTTCGCTCAGTCTATCTTAACCAACCTGATCTCCCGGTGGTTGAGCACTTCAACTCCCCCTCCCACTCCCAGTCTGACCTTTCTGTCATGGGCCTCCTTCAGTGTCATAGTGAGGCCCACCGGAAATTGGAGGAATAGCACCTCATATTTCGCTTGGGCAGCTTACAGTTCAGCGGTATGAACATTGTCTTCTCTAACATTAGGTAGTTCCTCTGTCCCTCTCTTCCCCTCCCCCTTCCCAGTTCTCCCACTGTCTTCCTGTCTCCACCTATATCCTTTCTTTGTCCCGCCCCCCCGCCATCAGTCTGAAGAAGGGTCTCGATCCGAAACGTCACCCATTCCTACTCTCCAAGATGCTGCCTGACCCGCTGAGTTACTCCACCATTTTGTGATACAATTTTCCTACATTCTCCCCATAACCACTGACACCCGTATTAATCAAGACACCAATCTATCTCTGCTTTAAATATATCCTTGGACTGCTCCCACAGCCTTTTGTGGCAAAGAATTCCACAGATCCATCGCCCTCTGACTAAAGAAATTCCTTCTCATCTCCTTCCTAAGGGAACGTCCTTTAATCCTGAGGCTATGGCCTCTAACCCTAGACTCTCCCATTTGTGGAAACACCCTCTCCACATCCACTCTCTCCAAGCCTTTCACTATTCGGCAAGGTTCAATGAGGCTCCGCCCCCCTAATTTTTCTAAACTCCAGCGAGTGCAGGCCAGGGGCTGTCAAACGCTCATAAGTTAACCTGCTCATTCCTGGGATCATTCTTGTAAACCTCCTCTGGACCCTCTCCAGGACCAACACATCCTTCCTCCGATGTGGTGCCCAAAATTGCTCACAATACTCCAAATGAGGCCTGACCAATCCTCCCTGGCCTTCTCCTCGTATCCCTTAATGTCTTTCCTTCTGTGAAGGTTTCCCACTTGTGTTCTGTGTTGAGGTCATGCAGCATATTAATGGTGTTCTTTGTTGTGGTGGCCATCTATATATGGTAGTGTTCAGCTCAGTGGGGGAATATGTGTTTCGTGACTTTCTGTCCGGTATCTGCTTGGTTAATGGAAAACATGAACAGTCCATGCCAGCAACCCCAAATCAGCTCTCAGATATTTTATAAACCAATGCCTTGAGCTTTATAAGTGCAGCAAACAAAATAGTAACAGGAGGTATGATGAAATCTCCAAATAATAGTAACATGGTTTGCTCATGCACACGATTTGTTGCGAAGTTTAACTTCAAATTAAAGTTTCTTTTCCTGTGGCTAAGATCTTTTATTTTACCATACAATTGTTAATACTATTGTTTGAAGTTAGATGAGATGTACTCCAAGTTAAGGTTAGTACATTGGGAGGTCGCAGTATTGGCTTCATCTAGTTCCTGGCCTCCAGGTTCAGGAACAACTTCTTCACAACAACCATCAGCCACTTTAACACTGCAAATACCAACGAAACTACGAGCTGTCTTGATTGCACTAGGTACTTTGCACTAATATGGTGCTTTTTAAAAGTTACTAGACCAAGTGGACCTGTTAGGCCCAAACCTCTCCTGCATTGGTGCAGCACCCTCCCCCCCTCCCTCCCCCCTCCCCTCCCTCCCCCCTCCCCTCCCTCCCCCCTCCCCTCCCTCCCCCCTCCCCTCCCTCCCCCCTCCCCTTCCCCTCCCCTCCTTTTAAACTTTAAAATGTGAATAAAATATAAGACCGATTTCAATAAAACTACTTGCATTATCACTAAAGTGACAATGGTGAGTAAGGTGGGCCTAAAATTGTCGTGCTATTGCGTACCGTTTTGGCTGAAGTTCAGTCACAAACAAGAAAACAAACGAAAGTCTTAGTATATAGATCAAACTTTTGTTTGTTGGTGTTATCTATGAGTAGTGTTATGCTGCTTCAAGTATGAATATCATTGTTCTGTTTTTGGCACATATGATATGACAATTAAACACTTTGAAGAAGTACTGTCAGGTACTATCTCTATGTTTAAGAAACATTTGGACAGGTATATGGATAGGACAGGTTTAGAGGGGTATGTGCCAAATGCAGGCAGGAGGGACGAGTGTAGATGGGACATGTTGGTCAGTGCGGGCAGGTTGGGCCAAAGGATCTGTTTCCACACTGTGTGGCTCTATGATGAAATGGAAGAAAATGTCCCGACCCGTAAAGTCACTATCCATGTCCTCCAGGGATTCTGCCTGACCGGCTGAGTGACTCCAGCAGTTTGTGTCTTTCCTTGGTACACCGGCATCCACTGTTCTTTGTTTCTGCAAACATTCTTGACTCCCCAGTTCTTCTTGTTTTCAAAAAGCCACAAAACGTTAAGTGGGGAGCTCTTAGCAACAAAAAGATCAAATTCCAGATTTTCCCAGCAACCATCAACATTAATGCAAATAAATTGGCGAGTCAAATTATCAGCAGCACTTTCCACCAATCTGACAAAACTCTTGTATTTCCGGGTTTGCTTGGCCTTGTATGCAGTACGTATTCTGACGTACTATATCAAGAGATGGAGCGTTTTATTGATTTGGTTTATGAGTGTTTTTAGATAGTGCCTTTCATCTCCGTTTCATGGTAACCCAGAGCAAATCAAGACGCATTTCCCTTCTGAAGTGCAGTCAATTTTGTGCTCGATGAACTCCCACAAAAGGTTCCATTAATTGTGAGAGATAAACATGCACTAACACGGTGGTGCGCAACCATGGCACAGTGGCGCAGCGGTAGAGTTGCTGCCTTACAGCGTCAGAGACCGGGGTTCGATTCTGACTACGGGTGCTGTCTGTATGGAGTTTATATACGTTCTCCCCGTGATCTGCGTGGGTTTTCTCCGGGTGCTCCATTTTCCTCCCACGCTCCAAATACAGGTTTGCAGGCTAATTGGCTTGGTAAAATTGTAAATTATCCCCAGTGTGTGTAGGATAGTGTTAGTGTGCGGGGATCGTTGGGGGCTGTTTCTGCTCGGTATCTTAAAACTGCTAAATTCTCCTGATCTTCGTTAAAGAGACTACCATAGGACTTCATAAGGCCATGTGATAGGAGCAGAATTAGGCCATTCGGCCCAACAAGTCAACTCCGCCATTCAATCATGGCTGATCTATCTCTCACTCCTAACCCCATTCCCCTGCCTTCTTGTGGGAGAAATCTAGAGCCCACAGGGTATGAGGCTGAAGACTGTGCCTTATATGACGTGAGAAACTATTCTGGAGTAACAAATGTCTCCTGGAGGATTGGTAGCTTGAAGTGGGCCACTCAGCATGTGATGTATCTTCATGCTTCCATCAATTGTATTCAAGAAGCCTACATTGCCTATTTACACTGCATTGTTTTTACTGTACTTCTGCCCCAAGGATGTATCTGATTATGGCTGTATGTGGACTCCCTGTCCCAATAGTTAAACTTTCACATATATTTGGAGAGCACACCAAACCATACGCCTTCTTTACCACCCTATGTACTGGAGTAACTCAGCAGGTCAGGCAGCATCTCGGGAGAGAAGGAATGGGCGACGTTTCGGGTCGAGACCCTTCTTCAGACTGATCCGTTTTGAGTCGAGACCCTTCAGACTCTAAACAAAAAAATATTTTGGTATGCTTGCCATCATTGGTCGGGGCATTAACCTTTCTTTTGTAGTGTTAAGTGTAGTGTTAAGGTAGCGTTAAGGAGGATAGGAAAATAACTGCAGATGCTGGTACAAATCGAAGGTATCACAAAATGCTGGAGTAACTCAGCAGGTCAGGCAGCATCTAGGAGAGAAGGAATGGGTGACGTTTCGGGTCGAGACCCTTCTTCAGTCTGACATTAACACTACCCTAGGTATCACAAAATGCTGGAGTAACTCGGTCAGGCAGCATCTAGGAGAGAGGGACTGGGTGACGTTTCGGGTCGAGACCCTTCTTCAGTCTGAAGAAGGGTCTTGACCTGAAACGTCACCCATTCCCTCTTGCCTAGATGCTGCCTGACCGAGTTACTCCAGCATTTTGTGATACCTAGGGTAGTGTTAATATGCGGGGATCGCTGGCCAGTGCGAACTCAGTGGGCCAAAGGAGCTGTTTTTGCGCTGTATCTCTAAACTAAAAAAAGTATAAGAGGCACTAATGGTGTGAAAATTGAATTATCCAATTTTTGGGAGTACACTATGAACAAACTCTAATCCCCTCCCCCTTTTATCCTTTCCCCTCTTTCCTTGATCCTACCTAGATTTGCACCTATTTCCCCCCTTGCTCCTCCCCGTCTCCCTGTGTACCTTACTCCTGGCCTGACAATGTGCACCTCGTCTATCTTATAGAGGCATACAATGTGAAAACGGACCCTTTGGCCCAACTTGCCCATGCTGACCAACATGCCCCATCTACACTAGTCCCACCTGCCTGCGTTTGGCCCATATCCCTCCAAACCTTTCCTATCCATGTACCAGTCCAAATGTTTCATAAACATGATACTACCCGCCTCAACTACCTCCTCTGGCAGCCCGTTCCATATACCTACCACCGTTTGAGGTTTAAAAAAAAGTTGCCCCTCAGGTTCCTATTAAATCTTATCCCCGTCTCACACATTTTGTCTTTTCATCTCTGTCCGACTATCTGCATATCAAAGCCCCCTGTCACATGTATCCATCTATCATTCATCAGGCTTTATCCGCTCCTCTCCCTTCCCCAACCCCCACATCACAATCAGTATGAAGACATGTCCCGACCTGAAAGGTCACCTATCCATGACCCGCTTAGTTACTCCAGTACCATGCACTTTTTTTTGTAAACCGGCACCCGCGGTTCCTTGTTTTTGACATTTGTACAATGGTGCTGTGTCGAAAGAGACCCGAAAAACTCTGAACAATTTGTACAATAGTGACGTTGTATCATTGTAAAGGAATTCACCCACTGGGAATAGCGAATTCGCACACGAGCATAATCAGATGCATCCTGCACCACATCATCCTGTTGTGCAAAGACACATCTGTAAGCTTGTTCTTTTCTCGAGCAGTGGATGAAACCTCATTCCTTCGAAGCTGGAAACATCGTGCAGTTTTATGTTTGTTGTAGATAGCTGCCTTGACGTCCTCCTTTTCCTTTAATGGATGTGACAGTTATTTTATGGTTTCCCATATGGTTCATATTGACTGCCCCTGGATTTTCCTTGACCCGAAGGTCCTAAGCTGGCTGTCCTACTGTGCTAAGTTGACTGATGTAGACCAATGCGATTGTTCTGGTGTTAGTGTTGGCCACAAGACTTGGCGGTGGGGAGGGAAAGTTGACCCTTTGTTGTTGCCTCCCATGCTTTTCTGGAGAGCTGACATTTGCTGCCCAAGGCTGCACAAAACAACCAATTAGATGAAGTACAAACGGAGGTTCGATGCCTGTGGAAATGTTCTCCAGGATGCTCCAGTGCTGTGAGAAGAAATGTAATTGCTGGTAACTAGTCAACCTCCCTTGACAGACGATGTTTCACTCAGAGCGAGCGTGATTAATTAACTGCTTGTTGCCAACATGAGAGTTTAATCATTTTTTAAAAATTTCGCAGCTGCGGCAACTTCGCATTTTAGCACGCAAGAGTGTTTGTGAATAATTCAAGGCTGTCGAAACAAGGCTTTGCCACGAACATAAATGGGGAGGATGAGATCACTGGGCACATGCTGCTGGGAGCGTAGCAGCGATTGACATAACAACGAAAATCAAAGAAACAAAAACGCATAATGTTGGCAGGTCAAGCAGCGTCTGTGGAGGGAGGGACAGTTAATGTTTCGGGTGTGAGAAGTTACAGTTGGATATACTCAGCAGGTCAGACAGCGTCCGCAGAGGGGGAAACAGTTAATGTTTCCGGTCTGAGAGATTACAGTGGTGCCTCGCAGCACCAGAGGCCCAGGTTGAATCCTGAACTGAAGTGCTGTCTGTGTGGAGTTCGTACGTCCCCTCTGTGACTGCTTTGGTTTCCTCCGAGTGTGCCAATTTCCCCCCACACTCCAAAGACGTGCAGGTTAATTGGCTTCTGTAAATTGTACATTGTCCCCAGTGTGAAAGATAGTGTAGTGTACTTCAGATCACTGGTCAGCATGGGCTGAAGGGCCTGTTTCCATGCTGTATCTCTAAAGTCTAATGTAAAGTTTTGCTGGAGACTCTTGGATCTGAAGCATTAACTATCTACCTACAGATCTCAACGAGGCGTTCAAATACCTCCCATGCTTTTGCATTTCCCGCCAACATGTTCTCCTCCAGTTCCCTGAGAAAACTGCAACTTTCTACACTTAATTTGCTGATCGTTAGTCAATATAACGGAACAGGTGCAGAGATAGGAAAGGTTTACAGGGATATGGGCCACATGCTGCCCAGTGGGTCTGGCTCAGATAGGGCATCTTGGTCGGCATGGATGAGTTAAGCTTAAGGGCCTGTTTCTTGACTTCATGGCTCTAATCATTCTTTCATGGATACTGTCTCAGTTGCCGAGATCTAAACTTGTGTAGAAAGGAACTGCAGATGCTGGTATATAACAAAAATAGACACAGTTTTGGAGTAATTCAATGGGTCAAGCTGCATTGAATGGTCGAAACATCACCCATCCTTTTTTTCCAGAGTTGCTGCCTGAGTACTCCAGCACTTTGTGTCTATCTAAACTCTTGGTGCACCCACTTCGATTCTTCATCCACTTTGTCTCTTCTTAATGCTGCAGGGGAAGGGGAAAGACAGCAGGGGAAGAGGAAAGACATTCTGGCCTTCCATCACAGTGAGAAGGGGACTGGAGGAGACTCACTGTGATGGATGTTTCTCTTTTTTGTTGTTGTTTTGTGTTGGTTGTGGTTGTGTAATTGCGTATTTTATTGCTCTTATTGTTGGACTGTGGGTGATGAAATCTCGTCCAAACGACTTGTTTTTTGGATGACAAATAAAGGTAATTCTGATTCTGAATTCTGATTCTTGATATCTTTGTCTGCCCACTTTGATTATCTGCTCAAAATTCTGAACAGATTCTTTTGATGGCACTCATGTGAAGTACCCTGGAACATTTTTTTACCACACTAAAGAAACCAGGTGCAGGGTGGAGTGTAGAGTGGAGGTGGCTTCATTTGGAAATGTATGCATTTTACTGTGTGGTTAAACTATGTGATGTGAAAAGCACAAATGTCAGGATTGTGTTGTGATGATAAAAGGGTTCCCTTTTGCCTTCAGGGTTTAAGGTTGGCATTCTTGTGTTTAACCTTTTGTTGAAGAAGTCAGCTAAACAGGTTCCTGCAATATGAACGCCTCGGGCATTTACTGCTTCTTTGTTTCCAACTAAGACAATGGTGTGTTGACCTCATTGTTGGAGTTACCGAGAGGCCACGTTGGAGATGATGGCAGATTTCCTACTCGGCTCAAATCAAATGGATTTTCCCATCAATCCACCAGTTTTAGAAACATAGAAACATAGAAAATAGGTGCAGGAGTAGGCCATTCGGCCCTTCGAGCCTGCACAGCCATTCAATATGATCATGGCTGATCATCCAACTCAGTATCCCGTACCTGCCTTCTCTCCATACCCCCTGATCCCTTTAGCCACAAGGGCCACATCTAACTCCCTCTTAAATATAGCCAATGAACTGGCCTCAACTACCTTCTGTGGCAGAGAATTCCACAGATTCACCACTCTGTGTGAAAAAAAAGTTCTCATCTCGGTCCTAAAAGACTTCCCCCTTATCCTTAAACTGTGACCCCTTGTTCTGGACTTCCCCAACATCGGGAACAATCTTCCTGCATCTAGCCTGTCCAACCCCTTAAGAATTTTGTACGTTTCTATAAGATCCCCCCTCAATCTTCCAAATACCAGCGAGTACAAGCCGAGTCTATCCAGTCTTTCTTCATATGAAAGTCCTGCCAACCTTTATTTGCACTGTTATTGATACCAGCTCTTTATTCGAGATTTATTTAATTACTTGAATGCCAATTCCCCATACAAATGTTTGGTGAATTGCTTTGCGGTAGGAAGCCTTGATGCGGAAGAAGAAACGGTTTTCTTTATGGCCAGTGTTTGCAGCAATTGGTGTGTGCCCGTGCCTACGGCCCTCCAAGGGGAAAAAAACTCTGCCAGTCTCTGAATTCCATTTACAACACTTTCTTTTTGGTTGACTGAGTTTGCAAATAAGGAAATTGTTTCTGCTCCGTCAAGAACGAAAGAACCAATAAATGAGAGCAGAATTACTCGGGTAAATTAATAATCCTGTTGCTTGCCTTTCCTCCCAGCAAGGCCTGCTGGAGCTCTTGGTTGCTAACCATTTTAACTCGCCTTCTCAATCCCATACTAACCTTTCCATTCCTGGCCTCTTCCATTGCCAGAGTGAGAGGCCACGTGCAAACTGGAGCTTGTATTCTGCTTAGGTAGCTTACAAACCACTGGATTGAATTCTCCAACTTTAGGTAACCAAACTACAAATAAAGCTCTTCCCCCCCCACCCCCCACCCCCCCCCCCCAACATTTGTCTTCCTTCCTCCTCACATCCCTGTGCCCCAACTGGATTTGCACCCATTTCTCCCCTTCTCCTCCCCCCACCCCGTCTCCTTCCACCGATATTCCTTATTTAAAATGGAAGTGCCTCTGTCCTTTCGACCTGCAGTGTTCAGTTGGCTGTCCCAAGATCAGAAGGTGGCAGAGCTGGTGGAGCTGCTACCTCACCGTGCCAGAGACCAAGGTTCAATCCTGACCTTGCATGCTGCCTGTACGGAGTTTGCATGTTTTCCCTGTGATTGGGAGGGTGTTTCAATTTCCTCCCACATCCCAAACACATCTGGGTTTGTAGGTCATTAATTGGCCTCCTTAAATTTCCCCCAGTGTGTTGAGAAAGTGGGATAACGTAGAACTAGTGTGAATGGGTGATTGATGATCGGTGGGCCGAAGGACCTGTTTCCATGACATATCCTTCAATGATTCAAAGGAAGTGGGAAAAGAGTACTCCCCTTCACCATTGTCCATTATAATCACTCCCTTTGGGAGGAAGAGTTAAAATCAAGACCAATTGGCTGTACCCAAAATCGGTGACGTCTTTATGTGGGGCTGCACAGTGGCACGGTATTAGAGTTGCTGCCTTGGAGCACCAGAGACCTGGGTCCGATCCTGATTACAGATGCTGTCTGTATGGAGTTTGTACATTCTCCCTGTGACTGCCTGGGTTTTCTCCAGGTACTCTGGATTCCTCCCCTACTCCAAAGACGTACAGGTTTGTAGGTTAATTAGCTTCTGTAAATTGTCCCCAGTGTGTAGGATGTTTTTCCAGTATACGTGGTCAGCACGGACTTGGTGGGCCGAAGGGCCTATGCTCTATGTCTAATGTCTATTGCACACATATGTTCTCAATACAAGGGTGATTTAATTGCACTGCAGGCATATTTCTGTACCCCATTACCGCTGTTTGTTACAGCAATATTTGTATTGCAAAAAGATGCTGCAACGATCTTATGTGAATGGAAGCTTTATTTCAGATTTATATTTATCTCGTGTGATCATAGCTCTCTCAGCAGAATAAACAAGTTTCGTCACTCTTGGATTCCCTCACACCTGGTCACTCTGGTTTTGTATTGTGGTTCTGCTGGTAGAAGCAATTTTACAAATGATTTCTGATGATGACACAGAAGCAGGTCATTCAAGTCAAGTCAAGTCAATTTTATTTGTGTAGCACATTTAAAAACAACCCACGTTGACCAAAGTGCTGTACATCACTATATATCAGTATATCAGTAAATTCAGCTATTTACCTCCCAGCAGTTTGATTCCCCCCCCTCCCCCCACCCTCTTGATTGATTGATTGAAAGATACAGCTTGGAAATTGCCCCCTTTGACCCTCCAAATCCAGGCAAACCATCAACCAACTGAAATTAGGCACAAAATGCTGAGTAACTCAGCGGGACAGGCAGCATCCCTGGAGAGGAAGAATGGGTGACGTTTCGGGTTGAGTTACTCCATCCAGCACTTTGTGCCTATCTTCGGTTTGACCCAGCATCTGCAGTTCTTTCTTGCACATATCAACCAGCCACTCACACTAGTTCTGTGTTATCACACTTTCCCATCTACTTCCTGCACTCTAGGGGTAATTTACAGGGGGCTGCAGCACACGTCCTTGAGATGCGGGAAGAGACTGGAGCGGCCGGCGGAAACCCACGCGGTCACTGGGAGAATGGGCGGAGTTTGTACAGGCAGCACTTGAGGTCAGGATCGAAACTGGGTAGTCTGGCGCTGCGAGGCAGTGGCTGGATCAGCTCCACCACTCTGCCATCCGTCAGCCCCCTTTGAACTTTTTTCCACTTGCCTACACTGGGGCAGTTTACAGTTGCCAATGAGCCACCCTGCTTATCCATGGGTGTGGGAGGAAACTGGGGCACATGGAGTACTGATTGTGAGCGCTGCATTATCCTGGATGATGTCAGGCACCTTTAGTGTTGAAGCTGCAGTCATCCAAGTAACCAGAGAGTATTCCATCACACTGCTGCCTTGAGCCAAGTAGATGGAGGAAAGGCTTTGTGTAGCCCATGTCATAAGATCATAAGATTATAAGTGATAGGAGGAGAATTAGGCCATTCGACTCATCAAGTCTACTCTGCCATTCAATCATGGCTGATCTATATCTCCCTCCTAACCCCATTCTCCTGCCTTCACCCCATAACCTCTGACAGCATAACTGATCAATGTTGATTGTTTGAATGTCTGAATGTTGTTTAGTTCGTGTTGAATGTCGGCATGATTGCTTCATTTCATGAGGATTGATTGATTGAAAGATACAGCATGGGGACAGGTCCTCTGGCACAACGAGTCCACGCTGACTATTGATCATCCATTCACACTAGTTCTATGTTATCCCACCTTTCGGTCCAGAGTCCTGCAGATCAGAGGCAATTAACCTGCAAACCCGCCTGTCTTTGGCATGTGGGTGTAACTGGAGAACCCAGAGTCAGGTGCAAATTCCACGCAGGCAGCAATCGATGTCGGGACCAAACTGGTCTCTGGCACAGCGAGGCAGCAACTCTACCAGCTGCGCCACTGTGCCGCCCTCTTCTAATCTCAAGATGGCCAAACCAACTGATAACTGTAGGTGGTAAAGATATAGGCACTTCCATTTTGAGAATGATCAGCCATGATCACATTGAATGGCGGTGCTGGTTCGAAGGACTGAATGGCCTCCTCCTGCACCTATTGTCTATTGTCTATTGTCATTTTAAGAATTGGATAGACTTGGACATTGTGTAATCATCGGCAATGCCAATGACCCCTAGTGACTGTATAACAGAAGAAAGATCCTTGACAAAGCATCTGAAGATGGTTGGATCTAGGATAGCGCCCTGAGGAACTCTTGTAGTGATGTCCTTTCAACATCACAGCTGAACTACTTTCGACAAAATATCGGGCCAGTCACTGAAATGTTTTCGTCGTGGTCCATTGCTTTTATTTTTTATTAAAATTCCAGGATGCCACACCAAGTATGACTTCCTCTCTAGACCTTGGCTTTTGTTTACACTGGGATTGATGACGTTTGGAGCACAATGCTCTCGGCAAAACCCAACATGGTGCTGGAGGAACATTTATTCCTGATTTATTCATTGAATCTCAAGAGGCATTTGGCACTTTACTGATGATGAGTATTTCGAGGTTGTTCCTCACACAATGGGTTGAGGTATGAGCCTTTTATTCGTGAATTATGTAAAGTACATGATCTTTCAAAATATTATAGGTCACACTTTTTTTTAAAAAGTGCTGGAGGATCAACTCGGTGGGTCAAGCAGCATTTCTGGAAAACACGGATAGGTGACGTCTTGGGTTAGGTTGAGTCTGAAGAAGGATCCAGACCTAAAACGTCACCTATCCATGTTCTCCAGAGGCGCTGCCTGCCCCGCTGAATTATTCCAGCAATTTTGTCTTATTTTTGTATCTGCAGTTTCTTGTTTCTCTACAGGTCACTGCAACCTGGTTGCCTTGATCAGTATGTAGGAAACAAATATTACATTTCTTTCCTACCATTTGCGTCATCTGTGTTGATTGAAATTCTTCACACGAGTAAGCCTTCAATTCTTTAGCCATCAGTGGAAGAGTGACAACATTTATGCCTCTGTGGAAACTCCCATATACAGTTACAGTAAATGACTCTGTAATCTTTCACTTTTGTCACTGTTCTGTGTTGGTGGAATAAATAATGGCCAGGAAATTGAGAGCTCTGTACCTCTTCTCAAAATAGCACTATGCAATGTTCACCAATGAGGTAGACAGAAGTTTTGGATTAACATCTAAAACATGTCACCGCCAGACACAAGGATCTGCAGATGCTGAAATCGTGAGTAAAACACAAATTGCTGGAATAACCGAGTGAGTCAGGCAGCATCTGTGGAGAACATGGATGTGGGATGTTTTGGGTTGAGACTCTTGTTTCTGACTGACTGACAATCTGTCTTAAGAAGGGTCTCAATCGGAAACGTCACCTACCCGTGTTCAGTTACTCCAGCACTTTGTTGTCGTCTTCTCTTCAAAGCGGGCAAACTTTGAGGAGATTCCACGGTGGAGCGGTGAAAAGGAGACACGAGGAACTGCAGTTGCTGGAATCTTGAGTAAAGTACAAAGTGCTGGAGTAACCCGGGCAGCATCTGAGGCAAGACTGTCAACACCTGTTGTTCAGCTCTTCCTCAGTGCTGCATTGAGGATTCACTGTAGGATAGGCCCTCGAGTGCAGGGATTTGAACATTTTAACTTTGAGATGAGAGGGAATCTGAGCTGGAATGAGCAAAATGGATTGAGGTTCAAGACTCACATGCATGCATAACTGATTTATGGCCCAAATTTAGAGTGGTTCGGCACTTGGCACCTGATCCATAGGAGAATGTAAAAGATTGTTCCTTCGCTATCCCTTCCATGTTGGCTGCGGTATAGACCAGCTATGTACATGATATTGAGACGTATTTATATAAGAATTTTCACCATCTCTGCACATTCCAAAAGTAGTTCATAGCCAACAAAACACTTCGAACTGTAGTCGCTGTTACAATGTCGGATTCAAAGGTCCCACAAGCCACACTATAATGATCATGACTAGACAACTCATGCTTGGTGGTGTTGGTTGTGGGAGAAATATTGGCCAGAACCTCCAGAGAGAGCAAATTGCTCTTAGTTTAGTTTAGAGATAGAGCGTGGAAACAGGCACCTCGTGTCCACATCGGCCAGCGATCCTCGCGCATTAACACTTCCGACACTAGGGCCAATTTACATTTATACCAAGCCAATTAAGCTACAAACCTGTGCGTCTTTGTGGGTGAGAGGAAACTGAAGACCTTGGAGAAAACCCACGCAGGTCACGGCAAGAACATACAAACTCCGCATAGACAGCACCCGTGGTCAGGATTGAACCTGGGCCTCTGGCACTGTGAGGCAGCAACTCTACCGCTGCGTCAATGTGCTCTTGTTGCAAGCAATCTGTTAGACCCTGAGAGAAAACCCAAAAGGGTTTTCCCAGGTGCTCCAGTTTCCACACATTCCAAAGACGTGCAAGTTTGTAGGTTAATTGGCCTCTATTAAAAATTGGAACTCATCCTTAGTGTGTAGGATAGTGCTGGTGTATGGGGTGATCGCCGGTCAGTGTAGACTCGGTAGACCGAAGGGCCTGTTTCCACTTTGTAGCTCAAAAAAAATCTTTAAAAAGTCTTAAAAAGAAAAGGCATAATCTTGCTTTAAATCTCACTGGAACCATGATACCTCTGACAGTCCATTCTTTCTGGACCTCTGTGCTGGCATAGAACTTTAGGCATGAGTTCATTAGAGAAGGGCTTCAGATCGAGTCCAGTCATAGGAAAGAATCTTTATATTTTCTTTCCAGTACATGTGAATAAATCTTAGGGTTTTTTTTCCTGCTGGCAATCCAAGACTCCACACTGACTATTTGGACAGGCAGTACCCTGGTCTATATCCAGATGTTGGCAGCAACACCACAGCTGTCACTCCACTCCGTCCCTGCCTTGCCAACATGTTCCCTCCCTTTTAATGAATTGGACAAGCTCAATGACTTGTTTTGTTGGAAACTGTGGCTCAGATCAATTCTGCCAACAATTCATCTTGCCAAGGTGAAAGTGTGTTTTCATTTAATAAAGCGACTTTAAAAAAAAAAAAAAGTGATATTTGAAAATGTTCATAAATGGTAGCCGAGATACTCCAGTCTGCCCCGGCCTTCAGGAGAGGCAGCTATATATTTTGGGAGAGTTAGTTCAGAGGATGTAGGAGCAGGAGCAAGCGGTTAGGCCCCTCAAGCTTGCCCCACCATTCAGAAAGGTTGTGAATGATATGATCCATGGGCCAACTCCTTTTCTGCAGAAATCCCACAGCCCTTGGTTCTTCCACGGTTCAGGATTCTATTTCTGCCTTGAATGTACTTCATGACTGAACGTTTACTGTTCTTTCAAAGGTAGTTCCAACCCCCTGGAATCATAGAAAGACACTGCGCAGAGACGGGCCCTTCGGTCCACCAAGCCCGAATCATCAACTTCACCCTTTCATATTTTATTTCTATCTTAACCCATTATTCTCCCCTCAACAACTCTACACACTCAGGCCAATTAACCTCCTAACATGCACATCTTTGGGAAGCCAGAGTACCCAGAGTAAACCCACATGGTCACAGGAAGAACATGTAGTAGAGCAGCTATATAGCAGTACCAAAAAAATAGAACCTGAGGTCAGGATTGAACCCGGGTCTCTGGCAGAGTTTGAATGTTCTCCCTGTGACTACATGGTTTTTTTCCAGGTGCTCTGGTTTCCTCCCACATTCCAAAGACGTGTGGGTTTGTAGGAAGTGCAGAAGAAAGTGGGATGAACTAGTGAGATCAATGGTCGTCATGGACTCGATGGGCTGAAAGACCTGTTTCAATGATGTATTGTTCAATTAGGGTTGCCAACTGTCCCGTATTAGCCGGGGCATGCCGTTTATTGGGCTAAATTGGTTTGTCCCGTACGGGACCGCCCTTGTCCAGTATTAGGCCCGGGGGCTGCTGTAGGCCTAGATAGTATAGGCCCAGGCGCCACCTAATGCAAGTTGCGTAGCAACCCACCTCCCGGCCCGGGTGGCCACCATTGGTGGAGTGGGAGCATCTGGCCGCTGACTGGGTGAGGTCACGTGGGGCGCGGGGCAGTGACGTCTCCTTTTGTCCCTTATTTGGGGTGAGAAAGTTGGCGACCCTAGTTTCAATCAATCAAAAACATGCAAACTCCATACAGATGATGCCAGAGGTTCTGTCGCAACCAAGTCCTTGGATCTATAAGTCAGTAGCTTTGACCTACATGATGGCACCTCCCACTTTGAGAGGAGAAATCCTCCTTCATGCGGTTTTAAATGGGAGTCTCTTTTATCCAGCATTTATGCTCCTGTTTTTCTCACTGCTTGACAAACTTGTGAATTCTCATAAGACTCTGTGTTTAATATGGCTCTTGAGAAGGTCATTTTGCAGGAAAACTATAAAAGGACACAGACCGAGATTTATAGCAGTTGGCAAAAAAAACCTAGGGGTAACTTGAGAAACCTAGTTAAACAGAGAACTATAGAGGCAAGGAACAGCAGACGCTGGTTTACAAAATAGATTCACAAAGTGCTGGAGTAACTCAGCGGGTCAGGCAGTAGCTCTGCAGAATATCCATTCCATTCCCTCCCTCACCCTAGTCCTCTTGCTAATTTCACCCTTCGTATCCACCTTGTCCCCAACCAACAATGGACCATTGTGGGCTCCACAGTTCCTGGGTCATTGGTGCAAGCTCTACTTTGTTCTGTACCTTCTCACACCATTAGTTTCCCTCTCCCTGACTCTCAGACTGATGAAGGGTTTTGACCCAAAATGTGACCTATTCCTTTTCTCCAGTGATGCTGTGTGACTCACTGAGTTACGCCAGCAGTTTTTGTCCATCTGCAGAACATGGACAGGCAACGTTTCGGGTCAGCTGAAAAATCTTCAGACAAGAGTAACTGTCAGTTTCTGTGAACATAAATTGTCTGAAGGAGGGTTCCGACCCGAAACATCACCGATCTAAGTTCTCCACAGATGCAGCCTGGCCCGCTGTTTTACTCCAGCACTTTGTATTGCCTTTAACACCGAGAACTATTGGGACCTGCACAGAGTGTCAGAGATTATGGGGAGAAGGCAAGGGAATGGGGTGAGGAGGGAGAGATGGATCAGCCATGTTTGAATGGTGGAGTAGACTTGTTGGGCCGAACGGCCTAATCCTGCTCCTATCACTTATGACCTTATGATTCTATAACATTGGAAAGAGAACTAGATAAATACTGGAAAGGGGAGGGGAAAGGTGGGAGGGGGGGTGAGTTAAGATGTCTGGAGAGAGTAGAACAATCCGATTAACCAGTCCCAAAGGGCCTATATTTTATCAATCCATGCTATATTTTATCAATCAATCGTTCCTTTTGATCAAGGTGGATAAGGGGAAGAAAATGGCAAAGTACCATGCTGAAATTAAGACAATTACCACCAGGATGCTGCTAGCGTATGACAAGAAGCGCATGACGGGCGGCACGGTGGGGCAGCGGTAGAGTTGCTGCCTTACAGCGAATGCAGCGCCGGAGACTCAGGTTCGATCCTGACTACGGGCGCCGTCTGTACGGAGTTTGTACGTTCTCCCCGTGACCTGCGTGGGTTTTCTCCGAGATCTTCGGTTTCCTCCCACACTCCAAAGACGTACAGGTTTGTAGGTTAATTGGCTGGGCAAATGTAAAAATTGTTCCTAGTGGGTGTAGGATGGTGTTAGTGTGCGGGGATTGCTGGGCGGCGCGGACCCAGTGGGCCGAAGGGCCTGTTTCTGCGCTGTATCTCTAAATCTAAAAAACAAATCTAAAGAAGCTGTTGAACCCATACAGTTACTAGCTCCGCGGCTGCAAACATCTACATAACATATTTTCTCCACCTCTATCGTAAACTAATAATTTTAGTTTAATTTCATGTAGAGACGCAGCGTGGAAACAGGCCCTTTGGCCCACCGTCTACATCGATCAATGATCACCCTTACATTAGACCTATCCCACACACTAGGGACAATTTACAATTTTACAGAGGCCAATTAACCTACAAGCCTGCTCGTCTTTGGGAAGTGGGAGGAAACCAGAGAAAACTCACATGTTCACAGGGGGAACGTATAAACTCCGCACAGACAGCGCCCCATAGACAGCGACTCGACCGCTGCGCCACGGTGCCGCCCAATGCACCACTTTTTCCAACTCAAAATATCACGAGTCTACTGAACACAAATGCTGTGTTTCTTGAAGAAGCAAGAACTGCAGACGCTGGTTCCCAAAGAAAGAGACGCAGTACTGGAGTAACTCAGCGGGTCAGGGGTTGATGGAGCAGATGGTTAGACAAAGGCCAGAGGTGAAAAGGCAGACGGCGTGAGCCAAAAGGATTGAGGAGTTGCGAATTGCGAAGAGTTGGCAGAGGGAAAGCAGTAGCAATCGCAGAGGGGGAGCAGTGAGAGAGGGCTTCACAGAGCTCCCATTAGGAAGAGAAGGAGAACTTCTTCTCCAGAGATGCTGCCTGACCCGCTGAATTACTCCAGCACTTTGTGTCTTTTTTTATTTCTTGAACATTTTACCATGTGAAATCAACCCATTATTGTTTTTTTTTTATGTACGTGCACGTACATACAATGAATTTATATATTTTACCATTTTGCATGGGTTTTTTTTGTTAGTGTCAGTGAATGGGGAGTGTTCAGTGAATTTTGTTAGTGAATGGGGAGTGTTCAGTTGTTGATCCCTGGGTCTGTACCTCTTTATCATTAATTCACATGTTGTGTTGAGATACACATTGTAATCTGTGTTCTAGGGAAAATGGTTGTTTCATAGTTTTTGCCGGCATCTTTTATAATTGAGTCAAATTTCTTGAATTTAAACTTCTCGTCAGCCATGATAGCGTTTGAACTTGCATGTTTGGATCAAGAGCCCCATATTCCCCAACCTGACACTGTGCGCAAAATGTTAATCTAGTCAATAGATCCTTGAACAATAAGGTAAAGGAAACATTTGTGTTCATATTGAGCTGCAGGATTGAATTGCAGTTTTGAAGGGCTCTTCGGTACATGCATAGCACAGCCCAGAAACAGGCGCTTTGTCCCACAATATCCGTGCCAAACATGATGCCAAGTTAAACCTAATCTCCTCTGCCTTCATGTTATCCATATCCCTCCGTTCCCTGCTTATCCGTGTGCCTAACCTAAAAGCCTCTTAAACACCACCACCACGACATCTGCCTCCACCACCTCTGCTATTATGTTGCGTTCACCCAGTACACTCTGGGTGTGCAAAGCAAAACTTACCCCGCATATCTCCTTGAAGAAAGGTCTCGACCCGAAACGTCACCCATTCCTACTCTCCAGAGATGCTGCCTGACCCACTGAGTCACTCCAGCATTTTGTGTCTACCTTCGATTTAAACCAGCATCTGCAGTGCTTTTCCCTGACACATCCTTTAAACATTGCCTGAAAGCCTGAAAGCCGTGCCCTCAATTCTTTTGACATTTCCACCATGGGGGAAAAAAGGTTCTGACTGTTTACCCTCTTGTAATTTTAAGAAAATAACTGCAGATGCTGATGCAAATCGAAGGTATTTATTCACAAAATGCTGGAGTAACTCCGCAGGTCAGGCGGCATCTCAGGAGAGAAGGAATGGGCGACGTTTCAGGTCGAGACCCTTCAGCATCTCAGGAGAGAAGGAATGGGTGATGTTTCGGGTCGAGACCCTTCTTCAGTCTGAAGAAGGGTCTCGACCCGAAACGTCACCCATTCCTTCTCTCCTGAGATGCTGCCTGACCTGCTGAGTTACTCCAGCATTTTGTGAATAAATACTCTTGTAATTTTATATGCTTTATATTTTATTATTTATATATTTACATTTATATTTAAATATATAAAATATATATTTATATTTTATATGCTTCTGTCAGGTCTTTCCCCAACCTCCAATGTTCCTGAGAAAACAATCCAAGTTTGACCAACCTCTCAGCTAATGCCCTCGAATCGCAGCAACATTCTGCAAACCACCTTTTGCACCCTCTCCAAAGCCTCTGCCTCCTTCCTGGAATGCATGCGTTCGTGTATCTATGTTCAAATCTATTGCACAGCGAGCACATTTTTCTTCTGGTTTGCAACAAAGTCTTTCACAATCCAAGAGATACTTTGTTGCTTGTCTTCATGCTCCATGCAGCAGTAGTTCTGCTATTTGCAAGTGTGTTTCGACGGCATTTACTGTTAGTTCAGGAGACTCTTTACGCCAAGGTCGACTCAAAATGCTCAGCGGGTCAGGCAGTATCTTGGGAGAGAAGGAATGGGTGACGCTTCTGGTCGAGACCCTTCTTCAGACTGATGTCAGGGGATTACGCCAGTCCAACATGTTGACTTTGTTTTGTTCTGCTAGTAGAGCTGTTCTTTCTTTCTTATGTCAACTACAACAATCAAAAGTGGCAATTGGTGCTTCAGAGTACTGTAGTTGATGCTTTGCTGCAAATTTTGCCAGTTCCGTAAAACTACCCAGGGTGGACGACGAGAACATGAAGCAGCTCCCACCCCAAAGTCTCACCACCTCAGACAGCTGAGGAAATTCAGAGTGTCTCTGAGGATGCTTCTACTCTGGGGCTGTAGAGAGCATCCTGTCCGGCAACATCACAGTCTGGTTTGGGAACAGCTCTGCCCAGGACAGGATGGCCCTGCAGAGAGTAGCGCGTTCGGTAGAACGCACCATGGGAACTACACTCGCCCCCCTGCAGGACCTATACATCAGGAGGTGCAGATCGAGAGCAGGCAAGATCATGAGGGACCCCTGCCACCCCAGCAATGGACTGTTCCAGCTGCTACGGTCAGGCAAGCGCCTCCGCTGTCACGCTGTGAAAACGGAGAGGATGAGACGGAGTTTCTTCCCACAGGCCATCAGGACTGTTAACTTTTATAACTCCAGGGACTAGATTTTGTCTTCTCTGTATTAACTTTTATTTATATGCTGTAACTGCAATTCTTTTTTTTTGCACAATCCGCAGGCATTGCCACTTTCATTTCACTGCACATCGTGAATGTGCATGTGACAAATAAACTTGACTTGACTTGATCTGAACGAGAAACGGGATGGGAACAATAACTTGACACACAAAGAACAATGACGGTACCATTGCACCTGAAAAGCACAATGTATAGCAAAGATAGACACAGAAACATCTCTCCATTGTCAAACATTTTAACTACTCTTCAAAATTCCCATGCTGACCTTTCTGTTCTGGATCGCTCCACTGTCGGAGTGTGGCAACATGCAAATTGGGGGATCAACACCTCATATTTCGCTGGGGCAGCTTACCACCAATGCTATGAATATCAATTTCTCTAATTTCAAGTAACCCTTGCATTTCCTCTCTCTCCATCCCCCACCCTAGTCATCCTGCTAGTTTCACTGTTCTTATCGTTTTGTTGTCACCTCCTCCACTGCCAACAATGGACCATTGTGGGCTCCACCTTTCCTTGTTCATCGGTGCCGGCCCTGATTTGTTCTGAACCTTTTCATACCTCCAGTTTCCCTCTCCCCTGACTCTCAGTCTGAAGATAGGTCTTAACCTGATACATCACCTATTCCTAACATCACCCATCACCCGCTGTGTCTATCTTCGGTGTAAATCAGCAGTTCCTTCCCACACAATGTACGTCAAACTCGCCTTCTGCACTGAAGTCAAGTGAATTTCTGCCCCCTTGTGCCAATGCAGCTGTCAGATTGCAACATCTCGATCCTCCGCCATTCTCCAAGAAGAGAAAACTGGAAAATGCCACCAGAGAATAAAAGCCTGTGTGACTCGCAATGGAGCGATAGTTTTAATGAAATCTTTTCCTTTCTTCAATTGCTGTTGGCATCAGGATTCAAAACATTTAACCGTAACGTATCCTGGCTTTGCTTGGAATTGGCATGTGCCATTTTAAGGATTTGGATTGCAAAATCCATTCTGCAATATAACTTCTGGCTCTCTGACTAGGATCCTATACATTCAATACACACTGCATTCATGCACTTCCAACCTATTTTGAGGTGCATCAGAGCAGGAAACATTGAATGTATATAGAAACAAGGAACTGCAGATGCTGGTTTACCAAGGAAAGACACACAAAGATTGAGTAACTCAAGACTGAAGTAAGACTGAAGAAAGGTCTTGGCTCAAAATGTCACCTCTCGATGTACTCCAATTATGCTGTTGATCTGCTGAGTTACTCCAGCATTCTCTGCCTTTCCTTGAATACTTTTTAACAGCCATGTGCACCACATAGTATGATTTTGTTATTGAAATTGCTTGTTTATTGCTTTAGCCCACTTGAATATAGGTGTATGTGAGTTGAGTCAGTAATGTAGGGTGAGTCCACATCTGTGTACAGCATTGATCTGCTTATTTAAAGGAGGATCTTTATTGCATTGGAAGCAGTCCAAAGAATGTTTACAGGACAAATATATGGAATTGGTGTGTTGTTGCACAAAGATGGGTTTTATAGTTTTGGAGTGTGTGTACTGCAGTTTGTAAGAGTGAGAGGGACCTGGTTAAAACACAAGGTACTCAGCGGTTTTGACAGGGTGCTTGTGTTAAGGATGCTTCTCGTGGGAGAATGTCCAAACTAGGAGTCACAGTTTAAGGAAAAATGGTCACTCGTTCAGTTTAGTTTAGAGATACAGTGCGGAAACAGGCCCAATGAGTCAACCATCGCGCAACCAGCAGTCACACACACACACTAACACTATCCTGCACAATAATAAGGACAATTTACAACCGAAGCCAATTAACATACAAACCTGTCTTTGGCATGTGGGAGGAGACTCGAGCACCTGGCGAAAACCTACGCTGTCACAAGGAGAACGTACAAATTCTGTACAGACAGCACCCGTAATCAGGATGGAACCCTGGTCTCTGGCGCTGTCAGGCAGCCACTCTGCAGCTGCGCCACCGTGCCGCCCCTAAAGGAAGAGGTGAAATGCAATTTTGGCTCTGCGATTAAAGATCTTTGAAACTCTGCTCCTGTCTCCTTTTGAGGAAGAATCATTGAATGCATTTTCGTTAGAGGTAGAGTTTAGTTTGGGAATTCAGCGTGGAAATAGGCCCTTCGGCCCACCGAGTCCACGCTGACCAGCGATCCCACACACTAAGACTGTCCTACACACGCTAGGGACAATTTACATTGATACCAGGCCAATTAACCTACAAACCTGTACGTCTTTGGAGTGTGGGAGGAAACCGGTGATCCTGTGCGGATCTCGGAGAAAACTCACACAGTCACACAGGGGAGAATGTACAAACTCTGTACAGGCAGCACCCATAGTCAGGATCAAACCCGGGTCTCTGGCGCTGTAAGGCAGTAGCTCTACTGTTATGCCACCGTGCTGCCCTTAATGCCCCCTTGTGTTTATAGGGAGTTACAATTAGATAAGCCATAACTTCATTAAATGGCAGAATAGGCTTGAGGGACCATGGCCGCCCTCTGTTGTAATTTGTATGTTTATAAGTGGTGTGATTTCTGATACGCTGTACACAACAGTAACATTAGTTGAATGTTATTCACAATGGAGGAACAACCGCTGAATGATTAGAAACTCCGTCCTTGCGGCACTGGTCTGAGCTGTGAGGCATTCAATTCAGGGTCTGGTCAAAAATACAGGGTTATCTGCAGTTTATTTTAACTGTTTCTTAGAATGAACGTTGATTGGCATAATTCATTAAAGTTCCTGACTGAAATGGACAGTTTTAAAATTAGAATTTCTATAATTGGGATGAGACGGAAAAGGAAAAAAAAGTATGCCTGTGAGCTAGATAAGTGGTCTAAAAGGTTCATACATTGTTAAATAAAGATGTTTATTAATGTTATTATGAAGAACAGCACAGTTTAATTAATGGATGTCAGAATTTCAGGACTCGTGAAATGTGGAGCGTTCTTAGTTCCAACCTGACATAACAAGGAATTGAGAGAATCTCTGTATTTGGAGCTTAATATTCTGACCACCATCAAGGAATCAAGCAGGATACTCGATAGCCAGTAGTCCTGACCATTCTGTGCAGGTGACAAGAGATGTCATCAGTTAAGCTGTACCTTTTATCGGTAGAAGGTATCACAAGAAGCTGGAGTAACTCAGCGGGTCAGGGAGCATCTCAGGGGAGAAGGATGGGTGACGTTTCGGGTCGAGACCCTTCTTCAGACTATTGTCAGGGGAGTGGGAGGTACATAGATAAGACAGTGTATAGATAAGGTTCATAAGGTGTGAAAACAGGACAAAGGGAATGGAGACCAAGGAAGATGTAGAGAATAGATCATTGTTGGTCGGGAGAAGGTAACAACAAAGCAAACGGAGATAAAACGTAGTCGGAGATGGTAAGACTGGTCGGAGAACTGGGAAGAGGGAGGGGATGGAGAGATAGGGAAGGCAAAGGTAAGCTGCCCAAGTGAAATATGAGGTGCTGCTCCTCCAATTTGCGCTGGGCCTCACTCCGACAATGGAGGAGGCCCAGGACAGAAAGGTCAGTGTGGAAATGGGAGGGAGAGTTGAAGTGTTTAGCAACCGGTGTTTGGGATCCTTCTGTAGGTAGCATGCTCATTGGCACCTCCACTACAGAAACAATGAAATCTTACAAAGTATCATGTTCACTGCTGGTTTCCTAGATGTAGAGGGGATAATTGAATCTTGAGCGATGCAGCAAAGAGTGTTTTTATATCTGTCAAAGAAGCATGAATATTCCTGGTTTAGGCCCTCGGTCATCTTCATCTCACTGAAAAATTGTGCACCGTACTTTGTTGGAGAAGACAAACAAAATGGTTGCTTTCCTGGTTTATCAGGAAGGTGGGGGGGAAATAGTGGCTTTTTGCCATGGAAGAGTCAGCAAGACTGCCGAATATAGTAAATCAAGAACACTCCTTCATATGAAATCACTGCAGTGGTTCAGATGGACAAGTTTGAACTAGAAAATAGAAGCATGGATTGGATAAGAAATTCTGCATGCAAAATCCCCCTGCTATTGCCGGTCTGAAGAAGGGTGCCAACCCAAAATGTGCCTGTCCATTGCCTACATGGATGTTGCCTGACCCATTGAGTTCCTCCAGCCCTTTGATTTGCTCATGATTCCAACATCTGCAGTTGGACATATGGGCACATGGATAGGATTGGTTTGGAGGGATATGGGCCAAAGGCAGGCAGGTGGGACTGGTGTAGATGGGGCACGTTGGTCAGCTTGGGCTAGTTGGGCCGAGGTGTCTGCTTCAACGCGGTGGGATACTGACTGAGTTCCTTGTTTTTCCAAAGATGTCCTCGACCGTGCATGCTGCCAGCTTCTGACTACTGGAGGTTGAGCAACCCTGAGCATGGCCAAACTTGTCTTGGCACTTGGCCTTTGCAAATCTGCATGTGTTTGCCATGTTTAAAATCCAACAAGTGCACTTCATTCTAGTTGCTTGCTGTGGTCATATTAACAACCTAGAAAACTAATAGAAGCCGTGTCTCTAGGAAGAGTTAAGACCACTAAAAAATAACATGGAACCTCCTATTACTTGCCTTTCAGTCATTGACGAAGGTTTGTGTGCAGCTGAGGTACCATATTTTGGTTTTACTGCAGGTATGGTCTTGAGACCAGAGCAACACAGTACAAAGAACAAATCAGATTATTTTTAATTGGTTTTCTGTTCTGCGTGAACATAATCAGAGGTGCTATCTTCCCTTTGAGATCTCATCCTTTTACGCCGGGTTGAATCAGTTGTTCATGAATGAGAACCAGATTCTCCATTTGCCTCAGTGCCAAAATAGGTGGATTAATCAATAAATTGCCCCGAGTGTCTCGGGAGTAGATGTGAAACCTGCATGAGATAGCCCAGCTGTTGGCGGTTGTGCAGTAGAAAACAGAAACAGAAAGTGAGATACATAGAACTAGTGTGAACGGATGATCGATGGTTGGCATGGACTCGGTGGGCCAAAGAGTTTGTTTCCCTGCTGTAATTTTCAATCAATTCATTCAATCAAAATGGCACGCCAGGAATTCTGGAGTGTAGTCCAACCATTTTAGGTGTCACTTCGTAGAAGGAGGGTGGGGGCGGTAATGGGGAGAATGGGTGTTGTCCATTGACTGTTGAAGTGTTGGGTCGGAAGAAGGGTTCCAACTCGAAACGTCACCTATCCATATTCTCGTGCCTGACCATTCTGTGTCCTTGGCTGTTGAAGTAGTATGTTGCTTGAACGCCAACACCTACCTGCCATTCAAAGGCTCAAAGCACCAAGAGTATCCACCTTATTTGTTCATGGAGCAGAATTAGGCCATTTGGCCCATCTTGCTACTCCTCCATTCAATCATGGCTGATCTATCTCACCCTCCCAACCACATCCACTGGCCTTCTTCCCATAACCCTTGACGCCCATACTAATCAAGAATCTTATCAGTCTCTGCCTTAGATATATCAATTGACTTGGCCTCCACTGCCTTCTGTGGCAATGAATTCCACAGATTCACCACCTGCTGACTAAAGAAATTCCTCCTCATCTCCTTTGTAAAGATTCGTCTTTATATTCTGAGGCTGTGGCTTCTGGTCCTGGACTCTCCCACTAGTGCAAACATCCTCTCCACCTCCACTTCATCCAGGCCTTTCACTATTTGGTAAGTCTCAATGAGGTCCACCATCATTGTTTAGTTTATTTTAATTTAGAGATACGGTGCGGAAACATGCCTTTCGGCCCACCGAGTCCGCACCGACTAGCGATCACTGCACAATAGCACTATCCTACCCACACGATGGACAATTTTACACATACACCAAGCCAACTAACCTACATATCTGTATGTCTTTGGAATGTGGGAGGAAAACGAAAATCTTGGAGAAAACCCACGGGGAGTGCGCCCAAACTCCGTACAGACAGCACCCGTAGTCGGGATCGAACCCGGGTCTCCGGCGCTGTAAGGCAGCAACTCTACCGCTGCACCACCGTGGCCACCCATTGGTGGGAACTGCCACTTTGAGGGGTCCTACCATGATGGGAGATTTCATTACATCCAAAGCATTGTTTCCTCAACTGAATGGATGGATGGATATTTCTAAGGCAGAGATAGATGGATTCTTGATTAGTACAGGTGTCAGGGGATTATGGGGAGAAGGTAGGAGAATGGCGTTAAGAGTGGAAGATAGATCAGCCATCATTGAATGGTGGAGTAGACTTGATGGGCCAAATGGTCTTTTTTTGTTCCTACCACTTGTGAACAGATGTGCCGTGCACATAGTGCCGATAGGAAAATGGTTCTTCTGTGGCCCTGAATAAAGGCAGTGAGCATCTCTGGTCCAAATTATAGCGTCAAATAAATTGTGGCCCTGTGACTTTTGCTGGGGATGAATGCATGTGTTTGTGCTGCCTGGGAGGGAGTTATCTGAAGGTGAACCCACTGCATTGGTACTCATTTACAAATGTCCACTGATTTGAAATTGGCAGCGGGCTCTGTTGCTTCAATCCAGCCGTGACTCTACGCTGTGAAGCCCAGGGGTTTGTCACTGATGCTGAAAAGCAGAACTTGGAGGAAGTTGATTTCTTCAGACCTTCCATCTGCAGCTCATTAACTCATTTTTTTAATAAAGCTATTGTCCATTGACTGTTAACTACCAACACTGGTGAGAGCATTCTGACTTTGGGTTTTGTAATACCCTGGAGACGCTGGTTGCGTGTGTGGATTTCAGTTTGAAGGTGTTGACACATACATGCAAACCACCATTCCCACTTTCTAAACCCTCTTAGCATGGGATTTAGCAGGCGGGCCAAGAAATGCACATGTTCATCAAACAAGCATCATAGAAACATAGAAAATAGGTGCAGGAGTAGGCCATTTGGCCCTTTGAGCCAGCACTGCCATTCAATATGATCACAGCAGATCATCCAAAATCAGTACCCCATGCCTGCTTTTTCCCCTTAGCCCTTGATTCCTTTAGCTCCAAGAGCTAAATCTGACTCTCTCTTGAAAACATCCAGTGAATTGTCCTCCACTGCCTTCTGTGGGAAAGACTTCCACATATTCACAACTCTCTGGGTGAAAATGTTTTTCCTCATCTCAATCCTAAATGGCCTTCCCCTTATTCTTAAACCGTAATCCCTGGTTCTGGACTCCCCCAACATCGGGATCATTTTTCCTGCATCCAGCCTGTCCAATCGTTTAAGAATTTTATATGTTTCTGCAAGATCCCCTCTCATCCTTCGAAATTCCAGTGAATATCAACTCGGTTCACTTCCCCTGGAGGCCGAAGAGGGGGGTCTCGACCCGAAACGTCACCCATTCCTTCTCTCCAGAGATGCTGCCTGTCCCGCTGAGTTACTCCGGCATTTTGTGTCTATCCTCTTGTGAACATTTCATGATATCCTGCAGATCTTCAACTTCTCATTCAAGTTCTCCACCTGAAACAGTGAATATCACCAAAATATCAGCCAGGGGTTTCTCTTTGATCTCACTGCATTTTGCTTCAGATAAATTGTTTAGTTTAGTTTGGGGATACAATGTGGAAATATGCCTTTCGGTTCACCCAGTCCACGCCGACCAACAATCGCCCGTACACTAGTTCTACCCTACACACCAGGGACGATTTACAGAGGCCAATTAACCCACAAACCCGCATGTCTTTTGAATGTGTGAGGAGATGCGGAGCGCCCGGAGAAAACCCACGCAGTCACAGGAAGAGCGTGCAAACTCCACACAGACAGCACCCGTAGTCTGGATTGAACCCGGTGTCAGGCAGCGCTCTATCGCTGCGCCACTGTGCCGCACAATCGGTTATATTCCAATTTTTTGTTTTCATAATGTGGCTGTGGTCGTTCTAGACTCTTCATCTGAAGGAGTAAAGTGACAATCAGTGGAGTTCATCCCCTTCAGAGAGGCTTTGCTACCATGGAACAGGCTAATGGGTTGATCATTTTTGTGCAAACGGGCCAGTCTTCATCGATCCACTTCATTTCTCAATGGTTTTCACACCATGTTTGGCTTTCTTCCTGGGTGAAGGTGCAGGGTGAATGGGGTGGGGTGAAGGGGGAGTGATTATTAAAAACCATAGCTCTCATTTCAATAATGCCTTTCAACTTAATAACTGTGTGTGTGTGTGTGATATATATCGATCTAGTGCATGTGTATGTACGTATGTCTATATGTGTATGTCTGCTGATGTGCATGTGTATATGTATGTGAATATATATATATATATACACAAGTGTTATACATTTATACATGTGTGTTTTTTGTATATGTGTGTATTTACATGTGTATGTGTATATCTGTGTGTCTATGTATATATATGTGTGATTCTTTTTAGATTTAGAGATACAGCGCGGAAACAGGCCCTTCGGCCCACCAAGTCCGCTCTGCCCAGCGATCCCCGCACATTAACACTACCCTATACACACTAGAGACAATTTTTTTACATTTTCCCAGTCAATTAACCTACAAACCTGTACGTCTTTGGAGTGTGGGAGGAAACCGAAGATCTCGGAGAAAACCCACGCAGGGGAGAACGTACAAACTCCGTACAGACGGCGCCCATAGTCAGGATCGAACCTGAGTTTCCGGCGCTGCATTCGCTGTAAGGCAGCAACTCTACCGCTGCGCCACCGTGCCGCCTATGTCTATATATATATGTGAATATATATGTGTATATATATGTGTATATATATGTATATATATATATATGTGTATATATATATATGTGTTTGTATGTGTGTGCCTATATATATGTATATATGTGTGTCTATACATGTGTGTGTATGTATGTATAAATGCATGCACCTCACTGGCCTTTGTGTGTGCATGAGCACAGAGAAAATGTTGCCACTGTTTCCTTTTAAATCATTCCCATCTCATCGTAAACCTAGGTCTTCTGGTTCTTGATTCTTCTACCCCAGGTAAAACACACCATGCTTTTTTATTCCTGCCAAAATGGACAACTTCACATTTCATCCAGCCTCGACTGCATCTGCCGCGTACTTGCCCATTCACTCAACTAATTGGAAGCGCGTTCATGTGTATTTGTAAGAGCAGCAGCCTAAGTGTTGATGCCTCACTCTCTGCCTGCCACCGGAAAAGGCATTTTCTATCTGTCAAACATTTTCAATCCTTAATCTATCCTGCCACTTATATCCTCAAAAAGAAACAACACTTATCACATACAATTTCCCTTTTCATAAATCGACGTTGACTTTGTCAAATGCGGCAGGTGTTTATTTTTGTTCCAATATCACTTTCTGTATTATTTATGCTTAACATTTTCCATGCTACTAATTTAGTTTGGTTTAGTTCAGAGCTACAGTTCGCAAAAGGCTCTTCACCCAGCCGTGTCCGCACCGACCAACTATCACCCATACACTGGTTCCATGTTACCTCAGTTTCGCGTCCTCCACACTAGGTTCAATCTACAGAAGCCAATTCACTTACAAAGCTGAAGATTGGCACAAAATGCTGGAGTAACTCAGTGGGACAGGCATGGATAGAAGGAATTCCTGTAGAGATGCTACCTGTCTCGCTGAATTACTCCAGCATTTTGTGTCTATCTTCGGTGGAAACTAGTTCCTTCCTACACATAACTTACAAAGTTATGCACGTCTTTGGGATGTGGGAGAAAACCAGAGCACACGGGGAAAACCCACATGGTCACAGGGAGAACATTGAAACTCTGTGTAGACAGCACGTGTAGTCAGGATCGAACCTGGTTTCCCGGTGCTGTAAGGCAGTAACTCTGCCGTTGCTCAACTGTGCTGCCCAGTAGGCTGGTCTATAGTTTCCTGGTTTCTCCACCTTTGTTTGAAATAAATAGGTCGGTCACACATGCCACCCTCCAATCTGCAGAAATCATTCCACATTTAAAAAGCTTTCGGAAGATGACAAATAATGCATCCACTGTTTCCATGGTTACCTCTTCGAGTGCACTGGAATGCAGATTAGCAAACCCTGGAGACGATTATCGTTCAGTCCGTTAATTTCTCCAGCATTTCTTTCCACGCTAATACTAATTTCCTTAACTTCTTTTCCTCAGACTTATTGTTCCCTTGCATTTCTGAGAAGTTACTAGCGAACTTTTCTGTGACCGAATTTGTTTAGTTGTTCTGCTATTTCTTTGTTCCACATTTATAACATTTTTCCTGTTATGACCATACGCAATCTCCATTTGTCCTCGCTAATCTTTTTTTGACATGCTTGTAGAAGCTGTGCGAACCATTGTTATGTTCCTGGCAAGTTTATTTTTATGCTCTATTTTTACTCTCTCAATCAGTCCCCTCCCAACCCATACACTTGCACTCTCCCTGGTGACTTTATATGATTCTTCCTTGAATCAAATACTTTCTTCAGCCACTTTTGTTCACCAAGGTTGGGTTGGTTTTGCATTTGTGTTGTCTTACCAAGTATAGATTTCTCATCGTATTTTGGTCATGCCTCAAAATGTCTCCTATTCATTTATATTCATCACAGTCGTGATGCTGCCTGACCTGCTGAGTTACTCCAGCACTCTGTCTTTTTTTTGTTGTAAACCAGCACCTACAGTCCCTTGTGTCAACAGAAGTAATTATTGGCTTTGAATTGCTTAGTCCTATGGACGTGATAAGTTCACTAGGTGGCAAGTTTATTAGTTCTCTACTCTCTGTTTGAAACAGAGTGCACAGATTACAGAAGCTCCTGTGGTGTGAATTGATCCTGGAGCTGCAATAATATTCCTTGCAGATTGCCTGGGTGTCTCCTCTGAATAAAGGAGGAATCTCTCGGATGTCACTCCATACGAAGAGATCAAAGTGAATATCCACGAGAGCAGTGGGGTCCTTTAAAGCTTCTTCCACGCCGAGTAGCTCAATGGCACATTGTCCAAGCAAAATAAAGTCAGTTTGGGGGCGGCACAGCGGTAGAGCTGCTGCCTTACAGCACCAGACACTTGGGTTCAATCCTGACTACAGTTGCTGTCTGTATGGAGTATGCATGTACTCCCTGTGACCCGGTTTCCTTCCACACTCCAAAGACGTGAGGGTTTGCAGCTTAATTGACTTTGGTAAAATTGTAACTTGTCCCTAGTGTGTAGGTTCGTGCCAGTGTACAGTGTGATCGCTGCTCAGAGTGGACTCAGTGGGCCGAAGGACCTGTTTCCAGACTGTATCTCTAAACTCTAATGTAAAGTCTAAAGTTCTGTATATTTTAAAACTGACTTTTATCTACTTTAAAATATTTTGAGAGCCCTGCTTGAACCAACTTGTCATATTTCAAACCATGCAGACATTATAATGGTGGCAATAGCTGTGTTATTGCATTCCTGTACACTTATGGGACATCTTGTTGAGTTTCGTTGTCTGTAACTTGTTATCACCTAGTTCATCGCCAACAATGGCCTGTTTCCTTTATCATCGTCACTTTTTTGCGCATCTTCCATTCATGTTTTCTAGTAGGAAAATAACTGCAGATGCTGGTACAAATCGAAGGTATCACAAAATGCTGGAGTAACTCAGCGGGTCAGGCAGCATCTCAGGAGAGAGGGAATGGGTGACGTTTCGGGTCGAGACCCTTCTTCAGACTGACGTCGGGGGGGGCGGGACAAAGAAAGGATATAGGTGGAGACAGGAAGACAGTGGGAGAACTGGGAAGGGGAGGGGAGGAGAGGGACAGAGGAACTATCTAAAGTAACTGCTGCTCTAGATGTCAACTTCTCTGCATCGGCGAGACCAAACACACGCTCGGCGATCATTTTGTTCAACACCTTCGCTCAGTCCGCCTTAACCAACCTGATCTCCCGGTGGCTGAGCACTTCAACTCCCCCTCCCACTCCCTGTCTGACCTTTCTGTCATGGGCCTCCTCCAGTGCCATAGAGAGGCCCACCGGAAATTGGAGGAACAGCACCTCATATTTCGCTTGGGCAGCTTGCAGCCCAGCGGTATGAACATTGACTTCTCCAACTTTAGATAGTTCCTCTGTCCCTCTCTTCCCCTCCCCCTTCCCAGTTCTCCCTCTGTCTTCCTGTCTCCACCTATATCCTTTCTTTGTCCCGCCCCCCTGACATCAGTCTGAAGAAGGGTCTCGACCCGAAACGTCACCCATTCCCTCTCTCCTAGATGCTGCCTGACCTGCTGAGTTACTCCAGCATTTTGTGATACATTCATTAGTTCTATATCTCTCTATATCATCGTCTGCATCTCTAATTTCCCTTTCCCCTGACTCTCAGTCTGAAGAAGGGTCTCGATGCGAAACGTCACCTATTCCTTTTCTCCAGAGATGTTGTCTGACACGCTGAGTTACTTCAGCTTTTTGTGTCTATGTTCAGTTCCTTCCTGCATACTGATGAGTGTGTGTTTGAAGTGTAAAGGAATGTGAGAAAAGACATGTAGATCAACACTGAAATGTAATCAGTACAAAAAGCTTGCATAATCCACTTGTTCTCATCGAGTCTCTTGGGTTCAAGGTTGAATTGTTTCATATCTTATTCTATGGGTTCTTAATTGGCTGACAAGGCTAATGCAGGATCTGCAAACTCTACCACAAGTGATGCAGTCGATGATGGACTGGGGGAAGTGGAACTTTCCATAATAGACTTGTGGTTCTCAATGCCTTTCCAAATGCTCCTCCTCCATTTTGAGGTTGCTTTAGTCCATATCATGGCGGTTTTGTGAATGGAGTTGAATCATTTCCTCAGTCCTTGTAACCCCTTGCCGCACCAGAGCTCTTCAGCGTGTGGCTTGGTTTGGCTTACTATTATTGTCGCGTCTAACGCTCTCGGGGGCAAATCATAGCAGAAACGAGCACAGCAGAAAATGCACGATGAGAAAGGAAAGAAGGTGCAGAATGTAGTGCACACCCTAGAGCAGGTGCAGATGGACAGGTACAAGGGCCATGGCTAGGTAGAGTGGGAGGTCAGGAATGTGTAGGAAGGAACAAGCTAGTGTGGCTCTTTGAAATTGGCCGTAGGTTTGAGAAAGTTGGATCAGAGAAGTGCATGCCTAAGTTTGATTCAATGGGTCTGAAGTGGAGATGGTTGAGAGCTTCCTGTTCCTAGGTGTAAATTTGATCTGGTCCAACTTTATCAAAGCTATGGCCAAGAAGCCACGCCAATGCCTTAACTCCCTCAGAAAACTAAGGAGGTTTGGCATGTCTCCAACCGCTCTTACCAAATTCGACAGGTGCACCATCGAAAGCATCCTGTCCGGATGTATCCACATGGTATTAGCTGCAGGGAGAGGTGGGAGAGGTTTCTCTGGAACACCGGATGCTGGGGGGAGACCTGATGGAAGTATATAAAATTATGAGGCGTAGATAGGGTAGACAATCAGAACCTTTTACCCAGGACGGAAATGTCAAAGACTAAAGGGCATAGTTGTAAGATGAGAGGGGGAAAGTTTAAAGGCGATGTGCGGGGCAAATTTTAATTTGCACAGAGGGTGGTGGAGGCCGATATGATAGTGGCCTTTAAGAAGGTTTTAGAGAGGCACGTGGATATGCAGGGAATGACATATGAATCGTGCTGGCAGATGAGATTAGTTTATCTTGACATCATGTTCAGCATAGACATTGTGGGCCGAATAGGCTGTTTCTGTGCTGTATGGTTCTGTTCCATGTAATACTTGGCTCGTGCCTTGTTATAGGTGGTTAATGTCTCAGAAATACTTAGAACAATGAGGCTTCATGCTACCCTGGTGGACTGTGAACTTTATGCCAGGTTCGAGCTCCGAGACTGCTGAAGACTGAAGACATTATTAATCAATATCCGCCTTTGCTCAGAGATGGCTCCAGAGACATGGAAAGTGGTGAATGTTTTCCAGAGTTTGCTTGGGAATGTTTATTGTCTGGGGCAGGTCTTGTCTTGGGGATGTTTAATGTCTGGTCCATTCCCTTGTTAGCTTCAGTGAGATGAGGAAAAACTTTTTCAGTCAGAGAGTTGTGAATCTGTGGAATTCTCTGCCTCAGAAGGCAGTGGAGGCCAATTCTCTGAATGTATTCAAGAGAGAGCTGGATAGAGCGTTTAAGGATAGCGGAGTCAGGGGGTATGGGGAGAAGGCAGGAACGGGGTATTGATTGAGAATGATCAGCCATGATCACATTGAATGGCGGTGCTGGCTCGAAGGGCCTAATGGCCTCCTCCTGCACCTATTGCCTATAGTGAACAAGTCGACATTGATTTGGAACCTGTCCTGCGAAAGTGAGAATACAAAAGCTGTATCTGTGACTGCAGGCGGGTGTCTGGGGTTGGGGTGGCGTTGATTCTGGTGCGAAATCGGTGCAAGTTGAACAATTCAGTGTTAGCCCCTCAGATTCACTCCACCCTCCAGCTGGAACCATGTTGCAAGTGCAGTGCAGCATTGCAGTGTGGCAGACGAAGAAAAATAGGTGCAAGGAACTGCGGATGCTGGTTTACAATGAAAGACCCAAAGTGCTGGAGTAACTTGGGGTAACTGATGCAGCGTCTCTGGGGAACATGGATAGGCGATGAGAGATGGACACAAAGTGCTCGAGTAACTCAGCGGGTCAGGCAGCATCTCCAGGGAAAAAGGAATCCTTTTTATCTCCGGAGATGCTGCCTGGCCCGGTGAGTTATTCCAACATTATGTGTCTATCATAGGTTATAAAGCAACACCTGCAGTTCTTTGTTTCTGTGGTTGGCGTGGTGGTGGATCAATAAACTTGCTGCCTCACAGCACCAGAGATCCGTGTTCGATCCTGACTGTGGGTGCTGTTTGTGCAGAGTTTGTACGTTCTACCCGTGACCGCGTGGGTTTTCCCCGGGTCTAGTTTCCTCCCACAGTCCAAAGACGTCAAGTCAAGTCAAGTCAATTTTATTTGTATAGCACATTTAAAAACAACCCACATTGACCAAAGTGCTGCACATCTGATTAGGAAAAAAAAAAAGAAACATACAGTGCAGGTTTGTAGGTTAATTGGCTTTGGTAAAAATTGTAAATTTTCCCGAGTGTGTAGGATAGTGCTGGTGTACGGGGATCGCTGGCTGGCGCGGACTCGGTGGGCCGAAGGGCCTGTTTCAGCGCTGTATTTCTAAACCAAACAAAACTTCATTATAGATAGGTGCCGTTCCTGTTGGGGCGGTGACACGGCCTTGTGCAAGAATCGGTTTGCACTTGCATTGGGAGTCATGTCGGTTAAACCTATGGCTTGTAATCTGTCACGTAACAGACAAAAGGTGGAGGAGGATTTCCGAGGGCAGCCCCATTTTGAAGGACACTCGCAGTCCTCCACAACTGATGTAAGTCGTACGCTTTGGCGAGGATAAAAACGGCCGTCTATTGTCGCCACCATCACTCCCTGCTTTTCCCTTGGAGCCGTTGCCTGGTGACGTTGAGCCCCATTGTGTGCCGAGGGACGGCTGTTCAGTGTCCATCTGTTTGGCCAGTGGGAGGAGGTGGTTGAGGAGGTCCCTTGTGCTGACTTTCCCTTCGGCAGACAGCCGGGAGACTCTTTTGTAGAACGTAACATTAACGAAGGGCTTGCTGTATTAATAGAGCGGAGAACAATAGGTTGAGACTGTCCCTTTTCCTGCACCACTCCCTTTGGTCAGAGAAACCCCTGTCATGACTGCACTGGTTACGAAACCCGTTGGAGTATTGTTTGAGGAAAAATAACTGTGGGTGTCTGAGTCCAATGAGGAAACTGAATTCAGTGCAGTCAACAAGTTAACATGAGAATAATGTTCTGGTTTTAGTTTAGTCTAGTGATATAGGTTGGAAACAGGTCACTGAGTCCACGCATACCAACGATCACCATTCACACTAATTCTATCCGACACACTAGGGACGATTTACACAAGCGAATTAACCTACAAAGCTGCATGTTTTTGGAATGTGGGAGGAAGCCCGGAGAAAACCCACGCGGTCACAGGGAGAACGTACCAACTCTGTACAGACAGCACCCGTGGTCAGGATCAAACGGGGTCTCGTGCGCTGTGAGGTGGCAACTCTACCGCTGCGCCACCGTGCCCCCTATGATTTGTGACGCTGCATTTGAAAAATCCAAAAGATAGCATGTATAATTTGCATTATTTCTTCCAAGTAAATGCATTTTAAGGGTTAGTATTTGTGTAAACCAGTTAAGGAGAGGTTTTCAGAATGTGCTGTTATTTTCCTGAAATTATTTCATTATTGGGAAAAAAAAACAGTTTCTAGCCAGACATAAACATTGCACATTTAGCATCAGCGTTGCTGTTACCATGAATTTGTTGGTGAAATGTTGTCTAAAATGTTAACACGCTGGAAAACTAATTGCTTTTTAAAATATCGTATGACTTGAAAATGTATTTTCTGAAGTGGAGTGTAATGATTGGCCTTTTGAATAATTCAGCAACACTTCAGGGTGTATGGTTGCGCAGCGGCAGAGTTGCTGCCTCACAGCGTATGATCTGCTTCGATCCTGACTACGGGTGCTGTCTGTACTGAGTTTGCACGTTCTCTCAGTGACCACGTGGGTTTTCTCCGGGTGCTCCGGTTTCCTCCCAGATTCCGAAGATGTAGATGTTTGTAGGTTAATTGGCTTCGGTAAAAAATTGTGGATTGTGTTTAGGATAGTGCTAACGTGCGGAGGTCGCTGGTCGGCGCGGACTCGGTGGGCCGAGGGGGGCCTATTTCCGCGCTGTATCTCTAAACTAAACTGAACTCCGGAAATTTGATCATGCGTGGGGTGTGAATCACTTTTATATATCTGATATAATTTACCAATCTGGGGCATAATTCTCAGTGCAACACACATTTTGGAGCGCTGTGGGGAGAACCCGGAGCATCTGTTCCCCAGAGCTCCTGGCATTGGTGTTGCATCAGAACCTGTGTCAGATAAGTTCCCTTTTGTACCCATACTCTGTGAAGAAAGCTGATGGCATGTTGGCCTTCATAACGAGAGGATTTGAGTCGAGGAGTAAAGGGGTCCTTCTGCAGTTGTAGAGGGCCCTGGTGAGACCACATCTGGAATATTGTGTGCAGTTTTGGTCTCCTAATTTTGAGGAAGGACATCCTTGCTATTGAGGCAGTGCAGCGTAGGTTCACGAGGTTAATCCCCGGGATGGCGGGACTGTCATACGAGGAAAGAATGGAAAGACTGGGCTTGTTTAGAAGGATGAGAGGGGACCTTATAGAGACGTATAAAATTATAAAAGGACTGGACAAGCTAGATGCAGGAAAATTGTTCCCAATGTTGGGGGAGTCCAGTACCAGGGGCCACAGTCTAAGAATAAAGGGGAGGCCATTTAAAACTGAGGTGAAAAGAAACTTTTTCACCCAGAGAGTTGTGAATTTGTGGAATTCTCTGCCACAGAGGGCAGTGAAGGCCAATTCACTGGATACATTTAAAAGAGAGTTAGAGAGAGGTCATGGGGCTAGTGGAATCAAGGGATATGGGGGAAAGGCAGGCACAGGTTACTGATTGTGGATGATCAGCCATGATCACAGTGAATGGCGGTGCTGGCTCGAAGGGCCAAATGGCCTCGTCCTGCACCTAACTTCTTTGTTTCGATGATTCTGTGTCTCCTGCCTCACCATCATGGGCGCCTGGCTATTTTTCATGCATTCATAAGTTATGAGAACAGAATTAGCCCATCAAGTCTATGCCATTCAATCATGGCTGATCTATCTCTCCCTCCTAACCCGATTCTCCCGCCTTCTCCTCATAACCTCTGAGACCCGTGCTAATCAAGAATCTATCGTTCTCCACCTTAAAATATCCATTGACTTGGACTGCACAGCCTTCTGTGGCCATGAATTCCACCCTCTGACCAAAACAAATTCCTCCTCATCTCCCTTCTGAAGGTGCGTCGTTTTATTCTGAGGCCTCTGGTCCTAGACTCTCCCACTAGTGGAAACATCCTCTCCACATCCACTCTATCCAGGCATTTCACAATTCAGTAAGTTTCAATTATGTCCTCCCTCCCTCCCTTCTAATTGATTTTCCTCCCCCTCCACCACACTGATCACCAATCAGTCCTTTGCTTCTCTTTCAAGACATCATTGACAATTCTGCCTGCTTTTACGTTAGACTTTATGGCCCCACTCTTTTGTAATTGAAGTAGGTAGTTTTTAAGTTAAAGGAGAAGACGGAGAGACTGTGTTGGTGCAATCTTCACATTGAAATTGATGCTTAATATTTTTTTCCTCCATTTGAAAAGGAAATTCAAATTCTAATTTGTATGAAGGAACTGCAGATGCTGGTTTAAACCGAAGATAGGCACAAAAAAAGCTGGAGTAACTCAGCGTCACAGGCAGCATCTATGGAGAGAAGGAATGGGTGACGTTTCGGGTTGAGTCCCTTCGGTCTGAAGAAGGTTCACCAGATTGATCCCTGGGATGGCAGGACTTTCATATGAAGAAAGACTGGATAGACTAGGCTTGGACTCGCTGGAATTTAGAAGACTGAGGGGGGATCTTATAGAAACATATAAAATTCTTAAGGGGTTGGAGAGGCTAGATGCGGGAAGATTGTTCCCGATGTTGGGGAAGTCCAGAACCAGGGGTCACAGCTTAAGGATAAGGGGGAAGTCTTTTAGGACGGAGATGAGAAAACATTTCTTCACACAGAGAGTGGTGAGTCTGTGGAATTCTCTGCCACAGAAGGTAGTTGAGGCCAGTTCATTGGCTATGTTTAAGAGGGAGTTAGATGTGGCCCTTGTGGCTAAAGGGGTCAGGGGGTATGGAGAGAAGGCAGGTACAGGTTACTGAGCTGGGTGATCAGCCATGATCATATTGAATGGCGGTGCAGGCTCGAAGGGCCGAATGGCCTACTCCTGCACCTATTTTCTATGTTTCTAAGGCTCTCGACCTGAAATGACGCCCATTCCTTCTCTCCAGAGATGCGGCCCGTCCCGCTGAATTGCTCCAGCCTTTTGTGTCTATCTTCAACTTCTAATTTTATCAGAGTCAGCCAATAAACTGGTCTGTTGCAGCTAACGTGGAATTCTCTGCCTCAGAAGGCGGTGAAGGCCAATTCTCTGAATGCATCCAAGAGAGAGCTAGATAGAGCTCTTAAGGATAGTGGAGTCAGACGGTATGGGGAGAAGGCAGGAACGGGGTACTGATTGAGAATGATCAGCCAGGATCACATTGAATGGCGGTGCTGGCTCAAAGGGCCGAATGGCCTCCTCCTGCACCTATTGTCTATTGTCTAACTTTTAAAAAAAACTTGGATAGGTGCTATTGTGTTATGTTATTACCACAATTCTTCGCTGCTCTTGTCTTTTTAAATATTCTGTGCATTTCCTTATTTGAGCATTCCTGGTTTCTTGGTTTAGGTATTAATTTATTTTTCGATTCTGTTTTGTAGTTTTAGCACAATCCGCAGGCGTTGCCACTTTCACTTCACTGCACATCTTGTATATGTATGTGACAAATAAAGTTGACTTGACTTAAAGAAAGCAACAGGTAGTATAAGAAAATAACTGCAGATGCTGGTACAAATCGAAGGTATTTATTCACAAAATGCTGGAGCAACTCAGCAGGTCAGGCAGCATTAGATAGTTCCTCTGACCCTCTCTTCCCCTCCTCCTTCCCAGATCTCCCTCTATCTTCCTGTCTCCACCTATATCCTTCCTTTGTCCCGCCCCCCTGACATCAGTCTGAAGAAGGGTCTCGACCCGAAACGTCACCCATTCCTTCTCTCCTGAGATGCTGCCTGACCTGCTGAGTTACTCCAGCATTTTGTGAATAAAGAAAGCAACAGTTCCTACTGGACTGAACATCAATAAATCTGAATATTTAATTGCGGTTATAATGGTTAAAACCTTTTGATGCCATTTCCATTTCTGGATTTGAGTAATGTGAAAGTCCAGGTCCTGTCCCAGTTGAGACTCAACCGGGTTTCATTCCTGAGCGGTCTGCTGAGCTCTCCTCCAGTCAGGAAGCCTGGGTCGGTGTTTCTCCTGGAGATTGCTTTGCTAACCACGCACAGCACATTTCGGCTTCTGTGATTCTTCCTGTCTGAACATCCTGCTGAGGTTGTAAAAGAGCACACAGGGTAGAGTTCATTCTGCAGAGGACGGCAAGGGCAGGATATTTGTTTAGGCCGCCTCTTTGTGCTGCATTGCTCTGGGTGTCGGAGGGCGTGCCGCACACGCCTGGCGTGTTTCAACACGATTACTGCTGAGCCCGGGAGATGGGGGAGTTGAAGCAGCAGATCTTGTTTGTGTTTTGCAGATTGCAGTCGGGACGCGATGCAAACCTTATCTCTGTTGCTACTTGTTTTTCATCAGTTCAGGTGCCGGCCCAGAGCATTACATTATCTATTTACAGCCATGGAGTCTTACAGCGTGGAAACAGGCCCTTCAGCCCAACTTGCCCAGACCGACCAACATGTCCCATCTACACTAGTCCCACCTGCCTGTGTTTGGCCCATATCCCTCTAAACCTGTCCTATTCATGTCCCTTTCTAAATGTGTCTTAAATGATGCAATAGTACCTACCTCCACTACCTCCTCCGGCAGCTCGTTCCATACACCCACCACCCTTTGTGTCAAAAGGTTACTCCTATTAAAACTCTTCCTCCCCCCCTCACCTTAAACCTATGTCCTCTGGTACTCGATCCCCATACTCTGGGCAAGAGACCCTGTGCGTCTACCCGATCTATTTCTCATGATTAATTCATCCTGTTGTCATTTGATGATGAAGGAACCACATCCCGATGTTCTGCCCTTGGCAAGACCAGAGTTAGCCCGGTGTTAGTACATCGGTGAACATTTCCACAGCTTCGAGGGCTTCATGGTAAACTGCGGGTAGTTGCAGTCCTGTTAGTGATCCAGAGCTGTGGCTGGGGTCTGCACCTTGAACTCCCAACAATAACCGGGAGCAAACGTCCCAGGTTTGCTCTCGATTTACTTTCGTTTGGAGATACAGGATGGAAACAGGCCCTTTCAGACCGCCGAGTCCACGATCATCCGTTCACACGAGTTTATGTTACACTACTTTCTCATCCATTCACGAGCCAAGAGAGCCAAGAGTGTTTAATTGTCATGTGTACCGAAACGGGGCAATGAAATCCATGCTTGCAGCAGCATAAACGGGTCTAGGAGAGCTCGCCATTCGCAATGCCACCTCTGGCCGCTCACGGTATATCAACTGAGCTCTTGTAGTTTTGTCAAGATTATAGGGCTGGAAATTAAGTTGCTGGAAAATTGGTGTTCAACCTATTATTTTAATAAAAGGTAATCACCATCCTATCCATGGCTGTGTGAGCGTGGGTTTCGGTTTGCGGGAGGCCAAGTCTGTTTCTGCAGGTTTCCATTTCTCAAAAGATTATAAGGTGGAGTTTCTAGCAGCAGCATTGTTTATTTGCAATTGATAAGCAGGCAGTAATGTGAATGTGCACAATCCTTATGACAAGGATACAATGTGAAGTTGTGTGGCAGAGGTGAGGGGGCAAGGGTGTGCCCACACTGGCCTTCTGAATTTCTGCACCAGAGATAAATTGCCGATTAAAAAAAAATTGTGGTTTTGCATTTGTTTTGAGATACAACGCAGAAACAGGCTCTTCGGCCCACCGAGTCCGCACCGACCAGCGATCCCTGCACATCAACAGGGTCCCACACACACTCGGGACAATGTACATTTTATACCGAGCCAATTAACCTACAAACCTGTACGTCTTTGGAGTGTGCCAGGAAGCAGAAGATCTCGGAGAAACCCCACGCAGGTCACGGAGAGAACGTACAAACTGTGTACAGACAGCACCCAGAGTCGGGATCGAACTCTGGTATCTGGCGCTATAAGTGCTGCTAGGCAACCCAGAAGTCCAAGAGGCAGAAAAAAAATTACTGCTATCAACCACTTCCCTTAATCATCAGTCAACAGGTTTTCTCTTGTATTCTGGGAGGCAGGAAGAGAGAAGCACACCTGTATTTGCATAGTGTCTTTCACAACTTTGTATTGATCATCGACTGTGATGAAGGGTTTTGTGAAGTCAGTGTTGTAATGAAAGTATCTGCATTATGGCTAATCTGCACAATACTCAATCTATCATTAGATAGTTAGACAGTCTGCTCTTTCAGTATGTATAGGCAGGAACTGCAGATGCTAGTTTACACCAAAGATAGGACTAGCTTAGATGGGGCATCTTGGTCAGCATGTACGAGTTGGGCCGAAGGGCCGGTTTCTGTGTAGGAAGGAACTGCAGATGCTGATTTGTATGGAAGATAGACACAAAATGCTGGAGTAACTCAGGCAGCATCTCTGGAGAAAAGGAATAGGTGATGTTTCAGGTCGAGAACCTTCTTCAGAGTTCTCCAGTCTGAAGAAGGGTCTAGACACGAAACGTCACCTATTCTTTTTCTCTAGAGATGCTGCTTTTGGTCTTGGTATTGTTCTTTTGGTATTGCTGGGTGAGGATTAAAATTTGACCTGGTTCTGGGGAATGATTAAAGGCCCTGTCTCAGTTAGGCGTTTTTTTAGGCGACTGCCGGTGACTGTCATAGTCGTAGCAGGTCGCCGAAAAACCGGCGACTGGACCCTCCCCCCACGACAATGTCTACGACAAGCTACAACAACCTACCACCTAAGCTACAGCAAGCTACTGAATACCGGCGACCCAATCGTCGCAAGTAGAACGTCCTCCTACGACCGCACCTACGACAACCTACCACCGCAGAGGCGACAACCGAAGTCAACCTATGTCCACCCGCGACAAGCTACGACAAGCTATGACCCTGAAGTCTGAAGACAATTTACGTTTCATCCACTATAAAAGGGGGTGTACAGTAGGGTCTCCAATCATTCTGCATCATGACTATTTGAAAGTGATGCCGTGAGAAACTACTCTGAAATACAATAACTTCGTACGTCAATTTTCCGTCAAAATGTGAAGAATTTCCTTTATTGATATACAAACAAAATTTTTTTAAAGGTTGATAAGAACATACAACAGTGCATACAAAAATATTGTAATAAACTTCAATCAATTTCAATAAGCTTCAAACTTCAAACTTTAAAATTCAAACTTTAAACAGAATACAAGTGCAAAAACATACAAAACCTAACATCATTAATGGACACATTACACTGATGGATGATCAGATCGAGTCCACACTTGGAATTCGCCGAAGACGGCACCGGCGATTACCATAATCACCTGGCGACAACCTACTTCACCTGGCGTCAACCTACGACAGCGCCCACTTCAGGAGACGTCAAGCTACGCTCATTGGCGTCAAACCAACAGTCGCCAAAAAATTTCAAGCCTTCACAAAATCCAGCGACGCCCAGAAAAACGCTACGACTCTTTGGAGACTACTCACGACCGTGCCCGCGACACCCTAGTCGCCTGTAGTCGGTTAAAAATTCACCGAACTGGGACAGGGCCTTAACAGTTTTTAGTGTTTAGTTTAGTTCAGATTAGTTTATTGTCATGCGTACCGAGGTACAGTGTAAAGCTTCTGTTGCGTGCTATCCAGTCAGCGAAAGGACGATACATAATTACAATCGAGCCATCCCCAATGTACAGATACATGACAAAGGGGTTTAAAAGAGTGAAGCAATTGTATTCCGTGATTGCAGATCTACTTCTGTGAGCGGCACACAGAGTCGCCTGGCTTGGACTCTTGGTTTACATTGAATTGGTGTCAAGTGTCCTATTCATGGCGAGGTGAGATTTCAGTTTGCGGGAGGCCAAGTCTGTTTGTGCAGGTTACAAAAGGTTTAAGACAGAGAAATGTGAGGTGTTGCATTTTGGGAAGTCTAACATGGGCAGGAGCTACACAGTGAATGGTCGGGCTCTTGTAAGAGCAGAGAGATCTAGGAGTGCAGGTGCATGGTTCCGTGAAGGTGGAGTCGCAGGCAGATCGGGTGATCAAAAAGGCGTTTGGCACATTGTCCTTCATTAGTCTGAGTATTGAGTTGGGAGGTCAAGTTGCATTTCTATAAGGCGTAGGTGAGGCCACATTTAGAGTATTGTTTAGTTTAGAGATACAGCGCAGAAACAGGCTCTTCAGCCCACCGAGTTCATGCTGACTAGCAATGCATGCACATTCATACGACCCTACACACACTAGGGACACTTTTTACACATACACCAAGCCAATTAACCTACATATTTGTGCGTCTTTGGAATGTGGGAGGAAACCGAAGATCTCTGAGCAAACCCACATGGTCACAGGGAGAATGTCCAAACTCTGTACAGACACATTGTCAAGCTGGAAAGGGTACAGAGAAGATTTACAAGGATGTTGCCAGGACTAGAGGGTCTGAACTACAGGGAGAGTTTGAGTAGGCTGGGACACTATTCCTTGGAGCGCAGGAGGATGAGGGATGATCTTATAAAATCATGACAGGAATAGATCGGGTAGATGCACAGAGTCTCTTGCCCCGAGTAGGTGAATCGAGGACCAGAAGACATAGGTTTAAGGTGATGGGGTAACGATTTAATGGGTAACATTTTCACACAAAGGGTGGTGGGTGCATGGAATAAGGTGCCAGAGGAGGTAGTTGAGGCTGGGACTATCCCAACATTTAAAAAAGGTTAGAAAGGGAGATGGATAGGACAGGTTTGGAAGGATATGGACCAAACATAGACAGGTGGATAGGCTTAATGGATATGGACCAAACATAGGTAGGTGGATAGGCTTAATGGATATGGACCAAACATAGGTAGGTGGATAGGCTTAATGGATATGGACCAAACATAGGCAGGTGGATAGGCTTAATGGATATGGACCAAACATAGGCAGGTGGATAGGCTTAATGGATATGCAGGAAATGGGGGGGGGGGGATATATGGGTTGTGTGCAAGTAGATAAGTATCGGTTTTGGCATCATGTTCAGCATGGACATTGTGAGCTGAAGGGCCTGTTCTTGAGCTGTGCTGTTCTATGTTTCAAGAGGCTTTACATGAGGTGTACAGTGTAGGCTGAGAACAGGTTGGGATGGATGTGTGTGAGTGGTGTAGATTTGTACAGTTTAAAAAGATATTGGGGGTCTTCCAGCAATTATTAAAAGGTATGTAGGTTAATTGGCTGGGTAAATGTAAAAATTGTCCCTAGTGGGTGTAGGATAGTGTTAATGTACGGGGATCGCTGGGCGGCACGGACTTGGTGGGCCGAAAAGGCCTGTTTCCGGCTGTATATATATGATGATGATATGATGATGATGATGTACGCTCTCAAAACGTGCCATAATTTGGATTCCTGCTCCAGCCTGTGAACCTGCCTGAGTGGATACCAACCCCGAAACTGGAACTGCTGTTTTACAAAAACAGGCACAAAGTGCTGGAGGAACTCTGCGGGTCAGGGGTCATGCGGCACGGTGGCGCAGCGGTAGAGTTGCTGTCTTACAGCGAATGCAGCGCCGGAGACTCAGGCTCGATCCTGACTACGGGCGCCGTCTGTACGGAGTTTGTACGTTCTCCCCGTGACCTGTGTGGGTTTTCTCCGAGATCTTCGGTTTCCTCCCACACTCCAAAGACGTGCAGGTATGTAGGTTAATTGGCTGGGCAAATGTAAAAATTCCCCCTAGTGTGTGTAGGATAGTGTTAGTGTGCGGGGGTCGCTGGGCGGCGCGGACCCGGTGGGCCGAAGGGCCTGTTTCCGCGCTGTATCTCTAAATCTAAAAAAAAATCTGTGGAAAGAATGGACAGACGACATTTCAATTCAATTGTGGCTGATCAATTTTTCCCTCTCAACCCCATTCTTTGGCCTTCTCCCCATAACCCCTGACAGAGTGCTGGAGGACCTCAGCATAGTTATACAGCATAGAAACAGGCCCTTCAAAGTACCCTTGACCAGCAGATGATGTTTGAAACAGTCTGTGATTAACCATTAATTAAGACAGAAATTTATTCTTCCCAACCAACCTGTGGCCACTCGATGACCACACTCAGTGTTTAACATTAGTGAGCAGTTTCTTCTTTTAAGCTAATACCTATCTCTAAACCCACATCACTAAATAAGCAGATGTTCGATAGTTTGCTTTACTGTTATCTGTGGGTCCTAATTGTGGGCAATTTAGCTGCTGAGATCTAATGCAACGTGTGCTCAAGAGATCATTTGGCAAAAAAGTCATCCAACGTGATTTATTTGAGATACAAGAAACAGCAGATGCAAAGTTCATAAGTTATAGGAGCAGAATTAGGCCTTTCAGCCCATCAAGTCTATTCCGCCATTCAATCACGGCTGATCTATTTTTCCCTCTCAACCCCATTCTCCAGCCTTCTCCCCATAACCCCTCACAAAGTGCTGGAGGAACTCAGCAGGTCAGGCAGCATCTGTGGACGGAATGAGCAGGCCCCATTTTAAGTTGGCACCTGATCTTCAAAGACTTTGCTGTCCATTCCTTGCGCAGATGCTGCCTGACCCGCTGAGTACCTCCAGCACTTTGTGTTTTGAATCACGATTTAATAATGGATAACATCCTTTCTGGAGAAAGCTCATAATCTGGTAGATTCCGCCTTGAGGGACCGGGGCAACACCTTTCCCCTCCTCTAATCAAGCAGTGCATAGATTGAGAGGGAAGGGACCAAACAAGGCAATATACAAACCACAAAAGGATGCAGGCCAAATGGTGGCAAATGGAGTAGTGCAGGTGGGTATATGAGATCAACATGGACACAGTGGGCCAAGGGGCTTGTTTCTGTGCTGTATGACTCTGTTGAGTCTAAATGCTGTTAGTGCAACTGCCTCAATTACTGCCTCTGGCGGATCGTTCTATAGTTGAGGCAGGTACTATCACAATGTTTAAGAAACATGTGGACAGGTACATGGATAGGACGGGTTTAGAGGGATGTGGGCCAAATGTAAGCAGGTGGGACTAGCGAAGGTTGGGCTCAAGGGTAACACACTGTAAGACTCTATGACTCTGTCCACCACCCTCTCTGTGGGAAAATGTTGCCCGTCAGGTTTGTAGTAAACCTTGCCCTTATCATCTTCAATTTATGTCTGCAAGGTCTTAATTTCCCTACCCTCGGGAAAAGACTGAGAAAAATATTGCACACCCCTATAAGATCGCCCCACAGTCTTCTACGCTGCAAGGAATAAAGTCCTAGCCTACCCAATCTGTCCCTATAACTCAGGCCCTTGGGTCCTGGCAACATCCTCCTAAATCTTTTTTGTTGTTTTAGTTTTAGAGATATAGCACGGAAATAGGCCCTTCGGCTCACCGAGTCCGTACCAACCAGTGATCCCCGCACACTTACACTATCCTACACACACTGGGGGCAATTTTACATCTATACCAAAGCCAATTAACCTACGATAGGCATAAAAAGCTGTAGTAACTCAGCGGGACAGGCAGCATCTCTGGAGAGAAGGAACAGGTGACATTGCGGGTCGAGACCCTTCTTCATCCTGAAGAAGGAGTCCGACCCGAAACGTCAGCCATTCCTTCTCTCCAGAGATGCTGCCTGTCCCGCTGAGTTACTCCAGCTTTTTGTGTCTATCTTCGGTTTAAACCAGCATCTGCAGTTCCTTATTACACATTAACCTGGAAACCTGTACGTCTTTGGAGTGGGAGGAAACCGAAGATCTCGGAGAAAACCCACGCAGGTCACCGGGAGAATGTACAAACTCCATCCAGACAGCCAGCGCCCATAGTCAGGATCGAGCCCAGGTCTGGCGCTGTAAGGCAGTAACTACCGACAGGCCTCCGTGCCGCCCTTTTTCAGGTTAATGGCATCTTTGCTACTTCAGGCTATGGGGAAAGAGCTTGGAAGTGGGATACAATACAATACAATATATCTTTATTGTCATTGTACAATAGGGGTACAACGAGATTGGGAATGCGCCTCCCATACGATGCAATAATTTAATTAGCTCGTCAGTATTAATTTAAACAACCCAATGAAACAAATTGTAACAGTTTTTTAAAACAGAATAAAGTGCAAGTAGATCTGTGCCGGTTCACTGTGCGATGTGACCATCCGGCTCAGCAGGACAGGTTCATAGCAGCTATGGCCCTGGGGATGAAGCTGTTCCTGAGTCTGGAGGTGCGGGCGTAGAAGGCCTTGTATCGTCTGCCCGATGGTAGAAGTTCGAACAGACTGTTGCGGGGGTGTGAGGAGTCTTTGTGGATGCTGGTGGCTTTTCTGAGGCACCGTGTGTTGTAGATGCACTCCAAGGCTGGTAGCTGTGTTCCGATGTTCATCTGAGCTCTCTGGACTACCCGCTCTATGGATAGTAGATTGCTCTGGAAGGAGCTGTCATACATTCGATGGGCTGAATAGCTTTTAATACCATTACAATTCCATGGTTCCCCACTTCTGTTTGTTGGGTAAAGTCCCAGCTTTGTGTCCTCTGTCATTTGTCAAGAGGAAACATTATTAATTGACCAATATTTTAAACCAACACCTCGATGCCTCATTTCAATAAAATGCATGTGTGGAGAGCAGTGGGCAAAGGTCCCTGGTTCAGATATCCAGATACCGTCCCATTATCAGGCTACCTGCTTTCTTAAAAATGAGTCACAGTGCAATGTTAAAATTAAATAACCATCTGTGACAATAAAACTGCTTGTGCTCCACTGCTCTCCAGGCAGTGTTGTCTGTGATCCCCGACAGTGCTGACTTTCCCCCACTCTTCAGTTTTATCTTAGTTTAGTGATACAGCACAGAAACAGGCCTTTCGGCCCACCAAGTCGGGCGGCACGGTAGCGCAGCGATAGAGTTGCTGCTTTACAGCGAATGCAGCGCCGGAGACTCAGGTTCGATCCTGACTACGGGTGCTGCACTGTAAGGAGTTTGTACGTTCTCCCCGTGACCTGCGAGGGTTTACTCCGAGATCTTCGGTTTCCTCCCACACGCCAAAGACGTACAGGTATGTAGGTTAATTGGCTGGGTAAATGTAAAAATTGTCCCTCGTGGGTGTAGGATAGTGTTAATGTGCAGGGATCACTGGGCGGCACGGACTTGGAGGGCCGAAAAGGCCTGTTTCCGGCTGTATGTGTATGATATGATATGATAAGTCCACGCCGACCATCCATCCCTGTACACTAGTTCTGTGCTATCCCACTTGCCCACTCTCGACACACAAGGAACAATTTACAGTGGCCAATTCACGTACAAACCCACAGGTCTTTGGGAAGTGGGAGGAAAATGGAGGAGCCGGGGGGAACCCACGTGGTCACAGGGAGAACGAGCAAACTCCGCACAGGTCAGGATCAAATCCGGATCTTTAGCGCTGTGAGGCGGCAGCTCTACTAGCTGCACCATTGTGCCACCTGTGACAGTGAACAGCTTCTTCTATGGTTGTCTGTGCCTTGCCTCCACTGGGTGCCTCTACCCCTGTTCCAGTGACTGACTCCAAGAACAGCCCCTGTAACCTCCCTTCCCCTCCCCCCTCCCCACACTGGGAACTTGCTAATGATCAATTATCTGCAAACTGGGCAGCATCTGTTCGTACACTAAGAACATCTCGATTAAGACTATTCTAGCTCTTCTAACCAGCCTGCTAAGGCTGCAGATAGTTTCTCAGTGCCTGGAAGTGGTTAATGCATTTCTCAGCCGAGCAAGGTTGTGGGAATGTCGTTTAGTTTAGAGATACAGCGCGGAAACAGGCCCTTCGGCCCACCGGGTCCGCGCTAACCATCGATCCCAACACATTAGCACTATCCTACACCTAGGGACAATTTTTACATTTACCAAGCCAATTAATCTACATACCTGTACGTCTTTGGAGTGTTGGAGGACACCGAAGATCGCGGGGAAAACCCCGCAGGTCACGGGGAGAACGTGCAAACTCCGTACATTCGACGCCCGTAGTTGGGATCGAACCCGCATCTCCGGCGCTGCATTCGCTGTAAGGCAGCAACTCTACCGCTGCACCACCGTGCCGCCCATGTAAATGAAACCATTTCTGTTTTCCTGTAAGGTCACACTCAATTAGGCCACATTGAAGATAGGGGACTGGCAGCAAGGCCTAGAGTCAACAGTGTTCAATTGTCATATGTATCGACAACAAAACAACGAGATTTCTGATGACAGCAGAGTACCAGGCCCGTAAATGTAAAGATTATACATAATATGTAAACATTCAATAAAATAATGACTGTAATATTAGTCAAAAGTCCTTAAGTGCAACCAAAGACCATCCATAGAAGTGGGTGGCATGGTGGCACAGCGGTAGAGTTCTTGCCGTACAGCGCCAGAGGCTCGGGTTCGATCCTGACTGCGGGTACTGCCCGTATGGAGTTTGTACGTTCTCTCCGTGACCGCGTGCGTTTTCCCTGGGTGCTCCGGTTTACCGGCACATTCCAAAGGTGTACAGGTTAATTGGCTTCGACAAGAATTGTATATTGTCCCCAGTGTGTAGGATGGTGCTAGTGTAGGGGCTCGCTGGTCGGCACGGACTTGGTGGGCTGAAGGGCCTGTTTCCAGGCTGTATCTCTAAACTAACCCAAACTAAGTTCATAGTTGCTGAGGTCAGTGTTGTGAAGTGTTCAAGGGGCTTAAGCTACTCTTAAACTTGGTAGTCTTGGCTTTCAGGCCCCTGTACTTTCTTCCTGATAGTAAGAGTGAAATGAGAGTATGATCACGGTGGTGGGGATCTTCGATGATGTTGGCTGCTTTCTTGAGGCAGCCGCTCCTATAGATCCCCAGTACCTGTACCTGTGATGGATGTGCAGTGTCTGCTACTGTCTTCCTGTCTCCACCTTTTTCCTTCCTTTGTCCCGCCCTCCCCTGACATCAGTCTGAAGAAGGGTCTCGACCCGAAACGTCACCCATTCCTTCTCTCCTGAGATGCTGCCTGACCTGCTGAGTTACTCCAGTTTTTGTGAATAAATACCTTCGATTTGTACCAGCATCTGCAGTTATTTTCTTATACTATCTGCTACTCTCTGTAATCACTTGTGTTGGTGGGCATTCGAGTTGCCAAACCAGGCCATCCTGCAATCAGTTAGTATGCTCCCCACTGCACTCCCCTGAAAGTATTAATTGACTTATTGAATCTAGCCAATCTTCTAAGGAAGTAGAAGCATTGATGAGCTTTCTTTGTGATTGCATCAATGTTCTGGAGCCAGGGGTAAAGATTCTGAGTGTCTTGAAGCTGTTGACTCTCTCCACCGATGATGAAAACAGGTTCAGAAGTGATCGGAGCAGAATTAGGCCATTCAGCCCGTCAAGTCTACTCTGCCATTCAATCATGGCTGATCTATCCCTCCCTCCTAACCCCATTCTCCTGCCTTCTCCCCACACCTGCACTGATCAAGAATCTATCTATCTCTGACTTAAAAATACCCATTGACCTGACCTCCACAGCCTTCTGTAGCAAAGAATTCCACAGATTCACCACCCCCTGACTAAAGAAATTCCTCCTCGTCTCCTTCCAAAGGGAACATCCTTCTATTCTGAGGCTGTGACCTCTGGTCTGAGACACTCCCACCAGTGGAAACATCCACTCTCTCCAGGCCTTACACTATCTGGTTCCCCCTCCTGGTCTTGCTGACTTTGAGAGCGACATTCTTTGGTCTCGTTGTTCTGCAACCATTCAATCAGATTTTCAATCTTCCTGCACTCTGACTCATCAATACCCATTATTAGAACACCCGAAGAGTCCAGCACTGGAGCGGGCCCTTTAGCCCGCGATGTTTGTGCCAAGCATGATGCCAAATTAAACTGCTCATCTAAACTCCTCTTAAACGATCCTATCTGCCTCCACCAACACCCTCTAAGCATCTGCATGATCTTTTTTCACCTCTCGCCTTCGAGCTGTGCCCTCTAGTGTTGGACATGTCTACACTGGGAAAAAGCTTCTGACTGTCCACCCTATCGACACCTCTCATAATTTTATATACTTTAATCCATTCTCCCCTCAACCTCCGGCATTCTGGAGAAAACAAACCAGTTTTATCCAACTTCTCCCTGTAGCTAATGAGCCCTAATCCAGCCATCACTCTGCTCTGGTTCAGTGCACCTCACTGGACATCACCTGGGTTCAATGAATAAGACCATGATCTTTGGGCTGTCAGTCTCCCCGCAGAAAATCAAGGTATTTATTCCCAAGACCAACTTGTGCCATTGTCGTCACTCTATTGGAACCTTTGGTCTTTGGGACAGAACATTAAGGTGTGATGACTGCACTGCCCCACTGAGGCAACTTGAACCACATGGTTCAACCAGCATCCTGGCCCCAGGGAGTTCTGATCTTTTAGTTTAGTTTAGAGATGCAGCGTGGAAACAGGCCTTGCGGTCCACCGAGCCCACGCCGACCAACGGTTTGGGCACAATTTTCACTCTCCCAACACGCACTAGGGACAATTTACGGTTTTTACCAGAGCCGAATTAACCTACAAACCTGCACGTCTTTGGAGAGTGGGAGGAAACCGGAGCGCCCGGAGAAAACCCACATGGGTCACTGGGAGAACGTACAAACGCCGCACAGACAGCACCCTTAGTCGCGATCAAACCCGGGTCTCTGGCGCTGTGAGGCAGCAACTCTACGGCGATGCCACTGTGCCGCCCCTAATCCACTGCATTCATCTTGTAAAGACCGAGCGAGGTACAGTCTGTGGCAAATAAATCCATTGGAATGCAAGAGATCGTTTATTTTCTGTGTAGGAAATATTTGCAGCAAGGTTAACAGTCTTTTTGATTGCAATGTTGTTGACGGTGACACACTGTCCAAAGGACACAGTGTTTCTTGCCCTCTCTTCCCCAGTGTTTGTTTAACATTCAACCCACAGGAAAAGCCACATGGAGGTAAGCTGCCAATTTATGACAATGCTTACAATTTAACTTTATGTTACCGGGACATTGTCAGCCTTTCTTTCTCACGTGATGACCTGTGCACAGCGTGATGCAAAAGTAAAATGTTTCCAATATATATATATCATTGTACCACGAGGGATATTTCGATTTGAATTCTGACACATATCTTATTTGCCTTTTCAATCTCTCTTCCAATTCTCTGAGGCAGAACTAACCTCTGCCGATGGAATTAAACTGCTTCTGCAAGATCCTTAACACGTTAAATTAGTTGCAAAGTAGAAATGACAGCATAGAAATTCTCCCTTGATGGGAATGGTGCAAGGATCTTTTGTCGGTGTATTTAGTCGGTGCAAGGATCTTTTGAAGCTCAGTTGTGCACAAGGGTAATTAAACAGGTATAGTAGGCTTAATTCACACCGAGTTTTTCTCTGCTTAGTTGCCAACTGTAGTAACGGTAAACAGGAAGGATTTGGGACAGACACAAAATGCTGGAGTAAAACTCAGCGGGTCGGGCAGCATTTCTGGAGAAAAGAAATGGGCGACGTTTCAGGTCGGAACCCTTCTTCAGACTCGAGGGGTTCCGACCCGAAACTACACCCATCCTTGTTCTCCAGAGATGCTGCTTGACCCGATGATTTACTCCAGCACTTTGTGTCTAGGTTTGGTATAAAGCAGCATCTGCAGTTCTTTCCAACCGGATTTGGAGGGATATGAGCCAAATGCAGGCAGATGGGACCTGCCCAGAAAGCCAGTGGTCAGCATTGACAACTTGGGCTGAAGGGCCTACTTTGCTGTATGACTCTCTGCCTTTACGGGCAGCACAGTGGTGCAGCCGGTAGAGCTGTTGCCTCACAGCGCCAGAGACCTAGGTTTTATCCTGACCTCGGATGTGGAGTTTGCACGTTCACCCCGTGACCATGTGGGTTTTCTCTGGGTGCTCTGGTTTTCTCCCACATCCTAAAGACGTTTTTGGGTTTGTAGGTTAATTAGCCTCTGTACGTAAAAACAAAATTGCCCCTAATATGTACAGAGTGGATCAGAACGTGAGATAACATACAACTAGTGTGATTGTGCAATCGATGGTCGGTGTGGACCTGTTGGGCCGAAGGGCCTGTTTCAGCACTGTATCTCTAATCTTAAACTAAACTAAAACTAGCTTAAAATATTGCCAAAGCAGAACTCGCATTGTGCCCAACCCTACCAGTTTCCTCGTTGGGTAGTTAAAATTGTTCCATGGTAATCAAATCAACATGTGTGTAGTGGGTAGATATTTCTAATGCAAAGCCTTCGGCGCTGGGAAATATACTGGCGGGCCTATCAATATAGGTTGAACATAGAGCAGTATGGCAATATGCTCAAAAAGAGGAAGAATTATATTCTTGGTATGCAAATCAATATAAATGCTGTGGGATGGGGCAGCAGTTTACTTACAAGCAGAAGCACTAAGACATTGAAGCAATAAAAGATGAATAACACAAAGCATAGAACATCTTGTTCAGCTATTAAATTCAAGGCTGTGCACATTAATCTTACAGCTCAAGTCAGATAGAGATTGGCTCATGCATCCCGTTCAGACTGGGCAAAGCAATCTGCTGCTGGTGACTTGATTTCATGCACACAATTTATATCCAGCTTAAAAAAAGGTATCCCGACCCAAAGCGTCACCTCTCCACGGTTCAATGGTGCTCTTATTGCCACATGTGCAAAATACTAACACAGTGAAATACTTTTCCTTGCACGCAGTCCGGTAGAGTATTGCCGTGCCCCTGATCCCCGATCAGCAAGTGTACAGAGGTAGTCGCCTGAGCCCGCATGCAAGAGGTGCAGCTTGGGAAGCTTCACAAATGGACTGGCAACTCTCACCCACTCCGACCAGACACACCTTCACTAATTGTTTGTGGTTCGGATGGAAGTTGGCTGCCTCTTGTTCATGCCACCCTTCAAAAGGATTGTTCAAAATGCACTGCACAGTTATAAGTTCATAAGTGACAGGAGCAGAATTGGGCCATTCGGCCCATTAAGTCATTAATCAGTATAAGAAAATAACTGCAGATGCTGGTACAAATCGATTTATTCACAAAATGCTGGAGTAACTCAGCAGGTCAGGCAGCATCTCGGGAGAGAAGGAATGGGACCTTTCGGGTCGAGACCCTTCTTCAGACTGAAGAAGGGTCTCGACCCGAAACGTCACCCATTCCTTCTCTCCCGAGATGCTGCCTGACCAGCTGAGTTACTCCAGCATTTTGTGAATAAATCAAGTCATTAATCAGGCCTGATCTATCTTTCCCTCTCAACCCCATTCTCCTGCCTTCACCTTATAACCCCTGGCACTCTTACTAATCAAGAATCTATGCATCTCAGCTATAAAAATATCCATTGAATTGGCCTCCACAGACGTCTGTGGAAATTATTTCTACAGATTCACCACCCTCTGACTAAAGAAATTCCACCTCATCTCCTTTCTAAATGAACGTCCTTTTATTCTTAGGCTATGGCCTCTGGTCCTAGACTCTCCCACTAGTGTTGGGATCTGTGTTGGGTCCACTGTTGTTTGTCATTTACATTAATGATCTGGATGATGGTGTGGCAAATTGGATTAGTAAGTATGCAGATGATACTACGATAGGTGGTGTAGTTAATAATGAAGTAGATTTTCAAAGTCTACAGAGACTTGGGCCTTTTGGAAGGGTGGGCTGAAAGATGGCAGATGGAGTTTAATGCTGATAAGTGTGAGGTGCTGCATTTTGGTAGGACAAATCAAAATAGGACGTACAGGGTAAATGGTAGGGAATTGAGGAATGCAGTGGAACAGAGGGATCTGGGAATAACTGTGCATTGTTCCCTGAAGGTGGAATCTCATGTGGATAGGGTGGTGAAGAAGGCGTTTGGTATGCTTGCCTTTATAAATCAGAGCATCGAATATAGAAGTTGGGATGTAATGTTAAAATTGTACAGGGCATTGGTGAGGCCGAATCTGGAGTATGGTATGCAGTTCTGGTCGCCAAATTATAGGAAGGATGTCGACAAAATGGAGAGGGTACAGAGAAGATTTACTAGAATGTTGCCTGGGTTTCAGCACTTAAGCTACAGAGAGAGGTTGAACAGGTTGGGTCTTTATTCTTTGGAGCGTAGAAGGTTGAGGGGGGACTTGATAGAGGTTTTTAAATTTTTAAGAGGGACGGACAGAGTTGACGTGGGTAGGCTTTTCCCTTTGAGAGTGGGGAAGATTCCAACAAGGGGACATAACTTCAGAATTAAGGGACAAAAGTTTAGGGGTAACATGAGGAGTAACTTCTTTACTCAGAGGGTGGTGGCTGTGTGGAATGAGCTTCCGGTGGAAGTGGTGGAGGCAGGTTCGATTTTATTATTTAAGAGTAAATTGGATAGGTATATGGATGGGAGGGGATTGGAGGGTTATGGTCTGAGAGCAGGTAGATGAGACTAGGTCAGAGAAAGTGGTCGGCGTGGACTGGTAGGGCCGAACGGGCCTGTTTCCGTGCTGTAATTGTTATATGGTTATATGGTTAGTGGAAAAATCCTCTCCACAGCCTGAAGAAGGGTCTCGACCCGAAACGTCACCCATTCCTTCTCTCCTGAGATGCTGCCTGACCTACTGAGTTACTCTAGCATTTTGTGAATAAATCCTCTCCACATTCACCCTATTCAAGCCTTTCACTAAGTTTCAATGCTCCCCTCCCCCCCTCATCCTCCTAGATTCCAGTGAGTACAGGCCCAGTGCCTTCAAACGCTCATCATATCTTCACCCAATCGTTCCTGGGATCTGTTTGTGTGAGGTCCTCTCTCACGGTTCCCCTACTCTCGTTCCTGCTGCTCGCCCGCTCTTCCATCATGTTCCGACCCAAACTTGCCACTGTAACCATGTGTCTTTCCTCAGCACATGCATTCAGTGCTGCTGCCTGACCCGCTGAGCTCCCCCAGCAGTTTACGTTTGTTTTTTCTCGAGGTTCCAGCATCTGCAAGTTCCTGGTGCACACAATTTTGTCGAGCTGCTTAGCACTAGGCACCAGGGAACATCTCTGTTTGTAACATGCCTAAAATTAAGTTCAGCCTAAGCTAGGTTAAAATTTCAGTAAATTTTCTGAGATTCGCCGTTAACTTCAATTGACAGTTTTACCAGTAGTAATTGAATGTTATAAACCACAAACCTCGGGTTTTGGTGCAAATGTGCAATGAGCACATTACAGGATGATTTGTTCACAAGTGATGCGTGAAACCATGCACTTAACACAGAAAGTGAACGTGGAAATCTATAGTTATCCACACACACCAACTCATTGTTAAGCGAACTTGCTGGAGTTGTTGGGTTCTAGCACGGTGGCGCAGCAGTAGAGTTGCTGCCTTACAGCGAATGCAGTGCCAGGAGACCTCGGTTCGATCCCGACTACGGGTGCTGTCTGCACAGAGTTTGTACGTTCTCCCCGTGACCTGCGAGAGTTTCTCCGAGATCTTCGGTTTCCTCCCACACTCCAAAGACGTACAGGTTTGTAGGTAAATTGGCTTGGTAAATGTAAAACAAAAAGTAAAAATTGTCCCTAGTGGGGGCAGGATAGTGTTAATGTGTGGGGACCGCTGGTCGGCACGGACCCAGGTGGACCGAAGGGTCTGTTTCCGCGCTATATCTCTAAACTAAACTAGCCCACAGTTCCCACATGGGCAGCATAGTAGTGCAGCGGGTAGTGCTGCTGCCTCACAGCGCCAGGAACATGGGTTCAATCCCAAAATTGGATGGTGTCTCTGTGGAGTTTGCACGTTCTCCTTGTGATGGCATGGATTTCCTTCAGGTTGTCTAGTATCTTCCCAAAGACGTGTGGGTTTGTAGGTTAATTGGCGTCAGTCAATTGCCTCTCGTGTGCAGGGAGTGAATGCAAAAGCAGAACTAGTGTGCAGGAATGAGCTGCAGATGCTGGTTTATACCAAGGATAGGCCCAAAATGCTGGTGGAACTCAGCAACCCAGGCCGTATCACTGGAGCAAAAAAGTAATAGGTGACATTTTTAGTCAGACCCCTTCTTCAGACTAGGTGATGTTACATGTCAGAACCCTTCTTCAGACGAGGGTCCCGACCCAAAACGTCACCCATTCTTTTTTTTTCCAGAGATGCAGCCTGAGCCGTTGAGTTACACCAGCATTTTATGACGATCTAGATCTAGAGTAGATGTCTATTGATAATCAGCACTGACCCTGAGCCAAAGGGCTTGTTGCAATGTAATATCTTTTAATTAATTAATTAATAACTTTATCCTGCCAACTATGAAGTGAAGGATTGTGTTAGCAGTGGGTGGGGGGGGGGGGGGGGGGGGGGGGAGGAGACGGGTTCGATCCTGACTCCGGGTGCTGTCTGTATGGAGTTTGTATGTTTTCCCTGTGACCTCATGGATTTTCCCCGGATGCTCCAGCTTCCTCCCACATTGCAAAAATGTGCAGGCTTGTAGCTTAATTGGTTTCTATAAATTGTTCCTAGTGTGTAGGATAGAACTGGGGTACAGGTGATCATTGGTCAGCGCGGACCTGGTGGGCCAAAGAGCCTGTTTCCATGCTGCATCTCTACTCTAAACTAAACTAAATTAGTGAGGCGCATGCATTAATGATCTCAAAATGCCCATCTTCTGAAGAAGGGACCCAATGCAAAACGTTGTCTGTCCGTTCCCACAGATGCCTGGTCCGCTGAGCTCCTCCAGTGTTTCATAGACAATAGACAATAGGTGCAGGAGGAGGCCATTCGGCCCTTCGAGCCAGCACCGCCATTCAATGTGATCATGGCTGATCATTCTCAGTCCGTACCCCATTCCTGCCTTCTCCCCATACCCCCTGACTCCGCTATCCTTAAGAGCTCTATCTAATTCTCTCTTGAATGCATTCAGAGAATTGGCCTCCACTGCCTTCTGAGGCAGAGAATTCCACAGATTCACAACTCTCTGACTGAAAAAAGTTTTTCCTCATCTCAGTTCTAAATGGCCTACCCCTTATTCTTAAACTGTGGCTCCTTGTTCTGGACTCCCCCAACATTGGGAACATGTTTCCTGCCTCTAACGTGTCCAACCCCTTAATAATCTTATACGTTTCGATAAGATCCCCTCTCATCCTTCTAAATTCCAGTGTATACAAGCCTAGTCGTTCCAGTCTTTCAACATATGACATCCGCCATTCCGGGAATTAACCTAATGAACCTACACTGCACTCCCTCTTTTGCCCATCTTTTTGTTGGTGTCCGGAACATACATTAAAAATGGAAGGTTACATCCCTGTCAAAACTATACCTGCACATACTCCAACTTCCCCCGAGTTTAATGCTGAGAGTAGATTGAGATGCGGGTCGTTATCTACTGTGCACGAGCCTGAAAGGCAAATGCACATTCAATGTAGGAGCCTCAGATATGGAAATCTTTCTTTTCAGAGGTCTAAACCAGGTGTTGCCCCTGGCCAAAGTCAGTGAATCTCTAACCCTTGGTCATTATTTTTAGTTTAGAGATGCAACGTGGAAACAGGCCCTTCGGCCCACCGGGTCCGCGCCGACCAGTGATCCCTGCACATTAACACTATCCTACACCCACTAGGGACAATTTTTACATTTTGCATTTACCAAGCCATTTTACCTACAAACCTGTATGTCTTTGGAGTGTGGGAGGAAACCGGAGCACCCGGAGAAAACCCACGCAGGTCACGGGGAGAGCATACAAACTCCGTACAGACAGCACCTGTAGTCGGGGTTGAACACGGGTCTCCTGGCGCTGCATTCACTGTAAGGCTGTGCCACCATGCCCTATGTGTTCTATGTGTTCTAATTACTTTGGTAAGGCAGGAGTGAGATAATTACAGAAGGGTAAAACCATTTGGCTTGTAGAGTCCGAGTTATACAGCACAGAAACAATCCCTTTGGTCCATGTTGTCCATGTTGAACAGGTTGCGTTTGGCTTCATTTGGCCCATACACCTCTAAATCTTTCCTAACCGTGTACCTGTCCAAATGCCTCTGGCAGCTGGTTCCATGTATCCACCACCCTCCTCATGGAAACACCCGCCCCTTGAGTCCTCTTTAAACCTTTCTCCTCTCATCGTAAACCCATGCCTTCATAGACTCCCCTACCATGAGCAAAAGACTGACCATCCACCTGGTCTATGCCTCTCATGATTTTATACGCCTCTTAAAAGGACACCGACGGCCTCCTTTACTCCAGGGAAAACAGTCCCCATCCGTTCAGTCTCTCTGTCCTCTTGATGAGCTCTTCGAATCAAATCTGAGAAACACAATTTCCCCGGATGCAGTTCTATGCTGACTATCTCTCATCAGTCCTTGCCTTTCCAAATGCAGAGGAATCTTGATGCATCCACTGGGAACTGGTTCATTCGGAAGTGTGTCTCTGACTCATCTGGATCTGAGGGCATATTTCACAACTTGTTACTGCTTCACACAAAAGACCATAGAGCCCACAGGCACTGTGCGATTATTTATTTTGTTCTGATTGAAGTTTGCCCAAGCCAATTTCCAACCTCCCCTCACCCACAGAATCTATGAGAATCTCTTTTGAATGTTGAAACCTCCTTCCTCATTTATGATCTCCGTGTGAACTTGTGACTGTGTACTAGTGCCAGCAAACAAGGATACCACAACCAAATTGCAGAATATTGTGGATGTTGCCCAGTCCATCACACGCAGACCAGACTTCCCACCATGGATTCCATCTGCACTTCACCAGTCTCGGGACAGTGGCCAATGGCCAACATCCTCCAACCTCATCTACTATATCCATTGTTGAAGATGTGGACTCTTATACATCGGCGAGACCAAACGCAGACTGGGCGATCGTTTCGCTGAACACCTTTGTTCAGTCCGCCTGAACCTACCTGATCTCCTGGTTGCTAAACACTTTAATTCTCCTTCCCATTCCCACACAGACCTTTCTGTCCTAGGTCTCCTCCATTGTCAGAGTGAGCCTAAATGCAAATTTGAGGAACAGCATCTCATATTTTGCTTGGGCAGTTTACAGCCCAGTGGCATGAATATTGATTTTTCTAACTTCAGGTAGCCCCGGCATTCCCTCCCTCTCAATCCCTCCCCCACCCAAGTCATACCAGCTTCTCGTTTTCAGCTAACAAACAGCTAACAATGGCCTGTTTCCTGTATCATCGTTACTTTTTTGCACATCTTTCATTCATTGTTCTTTATCTCTTTACATCATCGCCTATATCTCTTGTTTCCCTTATCCCTAACCAGTCAGAAGAAGGGTCTTGACCCGAAACGTCACCCATTCCTTCTCTCCAGAGATGCTGCCTGTCCCGCTAAGTTACTCCAGCTTTTTGTGTCTGTTTTCTGTTTAAACCACCATCTGCAGTTCCTTCCTAAACAAGACCCTTTATCCCATTGGTTATTTATAACCTCTTCTGCTCTCTCGTGTTGGGCAGAAGGTATAAAAGATTGAAACTACGTAACACCAGATTTAAGAACAGCTACTTCCCCAAGGTTATCAGACTTCTGATTGTTTCTCCCTGTGTTATGGTGCAGTTCCAATCTTCCAGCATCCTTCATTGTGAATTTAGAAGGATGAGAGGGGATCATATCGAAATGTATAAGATTATTAAGGGGTTGGAAACGTTAGAGGCAGGAAACATGTTCCCAATGTTGGGGGAGTCCAGAACAAGGGGCCACAGTTTAAGAATAAGGGGTAGGCCATTTAGAACGGAGATGAGGAAAAACTTTTTCAGTCAGAGAGTTGTGAATCTGTGGAATTCTCTGCCTCAGAAGGCAGTGGAGGCCAATTCTCTGAATGCATTCAAGAGAGAGCTAGATAGAGCTCTTAAGGATAGCAGAGTCAGGGGGTATGGGGAGAAGGCAGGAACGGGGTACTGATTGAGAATGATCAGCCATGATCACATTGAATGGCGGTGCTGGCTCGAAGGGCAGAATGGCCTACCCCTGCACCTACCCCTCCTACTCTACGACCATCGCTGCTCCCCCTCTGTGATTTCTCCTGCCCTCCTACTCTACGACCAGAGCACTTCAACTCCCCCTCCCATTCCCAGTCTGACCTTTCTGTCATGGGCCTCCTCCAGTGCCATAGTGAGGCCCACCGGAAATTGGAGGAACAGCACCTCATATTTCGCCTGGGCAGCTTGCAGCCCAGTGGTATGAACATCGACTTCTCCAACTTTAGATAGTTCCTCTGTCCCTCTCTTCCCCTCCCCCTTCCCAGCTGTCCCTCTATCTTCCTGCCTCCACCTATATCCTTCCTTTGTCCCGCCCCCCTGACATCAGTCTGAAGAAGGGTCTCGACCCAAAACGTCACCCATTCCTTCTCTCCTGAGATGCTGCCTGACCTGCTGAGTTACTCCAGCATTTTGTGCATAAATACCTTTGATTTGTACCAGCATCTGCAGTTATTGTCTTATTATACCCCTGCACCTATTGTCTATTGTCTAATTGACTTGACTTGACTTGACTATTGATTGTTGAACTCATTCTCTGGAACTGTAATGCTACAAGACTAGATTCTGCACTCTCTTTGCACGACCTGTTGTACATGGCTTGATTATACTCGTGGAAAGTACGATCTGATTTAATTGGATTGCACGCAAGTGCAAATGGAAGTTTCTTAAAAGAGATCAGAAAGCTGACACAAATACCTCCTCAAGGGAAATTACGCTCAAGCAAAAGGTACAGACGTCTGAAAGGGCATACCTCCAGATTCAGAGACCGTTTCTTCCCAGGTGTTATCAGGCATCTTAGCAACAACTAAAGAGTGGTCCTGAGCTACTATCTACCTCACTGGAGACCCTTGAACCATCTTTAATCTTTACTGGACTTTATCTTGCCTTAAACATTATTTCCTCTATCATGTATCTTTATACTGTGGAGGAAGGAACTGCAGATGTTGGTTTACACTGAAGACAGACACAAAATACTGGTGTAACTCAGCGGGACAAGCAGCATCTCTGGACAGAAGGAATGGCTGACTTTTAGGGTCGAGACCCTTCTTCAGACATACACTGTAGATGTATTGACTTTCCGCTGACTGGTTAGCACGCAACAAAATCTTTTCACCGTGCCTCAGTACACGTGACAATAAATTAAACTAAACTAAAGCTTTTTACAATAACTCGGTACACGTGACAATAAGAAACCAACACTAATAGTTTTGCTGCTGCGTTAGATTGTTTTCAGTGGAGGCTGATGCAAAATCTAAGTGGAATATTGTGCAAAGTAGGAAAAACTGTGAATTTAATGATTAATTCCTGCTTCATGTCATCGGAGACAGTGGCAATCGTACAGGTATAAACATGAGATAGATTGGAAACAGGGGCCTATTGTGGGACCTGTCTTTTCCCAAAGTAAATATCATCACGGAAATATGTCTCTATTGTTGATTGGTTAATGATACAGAGAAATGTGATGCCTTTGCTAAAGGCCAAGGTTAATTCCCTCATCTCTGTGATTTTTTTCCAGCTTCGCTTAACAGCTTCCAAGTTTTGGAAATGAATCTGACAAGACTGGAAATTATTGTCAGCTTATTTATTTATTATAAGAGCATAAGTAGTAGAAAAAAGGGCCCAGCAAAGAACTGAAGATGTTAGTTTACAAAAAGAAAGACGCAAAGTGCTGGAGTAACTCAGTGGGTCAGGTAGCATCTCTTGAGAATATGGATAGGCGATGTTTCAGGTTGGGATTCTTCTTCAGACTGATAGTGGGAGCAAAGAAAGTTGAAAGAGAGGAGGGGCAGGACAAAGCCTGGCAAGTGATAGGTGGATACAACTGGTGGGGGGGGGGGGGCAGGTTTGATAGGTGGCTGGTTGGTTATGGTCAGAGTTGAAAAGGCGAATCCTAAGAGATAAGGAGAGAAGAGGTGTGAATTGTGAAGCCTGAGGAAGGATAATCGGTGGAAGTGGAGGGGAGAAATTTGTGTGTGTCCAAATGGGGCATGGAAGAGAGGGGGAGAAAAAAATGGCGGGGGGGGGGGTTGTTTGGTAGGTGTGGTTGTTTACCTAAATTTGGAGAATTTAACGTTCATACCATTGGGTTGTAACCTACCCAAGTGAAATATGAGGGGCTGTTCCTCCAGTTTGCATGTGACCTTACTCTGAGAATGGAGGAGGCCAAGGACAGAAAGGTCATGAGGCATAGGTACCAAGATACCCATATCTATTAAGGAAAGAAGACTAGAGGGTATTGCCTTAAGCTGAGAGGGGCAAAGTTTAGTTCAGTTTAGAGATACAGGGCAGAAACAGGCCATTCGTATCACTGAGTCCGCGACTACACAGCAATCACCCTGTACACTAGTACTATCCGACACTCACAAGGGACAATTTACATTTATACCAAGCCAATTAACCTACAAACCTGTACGTCTTTGGAGTGAGGGAGGAAACCGAAAATCTCGGAGAAAACCCACGTGGTCATGGGGATAACGTACAAACTCTGTACAGACAGCGCCCGTGGCCGAGATCGAACCCGGGTCTCCAGTGCTGCAAGGCAGCAACCCTACCGTTACATCACTGTACTGCCCGCTCGTTTAAAGGAGATGTGTGGAGCAGTTTCTTGTGCAGAGAGAGGGTGGTGCGGCTCGAACGCACTGCCAGAAGTGGCGGCACTCGAGGCTTTTGGATAGGCACATGGATATGCAAAGAATGGAGGGTTATGGATCACGTGCAAACAGTATTAGTTTAACTTGGCATGGACATTATGGGCCCAAGGACCTGTTCCTGCGCTGTACTGCTCTCTGTTCTCTGCCCTACCTGAGGCTCGCATAAGGCCCAAATTCAATCTCGAGATTAAAGAACCGATCACTACGACATGGAATGCTCGTGCATGTCCAAAATATTCTTTGCCTTCGCTTTCTCAGGGACTGCAATACCATTTATAGCTGAAACAGATGCAGTGATCTGCAAATGCTATTTGGATGCTGGATGGATTCCATTTACTGAGCTCATGGTTGAGCGGGTTTGTTCAAAGTTCAGGAATGTCGTTCTTACCCGTCTCAATCCAAGCCCCAATAATAAAATCTTGAGGCATTGAACGGTGCAGCACAAGAACGGTCCCTTCGACCCACAATGTCTGTGGTGAAGTTAAACTGATCCCCTCTGCTGCATGTGATCCGTATCCCTCCACTCCCCGCGTGTTCATGAGGCTGTCCAAAAGCTCATAAATTCCGTTATTGTATCACCCTAGAACTATCTGACACTTACAAGGGACAATTTCCATTTATACCAAGCCAATTAACCTACAAACCTGTGCGAGTTTGGAGTGAGGGAGGAAACCGAAAATCTCGGAGAAAACCCACGTGGTCATGGGGAGGGACAAGGGAACAGGTTCAAGGATCTGACTAGTAGAACAGAAAAAGCCTCATCCGTCCGTTTAGTTACAAATCCGATTTATTGGCAAGAGAGAGAATGAAAACAATGCTCAACACCTTAACTCGGTCCGCCTTAACCAAACTGATCTCCCGGTGGCTCAGCACTTCAACTCCCCCTCCCTTTCCCAATCTGACCTTTCTGTCCTGGGCCTCCTCCATTGTCATAGTGAGGCCCAGCGCAAATTGGAGGAACAGCACCTCATATTTCGCTTGGGCAGTTTACACCCCAGTGGTATGAACATTGATTTCTCTAACTTCAGATAGTTCCTCTGTCCCTCTCTTTCCCCTCCCCTTCCCAGTTCTCCCACTTCCCAGTTCTCCCACTGTCTTCCTGTCTCCTGCTGCATCCTATCTTTGTCCCACCCCCTCCCCTGACATCAGTCTGAAGAAGGGTCTCGACCCGAAATGTCACCCATTCTTTCTCTCCCGCGATGTTGCCTGACCCGCTGAGTTACTCCAGCATTTTGTGTCTACCTTCAATTTGAACCAGCATCTTATTACACCCCTGTCTCTAGGCTTTCATTTTCACCCTGGGGCCGAAGGAGAGAAGGTTCTGACTGTCGTAGTTTTAGATCCTTCTATCCCCTCAACCTCCAATGCTTCAGAGAAGACAATCCAAATTTGTACAACCTCTTCTTTTAACTATTACCTTCTAATCCAGAAGCTGAAGCAACCTAGTACTACTTCTCATAAGTTCAAAAGTGATAGGAGCAGAATTAGGCCATTCGACCCATCAAGTCTACTCCGCCATTCAATCATGACTGATCTCTCTTTCCCTCCCAACCCCATTCTCCTGCCTTCTCCGCATAACCCCTGCCACCCATACAAATCAAGAATCTTATCAATCTCCACCTTAAAAATATCCATTCACCTGGCCTCCACAGGTTTCTGTGGCAAAAACTTCTCGGGAGTTTTTCTTCCCTATTTTTGTTTTCTAAACTGCTTGAAGGCTGTTGGCTTGAAATTTTGATAAGACCAGTTTGTTATTTTGCCATCTAGAAAAATAGTTCTTGAATCAAACCTCCATGGTTTATTTCCAAAAGTAATTTGAGCCTCTGTATATCCTTTGGGGCAAACCAATACACTTTAATGCCAATGAAATGTTTTGAAGTGTTCTGATGTAGTAATGAAGAAAAGATGGTGACCAATTTGTGAACAGCAGGCCCCCAGTAGGGGCAAAGTGATAATTATCAAGCTATCCAGAGTTGTGATGAGAGGGGAATGTAGCTAGGACTCTGCGGAACACTGTTGGTTGCTCTTCAATGATGCCTTGATCTTTCATGTCTACTTGGTTCTACACCATTTGGGCCACAGCTTAATGTCTCATCCAGGAGATGATACCTCTGACAGTCCAGCACTTCTTCAGAACTGCAGTGGAGCGTCAGCCAAGATCCCCAAGCTCTTCAGCAATCAGGATGAGCAGTGGTGGAGTTGCTGCCTTACAGCATCAGAGACCCGGGTTCGATCCTGACTACGGGTGCTGTTTGTGAAGAGTTTGCATGTTCTTCCTGTGACCATGTGGGTTTTCTCTGGGTGCTCTGGTTTTCGTCCACATCCCAAAGATGTGTGGGTTTGTAGGTTAATTGGCTTCTGTAAATTGCCCCTAGTGTGTAGGATACAACTAGTATATGGGTGACCCTAGTGTGTCGGATAGAACTAGTGTGCGGGTGACCCTAGTGTGTCGGATAGAACTAGTGTATGGGTGACCCTAGTGTGTCGGATAGAACTAGTGTGCGGGTGATCGCTGGTCAAGCCTGTTTCCATGCTGTATCTCTAAACTAAACTGAACTAAATTAGTAAGGACACGCATTAAACCTGCATCTTTAGCCTTCATGTTCAGCACCTGAGCCGAGGAATTCCCATACACTTACAGGCTAGGCTGTGTGGGTGGCAGTTACAACGAGGTGCCAACTGCCAGTTCAGTCCGTGATTAAGTGTTGCAACCTTCAGTTGTATTAAATGAACATTTCTTTGGGTTCTGAGCAGTATGACACAATAGTTGGGTCAGCAGTCAGGATTGGGATTGCTGGTAGCAATGGCCCAGAAGGAGCAATGTGCTGGGTCAGAAGTGTGGGCTTTGGGACCAGGGTCAGGTATGAATGGGAGAGAAAGGTTGCTGTGATGGGTTGCTGTGGCAGCGAGATTTGTTCTGATGCTATAGGGGTAGCAGGGGACGAGGGGATTGAGCTCTGGTGCTTGGTTGGGAAGGAGATTAAAGTGTTGGGGCTGATGATTACAATGGTAATGAGCTGCTAAATGGTAAAACATGGGCTTAGAGGTCCTGATCTGTTGGACTTCAGCATCTTGGTGTGGTGTCGAGGTGGTGAGCATGTCCAGGCTCTCGGACGTTTGATGAGTTGTTTAGTTTAGTTTAGAGATACAGCGTGGAAACAGGCCCTTCGGCCCAACGAGTCTGCACCGACCAGCGATCAATGCACATTAACGCTACCCTACACACACTGGGGATAATTTTACATTTACACCAAGCCAATTAACCTACAAACTTGTGCGTCTTTGGAGTGTGGGAGGAAACCGAAAATCTCGGAGAAAAAACCCACGCAGGTCACGGGGAGAACGTCCGAACTCCCTACAGACAGCGCCCGTAGTCAGGATGGAACCCGCGTCTCTGGCGCTGGAAGGCAGTAGCTCCACCGCTACGCCACCGTGCAGTCCCTGTTTTCAACATATCAGTGGGCTACTTTCTGGTCCTCAGAAAGGAATTGGGAGTCATCAGCTGCTGGGAAGGAGAGGGGGTAAATCTAAAAAGATGGAGTGTGCTGGGCCTTATCCAACAGGAATTCTTGTCCAGCAGAGTGTTGGGAAGAACTTGGGAGTCTCCAACATTGAATGCTACTGGGATAAGAAGGAACAATGTATGTATGATGTCAGGAGTGCAGGGGGGAAAAAAAACTGTTGAAAGTCTAGGGTGATTCTGAAATGATTGTCATTCTTGGAATATTTTTTTTATTGTTGCATAATGTATCATAATATATCATATTATGTAAAATAATGCACGATATGATTGAACCTCAGTATGGATTTTTGGGCATGAAATGATTTCATGACTGGGCACGAATCTAGAAGCTGGCAGTTCAGCAAGAACTCGTACACAAGTCTATTTGAGCAAGAACCCGGCCCTTCGGCCCACTGAGTCCATGCCGTCCATTACTTACCCGTTCTATGTTATTCCAGTTTCTCGTCCCCTTCCGACACACTGGGGGAAGTTTACAGCGGCCAATTAATCTACAGCGAATGCAGCGCCGGAGACTCAGGTTCGATCCTGACTGGGTGCTGCACTGTAAGGAGTTTGTACGTTCTCCCCGTGACCTGCGTGGGTTTACTCCGAGATCTTCGGTTTCCTCCCACACTCCAAAGACGTACAGGTATGTAGGTTAATTGGCTGGGTAAATGTAAAAATTGTCCCTAGTGGGTGTAGGATAGTGTTAATGTGCGGGGATCGCTGGGCGGCACGGACTTGGAGGGCCGATAAGGCCTGTTTCCGGCTGTATATATATGATATGATATGATATGATACAAACCCGCGCGATTTTGGGGTGTGGGAGGAAATCGGAGGACCCAAAAAACCCGGCATGGACACTGGGAGAGCGTGTAAACTTCACACTAACAGTACCTGAAGTCAGGATTGCACCCGTATCCCTGGCGCTGTGAGGGAGCAGGTGTGTGTGTGTGTGAGTGTGCGCGCATGTGTATGTGTGTGTCCATATATGTGTATATGTGTGCCTATATATATGTGTGTGCGTGTGTATATATGTGTGTCTATACAGTATATGTGTGGGTATATATATGTGTGTGTGTATATATATATATATATATATATATATATATCAGTCTGAAGAAGGGTCTCAACCCGAAACGTCCACCCATTCCTTGTCTCCTGAGATGCTGCCTGACCTGCTGAGTAACTCCAGCATTTTGTGAAATAAATACCTTCGATTTGTACCAGCATCTGCAGTTATTTTCTTACACTGTATATATATGTGTGTGTGTATATATATGTGTGTATCTCTGTATATGTGCATATATGTATGCATATTATGTATGTATATATCTTTTATATATATACTAGTTATGTATGTGTATTATCATATCATCATATCATATATATACAGCCGGAAACAGGCCTTTTCGGCCCTCCAAGTCCGTGCCGCCCAGCGATCCCCGTACATTAACATTATCCTACACCCACTAGGGACAATTTTTACATTTTACCCAGCCAATTAACCTACATACCTGTACGTCTTTGTATGTATATTATATGTGTGTATTATATGCACACACACACAGACGCTATTGATGAGCTGGACTAGCTTAACAAGACAAATTTTCCAATTTCCGGCCAGCTGTAGAGACTCGTTCATCATCTGCATTTGGAACCAGTGTTATCCCTCTGTAGTATCTCGGGAGAGAAGGAATGGGTGACGTTTCGGGTCGAGACCCTGCTTCAGACTGAAGAAGGGTCTCGACCCGAAACGTCACCCATTCCTTCTCTCCCGAGATGCTGCCTGACCTGCTGAGTTACTCCAGCATTTTGTGAATAAATACCTTCGATTTGTACCAGCATCTGCAGTTAACTTCTTATTCCTCTGTAGTCTTCTGTTTGGTGGCTGGCTCATGGACAGCTGCTGCCCTGGGCATATCAGACCACACGTAGTCATCTCCAACCCTGTGAATTAACTTTGATACCCCTTGGCCTTCCAGCTGTTAAAGCCATCAGTGGAGCACTTTTGCATGTCCAAATAAATGGTCTCTCCCTAGACTTTCCCAGCGCCTGTGAAGCCACGTCTAGCTAAGGAAGATGCAGCAACATGCAAATGCCATTTGAGCACTGGATTGATTCCACTTACTGAGCTCATACTTGTGTAGGTTTGTTCAAGGTTTGGGAATGTGTTTTTTGCAGATTGGTTTTGTGGCTTCAGAGAGTTGTTTACGATGCTGTGTGGAATTGGGCACGCAGAGCATAGAATCATTTGGAAGAAATTGTGGTAATGACTGCATGGGATCAGTGGCAGTGACAGCAACTTGGAGGACGTTGATTAAACCTCCTTGGCTAAGATCTGTGTCCCAACTGCACTGGCTTGAAGCATGATCCACCAGTGGATGCAGGGCAGTGATATTGTCTTGCCAAGCAAGGGATACAAGTCAAGTCAAGTCAATTTTATTTGTATAGCACATTTAAAAACAACCCACGTTGACCAAAGTGCTGTACATTTGATTAGGTTCCAATAGAAAAAAAAAATGAAAACATACAGTAGCACGCAAACAGTTCACAGCGCCTCCTCAATGAGCCTCAAATGCTAGGGAGTAGAAATATGTTTTGAGCCTGGACTTAAAGGAGTCGATGGAGGGGGCAGTTCTGATCGGGAGAGGGATGCTGTTCCACAGTCTAGGAGCTGCAACCGCAAAAGCGCGGTCACCCCTGAGTTTAAGCCTAGACTGTGGGATAGTGAATAGCCCCAAGTCGGCCGATCTGAGGGACCTGGAGTTAGAGAGGGGGGTTAGAAGATTTTTGATGTGGGGGGGGAGTGTCCATTTAGGGCTTTATACGTGAATAGGAGGAGCTTGAAGTTGATTCTGTACCGTACAGGGAGCCAGTGGAGAGAGGCCAGAATCGGGGTGATGTGGTCCCTTTTACGGGTACCCGTCAGGAGTCTCGCTGCGGCGTTTTGGACCAGTTGCAGGCGGGACAGGGAAGATTGGCTGATCCCAATGTATAGGGAGTTGCAGTAGTCTAGGCGGGAGGAAATGAAAGCGTGAATGATTTTTTCTGTGTCGTCGAATTTGAGGAAAGGTTTGATTTTAGCTATGGTTCGAAGTTGGAAGAAGCTGGCTTTTACCACAGCGTTGACTTGCTTATCAAATTTTAATGCAGAGTCAAATATCATGCCGAGGTTTTTGACATGCGGTTTGACTAGGCAGGATAGGCTTCCAAGACTGCCTGTTATCAATTTGATGGAGTCGGGGGGGCCGAATAGGATGACCTCAGACTTGCTCTCATTTAATTGGAGGAAGTTCTGTGCCATCCAACATTTTATGTCCTCAAGGCAGTGTGAGAGGCTGTTTAAATTTGACTGGTTGTTGGGTTTCAGGGGGAGGTAAAGCTGAGTGTCATCGGCATAGCAGTGGAAAGAAATGCCGTGCCTTTGAATGATTTGGCCAAGGGGGAGCATGTATAGAGAAAAGAGAATGGGGCCTAGGATTGAGCCTTGTGGAACTCCGCAGGAGAGGCTAGCTGGAGCAGAGGAATAACTGCCTATGTTGATGGCGAAACTCCTATCTTTGAGGTACGAAGCGAACCAGCTCAGGGCAGTGCCATCAATGCCAACCGCGTACCGGAGATGGTCAATAAGGATGGTGTGGTCCATTGTATCGAATGCTGCGCTGAGGTCGAGAAGGAGCAGGATTGCACAGTCGCCGGTGTCGATGGCGAGAAGCAGGTCGTTGTGTACCTTCAACAAGGCAGACTCTGTGCTGTGGTGGGCTCTGAAACCTGACTGGAAACTTTCCAGGATGGTGTTTTGGTGCAGGTAGGGCACTAATTGGTTAAGGATTGCCTTTTCAAGGACTTTTGACAGGAATGGCAGTTTGGAAATGGGTCTGTAGTTGCTAGGCAAAGTGGGGTCTAGGTTAGGTTTTTTCAGTAGGGGCTGGACCACTGCGTGCTTGAAACTGGTTGGAACAGTGCCAGTGGCCAGAGAACTGTTGATAATAGAGAGGATGCTGGGACCAGCTATTGCAATGACATCCTTCAGAAGGGCAGTGGGGGCAGGATCAAGGGGGCAGGTTGCAGGTTTCATAGCGGAGATAAGCTTTGCAAGGGAGGATAGAGTGACGGGTTGGAAGCAGTCCAATTTAGATGAACAGACTAGTGAGGCAGCGAGGTCACGGGTGGGAGGGGAAATGTTCATTCTAATATTCTCAACTTTGTTGGTGAAAAATTTAGCGAATTCTTCGCACTTAGCAGGGGACCCAACTAAGCTGGTACTGGGGGCGGGACATATGACAGAGGTAATTGTTCTAAATAGGACCTTGGAGTTATGAGAGTTTTTGGAAATAAGGTCGGAGAAGTATTGTGCTCTAGCAGACTTTACTGCTTCCTGGTATTTGAGAAGAATTACAAGGGCGAATTACATCAGACCTAAAATGACGGGAAGTACATTAAAAGACCTCCTGGCTTCTTGAAGCTCCAGCTTTGAACCCTAGACTGTGTCTCATGAGTAAAATTTGGGCCCCTTATCTGAGGAATGATGTGCTGGCTCTGGAGAGGGTCCTGAGGAGGTTTACAAGAAATGAATGAGTTAACATATGATGAGCACTGGGCCTCTACTCGTTGGAGTTTAGAAGGTTGAGAGGGGACCCCATTGAAACTTACAGAATAATGAAAGGCATAGATAGAGTGGATGTGGAAAGGATGTTTCCACTGGTGGGAGAGTCTAGGACCTGAGGTCATAGCGTCAGAATTAAAGGACGCTCTTTCAGAAAGGAGGTGAGGAGAAACTTCTTTAGTCAGAGGGGTAGTTAATCTGTGGAACTCATTGCCACAGAGGGCTGTAGAGGCCAAGTCAGTGGATATTTTTTAAGGCAGAGATAGACAAATTCTTGATTAGAACGGGTGTCAAGGGTTCTGGGGAGAAGGCAGGAGAATGGGATTAGGAGGCAGAGATCAGCCATGATTGAATGGCGGAGTGGACGCGATGGGCAGAATGGCCTAATTCTGCTCCTGAAACTTGTGAGCTAATGTCAGCTGGGACGATTTCAAAGTTGACGTCGGAAATCATTTTTAGAAAAAACATGTGGAACGGCTTTTTTTCACATTGATTTATATCCAGTGATTGACTATGAATTTAGGAATTATGCCATCTGTCAGGTAGCATCTGTGGAGAGGGGAAACAGAGTTAACATCTCAGTCTCATGACCTTTTATTGCAATGTGTTTCATTCGATCTCCCCCCCCCCCCCCCCCCCCCCACAGTGCTGCTGAAACCAAATGAGCATTATCTAATTGTATTTCTGATTTTTAGCAACTGTTGTTTTATTTTTGCTGAAGCTGAAACAGGAGTAAACACTTCAGACCTACTATGCCACGTTTTTGAGATTGCAACTGAATTAAAACTTGATTTAATTTGACATTTCAATTCTTTCTCACCCTAGTCATCTACACCCCACAGTTCTCTTTATGCTCCAACCCCCAGCCTGGCCGTGTGTTCACCAACCACCCTGCAAATGAGTTAACTGAGGCGATTAATCGATCCTGCTGAATTTGACTATGAATTTGTCCTTGGGTTCAAAAAGCAAGCTGCTTAATCTCTTGGTTTACAAGGTCTTCCAAGTTGCTTTGGCTGTCTTGAATAGTCTTCCAGATGTGGAGCCAGCTTGCTTAAAACAGCTACACAAATCTTCAATTCCCCCACCAGCATTTGTACTTTGCCAAGCAGCCTCAACAGTTGTGTTTTTTTTGGATAACGTATTTATTGCATGAAACATTCCCAAACGTGAACCACAAAAGGAGATACTGGAACAAAGAGGAGTCCTCTCTCAGGAGCAAGAGAGATAGACAGATAGATTTGAGTTTTAAAATATTTTTTTTGAGTGTGCCACCTAGTTAGCTGAAGGGTCGAACAAAGAAGGGAATGCACAGGGGCCCAGAAGCAAAGGAGTGTGTGTGTGGAGGGTCACAGAGCTGGAGGTGATTGCAGCCTTGAGGAAGGCTGAAATCCCAGAAGGCACGGTAGCGCAGCGGTAGAGTTGCTGCTTTACAGCGAATGCAGCGCCGGAGATACAGGTTCGATCCTGACTATGGGTGCTGCACTGTAAGGAGTTTGTACGTTCTCCCCGTGACCTGCGTGGGTTTACTCCGAGATCTTCGGTTTCCTCCCACACTCCAAAGACGTACAGGTATGTAGGTTAATTGGCTGGGTAAATGTAAAAATTGTCCCTAGTGGGTGTAGGATAGTGTTAATGTACGGGGATCACTGGGCGGCACGGACTTGGAGGGCCGAAAAGGCCTGTTTCCGGCTGTATATATATGATATGATATGATATGATTGTAAACATGGCAGGCAACTGGTGAAGGCAGAACAAGGGAGTGCGATAGTTTATTGTTTTAGGGATGAAGCTAGACAATGGATGCAAGTCAAATCTGCTGGGTTAGTTTTTCTTACGGGGGCCTGAATTTATCCTGTCATATATGTCTTTGTTAAGGAGCACTGTACAAATACTCTTCTGTCGATTATGTTTTTAAGAGTCTTTGAAGAGCACTCCAGCAAATACAAATGCTTTGAAATGTTGTCAATGTAAATCATGAAGTGTATCCAAGATAAATGATTTCTTCATGCGGCCAGCGTTTCCTGTATCCTGACTGCGTTTTGTTCCTTCTGAATATTTTTTTGAGTTGGTTTTTGGTAATACTTAGCAGCCTAATCTCCACCCGCTCAATGGCTTAATGCCCTCCATTGTCACAAATAACCCTTTGCACTGAATCCAGACCATCGATTTGTTTTATGTTGTACATATTAACGATTTGTTTTATGTTGTACATATTAACCATTATGTTTACATATTCTGTTGTACTGCAGCAAGTAAGAATTTCATTGTTCTAGCTGGGACATGTGACACTTGAATCTTGAAATTAGCCAGGTGATTTCTAATTTCAAGATTCAAGTGTCACATGTCCCAGCTAGAACAATGAAATTCTTACTTGCTGCAGTACAACAGAATATGTAAACATAGTACACAGTAATTAATAATAATAATAATAGTCTATTGTAGTTCAGAGCTTATTTGAGGTTGTAGTGTTTAATAGCCTGTTGGCTGTAGGGCTTGAATTTGCATTACAGTAACTAATTATTTTTTTAGTGATAGGAGCAGAATTAGGCCATCTGGCCCATCGAGTCTACTCCGCCATTCAATCATGGCTGATCTATCTCTCCCTCCCGCCTAACCCCATTCTCCTGCCTTCTCCCCATAACCCCTGACACTTGTATTAATCAAGGATTAATACAAGTGTCAGAAACTGGAGACTGCATTGTAAAAATACATGAAAATAACATTGAATAATGACTTGCCTTTTAATTCCCAGCCTGCTATGTTACAGCTGCTTGTATTCTCTGACGGATGCCCTTTTTTCTTCCTGTAATACTTTGGTTGGCCTCTCCTTTCTGATTCCAATCTTGGACTGAAATGATTTATTTGCGATCTCTCTGCTTCTGGGCCAAATCACACCGATACTATGGTGGATGTCAAAATCGGAAAGATCTCCCACTGGGGATTAATGTGTCTCGTTGGTTGTATCGTTGCCCTTGCGTCAGCAGATAGTTGATTCAAGCACATAATTACCTAATCAGTACAACGCTAAAGGATCAACGCACTGTTGGAGATGACTCTTGGGAATGAGTTAGAACAACAGAGAATGGTACTGCACAGGAGAGGGCCATTTGGCCCACAATGTTTGTGCCGAACATGGTGTCAGGTCAAACTGATCTCATCTGCTAGTACATCATCCACATCCTGCTATTCCCTGCACTTCCATTTGCCTATCCAAAAGCCTCTTAAATACTCTATCATATCTGCCTCCACCACTGCACCTGGCAATGCATTCCAGGTCCCCACCACACACTGTGCAAAAACAACTTGCCCCGCACTTCACAGTTAAACCTTCCCCTTCTTGCCTTACAGCTGTGCCCTCTGTGCGTATCAGAATTCAGAATCAGAATCAGAATTACCTTTATTTGTCATCCAAAAAACAAGTCTTTTGGCCGAGATTTCGTCACCCACAGTCCAACAATAAGAGCAATAAAATAAGCAATCACACAACCACAACCAACACAAAACAACAACAAAAAAGAAACATCCATCACAATGAGTCTCCTCCAGTCTCCTCCTCACTGTGATGGAAGGCCAGAATGTCTTTTCTCTTCCCCTGCCGTCTTCTCCCGTGGTCAGGCTGTTGAAGTTGCCACGTCCCAGGCCGCGCCGGACGGTGAAAGGTCCGCAGCGGGCCGACCCAAGCCCTGCGATCCGGGGGGATGTTAGACATGTTAGAGCTCTGTTAGACATTAGAAATGTTAGACATTTCCAGCCGGAGAAAAGAGTTCTGGCCATGTCCCTTGTTGTTACCTTGCCAGTCCCCCTGGAAAGCTGTCCCTGGTTATCCGACCAATATTCTGCCCTCTGAAATGAATTTTTTAATTCGTATATCTCTTCACTATTTGTGATAGCGTGTTTGCATCAATTGGTGTCTGCCTAATCAATGATCCTCACTTTAAAATATCAATAAAATGGCCTACTTTTCAGAAACCAGACTCCCCACTGTCGATTCCATCTACACTTCACGCTGCCTTAGGAAAGCAGCCATCGTAATCAAGGAGACGCGAGGAAATGCAGATGCTGGCTTAAAAAAAAAAGACACAGAGTGTTGGAGTAACACAACGGGTCAGGCAGCATCTCAGGAGAACGTGGATAGGTGATGTTTTGTGCCGCGACCCATCTGAAGAAGGGTTTGACCTTAAAATTCATCTATCCATGTTCTCCCGAGTTACTGCCTAACCCGCTGAGTTACTCCAGCACTTTGTACCTTTCATGGTGATCAAGGGCCTATTCCACCCCAGCCGTCCCTCCTTCTCCCCTCCTCCGTTAGGCAGAAGATGTAAAAACTTGAAAGCTCCTACCACCAGACTCAGGAACAGACTCTTCCCCACAGTTACCAGTCAACTGAACAGTTCTGCCATAAGCTAGGGCCCAGCCCAGAGCTTCCAACTTACCTGATTTGTGGACACTGGACTTTTTCCTCTGGAACTGTAACAATGTTATAAAGCTATATGTGTGGGAAGGAACTGCAGATGCTGGTTTAAACCGACGATAGACACAAAAAAGCTGGAGTAACTCAGCGGGACAGGCAGCATCTCTGGAGGGAAGGAATGGGTGATGTTCCGAAGATGAGTTTTGACCTGTAACGTCACCCATTCCTTATAAAACTCTATCCTGCACTCTGGTATTTTTCTCTTTGCACTTCCTCTTGTACTTGTGTGTGGTTTGATTGTACTCGTGTATAGCATGATCTGACTTAATTGGATAGCGCACGGCACGGAGGTAGAGTTGCTGCCTTATAGCGCTTGCAGCGCCGGAGACCCGGGTTCGATCCCGACTATGGGTGCTGTCTGTACGGAGTTTGTACATCCTCCCCGTGGGTTTTCTCCGCGCTCTTCGGTTTCCTCCCACACTCCAAAGACGTACAGGTATGTAGGTAAATTGGCTTGGTAAATGTAAAAATTGTCCCTGGTGTGTGTAGGGTGGTGTTAATGTATGCAGGGGTCATTGGTCGGCATGGACCCGATGGGCCGAAGGGCCTGTTTCTGCTCTGTATCTCTAAGCTAAACTAAACGCATAAGCAATAGCTTTTCCCTGCATCTCGGTACATGTGAAAGTAATATACCAATACTAAAACCTTTATTAGTCATAAAGAGTTTTGGGATATTAGGTGTTGTGTAAGATGATATCCATATGAAAATCTTTAGCTGGCATTTTTGTTTTAACCGATTGGGTGCTTTTACGTCAGTTCTGAAAGTTAATGTTGTTCCATCTATTTGTTCATGGATGGTCATTGGAAAGCCACCATTTATTGTCCACCTTTAAATAGTTTCCCCAAAGATTTAAAGTTAAATTTAAGTGAAAAATGTCCCGGTGGACCAGACAAGAGAAGAATGGCTGGTTTTCTCAGTCAACGAACTGACATTTTGAAGACAACCTGAATAGTTTGTACTATCGGGGTGGCGCCAACAATGGCGGCCTTGCCAACAATGGCGGCCTCGTCAACAATGGCTGCCTCGCCAACAATGGCTGCCTCGTCAACAATGGCTGCCTCGCCAACAGTCTGTCTGTCCCTTCTTTGTTGTTTTTAATAGTATGTGTTAAATGTATGTTTTAGTGTTCTTTAACTTGTTTTATGTGGGGGGTAGTTGGGGGAAACTTTTTAAAATCTCTTACCTCGACAGCGATGCAATTTCTTTTTCCGTATTGTACCTCCGTCCGCACTGCTGCCTAACATCGAGGAGTTGGCGGCCTTTGCTGGAGACTGACTTCGAGAGCTCCAAATGCGGGAGCCTGTGCCAGGGATCGACCTCTGAGCTCCAACCACGGGAGCCTGTGGACTTTAACATCGTGGAGCTCGCGGTCTCTTTTTAGAGGCCGACTTCGGGAGCTCTAAGCCACAGGAGCTTCGACCGCCCCGACGCGGGAGTTTCGATCGCCCCGACGCGGGGGCTTCGACCGCCAGCTGCAGGAGCTTTGTTTGCCCCGATGAATGGTTCGACTGCCGCGATCGCAGGAGAATAAAGAGGAAGAAGTTTGGACTTTATTGCCTTCCATCACAGTGAGGAATGTGGGGAATCCGCTGTCGTGGATGTTTATGCTAACTTTTATGTAGTTGTGGGTCTTGTTGTTTTTTTTGGTATGGCTGTATGGTAATTTGCATATCATTGTACCTTAATTGGTACACGTGACAATAAAAGACCTTTGAAACCTTTGAAGCGGCACGGTAGTGCAGCGGTAGAGTTGCTGCTTTACAGCGAATGCAGCGCCGGAAACTCAGGTTCGATCCTGACTACGGGTGCTGCACTGTAAGGAGTTTGTACGTTCTCCCCGTGACCTGCGTGGGTTTTCTCCGAGATCTTCGGTTTCCTCCCACACTCCAAAGACGTACAGGTATGTAGGTTAATTGGCTGGGTAAATGTTAAAAAAATTGTCCCTAGTGGGTGTAGGATAGTGTTAATGTACGGGGATCACTGGGCGGCACGGACTTGGAGGGCCGAAAAGGCCTGTTTCCGGCTGTATATATATGATATGATATGATAAGTGCTGGAGTAACTCAGTGTGTCAGGCAGCATCTCTGGAGGAAAGGTTTCGGGTCAGAACCCCTCTTCAGAATCTGTCTATCTTTCGTATAAACCAGCATCTGCAGTTCCGTCCTACACACTGAATAGTTTGTCGTTGAATTTGCTTTTTAAATTCCTAATTTATTTAATTGCTTGTCATTAAGTTGGTCAGCTGGCAAGGTGCAATGTGAACTTGTGTCAAGGGACCAATAGTCTAGGTTTTATGGATACCAGTTCAGTGATTTAACCTCGACGCAGTAATGCCGCTCCATCGTTCAACCCAAATTCACACTCTGTCAAATTAATGTGCATCAGTTTGACTTTGATTGGAGTGAGTTTGACATAAATGTGAGTTATATTTGGCATTGGAGCACAAGCTTATACCCAAAGTAACTTAAGGCTCCCCGGGGAAGTCCTCGCGTTCATTTTTGGCGTTGCTCGGCTCCTGGTTCCCACTTCTCACTCCCAGGTTTAACATTTGTGGAGACGCAAGAAACTGCTGTTGCTGCAGAAACGCAGCGGGTCAGGCAGCATCTGTGGAGGGGAACAAAAAGACACACAGTGCTGGAGTAACTCAGCGCGGCCTGATCCGCTGAGTTACTCCAGTATTTTTGTGTCTTTTTTTGTAAACTTTTTCTGTAAACTCTTTTTTTTTTGTTCCTCATTTCCACATCGGTAGAGGGAAATGGACAGATGAGATTTACGATCGGGACGTTTGCTCAGATTTATTGTCGGATGATATTTCGGGTCAGCGCTCTCCTTCAGTTTGAAGAGCTGCCCCGATTCAAAACGTCATCTGCATCAGGAAGGCTGAAATATTGTCATGGATGCCAGTCACCCCGGCCATTCCCCCTTCTCTCTCTTCTACCTTCTGGGAGAAGATACAGGAGCTTGACAATTCGGACATCCAGACTTAAGTACAGTTTCTTCCTCATTACTATCTGATTCTATCACCACCTTTTGGGCGGCACAGTGTTGCAGCGGTAGAGTTGCTGCCTTACAGTGCCAGAGACCTGGGTTCCATCCTGACTTCACTGGTACTGTTTGACCTGCCGAATTTCTCCAGCACTGTATTTTGCTTACCATTTAGTTAAGAGATAACAGCTCTTCGACCCACTGAGTCGGTACCGACCAGTGATTTTTGCACACCAACACTATCCTACACACACTGGGGACAATTTACGATTATACCAAGCCGATTAACCTACAAGCCTACGTCTTTGGAGTGTGGGAGTAAACCGGAGATCCCGGAGAAAACCCACGCAGAGAGCGTACAAACAAGCACCCGTAGTCAGGATCGAACCCATAAGGGTCTCTAGCACATAAGGCAGCAACTCTACTGCTGCACCAAATTGCAATTTGTGCAATTGTTGTATCCTTCTAGACAGATAATTAGTGTAGGCAGCTAATTGTAGGAACTAATAGTGTGTATCTCATCACCGAGTCTGACGAGATGACAATGTGTGAATGTTCCTGTCTGATCCTTGAAAGAATGGCAGTGTTGCAGAACCTCTTTGACATTCTTTTACTTTTGTGTATCCTTTCCACAGCATCGTTACCATTTGTCATATTGTCCTTGCAAGCGAAGCCAAGAATACGGGGATTCTACTGCAACGATGACAGTATCAAATATCCATTCAAAGAGGACACCATATCCCACTGGACAATGGCAGCAGTTATTATTCCATCCTGCATCATCATTGTGAGTGAAATAAGTTATCTCCAACTGACTATCACCAGTAGACAAATCTTAAAATAAAATGTTCGTTGCCAGACAATATTTGAAATGGAGGTTAATCCACGACTTCTTTTAGTTCAGTGGCATCAATTTGTAAAGTGCTAAATCAACTGAATCATCCCACCACAACCAGAGAGCAGTGCAGAACTACTATCTACCTAATTGGTGACCCTCGGACTATCCTTAATCGGACTTTGCTGGCTTTACCTTGCACTAAGCGTTATTTCCTTAGTGTATCTAATAGTGTATCTAATCTATGCACTGTAAATGGCTCGATTGTAATCATGTATTGTCTTTCTGCTCATTGGATAGCACGCAACAAAAGCTTTTCACTGTACCACTGTAATCCAAGCTGAACTAAAGATAGACACAAAAATGCTGGAGTAACTCGGTTGTTCAGGCAGCATTTCTGAAAACAAACAGATCGGTCTTAGCTCTGCTACGAACTGCTATTGTTTATATTAGCAATAAACATTTTATTGTTTATATTAGCAGTAAAATGGTAATGATGGTAATAATGCCCCTTTTGTAATAGCAATTGATATTTGCAATTTGGGCTCTCTTGTCAAGAGTATTTAATTAACAACATATTTATCAACAACAGAACGATGAAATTCTTGCTTGCTGCAGCTTAACAGACCCGTAAATGCAATAACACATGGATAATATATAATAGTCAATAATACAATAAGGTAATAACCATAAGACAAGGAAACCATAATCGTGCAAAACCGAAATCCATAGTGCAACCAAAGACACGATCCATGGAAGATCATAGTTGCTGAAGTTAGTGTCGTGTTGTGTCCAAGATCCCGATGGTTGTTGGGAAGAAGCTGTTCTTGAACCTGGTGACCATGGTTTTCAGCCTCCTGTACCACCCTCTTGATGGTAGAAGTGAAATGAAAGTATGGCCAGGGTGAGGTCTTTCCACAGAGGCTCTTTGACTGACTGAGTTCTTCCCTCCTTTTCCATTTATTTTTGTGACTTGATAAGGTTGTCGTAATTCAAAGTTCACTTTAACATTACCTGTGTCCTACTACTTCCTCCATCTCTCATTGCTTCTCTGCTTTGATTTTCCCACTTTGCCAAAAATCTGCTGACAATCATGCTTGTTTTAAGAGAACGTGTCTCCCTTTGGTCAGAAGAAAGTGTCGCTAGCTGAATCAAAATGAACAAAATGAGGCATCAGCATCTTCTGGAGTCCAATGGTAGGACATTTGCTGGGCTCCAGAATGTAAATGGGACCTGGGAGTCACAGCCCGAGGGAGGGAAGAAATCATTAGTTTAGTTTAGAGATACAGCAAGGAAAACAGGCCCTTCGGCCCACCTTGTCCGCGCCGACCTGCGACCCCCTCACATTAACACTATCCTGCACACACTCGGGGCAATTTACCATTATACCAAGCCAATGAACATACAAACCTGGACGTCTTCTGAGGAAACCGGAGATCCCGGAGAAAACTCAAGCAAGTCACGGGGAGAACGTACAAACTCCGTGCAGACAAGTACCTGTAGTGAGGATCTAACCCGGGTCTCTGGTGCTGTATGGCAACAACTCTCTCTCTATGCCACCACCACTGTGCCACCGTGCCACCCAAGTTTAGTTTAGTTTAAGATCTGCCTGAACCTGCAGAGAGTGTTGAATCAGAGCCTCGTCTCCTTCCATCCTGTCCATCTCCACCATACGTTGCATCAGGAAGGTTAGAATATCGTCAAAGACACCAGTCACCCTGGACATTCCCCTTTCTCTTTCTTCTACCTTCTGGGAGAAGATACAGAAGCTTGAAAACTCGGACATCCAAACTTCAGTACAGCTTCATCCTCACTGCTATCCGACTGCAGCACCTCTTTATGGACGGCACAGTGGGGCAGTGGTGAGATGCTGCCTCACAGCCCCAGAGACCCGGGTTCAATCCCGACTACAGGTGCTCTGTGTATGGAGTTTGTACGTTCTCCCTGTGACCACGTGGGTTTTCTCCATGTGTTCCGGTTTTCTCCCACATCCCAAAGATGGGCAGGTTTGTAGGTTAATTGGCTTCTGTACATTATCCCTCGTGTGTAGGATACGACTAGTGCATAGGTAATCGATGGTCGGCACAGACTCAGTGGGCCAAAGGGTCGGTTTCCACGCTGTATCTCTAAACGTCCTAAAAATCTGCACGTTCTTGGGATGTGGGAGGAGACCAAAGCACCTGATGCGAAGCAGCCCAGTGGTAGAAACATAGAAAATAAGTGCAGGAGGAGGCCATTCAGCCCTTTGAGCCAGCACCGCCATTTATTGTGATAATGGGCAATAGAGCTGCTGCCTTGTAGTACCAAAGACCCGGGTTCTATCCTGACTACGGGTGATGCCTGTGCAGAGTTTGTACATTCACCATGTGCCCGCGTGGGGTTTCTCTGGGTGCTCCGGTTTCCTCCCACACTCCAAAGACGTGAAGGTTCTGTAGGTTAATTGTCTTTGGTAAGGATTGTAAATGTTCTCCAGTCTGTGGGATAGTGCTAGTGTGCGGGGATCGCTGGTTGGCGTGGACTCAATAGGTCAAAGGGCCCGTTTCTGCGCTGTATCTCCAAACTAAACTAAAATAAATATACAGTTGTCAATAATACATTAATTGATAATAATCAGTAATACTAAGTCTCCAGAACATAACAGTGCAAAACTGAAGTACATAGTGCAAAAGAGCTCACAGAAGATTATTCACAAATTGCTGGAGTAACTCAGCAGGTCAGGCAGCATCTCGGGAGAGAAGGAATGGGTGACGTTTCGGGTCGAGACCCTTCTTCAGTCTGAGGAAGGGTCTCAACCCGAAACGTCACCCATTCCTTCTCTCCTGGGATGCTGCCTGACCTGCTGAGTTACTCCAGCATTTTGTGAATAAATACCTTCGATTTGTACCAGCATCTGCAGTTATTTTCCTATACTCAACAGTAGATTGTAGTCACTGAGGAAAAGGTTGCATCTCATCTCTCCATTTGCTTTGTTTAGATTACTGTCGGAGAGGCAATAATGGTCCGGCTGAAGCATCTGTACTCCAGATCAGAGTTCAACAACTACGTTGCTGCCTTGTACAAAGTGGTGGGCACCTTCACGTTCGGTGCGTTTGTAAGCCAATCATTGACGGACATTGCTAAGTATACCGTGGGGCGTCTCCGACCAAGCTTTCTGGCGCTGTGCAAGCCCAACATGTCGCTGGTGGACTGTTCGCAGTATGTCCAGTTGGACGTTTGCACGGGTTCCAACGTCGATATTACTGAGGCAAGGTACGTAGCTCACCGTACGTAGCTCAAGGTACGGGGCGGCACGGTGGCGCGGCGGTAGAGTTGCTGCTTTACAGCGAATGCAGCGCCGGAGACTCGGGTTCGATCCTGACTATGGGTGCTGTCTGTACGGAGTTTGTACGTTCACCCCGTGACCTGCGTGGGTTTTCTCCGAGATCTTCGGTTTCCTCCCACACTCCAAAGACGTACAGGTATGTAGGTTAATTGACTGGGTAAATGTAAAAATTGTCCCTAGTGTGTGTAGGATAGTGTTAATGTGCGGGGATCGCTGGGCGGCGCGGACTCGGTGGGCCGAAGGGCCTGTTTCCACACTGTATCTCTAAATCTAAAAATAAATAAAAAATCACCAAGACGCGAGCCGCCATTGACTCTGCTGATTTAATGCCCCGGCAAAATAAATATTTGACGTAGTCGAAGTGCAGACTAGGCGACCGTTTCACTGAACACTTGTGGTCCGTCTGCCAAGGCCTGCTGGATCTCCGAGCTGTTGATCATTTTAACTCCCCTTCCTATTCCCATGCCCACCTTTCTGTTTCGGGTCTCCTCCATTGCCAGAGTAAGGCCACAGTTTCCCACACAATGGTATGAGCATTCACAAAATGCTGGAGTAACTCAGCAGGTCAGGCAGCATCTCGGAAGAGAATGAATGGGTGACGTTTCGGGTCGAGACCCTATGAGCAGTCTGACGAAAGGTCCCGACCCGAACCGTCACCCATTCTTTCTCTCCAGAGATGCTGCCTGCCCCGCTGAGTTACTCCAGCTTTTTGTGTCTGTCTTCGGTTTAAACCAGCATCTGCAGTTCCTTCCTACACGATGGCATGAGCATTGATTTCTCCAATTTCGGGTGACTAACCAACAAACTCTCCCCTTCACTTTTTTCCCTTCCCTCCTCCCTCCCTGTGCCCCACCTGGATGTGTGAGTATTTCTCCCACTATCACCGATCCACCTATATCGCTTCCTCTAGCTTTGTATTTCATGCCTTTTCGCTCTTTCTCTCACAGCCTTTTGCCTCCTTTCCATCTCTGGCCTTTGTCCAAAGATTCCTCTGCTAATTAACCCCACTCACTTGTTTCCACCTATTATTTGCCTGGCTTTATCCTGACCCCACCTACCAGCTTTCTCCCCCTCTCCCACTATAATCCGTCTGAAGAAGGCCAAAACATGGCCTGAAAATGTTCTCCAGCCATGCTGCCTGACACATTGAGTTACTCCAGTACTTAGTGAATTTGCTCAAGATTCCAGCATCTTTAGCTCCTTGTGTCTAATATTTCTGGAATTTGGATTCCTGCTATAGTTTTAATGTTTGCAATATTTTTCTAAGAGGGGGCTGCGATACAGTTGACTAATGCAGAGGAATGGAACATTTTCGATCCATATCCATTCTGTGCCAAGCAGAGTAAAGGTTGCTCCAATCTGAGCCAAAATACCAGGCAGCTTCCTACTGAACCGTAATGACTCTTCATGTTTCATCTCATCCCTTCTGAGTGAGATTTGCCATCTGATGCTGAATTTGGAGCAGTATGAACCAAATAGAACCGCCATAGAAGCCTGCCTATGCTAGTTCCATTGCCCTCATTTGGCCCATGTCCCTCTAAACCTTTTCATAGAAACATAGAAAATTGGTGCAGGGGGAGGCCATTCGGCCCTTCAAGCCAGCACCACCATTCATTGTGATCATGGCTGATCGTCCCCAATCAATAACCCGTGCCTGCCTTCTCCCCATATCCCTTGATTCCACTAGCCCTAGAGCTCTATCTAACTCTCTCTTAAATCCATCCAGTGATTTGGCTTCCACTGCCCTCTGTGGCAGAGAATTCCACAAATTCACAACTCTGGGTGAAAAAGTTTTTTCTCACCTCAGTTTTAAATGGCCTCCCCTTTATTCTAAGACTGTGGCCCCTGGCTCTGGACTCACCCAACATTGGGAACATTTTCCTGCATCTAGCTTGTCCAGTCCTTTTATAATTTTATATGTTTCTATAAGATCCTCTCTCATCCTTCTAAACTCCAGTGAATACAAGCCTAGTCTTTTCAATCTTTCCTCATATGACAGTTCCGCCATCCCAGGGATCAATCTCGTGAACCTACGCTGCACTGTCTCAATTACAAGGATGTTCTTCCTCAAATTCGGAGACCAAAACTGTGCACAATACTCCAGATGTGGTTTTACCAGGGCCCTATACAACTGCAGAAGAACCTCTTTACTCCTATACTGAAATCCTCTTGTTATGAAGGCCAACATTCCATTAGCTTTCTTCCTTGCCTGCTGTACCTGCACGCCAACTTTCAGTGACTGATGTACAAGGACACCCAGGTCTCGCTGCACTTCCCCTTTACCTAACCTAACACCATTGAGATAATAATCTGCCTCCTTGTTTTTGTCGCCAAAGTGGATAACCTCACATTTATCTATATTATACTGCATCTGCCACGCATCTGCCCACTCACTCAACCTGTCCAGGTCACCCTGCAACCTCCTAACATTCTCTTCACAGTTTACACTGTCACCCAGCTTTGTGTCATCCGCAAACTTGCTAGTGTTGCTTCTAATTCCCTCTTCCAAATCATAATATATATGGCAAACAGTTGCGGCTCCAACACCGAGCCTTGTGGCACTCCACTCGCCACTGCCTGCCATTCTGAAAAGGACCCGTTTACTCCTACTCTTTGCTTCCTGTCTGCCAACCAATTTTCTATCCATGTCAACACCCTACCCCCAATACCATGTGCTCTAATCCATGTATCTGTCTAAATGTTTCTATCCATGTTTCTGTCTAAATCTATCGTTCCTATCCATGTATCTGTCTAAATCTATCATTCCTATCCATGTATCTGTCTAAATGTTTAATAAATGTTATTGTACTTGCCTCAATTACTTTCTCTGGCCATTTGTTCCATAAATACCCCACTCTCTGTGTGAAGATTGTTCCCCTTGGATTTTAAATCTTTCCCCTCTCAGACTAAATCAATGTCTTCCAATTTTTGATTCCCCTCCCAAGGGAAAATGGTTGTGCGCAGTCACCTTATCTATGCCTTTCATGATTTTATACACCTCTATAAGGTCACCAGGGAGTCTCTTTCGCTCCAAGGAATAAAGTCCAAGCCTGTCCAACCTCTCCCAATAATAGCCCAACATGCCAAAAGCCATCTTCACATCTAGCTCCTTGTGACACCACTTCTGAGGACCTATGTACAATTCAGTTTGGTCCATTATCAAGCTTGATATTTTTGAGATGCATTGCATGCCGATCAGTCGTAAAAGAATCTGCATGTATTGCACAACGGCAATATTGGGGTGGCAAGATGGCGCAGCGGTAGAGTTGCTGCCTTACAGCGCCAGAGACCCGGGTTCGATCCTGACGGTTGCTATCTATACAGATTTTGTACGTTCATTCTGTGGTCACGTGGGTTTGCTCCAAGAGCTTCGGTTTCCTCTCACACTCCACGTGTTCAAGACGTACAGGTTAATTGGCTTCAGTAAAATTGCAAGTTATCCCTAATATATAGGATAGTGCCAGTGTATGGGGTGATCAGTGGTCAGTGCGGACTCGATGGGCCAAAGGGTCTGTTTTCACGCTTTATCTCTAAAGTAAAGTAAAGTCTAAAGTTTTAGTTTTTGGTTTTGGAGATACAGCGCGGAAACTGGCCTTTCGGCCCACAGAGTCCGCACCGACCAGAGATCTCCGCACATTAACACTATCCCACACACACTGGGGAACATTTTACACTTGTACCAAGCCAAATAACCTACAAACTTGCACGCCTTTGGAACGCGGGAGGAAACCAAAGATCTCGGAGAAAACCCACGCGGTCACGGGGAGAATGTACAAACTCCGTACAGACAGCGCCCGTAGTCAGGATCTTTGGCGTTGTAAGGCAGCAACTCTATCGCAGCGCCACCGTGCCACTCAATTGCAGCACAGCAGAGAAGTTATGACTCTAGGCTGGTTGCATTGAACACCCAAAGTTGTCTTCATTAATTAAGTTAAACATGCCAACGTGGCAGAGAGTGGAGTCGACTTTCGGAAGCAGAGTGCACCACCGCATCACACATTCAGTGTTTCTAAACCGAGGATGGATTTCATTCCGGGATATTCGACATACATTATCAATGGCATTCAACCACAAGCATCTACTGGAATAACACTTGACAGATATATTTTAAAAGTGCTTTTGCATAGTTGGTGTAACTAATCTAAAAGCTCTTGGTGTATTTTAATTTTGCTCGTTCAAGTGAATAGTGCACTTTAAATAATGATCTGCCTTAACCTTGCCCATCCCTTTGAGCCATTTGTTAAATATTTGCATTATGTGTTCCGAGAAGTGTTTAGTCTGGATTGCTATAGAATTGCTATTTAATTTTTTATGTTGTTAACAGAAGGATTTCCTTATCCATGAAAATAAATATCCACGTGAAAATAAATAATAACAACTCCCACTGGACTCCCTGTTATAAAACATGACTGGTAGTAATCTAGAAGCAAAGAACTGCAAATGATGGTTCACACACAAAAAGACACAAAGTGCTGGAGTAACTCAGCAGGTTGTGCAGGTATCTTTGGAGAACATGGATAGGTGGTGTTTCAGATCCCGACTAAAATGTCTCCTATCCATGTGCTCCAGAGATGCTGCCTGACTTGCTGAGTTACTCCAGAATTTTGTATTCTTTTCTATCAGTAATCTACTTTACCAGTTTCCTGAAATTAAATGCCATTCCTCTTCCGTATTGTGAGTGTATTCCTTAATCCCAACAGCTACAGGTGTTGGTACTTCTCTGCATCTGAAGAAGGGTCTCGACCCGAAACGTCACCTATTCCTTTTCTCCAGAGATGCTGCCTGACCTGCTGAGTTACTCCAGCGTTTATCTTTGGTGCTTCTCACTGTGTGCTTTGAAAAGCCTTCTTTGTCAGGTTATCCATAGTCTGCATTCATTTTGAAATCACACAGAAGTTTCCTCTCTTCTGTCCATCCCCTGGACTGCAGTGCATCGTCCAGAAGGCTCAAACTCTGGGAAGAGGGACTAGAGAAATCTCCGGAAGAAACTCGCATGGCAATCGATCCCTCTGAGAAACTCCCACCAGGTTCCGACCAACCGTGGATAACCTGGCACAGTCTCAACAGACTGCGGACAGACATGGGGAGGAGCAAATCGAACACGCTGAAGTGGGGATACACTGAAGATGCGGCAGACTGCGAGTGTGGATGGGGCCTCCAGACTATGGAACATCTCCTGAGCTGTGACATGCTGCATGGCACACGCACTGTAAAGGATCTTGCAAAGGCCAACGACGTGGCACTAAAATTTGCTCGCTATTGGCAAACAGTTGTGTGCGCACAGTGGCGCAGCGGTAGAGTTGCTGCCTTACAGCGAATGCAGCGCCGGAGATTCGGGTTCGATCCTGACTACGGGTGCCGTCTGTATGGAGTTTGTACGTTCTCCCCGTGACCTGTGTGGGTTTTCTCCGAGATCTTCGGTGTCCTCCCACACTCCAAAGACGTACAGGTACATAGGTTAATTGGCTTGGTAAATGTCAAAATTGTCCGTAGTGGGTATAGGATAGTGTTAATGTGCAGGGATCGCTGGGCGGCGCAGACCCGGTGGGCCGAAGGGCCTGTTTCTGCGCTGTATCTCTAAAAAAAAAAGACACGAATAAATAAATAATTTATTTAACTCCATCCCCATCCTGTGTTTCATTCTGTTTCTTCTCTTCCTCTGACTGGCAGGGCAATGGGTAAGTTCTTCTGCTGGGAATTGCCATTGGACAACTTTGACCTTGTACTTGTCTGCCTCATCAAAATGTCTGCTTCATTTGAGCGTGCTTGTAGGGTCACACATACTCTAGGGCAATTGTGGGATTTTGCTTTCCACTGGCGGATTCTTTCAGGTTTCTTTCTTGATAATTAATTCATATCCTGCAAATGTGTTAAAATTAATGTTGTTTTGATTTGTTTTTTATGTTGTCTCTCTCTCTCTCTCTCTCTCTGTAAGCGCCAGAATAGTGGCTGATTGTGTGGGTGACATAGCGGTCGGTGCGTTTAACAGTCAAGAGTGTTTAATTGCCATATCTACTGTTAACGGAACAATCCAATTCTTACTGTTGCAGCAATAACAGGCCCATAAATACAATAACACAGAGATAAATATATAATAATCTATGGTACAATAAATTAATAACCCAAATTACTAGGTAGTGCAAAACCGGTCAGTAGTGCAACCAAAGACCCGGTCCACAGAAGATCATAGTTGCTGAGGCTACTGTTGTAAAGTTTTCAAGAGTCTGATGGTTGCTGTTCTTGAAGCTGGTGGTCACAGTTTTCAGGCTCCTGTGTCATGATCCAGATGGGGGTGGCGTATTGATAGTGGGGTCAGGGTGTTATGGGTCTCCGATGATACTGGCTGTCTTTTTGAGGCAGGGCTTCTTCCTCTTGATCCCTGTGATGGACCGGGCAGAGTCCATCACTTGCTCCAAGGTGAGTTTAGTTTGGGGATACAGCACAAAAAGAGATCCTTTGGCCCACCGAGTCTGCGCCGACCAGCGATCCCTGCACACTAACACTATCCTACACACTGGGGACAATTTACAATTTTCACCTAAGTCAATTAACTTACAAACCTGTACGTCTTTGGAGTGTGGGAGGAAACCGGAGCACCTGACGCCAACCCACACAGTGACAGGGAGAATGAACAAGCTCCATACAGACGGCACCTGCAGTCAGGATTGAATCTGTGTCTCTGGCATTGTAAGGCAGCAGCTCTACCGTCATGCCACCGTGCTGCCCTGAAGTTCTACACACTCCGAAGGCTCCAAGTTTTCTGGAACCTGTGTCTTTTATTAACATTTGGGTAGACCAAGAAGAGAAAACTTGTGATATGATTTGTGACTGCGATCTGTGCTTCTGAGAGACCAGCAGAAGTATCCATTCTGGATAACCTCGCTGACGAAGTCTAGGGCTGCTGCTTAGCCATTGCCACCTGCTGCCCTCCATGTCCCTAGTCTGTAGGATAGTGCTGGTGTACAGGGTGATCACTGGTCGGTGCGGGCTGAAGGGCCTGTTTCCGCGTTGTATCTCCAAGTCCCAGTGGAGAGTCTTGGATCTGAAGCATTCACTTTCTCCCTGCAGACGTGGCTTTGCCTGAACTGTAGCAATTTTATTTTGTGCTATTTAAGGTCTAAAAGTCACTGATAGAACATTGGGGTACTGTCTAAAAGCCTGGCTCTGATATCTGCATATATAAAGTACAGCTCTGAATCTCCAATGGTAAACATGGTGCCTTTCGTTCTTCAGAGACCCCTCCAAGCCATGAGCACTCTTAACAGGGAACATTAATTGGTTAATAGACCACTGAGGTGTTTGGCTTTTTACCCCCCAGGATTTCCTACGAGTGCCAATCTAAGCAACAGAACCCTGTAGCAGAACCTCAGCATTGTGTTTTCTTTGGTTGCCTTTGGAGGCTTTCTTGGATTGTGTGGAGAGCAGCAAATTCTTCCGTCTTTGGCACTGGCCCAGGGGAACTGTTTGGACTTGATGCCAATGAGAAAATGATTTGGGGAAGCTTTTTGAGTGCTTTGTCAACATTTTGCTGACTGTGGCAGAAACTATGGGACAGGACAGGTTTTGAGGGATTTGGGCCAAATGCAGGAAGGTGGGACTGGTGTAGATGGGGCATGTTGGTCAGCATCGGCAAGTTGGGCCAAAGGGCCTATTTCCACATTGTATGACTCCATGACTATATATTTAGTCATTAACAGGACGACAGTGAAACTAGTACGACAACTGGCGCGATGGAGGGACAGAGCGAGAGGGGGTGCAAGGGTTACTCTATGGCCCTCTGTTGTTAGCATGCAGCTGGTAATGTCATCCGTGGATTTGAGTGCTGCTTCTCTTCTCTTTTCCAGCCACTGTTGTAGCCTTTTCTTTCTTCCCCCACCTGACCTGTGCCAAACCTTAATGTCGTCATCATGAACACCATGGCGGCACGGTAGCGCAGCGGTAGAGTTGCTGCTTTACAGCGAATGCAGCGCCGGAGACTCAGGTTCGATCCTGACTACGGGTGCTGCACTGTAAGGAGTTTGTACGTTCTCCCCGTGACCTGCGTGGGTTTTCTCCGAGATCTTCGGTTTCCTCCCACACTCCAAAGACGTACAGGTATGTAGGTTAATTGGCTGGGTAAATGTAAAAAAAAAAAAATAATAAAAAAAAAAAAAAATTGTCCCTAGTGGGTGTAGGATAGTGTTAATGTGCGGGGATCACTGGGAGGCACGGACTTGGTGGGCCGAAAAGGCCTGTTTCCGGCTGTATATATATGACGATGATATGATGATGGCCATTTGCCTTCGGCATGATGAAAAGATCACGGCAAGGTTGCTTGTATCACTCCAGATGTTTAATGTTTTAGACCTTGGCAGACAGGGCCTAGCTCCAAGCATGAACTCGCCAACTGCTTCATCCAGGCCATCGTTCAAAGGCCTTGGTGGTAGAGCCTGCGTCAACCCTCCTTCTCCCAAGTTCTTGCTTCCTTTAACTCTTTGTGACTAAGCTGCTACTCTTGAACAATGCAAAGCCATGAAGCCATTCTTCAAGAACTAGGCCTCTGCCTCTGACCAGCTCAGCGTTGAATGTAGGGGAAGAATTGAGAGAGTCATTGAGTCATACAGGATGGAAACAGGCCCTTCGGCCCATCTTGCCTGCACCGACCAACATGTCTCATCTACACTAGTCATACCTGCCTGAGTTTGGCCCATATCCCTCCAAACCTGTCCAATCCATGTAGCTGTCTAATTGTTACTTATATCATATCATATCATATCATATATATACAGCCGGAAACAGGCCTTTTCGGCCCTCCAAGTCCGTGCCGCCCAGCGATCCCCGCACATTAACATTATCCTACACCCACTAGGGACAATTTTTTACATTTACCCAGCCAATTAACCTACATACCTGTACGTCTTTGGAGTGTGGGAGGAAACCGAAGATCTCAGAGAAAACCCACGCAGGTCACGGGGAGAATGTACAAACTCCGTACAGTACAGCACCCGTAGTCAGGATCGAACCTGAGTCTCCGGCGCTGCATTCGCTGTAAAGCAGCAACTCTACCGCTGCGCTACCGTTGCAATAGTCCCTGCCTCAACTCCCTCCTTTGGCAGCTCATTCCATACACCCACCAAATTTTGTGTGGAAAAAGTACCCCTCAGATTTCTATTAAATCTTTTCCCCCTTCGCCTTAAACCTATGTCCTCTGGTTCTCTATAAGATCACCCCCTCATCCTCCTGCACTCCAAGGAATGGAGTCCCAGCCCACACAACTTCTCCCTATGGCTCAGACCCTTGAGTTCTGGCAACATCCTCATAAATCGTCTTAGTCCTTAATCTTAGGTCATTAGCGCAACCATAGTCCACAGAAGTTCACAGTTGAGATTAGTGTTGTCGTGTTCAAAACCCTGATAATTGTTGGGAAGTTGTTGGGATGTTCTCAATCTGGCAGTCACAGTTTTCAGACTCTGATACCTTCTTCCAGATGGCAGGAGTACAATAGTGTGGCCAGGGTAGTATGTCTTTGATGATATTAGCTGCTTTCTTGAGGCAGTGCCTTCTATGGGTCTCTTTGATGGTGGGAGGTCAGTACTCGTGATGGACCAGGCAGTATCTACCACTTTCTGCAATTTCCCTCTTTCCTGGATGTTCCAGTTGCCGAACCAGGCCATTACGCAACCAGTCAGGGTATGCGTTGTAGAAGTTCTGGGCCTTTTGCAGTAGTACTGGTGCAAGGAATGTTAAAAGTCATTTGCCTCAATCTAATGACTTCTTATCTTTTTAACCTTCCTTTGGAAGAATGTTCCTTAATGGGTGAGCAATATGGGTGTGGTAGTAGAGTAATTACATAAAACCAATAGTCAAATATTGGGCTATTGTCCAGAGCCACACTTTTAAGAAATTAAATCAATCTGGTATAATCAGTATAACAGCTTGGGGATAGCACAGTGGTACAGTGGTAGAGTTGCTGCCCTACAGCGCCAGAGACCCGGATTCGACCCTGACTACAAGTGCTGTCTGTATGCTGTTTGTACTTTCTCTCCGTGACTACTTGGGTTTTCTCCAGGTGCTCCGGTTTCTTCCCACACTCCAAAGTCGCACAGGTTTTTTAAAGTTAATTGGCGTCAGTAAAAATTGTAAATTGCCCTGAGTGTGTAGGATAGTGTTAGTGTGCAGATTGACCACTGGTTGGCGCGGACTCGGTGGGCCGAAGGGCCATTTTTCCGAGCTGTATCTTTAAACTAAACTAAACTAAAGTAACCATGATAACACTGGATTGTGACTATTAACCTCTCTGATTCATTAATTTTAATCGGATGCTTTCCCCATTTTAGGTTGTGTGTGACACCAGAGACATAATAGTAGGGTTGACTAAAAACTGTCCTTTGAAATGACTGAAGTCACTCACTTCAAGGATATTTTGGGTTTGGTCGTAACTAGTCTCCTTATTAGCAGCGTCTGTATCCTGCGAACCAATCCACGGTTCACAGTGCACGAGGCATGGTGGGAGGTGATGTCGTTTGTACTTCAGGTGGCACTTGAGAAGATAGAATCAGAATTAATGTTTCAGGTTTGTTGACCTGAATGGAGAGAAGTTGGAGACAAAACGTGTTTTAAATTGGTATGACTTCTTGGTACTTTATTTGTCACGTACTGAGGTACAGTGAAATTAATTTTTGTATACGGTTCAGTACAAGTATCACTTTACATAAGCAGATGCAAAATGCTGGAGTAACTCAGCGGGTCAGGCAGCATCTCTGGAGAGAAAGAATGATGAAGGGTCAGACTGATGAAGGGTCTCGACCCGAAACATCACCCATTCCTTCCCTCCCGAGATGCTACCTGACCCGTTGAGTTACGCCAGCATTTTGTGTCTACCTTTGATTTAAACCAGCATCTGCAGTTTTTTTTCCTACACTGCACATAAGCACTTGGATACATCTTAGTTAAGCATCTCAGATACAGTACAAGTATACAGCAGGAGTACACTGAGACAGTGAAAAGAGTCGCCTGTTTTTGGCACCATTTTTAAGTCCCAGTTTGCAAGTGCGGGGTTCTTGACCTGACCATGAAGGCCCGTTGTCCTGGCGACGTTGCAGAGAATTGGGGAAGAAAGGGGGAACCATAAAAAGCTTTGATGATGGGGTGGAGGGTTGGAGTGACACAGGAGGTGGTGGTGCTGCCTGAAAGAGGTGACCAATTGTTTTTGAAGTAACGAGGCTGAACCTTTGGTTAGGGTTCCTATTGGATGTCACAAGGAACTGCAGTATGCTGGGAGTTTGAGCAAAACACAAAGTGCTGGAGTATGAAGACACTGACCAGCTAACACCTGTGCACTTGTTCTATCCCACACACGAGGGGCAATGCGCAGAAGCCTGCGAACCTGCGTGTTTTGGATTGTGAGATGAAACCCGGGCACCCGGAGAAAATTCACACAGTCACAGTGAGAACGTACAAACTCCATACAGGCAGGATTGAACCTGGCCTCTGGTGCTGTAAGGCCACAGCTCTATTATCATATCATATCATATATATACAGCCGGAAACAGGCCTTTTCGGCCCTCCAAGTCCGTGCCGCCCAGTGATCCCCGTACATTAACACTATCCTACACCCACTAGGGACAATTTTTACATTTACCCAGCCAATTAACCTACATACCTGTACGTCTGTGGAGTGTGGGAGGAAACCGAAGATCTCGGAGAAAACCCACGCAGGTCACGGGGAGAACGTACAAACTCCTTACAGTGCAGCACCCGTAGTCAGGATCGAACCTGAGTCTCCGGCGCTGCATTCGCTGTAAAGCAGCAACTCTACCGCTGCGCTCCCGTGCATCACCGTGCCACTCTCTTGCACGAATCTGTTGGTTTGTAACAGTAATTTTGAGATTGCCTTGTGATAATGATCCTTGAGCCGTTCTACACTGGCTGATCCGCACAGTGTTGATGTTTCGTGCTTTCTTCAGCTCTCTTACCTTTGAATATTTTTCAGGTTATCATTTTATTCTGGGCACTCGTCGTTTGGAATGTACTGCATGGTGTTCCTGTCGGTAAGTACCCTGTGATATTCACGGTAACTGTGTGGTCTGTAGTTTGCTACCTGCTATGAATGGGGAAGGACAGTGCATTTGTTTAAAAACACATTGTTGAAAGAACAGTGAGAATATTTTGGGCCCCATATCTGAGGAAGGGTGTGCTGGCTCTGGAGAGGGTCCAGAGGAGGTTTACATGAATGATCCCAGGAATGACTAGGTTAACCTGGGACGAACGTTTGTCGGCACTGGGCCTGTACTCGCTGGAGTTTAGAAGAATGAGGGGGGGACCTCACTAACACATGCAGAATAGTGAAAGGCTTGGATAGAGTGGATGTGGAGAGGATGTTTCCACTAGTGCGAGAGTCTAGGACTAGAGGGCATAGGCTCAGAATTAAAGGATGTTTGTTTAGGAAGGAGATGAGGAGAAATTTCTTTAGTCAGGGGATGGTGAATCTGTAGAATTCTTTGCCACAGAAGGATGTGGGGGCCAGGTCACTGGATATATTTAAGGCAGAGATAGATAGATTCTTGATTAGTACAGGTGTCAGGAGTTATGGGGAGAAGGCAGGAGAACGGTGTTAGGAGGGAGAGATAGATCAGCCATGATTGAATGGCGGAGTAGACTTGATGGGCCGAATGGCCTAGTTCTACTCCTATCGCTTATGACCTTATGACATAATATGGGGCTATTAGGAAGAATATTCTACCCCCTTATTGGGAGTACAGTCCACCTCCGATTATACTGCAACAGGTGGAAGCACCTCCTTTAAGAGAGCACACTTGAAATCCCCCCCTCACCCCCGGATGTTCCCCCGAAAATGTGGCGCCTAGGCCACGTGGGGCGGCCGATCTCGACCTCATCTACCGATCGGCGGGTCGAATTTGCCCCCTGCGGCCGGGGCTCTGGAACTCCGGCCTGGCCGGAGCCGGCAGATCCGTTCCCTTAGCCGACTTCCGAGGCCGATTTTGCGGGATGATATCTCGGCTCCCTAGCTGCCTAGGCGGACCGTCCCAGTACCGCTGGAGGCAGAGACCTCCGCTGGCCCAGCAAAACGGATAACTCAGAAAGGCTCTGGGACCAAGGCTGCCAGGAAATTGGTGGTGGGCCTGTATAAAATCTTTAGCCTGATAGTTGCAGAAACACCTTTGTGCTTCAGCAGGTCAGACTTGGCGGGCTCATTCAGCGATTGTCTTGAGAGGTTTTTGGGTGTTTTCATGTGATTTATGCTTTACGCACATTTGTTTAGTTTAGCAATAGAGTATGGAGACAGACTCTTCGGCATACCGAGTCCGTGACGACCATTGATCACCTGTTCCCTAGATCTATATTATCCCACTTCCACATCCTGCACGCCAGGGGTAATTTACAGGAGCCAATTAACCTGCATGTCTTTGGAATGTGTGAGCTTTTCCTTGTCGTTTCCTGGGATGTGGAGGTCACTGGGAAGGCTATTGTTTGCCCACCTTCACTGGGTTCAGGGGTAAGCGTATCGGAGGGTCCTGAGTCGGTCATAGGGATTTCCTTCCCTGAAAGACATTGGTGAACCCAACAGTCCGGTGTATTCTGGTTACAGTGACTGATCCTCCTTTGTGACCATCTGAACTCTTCTGAATTCTCCGAATCTTTCCGGCACCCTCCAGCCAGGGCTTCCTGTTCTGATGAGGGAAGAGAAGCCTGATTTTTAACAGCGAGGAGTTGGTTAAAATAGAGCCTTCAGGGCAAGGGCGCTGGGGTAAATGGTCTCCATAAAGCTGTAGATGGACACAAAAAGCTGGAGTAACTCAGCGGGACAGGCAGCATCTCTGGAAAGGAGTGGGTGACATTTCGAGTCGGGACCCTTCTTCAGACTGAAAGTCACGGCAAAGGGAAATGAGAGATATAGACGATGAGATAAAGAACAATGAAAGAAAGATATGCAAAAAAATGTAAGGATGATACAGGAAACAGGCCATTGTTAGCTGTTTGCTGGGTGAGAACGAGAAGCTGGTGTGACTTAGGTGGGGGAGAGAGGGAATGCCGGGGATAGTTGAAGTTAGAGAAATCAATATTTCAGAAGATGCCGCCTGTCCCGCTGAGTTACTCCAGCTTTTTGTGTCTGTCTTCGGTTTAAACCAGCATCTGCAGTTCCTTCCTATCCATAAAGTTGTGCATCGACTGTTCTGAAATTGTGCCGCTGTTCCCTCTTTGTCTCTGGGTCTGAATGCTGTAGGCTTTTGCTGAGCAGCAGTCATACAGCATGGAAACAGGCCCTTTGGCCTAACTTCCCCGTGCCAACCAAGGTGCCCCATCTACAGTAGTCCCTTCTGCCCCTGTTTGGCCCCTCTCTCTCTAAACCTTTCCTATTGACATACCTGTGCAAATGTCCTTTAAATAGTGATAGTAATAGTTTAATAGTAATAGTTAAATAGTGCCACACCTACCTCCACTGGCAGCTCATTCCATGTATCCTGCACTTGCTGTGCAGAAAAAGTTGTCCTTCAGGTTCCTTTTAAATCTTTTCCCCTCCAATGTCACCTGGTTTTTGATTCTCCTTGTCTGGGTAAAAAACTCTGCATTTACCTTATCTATTCCCCTCATGATTTTATACACCTCTATAAGATCACCCCTCATCCTCCTGCGCTCCAAGGAACAATGTCCTAGCCTGGAAGTCCTGAAGTCCCACACCCCACACTGTCTTTTAGTGATACAATGCAGCAACGGGCTATTCGGGTCACCGAGTCCGCGCCGACCAGTGATCAGTGATTACACTTGCACTATCCTACACACAAGGGACAATTTACTATCTTTACCAAAGGTGATTAACCTACAAACCTGTACGTCCTTGGAGTGTGGGAGGAAACCGGAGCACCCGGAGAAAACCCACGCAGTCATGGGGTGAACGTACAAACAAACGTCCAGATAGCAGCCGTAGTCAGTGTCGAACTCTGGTCTCCGGCGCTGTGAGGCAGCAACTCTGCCGCTGCATCGCTGCCATTGCATGAGACTGCACTCGGTCTCAAACAACCATTTTCTCAAGCAATTAGAGAGGGCGGGGGCAACAAATGCTGGCCTTGCAGCAATGTTCACATCTTGAAAATTGGATGAAAGTAAACTCTACTTCCACAAAGTACATTGGGTGGTGAAGTGAGGGGGGGGGGGGTGGGTGAGGAGGGGGGAATATTCCTCTTGAGCTGATTGGACTGAATGTGCAATGCAATAACATGCTTCAGAAATTCGATTAGCTTGGCTGCAGCTGAATTTCTGTAGCTGAGTTCTGTAAGAAGGGGGGGGGGGGAGTTCAAAGTTTTGCTTTGTGGCCTTGATCAGCACAGCGGGTCCGGGGGGAGGAAATACGATACTGTGTTTTGACGTTTGAACATCGCAGGGATAAAGTATTCAACAAGCAATGTCTTGTGGGCGGGTTAATTTTCCGAGAACTCCCTCTAGTGACGGTTCGATATACAAGCAGCTTTAATGCTCCTGAAATCTAGAGTTACGGAGAGATACGGCACAAAACAGGCTGTTCGGCCCACTGTGTCCATGCCAACCATCAATTGACGATCTACACTAATCCCTGTCACCTTCTGTGCCTTGATTAATTGGGAACTCTCCCAGATAGTTAAGTATTCCATGTAACATCGATCAGTACAGCATAGGAACAGGCCCTTTCAGGTTCTGGCAGTCTACCCTATCTATGCCTGTCGTAATTTTATATACTTCTATCAGGTCTCCCCGCAACCTTCAGCGTTCCGGAGAAAACAATCCAAGTCTGTCCAACCTTTCCCAGTAGCTAATACCCACTAATCCTGGCCTAATCCTAACCTTCTGGTAATCCATCCCTGCACCCTTTCCAAAGTCTCCACATCCTTCCTGTAATGGGGTGACCAGAACTGCACACAAGAGTCCAAACATGGCCTAAGCAATGCCCTATAAATATTGTAATAATTGGTTTCACCAGCCTCTCGGGCAGTGCACTCCAACTTGCAACTACTCTGTGATCTCGTATACTCCTTACTCTGAACTCATGCTCTCTAGTTTTAGACACCGCTACTCTGAGGAAAGGTTTCCTCTCATTCACGCTATCTGCATTCCTCACAACCTTTCACCACTATCTGCACCTCTTCCCCACCCACCCCCTGCCTTTCTCCACTCCAATCAAATCAAAGTCTCTCCCTGTATCCGAAATGCTCCATCCCAGGCAACACCAAATGTCTCTCCTCTGCACCTGTAGTCAGGATCGAACCGGTGTTCTGCATTGTAAGGCAGTAACTGTGCCACCGTGCCACCCACTTACTCCACCCATCTGCCCATAACCCCGCCTTACTCTTCACTTACTCCACCCATCTGCCACAACCCCCTTACCTGTATCCACCTATCACTCGCCAGCCTTTGTCCAGCCCCATCCCCGTCATTTCCACCTTCCCCCACCCCTGTTCCAATCAATCCGAAGAAGGGTCTTGACCTGAAATATCATCAGTCCATTCACTCCCAAGATAATAGAAGTATATTGTGTTTGTATTTTTATATAAAGAAACATACGGCACGGTGGTGCAGCGGTAGAGTTACTGCCTTACAATGCAAGAGACCAGGGTTCAATCCTGACTATGGGTGTTGTCTGTACAGAGTTTGTACGTTCTCCCTGTGACCGAGTGGGTTTCACCCGGGTGCTCCGGTTTCCTCCCACACTCCAAAAATGTACAGGTTTGTCGGTTAGTTGTCTTCGGCAAAAATTGAAAAGTGGCCCTAGTGTGTGTAGGTTAGTGCTAGTGTACAGAATGATGGCTGGCCGGCATGGACTCGCTGGGCTGAAGGGCCTGTCACCACGCTGCATCTCCAAAGTCTAAAGTAAAGTCTAGACTAGTCGTTGAAATCTTAATTTCCAGCATTTTGAAGAACGGTGCATTTGAAATATTGCTCACTGAGCATAAAATACATTAATTTTGAGTGCAAATGATTTTTGTTGATAGCTTCAAATGTGTTGGAACACCTCTGTGGGGGGTGGGAGGGAGAGTTTTATCCCATGTAGGTTTAAAACAGCAACCAACAATTCTATCCCACAACGCCTCACAGTCGTTGGCTTCTGCTGAATAATATCCCTGTGTGAATTTGGATCCATTTACATAGAGCTTTACATCATTTTTTCTTTCTGTTGCTCTGAGCACAAAGGCATAAATCACATCTACTGGCAACGTAAAATCCCTAGGTTTTCTCAGAGCATTTTTAACCATGGTAGGTAGTTGACGGAAAGCCAGCAAATCCACAATACGTGTGGCCAACAACAGTCTCCGTCTATTCAGTAGATTTTGTTTCCTTACTTTCGACTTTACTTTCGGGATACAGCGTGGAAACGGGGCCTTCAGCCCACAGGGCCCACGCCGACCCGTACACTAGGTCTATCCTACACTCCAGGGGCAATATAAGATTAATGCAGGGAGATGGCGCTGAGGTAAAGGACCAGTCGTGGCATTATTGATTCAATGGGAAACTTTGGGCGCAACGCAGCTGCCTGGAGATTGAGAACGAGGGTGGTAGCTGGAGATATGCTGTGTACTGCAGGTGACTGTGGCACAATAGCGCAGCGGGTAGAGCTGCTGCCTCACGGTGCGGGAGACCCGGGTTTGATCCTGAGCTCCGGTGTTGTACGTGTGGAGTTTGCGTGTGTCGCACATGCGCTCTTCATAAGTGATAGGAGCAGAATCAGGCTCTTCGGCCCATCAAGAGTCTCTTGCCCAGAGTTGGGGAATTGAGGACCAGAGGACATAGGTTCAAGGTGAAGGGGAAAAGATATAATGGGAATCACAGGGGTAATTTTGTTCACACAAAGGGTGATGGGTGTATGGAACAAGCTGCCAGAGGAGGTAGTTGAGGCTGGGACTGTGCCAACGTTTAAGAAACAGTTAGACAGGAACATGGATAGGACAGGTTTGGAGGGATATGGACCAGGCGCAGGTAGGTGGGGCTAGTGTAGCTGGGACATGTTGGCCGGTGTGGGCAAGTTGGGCTGAAGGGCCTGTTTCCACACTGAATCACTCTATGACTCTTAAGTCTACTCCATCATTCCATCATGACTGATCTATCCTCCCCTCTCAGGCCCATTCTCCTGCCTTCTCCAATTACATGGTAACATTTCTCGATCTCGGAACAGTCTCAGACTTGTTCCGCCTTGGAAATGACTGGCCGGTATAGGTTGACTGCTGCAATTAGCTTGCAGCTCTGTAGTCATGGAAGATGAATTATAACGGGATGTGGTCAAAAAGAAGTGCTAGAGCACCTCGATGGATCAGCCGCATTTATGGCGGGAATGGATGGATGCCGTTTCCAGTAGGGACCCTTCTTCGGGCTGATGGAGCGGTTGGAGGGGAGGGGGCGGGGAAAGCTGGAAAAGAGAGGTGGGGATGGAGCAAAGCCTGGCAAGTGATAGGTGAAAGAGCTAAGTGACAAATGCTCGAGATGAAAATGAGACAAACGGGTGTCAGAAAAGGAAAGACGAGGAGTTCTGTCCTTCCACAACATCTCAGAAGTTCCAAACACTCGGAAATGCAGTGGACCTCTCAAGAGTTTGCTGAGAATACTTGTTAGGTGTACTCCTCTTTTATAACAATTCCACATCGTTCCTGAACTTGGCTTTATGTGAAATATATCTGTCAAAGTAAATTGCTTTGGCCTACATTTTCTTTCTTCACATTTTCATGCTGAGGGAGGTGTTTTCTTTTGTACAGTAGCTTTGAATAGAATATTGTATTGGGGGCCGAGTTCAACATTTAGCCCTCATGCCAGTAATTTACAAATGTAGTCCACAGACCAGGGGAAACTTTCAAACTTCACGAATTGGAGATGCTTAAAGTGTAGAGCATGTCGGTAACCAACACTTGCGATGTGCACAAAAGCAGACGGCTGCTTTCTCCAACTATGTGGGCTTGTGAAGAGGTCTTGGAATGTCTTGTTCCAAATTCTTGTAGCTGTTTACCATTGAGTTCTTCCATGCTAGCCTGGCAGAGACCAACACTTCACCATGAGTGATGCAGCTGGTGGAGTTGCTGCCTCGCCTCTCAATAGACACGGGTTCACTTCTATTCTCGTGTACTGTCTGTGTGGAGTTCATTGAAGACTCTCGGACTATCTTCAACCAGACATTACTGGACTTTATCTTGCACTATACATTATTCCCTTCATCCTGCTTCTGTACACTGTGGACAGCTCAATTGTAATCATGTATAGTCAGAAGGGTCTCGACCCGAAACGTCATGCATTCCTTCTCTCCCGAGATGCTGCCTGACCCACTGAGTTAATCCAGCATTTTGTGTCTGCCTTCGAGGGAAATGGACAGATGGGTTCAAGGGTCCTAGCCTGAAATATTTTCTGTTTTGCTCAATTGTATTATTCTTTCTCCTGAATCAAAGGGTAGTTAGCCTGTCTTGCTCCAGGATTTGAATACATTGTCTCGGGTAATACCAAGACAGTCACAGAATCTCACAAAATGGAGATGAGCCCTTTGGATCACTTATCCATACCGACTGAAATGCCCCATTTAAGCTTGTCCCATACTTCACATGTGGAAATAAGTCGAGATTTTCCTTTTTCAGATCCCAATTAACTTACAGAAACACCTGCTACTAATAATGAAGTTAAAAAGGACACAAATGCTGGAGTAACTCAGCAGGTCAGGCAGCATCTCTGGAGAACAAGGATAAGGTGATGTTTCGGGTCAAGACCCTTCTTCAGATTCAGTAATGTGCTGAGTTACTCCAGCACTTTGTGCCCTTTCATGCAGTAACCAGCATCTGCAGTTCTCTGTTCCAATATTTAGGTCCAACTTCAAACCCTGTTCAATATCCTAACTAATGCAACCTTGCTCTAACCGATGCGACTAGGTTTTGCTTGTGTAATATCAGTGACTCTCCAAAATATTTAGCCGCCAGTACATTGCTTTTAATGAGCCAGCAACGTGATAGACGCCACACCATTGGTCATTTCTATGGCCATCTGTCATCTTGTTTATTGGGTTTAATTTTATTCATGTGGATAAGTCATTTTGAAAAGCAAGAGTCAAGAGTGTGTTATCGTCATGTGTCCCAGATAGAACAATGAAATTCTGGACTTGCTGCAGCGCAACAGAATATGTAAACATATTACACTGTAAACAAGAGAGAGAAAAAATGTGTATATACACTCACAAGCACACACACGTACATACTGTATATACAAGACAGGTCCACAACTGATTTTCTGGCACTTGGTGGTCTGGCACCTACTTTAATCCGGACAAAATCACAATTCACACTTGAGATCCACCCCCCCCCCCCCCCGAAGAGCCCTCGCCGAAAATGTGCCTAGGCTGGGTGAGGCAGCCGATCCCAACCTCATTGGGACTTCTGCGCCGATTGGCGGGTTGAATTTGTTCCCTGTGGCCAGGGCTCTAGAACTCCGGCCCGGACGGGGCCGACAGATCCATTCCCATTACCGACTTCCAAGTCCGATTTTGCGAGCCGGCATCTCGAACCCTCGGTACCCTCCAGTGCCGTTGGACTCCTGGAGCCCATGACCTCTGTCCGGGCAAAACAGATAATCCAGAAAGGCTCTGGAAGTAAGGGAGCTGGGAAATCGGTGGTAGACCTGAATTTAACAAGTTTTTCTTGATTATTTCTGCTGAGAAGAAAATGAAGCTTTGATGACACCTTTTCTATTCTCTCTTCTTCAACCCCCCTCCCCTTCTCCAGCTGTACATGCAGGTGCGTTTGAAGGGAAAATGGGCCCGGCTTTTGCGGCCAACCATTCAGTTCTTTCTGCTGGCCTTTGCCGTGTATGTGGGCTACACACGAGTCTCTGATTACAGACACCACTGGAGTGATGTCCTGGCCGGATTCCTCCAAGGAGCCATTGTGGCAATTTTAATTGTGAGTATTGAAGGCAGAACTAATCTGATGGTGTTGGAGCTATTGATGTCTTGCATGGTCTGCCACACAGTGGAATTCTCTGTCGCAAAAAGCAGTGGAGGCCAATTCACTTGATGTATTCAAGAGAGAGTTAGATAAAGCTCTTAGGGCTAATGGAATCAAGGGATATGGGGGAAAAACAGGAACAGGGTACTGATTCTGGATGATCAGCCATGATCTTATAGAATAGCTCGAAGGGCTGAATGGCCTTCTCCTGCACCTACTTACATTCCCCGCACTTCAGCAAAACCAATGGAAATTTTTCAAGTCAATACCAAGCCAATGGATATTTTTAAGATGGAGATTGAAAGATTCTAGATTTGTACGGGTGTCAGGGGTTATGGGAAGAAGACAGAAGAATGGGGTTGAGAGGGAAAGTTAGATCAGCCACAATTGAATGGCGGAGTGCATTTGATGGGCCGAATGGCCTGATTCTGCCAGATGCAAGTGGTTGGCACAAAAAATGAAAAAACAGGTGTGAGATAAAAGAATTGAAGATTTGCAAATTGTGAAGCTGAAGGAAGGAGTGAAGGTGGAGGGGTGGTAGGGGAGGAATAGGTACGAGTCCAGGTGGGTCACAGGGGAAGTTGGGGGGGGAATATAAGAGGGGGGGAGGGGGGGAGGCGGTTGTTGGATGTTCCCCATAATTGGAGAATTCAATATTCATTCCATTGAGTTGTTAGCTGCCCAAGTGGAAAATCTTTGAACTTGGCTCCATCAATGATGAGAGCCTTTATTAAAAATGCAATTGAGATAAAGGCTTCGGCCATGCCGACTTCACAGTTATCAACAAAGAAGGTAACTCATTGAAGGAGCAATTTGTCTGAGAAAATGCACAATGTGCTTTGCGTTTGGGTGGATGGCCAAATGCAACGGTACATGCCAGAAAGCCAGCTCTGTCATCATGGGATAAAAACCAAGGAACATCTTCAGACATCTACAAGAATAAGAAAGAGATGGCTCGGAAACATTCACAGCCAGCAAGAAGTGGGTTTGACAGGTTCAAAGCAGGCTGTAACTTGCTCCACGTCCCTATCTCTGGTGAGGCTTCAAGTGCAGACACGCAAGCAGCCATGGAATTTCCCCAGTCTCAGAGCAATCATTGAGTGTGGCAACTACCCTCTGCAGCCTATGTTCAACGTTGATGAAACAGACCTTTGCTGCAGAAGAATGCCATCCCGCACTTTTATTTCCTGTGAAGAAATAAGAGCTTGTGGTCTAAAGAAGGGTTCTGACCCGAAACGTCACCTAATCCTTTTCTCCAAAGATGCTGCCTGGCCCGCTGAGTTACTCCAGCATTTGTGTCTACCTTCGGTATAAACCAGCATCTGCAGTTCCTTCCTTTACGAGTGCCTGTGGGTTCAAGGACGGCACGGTGGTGCAGCGGTAGAGTTGAATGCAGCGCCGGAGACTCGGGTTCGATCCTGACTACGGGCGCTGTCTGTACGGAGTTTGTACGTTGGGTGGGTTTTCTCCGAGATCTTCGGTTTCCTCCCACACTCCAAAGACGTACAGGTTTGTAGGTTAATTGGCTGGGCAAATGTAAAAATTGTCCCTAGTGGGTATAGGATGGTGTTAGTGTGCGGGGATCACTGGGCAGCATGGACCCGGTGGGCCGAAGGGCCTGTTTCTGCGCTGTATCTCTAAATCTAAAAAAAATCTAAAGGATGGGAAAGACCATTTAATACCCCTACTCAGCGGTAACATGTCAGGAGACGTCAGGCTGAAACTGAAGCTCGTTTATCACTCAGACATACAAACAATAAGGAGAAACAAGGAACTGCAGATGCTGGTTTACAAAGAAAAACACAAACCATTGGAGTAACTTAACGGGTCTGGGAGCATCTATTGAGGACATGGAGAAACAAGGAACTCACAGATGCAGGACAAACAATCAAACATATCTACAGGTTAAAAATAACTTATCAGGATCTCACCTTCACTTATGCTGTGTTACAATGACCTTGTAGAGTACAGTTTCTTTCAGCGCTCCATTTTCTCCGAATGTTACCAGAGGCCATAAGACCTTGGAGCAGAATTAGACCATGCGGCCCATCGAGTCTACTTCACAATTTGATCATGGCTGATATATTTGTCCCTCTCAACCCCATTCTCTCGCTTTCTCCCCTGACCTTTGATGGCTGTACTAATCAAGAACCTATCAATCTCCGATTTAAAAATACCTAAAGTCTTAGCCACAGTTTCCAATGTTTCTGGAGCTCTAATCGAGGTATCACTGTGTCGTTCACTGTGTTTCAATATCTCTGCAATTATACTCATCGATGAGACCCGCCTAATAGTTTCATGTATTTCTTCCCTTGGGTGGCACAACTGGTGGAGCTGCTGCCTCACAGTGCCAGAGACCTGGGTTCGACCCTTATCTTGGGTGCTGCCTGTGTGGGGTTTGCATGTTCTCCCTGTGACCTCATGGGTTTCATAGAAAATAGGTGCAGGAGGAGGCCATTTGGCCTTTCGAGCCAGCACTGCCATTCAACGTGATCATTGCTGATCGTCCACAATCAGTACCCCATTCCTGCCTTCTCCCCATATCCCTTGATTCCACTCGCACTAAGAGCTCTATCTAACTCTCTTTTGAATGCATCCAGTGAATCAGCCTCCACTGCCTTCTGAGGCAGAGAATTCCACAAATTCACAACTCTCTGGGTGAAGAAGTTTTTCCTCATCTCAGTCCTACATGGCTTACCCCTTTTTCTTATCTGTGACCCCTGGTTCTGGTTTCCCCCAACATCAGGAACATCTTCCCAGCATCTAGCGTGTCCAATCCTTTAAGAATTTTATATGTTTCTATAAGATCCCCTCTCATCCTTCTAAATTCCAGTGAATACAAGCCCAATCAACCCATTCTTTCATCATATGACAGTCCCGCCATCCTGGGAATTAACCTTGTGAACCTATGCTGCACTCCCTCAATAGCAAGAATGTCCTTCCTCAATTTAGGAGATCAAAACTGCACACAATACTCCAGGTGTGGTCTCACCAGGACCCTGTACAACTGCAGAAACACCTCTTTGCTCCCATACTCAAATCCTCTTGTTATGAAAGCCAACATGGCATTAGCTTTCTTCACTGCCTGCTGTACTTGCATGCTTACTTTCAGTGACTGATGAACAAGGACACCCAGGTCTCGTTGCATTTCCCCGTTTTCTAATGACACCATTCAGATAATAATCTGCCACCTTGTTCTTGCCACCAAAGTGGATAACTTCACATTTATCCACATTATACTGCATCTGCAATGCATCTGCCCACTCGCCCAACCTGTCCAAGTCACCCTGCATCCTCATAGCATCCTCTTCACAGTTCACACTACCACCCATCTTTGGGTCATCTGCAAATTTGCTAATGCTACTTTTAATTACTTCATCTGAATCATTACTATATATTGTAAATAGCTGTGGCCCCAGCACCAAGTTTTGTAGCACCCCACTTGTCACTGCCTGCCATTCTGAAAGGGACCTATTAATTCCTACTGTTTGTTTCCTGTCTGCCAACCAATTTTCTATCCATGTCACAACCTACCCTCAATACCATGCGCTCTAAATTTGCCCACTAATCCCCTGTTTGGGACCTTATCAACAGCTTTCTGAAAGTCCAGGTACACTACATCCACTGGCTCTCCCTTATCCATTTTACTTATTACATCCTCAAAAAATTCCAGAAGATTAGTCAAGCAAGATCTCCCCTTCATAAACCCATGCTGACTTGGACTGATCCTATTACTGCTGTCTAAATGCACCGTTATTACATCTTTGGGTCACCCATTCCTTCTCTCCTGAAATGCTGCCTGACCTGCTGAGTTACTCCAGCATTTTGTGAATAAATACCTTCGAGTTATTACATCTTTAATAATTGATTCCAGCATCTTCCCCACCACCGAAGTCAGGCTAACTGGTCTTTAATTCCCTGTTTTCTCTCTCCCTCCTTTCTTAAAAAGTGGGATAACATTAGCTACCCTTCAATCTACAGGAACTGATCCTGAATCTATAGGACATTGGAAAATGATCACCAATGCATCCACGATTTCTAGAGCCTCCTCCTTGAGTACCCTGGGATGCAGACCTTCAAATCCTGGGGATTTATCAGTCTGCAGTCCCATCAGCGTACTCAACAGCATTTTAATGTGTATTTCCTTCAGTTCCTCCATCACCCTCCATCTTCTGTCCCCTCGTACTGCTGGGAGATTGTTTGTGTCTTCCTTAGTGAAGAAAGAACCAGTACCTGTTCAACTCTTCTGCCATTTCCTTGTTCCCCATAATAAATTCACCTGCTTCTGTCTTCAAGGGACTCACATTTGTCTCAACTAATCTTTTCCTCTTCACATACCTAAAGAAGCTTTTACTATCCTCCTTTATATTCTTGGCTGGCTTCTTGCCTTCATACTCCATCTGTTCTCCCCATATTGCCTTTTTAGTTACCTTCTGTTGTTCTTTAAAGGTTGCCCAATCCTCTGGCTTCCTGCTCATCGTTGCTATGTTATACGTCTTCTCTCTTAGTTTTATACTGTCCTTGACTTCCCTTGTCAGCCACGGTCGCCTGTCACTACCCTTAGAATCTTTCTTCCTCTTTGGAATGAACTGATCCTGCATCTTCTGTATTATTCCCAGAAATTCCTGCCATTGCTGTTCTACCGTCATCCCTGCTAGTCAGTCAACTTTGGCCAGCTCCTCCCTCATGCCTCCATAGTGCCCTCTGTTCCACTTGTTTGAATTCTGAAGAAAGATTAGCCGAGGAAATCTGGGACAGTGCCTCATTTAGCTTATAGACTTAGACAATAGGTGCAGGAGGAGGCCATTTGGCCCTTCGAGCCAGCACCGCCATTCAATGTGATCATGGCTGATCATTCACAATCAGTACCCCGTTCCTGCCTTCTCCCCATACCCCCTGACTCCGCTATCCTTAAGAGCTCTATCTAGCTCTCTCTTGAATGCATTCAGAGAATTGGCCTCCACTGCCTTCTGAGGCAGAGAATTCCACTTGAAATGAAATTAAATTCTTCGGCAATTTTCCAACATTGTCTTGCAATTTTATTCTCGGGTTGAGCTAGGATTCTTGTCTGGAACACAAAGTTCTGGAGTAACTCAGCGGGTCAGGAAGCATCTCTGGAAGTCATGACCTGGTGCTGTTTTGGGTGGGGGACTTTTCTTCAGACTTCCCATCCATGTTTTCCAGGGATGGTGCTCAACCTGAGTTACTCCACAACTTTGTGTCCATCTTTAGAAACTAGCATCTGCAGTTCCTTGTTTCATAATGTCATAAGTGATAGGAGTAGAATTAGGCTATTCGGCCTAATCAAGTCTACGCTGACATTCAATCATGGCTAATTGATCTCTCCCTCCTAACCCATTTTTCTCCCTACTCCCCATAATCTCTAACACCTGTACTAATCAAGAATCTATATATCTCTGCCATAAAAATATCCACTGACTTCGCCTCCACAGCCATCTGTGGCAGAATTCCACAGATTCACCAGCCAGGCCTACTAAGTTTCTCCATGTCCTCGAGGGATGCTTCCTGACCCGTTAAGTTACTCCAACGGTTTGTGTTTTTCTTTGTAAACCAGCATCTGCAGTTCCTTGTTTCTCCATGTCCTCCAGGTATGCTGCCGGACCCACTAAGTTACTCCAGCATTTTGTGTTCGACACAAGATTCCATCATCTGCCGTTCCTTCAAATCAAGTCAAGTTTATTTGTCACATACACATACACGATGTGCAGTGAAATGAAAGTGGCAATGCCTGCGGATTGTGCACAAAAAAAGAATTACAGTTACAGCATATAAATAAAGTTAATAAGTTACTATAGTGTAGACACATGTGTCTCTTTGAGTCCGCCTGTCTGTTAGTCCATATTTGTTCACGTGGTTTAAACGTGGGGTCCAGTTGATGCTCACCAAGAACTTGCTGAATGATGAATGTCTTTGCTTGGCAGGTCCACTATGTTTCAGATTTCTACAAAAGGAGGCCTGAGACTTTGGAGCACTCAGAGGGATCTGAGCCAGAGAGAAAACCCAACATTCCCTTGACTGAAACGGAACCGATGAATCACTACGGCACTGGACATGTTCCCTGATTCACCAGCGGAAAACCATTCTTCTCACCCCCTGACATCAACTCTGTGGTTTTCCGTCAAGCATCAAAGGATGAATTCCTTCCTTTTATATCATTCAAACTTTGTTCTGTTTGCTGTGTGTTGACCCTCGAAGACTTGCTGGCTTTCTTGTGTGAAAGGACCTCTGGCTTGCTTTTCCATGCTTGAAATACTGAGGTTAGATACCAATAGGCTTGCATTGTGCAGGTGAAGCGCGTTGCTAAATCTCTCACAGCTTGCCCAACAATAAAAGTGTATTCTTGCCCCATCTCCTGCCTTTATAACTCCCCCCACCCTCCCCGCTAAAGACATCAGCTCCATGTTAATGTCAAAAGAGTTTTGTACCATTGATGTAGATCCTGAGTAGAATCCCATGCATTCCCTTGGTGTTGGGTGCAAGGTCCTGAATACAAGGCTGGAGCCAGCGCGCCACTAGGAATATCTACAAATGTTCGTGGACATATAATCTTTCCATAATCTCTCTGCTCTGTATTTCACCTCTGCAGAGAGCTGGGGCTGAGATTAGCAACCCCTCCACACTTGGGGAGGCAACTTGGCTTCGGAGTATTCAGAATTCCTCTGTTATCATTTTTTCCAATACACATTGAAAGATATTTCTTCCCCCCCCCCCCCACCCTCCATTCACCATGACACTTCCTCCTGGGGTTCAGTAGGGGAATGCGCCCTGTGATCTTGACTAAATTAGCTAATCTCATTTGGAGCAGTGTCTGAGTACGATGATTAAACTCAGTGATTCACAGTATCTGATTGCAATCTCCGATCACTTTCTCCCCCATCCACCCTTCCCTCACAGGCAGATACTCAATCACATCCATCAGGATTTATTGTGGGATAGTGCTTGATAAAGCAGGAGCCTTGCTTGTTATAACTCCCTATACTTTGTCCTTCCTCTCCATTGAAAGTTTAAAAAGCGATTTTTATTTTAAATGTACTCGTTGACTTGGGTGCAGTTGCAAACAAGGTTAGTGGTGTTTGCATTTTTAACCTCTTATTAAATTCCCATTTGGAAACAGCTTTTGACACATTACATTCTTTTGCTCTGAATCTTGTACCTCCCTCCCTTTTCCCACCGCCAACTGACATAACGTCGTTGAGTCACACAAACCAAGAGCAAAGATTAAATTTCTCCTTCTAAAGCAGTGACTGACTAATCGATGTAACCAGCAGTTCAAACATAAGCAGAGATGACATGTTGTGGAAATACCGAGATTTGCGATATATCAACATGGCTTCAGTTTTTCTTTAACATATTCTATGAGAATAAATCCAAGAGGCTTTTGCATAGGTTCTGCAAAGATGGGAGGACTTTAAGGTCTTGACATAGAGCTTTGCCTGCACCAAGCTTCAGTGAGGACGTCAACATGTAGTCCTGGACCTTGGATTCAATCCTGACCTCGGGCCTGTCTGCATGGGATTTCTGCATTCTCCCTGTGACCTTGCGGGTTTCTCCGGGATACTCCGGTTTCCTCCCACATCCCAAAGATGGGACTGCAGGTTATTTGGTCTCAGTAAATTGCCCCTGATGTGCAGGGAATGGATGAGAGAGTGGGGGTGACATATAGAACCGGACGATCGATGGTCGGTTGAGAGATTTATTTGCTGTCTTAATCATGACACGTCCTCACTTAAACGTGTGCGTGTGTATTTGCGTGTGTAAAATAACCTGTTTATAATGTCAATGCCTTTTGCCATGGTGTCAGAACCTAGAGGTTGCTACATGCCACCATATGTGTTACATTCAGTTCCTATGAAGCAGGTCTCTTTGATTTAGACCAAAGTTTAGGCAAGCATGATTTGCTGCAATTTTCAAACATCCGTTTGAAGTGAGATGCGTTTACTGTACATCTCCAATGTGCTACGCAGGTTTCTAAATATTAAGCACAGTGGCAACGGAATAACTGCTGATACCAAGTGCGATTTTGCCAGGCATTCTGACATGTATTTATATGTATTAAACCCTGGCCAACTTGGTCCTATACCCAAGGAGGAAAGGAAGTCAGCTGTGTTTTCACCTCAGTAGTGTTCCAAACTATTGGTGGAATAGACATTCTCACTCACTAGCCCGTGCCATCCAGAATCAAAGTGGTACAATCCAGTAATAAGGAGGTATGTTTAACATGGACAAGTAAATGATGACTAAACCGTCTTTTATTTCCCCACAAGGTCGTGTGTGGCAGCATACCCAGGTCTTGAGAAACTTGCTTTTGAACTGAATCATAAACCATTTTTGGCAATTTGTATATAACTACGTGTATTTTAGACATTGAGTTGACAAATTTGGTGAAATGGGAGATTAGAATGTTGCAAATTTTTATTAAATTCAAAGTTTATACTCCGATTAAAATTTTTGAACCTTTTTTTAAAAAGAGAAGTCAAGTAAACTAAACAATGGTTGCAATTCTGAATGCTTTGACTAACATTCTGACAATATAGTCATAAGATTTGCAGATGTATAATGCAGTTTATTCATATGTCACCATTCACAGTAGACAAGATCTTACAAGAATTTCTTACGAGATTCGCGATATATCAACATGGCTTCAGTTTTTATTTAACATATTCTATGAGTGCCAAATCCAAGAGGCTTTTGCATAGGTTCTGCAAAGATGGGATGACTTTAAGGTCTCGACATAGAGCTTTGCCTGCACAAAGCTTCAGTGAGGACGTCAACATGTAGTCCTGGACCTTGGATTCAATCCTGACGTTGGGATGGGTCTGCATGGGATTTCTGCATTCTCCCTGTGACCTTGAGGGTTTCTCCGGGATACTCCGGTTTCCTCCCACATCCCAAAGATGGGACTGCAGTTTTTTTTAATCTCAATAAATTGCCCCTGATGTGCAGGGAATGGATGAGAGAGTGGGGATGACACATAGAACTGGATGATCGATGGTCGGCGTGGACTCGGTGGCTTTTAGGGCCAGTGTCCACATTGCATCTAAGTGCAGACACACTTGTGGCTATGTCCATGTGTGGTTTTGAGGACCAAGTTGCTTTTTTTGTGTTTCAGCCTGAGAGGTAAGAGTGTCGCTGTGGTTCTCTGATTATTGCCTCCTGCTGGCTTGCTGTCATCTGCAGGAACACAAGAAGGAACGTAGAGGGCGATGAAAACTGAACCTGGGAGTAGATCAGGAATTTTAGAATTGCGAATATTAAAAAATTCCCAATGCACTTGTGCAGAGTCATTAAGATGAACATCAACAGGTGCTTTATCTATAAAGTTAGAGAGAGTCAGAGGGAAATGTATCAACTCCAGGAATGGAAAAAGAATCTGCTGCTTTAGTCAATGTCAAGGAGGAGCCAGCAAGCCTTTGCTTCAGAGTCCTCTCAGATACTTTTCCGACCGAGAGCACACTGAGTGATGTAGGGTGAGATTTGCTCACACTTCTTCAAAAGGGTGACGATGTTATTGTGATCAGCCGTACATATTAACGATCCTCCATTCCTTCTTCGCCAGGCAATGTATTTTCAAGGCCACCACTGCACAACCTCCCAACATTTCCAGTCCTCAGCTTTTGAGTTTCTATTGACATCGGCAATTTTTATATATTTGGGGCGGCTCGGTGGCACAGCAGGGAGAGATTCAATCCAGAACTCGGGTGCTGTCTGTGCGGAGTTTGCACGTTCTCCCTGTGACTGTGTGGGTTTCATCCGGGTGCTACAGTCTCCTTCCACATCCCAAAGGCGTGCAGGCTTGTAGGTTGATTGGCTTCGGTAAAATTGTAAATTGTCCCAAGTGTGTAGGATAGTGTACAGGGTGATCGCTGGTTGGCGCGGACTCAGTGGGCCGAAGGGCCTGTTTCCACTACTGTATCTCTAAAGTCTAAAGATGGCCGATGGGCGGCATTGGATTTGTTGGGCTGAAGGGCCAGTTTCCATGCTGCATCTTTAAATCAATCACAGCAAGTGGAAGAGTCTAGACCACCCATTAACTGTGGATGAACTGATAAGATCAATTCTTCAAGACAAATAATACTCCCAGAATCAATAGGTACTGAGTGTATTATCCTTGGCTCTGGGACAGAGTTCGCCCAGCTAGCTATGGTTCTATCCATCATCACCACAGAATCTAGGAGGGTAGGCCAATGCCAACCTAATTTTCAGGGAGAAGGGTGAGTCGGAGCATTTCGGAAAATAGCACCCTTCTCCCTTCTTAATGGGGAACAAAGACAGTGGTAAAAGATTTTTAAGAAACTTTTAAACCAATGTAAATTGTTGTACTGCTATTCTGCTTTCCTGACTTAATTGTAAAATTGCTCCAGTTTGTGCTGAAATGTAAAAAAATTCTGTTATAGAGACAATGTAAACATAACGTATTTTATTAAGCGATATAATAAAGTAATTTTTGTACATTTTCTTGGTAGTTAAGTGGTGTTTCTCTTAACTGAATTGTTTCTGGCTAATCTCAAACAGCAGTAAAGTTGGTCATTTCAGTGCTGCCGTTATCTATGGGAGCACAAACCAAATATTAAAATGTGATTTGGCTCTTCCAAATTTTCACATCTTCCAAATCTTAAACACTCTTTCAGGTCAGCTTCTGGCTGTAGTGTCAGTCAGAACTGAAAGGCTCATAGATCTCATTCATTTAATTCTCCATGTGTTAAAGAGCGAGATTTATGAGAGTGATTGTTAGAAGGTGCATCAACAATCTGATGGTAGATCTCTGATGTTCTTTCACCAGCTAGAGTGCAGTCCTGACCTCAAATCTACCACAGTGGAGACCTTCGAACTATCTTGAATCTGCATTGGAATTTATCTTGCACTGAACGTTATACTTTTTATCCTGTATTTATGCACTGCGGTATCTATCTATCGGTCTGTATCTAAGCACTGCAGACGGCTTGATTGTAATCATGTACAGTCTTTTTGCTGACTGGATAGCACGCAACAAAAAATGCTTTTCACTGTACCTCGGTAACACATGACAATAATGAACTAATATAAATTTACTGGTTTTGGTTTATTGTTGTCACATGCACCCTTTTGATTCCTTTTCACTTCTAGCCTTTGTCATAATTATGACGATTTTATGTCTTTCTGGAGTTTTATCCCCAACTAGACCAAGTGGACCCGTTGGGCCCAAACCTCTCCTGCATTGGTGCAGCACCCTCTCCCCCCCCCCCACCCCACCCCACCCCCCAACTTTCATGGACAATCAGTTTGATTCTTCAAGAATCAAGTTACTTAATTACCACTCAAACTGATTGTCCATGAAAGTTGTTTGAATGTAGATTACATTTTAGTGGTTGAATAAAACAATTTATATACTAAAACTCTTGTTTGTTTGTTTGTTCCGGAACTACAGCCAAAACGGTACACGACAGCGTGACAATTTTAGGCCCACCTTCCTCACTGACATCCCTTTGGTGTTAATAGAGGAAGTTTAATTGGAATTGGTGTTATATTTTTTAAGTTATTCACATTTAAAAGTTTAAATCTATCTCCTAGGGAGGGAGGGAGGGAGGGAGGGGGTGGAGGGAGGATAAGGGAGGTTGAGGGGGATAGAGTGGAGTGGGAGGCGGGAGTGGAGGGGAGGAGGGAGGGAGGGAAGGGGGAGAGGTGGGAGGGAGATTTAGCTTTTTAGAGATACAGTGCAGAAACAGGCCCTTCGGCCCACCGGGTCCACGCCGCCCAGCGATCCCCGCACATTAACACTATCCTACACCCACTACAGACAACTTTTATATTTGCCCAGCCAATTCACCTACAAACCTGTACGTCCTTGGAGTGTGGGAGGAAACCGAAGATCTCGGAGAAAACCCACGCAGGTCACGGGGAGAACGTACAAACTCCGTACAGACAGGGGGAGGGATGGGGATGGGGGAAGGGGAGGGAGGAGAGGGTGCACTATCCAACACACACTAGGGACAGTTTACACTTGCATCAAGCCAATTAGCCTACAAACAAGTACGTCTTTGGAGTGTGGGAGGAAACCGGAGCACACGGAATAAACCCACGCAGGTCACGGGGAGAACATACAAACTCCCGTAGTCAGGATTGAACCTGGGTCTCTGACGCTGTAAGGCAGGAACTACCGCTGCACCACTGTGCTGCCTTTTTCTCCTGCCGTTCTCTCTTTCTCGCTCCTTGCCTTCCCTGAAGCATTTGGGTCCTGCTAAGATAGAACACATGAGATGATATTTGTATGTGTGTTGGCAAAATGTTCAACCAAATGTAACATCACAGCTGAGGCTAATACTGTTCTTAAACTCATAGAGTGTCATAGAATGATACAGTGTGGAAACAGGCCCTTTGGCCCAACTTGCCCACACCGGCCAACATGTCCCAGCTACACTAGTCCCACCTGCCCGCGTTTGGCCCATATCCCTCTAAACCTAACCGATCCATGTGCCTGTCTAACTGTTTCTTAAATTTTGAGATAGTCCCTGCCTCAACTACCTCCTCTGGCAGCTTGTTCCATACACCCACCATCCTTTGTGTGGAAAAGGTTACTCCTCTGATTCCTATTAAATCTTTTTTCCTCACCTTAAACCTATGTCCTCTGGTCTTCGATTCGCCTACTCTGGGCAAAAGACTCTGCATCTACCCGATATATTCCTCGAAGTCAGCGTTTCCCAGCAGCATGCCTTTGTTCAGTTTACATGGAAAATAGGTGCAGGAGTAGGCCCTTCGAGCCAGCACCACCATTCAATATGATTATGGCTGATCATCCAAAATCAGTACCCCGTTCTGGCTTTTTCCCCATATCCCTTGATTCCCTTTGCCCCAAGAGCTAAATCTAACTCTCTCTTGAACACATCCAGTGAATTGGCCTCCACTGCCTTCTGTGGCAGAGAATACCACAGATTCACAACTCTCTGGCTTTAGTTTATTGTCACGTGTACCGAGGTACAGTGAAAAGCTTTTGTTGCATGCCAACCAGATAGCAGAAAGATTATACATGATTATAATCGAACCATCCACATTGTGCAGATATGTACATGATAAAGGGATTAACGATTAATGAAAGTTAGTCCGATTTAAGATAGTCCATGGGTCCCCGAAGAAGGTCGATAGTAGCTCAGGACCGCTCTCTATTTGTTAATAGGATGGTTCAGTTGCTTAATAACAACTGGGAAGAAACTGTCCCTGAACCTGGAGGTGTGCATTTTCACACTTCTGTAAGTTTTAATCACTAATCCCAGGTATGGAGGGACTGTCATACGAGGAAAGATTGGAAAGACTGGGCTTGTATTCACTGGAATTTAGAAGGATGAGAGGGGACCTTATAGAAACGTACAACATTATAAAAGGACTAGACAAGCTAGATGCAGGAAAAATGTTCCCAATGTTGGGGAGTTCAGAACCAGGGGACACAGTATAAGAATAAAGGAGAGGCCATTTAAAACTGAGGTGAGAAGTAACTTTTTCACCCAGAGAGTTGTGAATTTGTGGAATTCTCTGCCACAGAAGGCAGTGGAGGCCAATTCACTGGATGAATTTAAAAGAGAGTTAGAGCTCTAGGGGCTAGTGGGATCAAGGGATATGGGGAGAAGGCAGACACAGGTTGCTGATTGTAGATAATCAGCCATGATCACAATGAATGGCGGTGCTGGCTCGAAGGGCCAAATGGCCGCCTCCTGCACCTATTTTTTATGTTTCCATGTTAATTGGAAAAAGGACAGTAAAACAGAAATAGAATGTGATTTTTATCTTGCCTTGGGATGAAGAAAAAGAGTGGTCCAAGCTGCAGTTCGCCTTCATTGATCTCCTCATTCAGCTTTGGACTGATCCAATCTCTCTTCAAACAAACGCCAAATGATGTATCCAACAAAATGATTGCCATTTTGTCAATGGTTGAGGAGATTGTTTGATATTTTTCTGTGCCTCGTGATCAAAGCAAAAGAGAGGGATAGAAATCACGTTAGAGAAGAGCCTTTAACCTGAAACGTTAACTGTTCCTCTTTCTACAGATGCTGACTGACCTGTGAATGTTTCCAGCATTTCCAGATTTTATTTCAGATTTCCAGCACCTGCGGGGTTTTTTTTTTGTGTTTGCGTGATTTTTGTTTTAACCACCTAGTACTGGGTGAAGCTTGGGTAGAGATAAGTTTCCAAACCAACATGTTTCGTGCTACTTAAAGTTGTCCTCCATTTTAAATTTGAATGAAGGCATATAAATAAGTACATGAGTGAACCTGTTTTTCATATTTTAAATACTTATTGTGAAAAGCAGCAACTCTTTATTTGGCATTATTCCACAACAACATAAGGGTATATTTATTTTTCTCAGGAAATGCAGCATCTCCAAACAGAATGGTTTATTTATCTCGCGCTGATGAACAAGATGATCTATTCATTTCTCAGAAACGAGTATACCATGGAATTACTCAGCGGGACAGGCAGCATCTCAGGAGAGAAGGAATGGGTGACATTTCGGGTCGAGACCCTTCTTCAGACTGATGTCAGGGGTGCGGGACAAAGGAAGGATATAGGTGGAGACAGGAAGATAGAGGGAGAACTGGGAAGGGAAGAGAGGGACAAAGGAACTATCTAAAGTTGGAGAAGTCAATGAAACCCTGCCCTCCTGCTCTACGACAAACATGCTCTCTCACTGCTCCCCCTCTGTGATTCCTCCTGCCCTCCTGCTCTGCGACAAGCTTGCAGCCCAGCAGTATGAACATTGACTTCTCCAACTTTAGATAGTTCCTTCTATTACAAATTACAAATACCTTCTATTTGTACCAGCATCTGCAGCTATTTTCTTACACATACCATGGAGTTAAATACTTGACCTAAATCGGTGGCGAACAGTGGCTTGGTTATACACTGCTGCACCACAGGGGTGGTGAGATGCAAGTTACTGAATGCAATCCAAGTGAAGAGTTTCATGTGTATGTACAGCCCGATCCAGTCCAATTGTAACACTGACATCTATTCAACAAAGAGCAAAATTGCCCAGCTGCGCAAGGTTGCAAAAAAAAAAATCAGAACAAATCCAATCAAGTTAATTATCACCGCCTACATTCAATCATCAGTGTGGTAGAAAGTGTCATTGATACTTCTGCCAGGTGAAACCTGTTCCCTCATTATCTTCTCAACGATTTGAGTTAGTTGGTCCCCACTCATCTCCAGATCTCATGTCAGCCTTGGTCCATTTGTGAAGAGGAGAGGGGGGAAGAGGAGAGGGGGGAAGAGGAGAGGGGGGAAGAGGAGAGGGGGGAAGAGGAGAGGGGGGAAGAGGAGAGGGGGGAAGAGGAGAGGGGGGAAGAGGAGAGGGGGGTCAAGGAAATGCTGAAGACATTCTCAAAGAAAGCATCCTCTCCACTGACTCAAGAAGTGTACAGAAGGTGAATGCACAAAATGGAAGAGGAACGTCAGAAAAATATTATCTTGTATGCAGGTGAGTGAATGCATGGTAAAATACATTGTCTTCATCAAGCACAAAAAAGGGAGTTGCATTTAGTGCATCACTGATTGCTGTAGATGTTGAACCCACATTCTCTGGAAATAATATCAATAGGAAATAGATGTGCTTACATGGTACACAGTCTGCTCTGGTTCTGAGTGTGGATTTTCTGTAACAGAGTGCAAAGCAAATAAGAAATAATAGAGTACCTTTAGGCGGTGGAGTGGCACAGTTACTGCCTTATAGCCCAGAGACCTGGGTTTTAATCTGACTGCAGGTGCTGGCTGTGTGGAGTTTGTATGTTCTACCTGTGACCGTGTGGGTTTAATCCGGGTGCTCCAGTTTCCTTCCACATTCTAAAGATGTGCAGGTTTATAGGTTAATTCACCTCTACAAATTATCCTTGGTGTGTAGGATAGAACGAGTGAACAGTTGACCAAGATTCGTGTTGGTCAGTGTGGACTCAGTGGGCCAGAGGGCCTGTTTCCATGCTGTATCACCAAGCTAAACTAAACTACAATAAGCGGCATCCATCTTATCATTGGAATTGAAATAATGAAAAGTGATCTTTTTGCCTGATGGAGCTTGATAGTGTAGATGCTGAGAGTTTGTATATAGGGGACTCTAGACTCAGCATAAAAGGTCACTTAGTCGAGGAGGAGATGCAGGAGAATTATTATCAAGTTGGGTTTGTCATATGTACAAGTATGGAGAGGCATGGGTACAATTAAAATCTTGTTTGTAATTGCTTCACATTAAGTTTAATGCACAAGTGAGCAATTACTCACAAGTGAGTAATGTAAAAGTGTGTAAAAAAAAAAAGACTGTGTCGAAGAACTAAACGGGAATAAAAAATACAATTAAAACAAAAGTCAATGGTGGTGCAAGACGTGGCGCGTAGTGTTCTGTGGTCGAGGTAGGATTAGAGTTGTGTGGGTTTGCTCACATACATAATGGTGGTAGAAAAAGGGGTAGTGTCCAACCCCTTAATAATCTTATACGTTTCGATAAGATCCCCTCTCATCCTTCTAAATCTCAGTGTATACAAGCCTCGTCGCTCCAGTCTTTCAACATACGACAGTCCCGCCATTCCGGGAATTAACCTAGAAAACCTACACTGCACGCCCCCAATAGCAAGAATATCCTTCCTCAAATTTGGAGACCAAAACTGCACACAGTACTCCAGGTGCGGTCTCACTAGGGCCCTGTACAACTGCAGAAGGATCTCTTTGCTCCTATACTTAACTCCTCTTGTTATGAAGGCCAACATTCCATTGGCTTTCTTCACTGCCTGCTGTACCTGCATGCTTCCTTTCAGTGACCGATGCACTAGGACACCCAGATCTCGTTGCACATCCCCTGCCGGTGTCGGTCTTTGGTTATCTGCACCCCCTGCCAGATGGTAGCAGTGAGAAGAGTTGTGACTGGTAGCAGAGACTGGGTTATTGACAGACTTGAGGCAGGGAAAGATGATTGGGAAAATAGGAGAATCAAGAGTTTTGGAGACAATCTGGAGTTTGAGTCCTCGATTAGATCAACCAGGATCTTATTGAGCAGATTTGAGGAGCTGATTGACTCCTCATCCTATTTCTTGTGTCATAATATCATCAATGCACCATGTGAGGACCATGAGACCTTTTTCATAAACGTTGCGACAAACTTGCGCCATCTTTGCGGTCTCTTAAAACGAACTGCTGGAGGTTCTATGGGTCAAATGACATCTGTGGAGAGGAATAGACAGTCGATGTTTCGGGTCGAGACCCTTCATCTGCTGGAGAAGAGGGGAAAAGTCAGTGTAAAGGTGAATCTAGCATCTGTGGTCTCCTGCCTCTCAATAGCAGTGAACAGAGCTGAAATGAAATGCATGCGATCCAAAAGACAACACATGCCGTGCAGAACATGTTTGACTCCTGGCGAGAAAATATATTTGATGTAATTAACTATAAATTCCAGATGGTCACACGTGCGCACGTTGTTGCTTTCACCATTAACACCTCCCTAATGAAGAAATAATGGCTTCGTCACAGTACCCCTCACGTGCATTGCTGTGTCCACAACCAGAAGTGCAACCTCCATTGTGGGAGGGGTGTTCACAAAATGAACCAAAGCTGTAATGAGTAGGTGGAACCACACAAAGTGGTTGACTTAACAATTTTTTTCAACTGCATAATCTAAGCATAGGCACAAGGAACTGCAGATTGGGGTTTACAAAAGTCTACCCTCCGCCCCAAGTGTGGGTGGCGCAGCGGTAGAGTTGCAGCCTCACAGCGCCGGAGGCCCGGGTTCAATCCTGACTACGGGTGCTGTCTGTACACAGTTGGAACGTTCTCTCAGTGACCGTGTGGGTTTTCTCCGGGCGCTCGAGTTTCCTCCCGCATTCCAAAGACGTGCGGATTTGTAGGTTAATTGGATTCTGTAAATTGTCCCTAGTTTGTAGAACAGAGCCAGTGTGCAAGTGGTCGGCGCGGACTCAGGGGCCAAAGTGCATGTTTCCAGAGTGCTGTATCTCTAAACTAAAGTCTTGATCAATATTCTATCAATGATTTGCGTATCCTTCCTCTAATTATGTACATGAGCCATATATTTTATCAACTTCCCCCTTAACAAGTCCTGACACAGAAAGATTGATGCATCTGTTATCCAAGGACCCTTTGATTCTACAAGGTGATTAGACCTGTATCATTGAGTTGATGATGTCTCTGCTTCTTTTACTTTAGACCAAAAAGTCCAACTCCCACTTCTTTCTATTAAATGTCACCAGCCACCTGTCCGCCTATTCTGCCACTCTGTCGATGTTCTCTTGCAGTCTATTAATATGTTCCTCACTGGATATTGAGAAAATCAAGTATGTTTAATTATCTTATTTAACCACAATTAAATTCCTATTTGCTACCGCTTAACAGGCCAGTAAAGGCCATAAAACACAGATAATATACCATAATCAAAAATGCAATAAAATAATAACCATAATATTAGGTAACCATAATAGTACCAAAACCAATTTCCGTAATGTAGCGAAAGACACAGCCCAATGAAGATAATCGATACTGAGGTTAGTGACGTGTGATGTTCAAGAGCCTGATGGTTCGGGCGAATAAGTTGTTCTTGCAACAGGTGGTCACATTTTTCAGGCTCCTGTGTCACCTTCCCAATGGTAGCAGTACAATTAGAGTGTGGATCTTTGATATTGGCTGCCCTTTTGAGGCAGCGCCTTGTATGGATCCCTTTGATGGTGGGGAGGTCAGTACCTGTAATGGGCTGGGCAATGTCTACCACTCTCTGTGATCTCCTTTCCTGGGTGTTTGAGTTGCTGAGCTAGGCTGAGATGCAACAGGTGTTCTCCCTGTGACCACGTGGGGTTTTTTCCGGGTGTTCCGGTTTCCTACCACACTCCAAAGATGTACAAGTTTGTAGGTTAATTGGCTTTGGTAAAAAATTGTAAATTGTCCCTTAACATAGCAAATCAAGGCAGCGCAGCGGTAGACTCGCTGCCTTACAGCGCCAGAGACCCGGGTTCAATCCTGACTACGAGTGCTGTCTGTATGTAGTTTGTACATTCTCCCCGTGACCATGTGGGTTTTTCCTGGGTGCTCCGGTTTCCTTCCATAATCCAAAGACTTACAGGTTTGGAGGTGGATTGGCTTTGGTAAAGGTTGTTAATTGTCCCTCGTGTGTAGGATAGTGCTACTGCACATTATAGTGTGTGGGGATCGTTAGTCCCCTGGACTCAGTGGGCCATAGGGCCTGTTTCTGTGCTGTATTTCGAAACTAAACTAACGGCGTCTCTAGGAAGTAGAGGCATTGATAAGCTTTCTTTGTGATTGCATTGATGTGCTGACCCCAGGACAGATCTTCACAATGCGCATGTCCAGGAAATAGAAATTGTTGGCTCTCTCCACTGCCTTCCTGTCGATGAAGATGGGTCTTCAGTGATCAATGTTCCTCAGCCCTCTCATCCGGCTTTCCTGCTTGCTATCCCTTAAGAAGCCCATCTTGTTGCTATGGGCTCTCCTCATTCTCCAAAGTACAGTGGTGCATTGCTGAGTGACCTGGATTCAGACCTAACCTCGGATGCTCTGGTCTGTGAGGACTCCTCCGTCCACGTCCCAAAGATTTGCAGGCAGGTTAATTGGTGACTGTAAATTACCCCCAAGTGTGGGTTTGTCACAGAAGAATGAGAATGGGGAAATGGCATCAAGTGTGTGGGAGAATATGTTGCAGAGTTATAGTGGAGTAAAGTGAATGAGAATGGGATTGCACTCCTGAGAGATGGTGTCCTTTCAACCAGTAAAAATGCAACTTAAAAAGCCATCCCTCCAACTAGTTCTCATAAGTAACTTTAACGTCCATACTGCCACTTCTGAGAAAATATTGGTAATAACTTAATGGTTCACTGTTCTGTGAAGCATTTCTTCAAATGCTAGCACCATCCTTCTCTTTACTCAAGACCGTCATTTTTTAATTTCCTATTTTATGTTTGTCATATTATCCTACAACTCTGGCCTCAGGCGAATACTGCAAATTTGAGCTGGGGCACATGCCCCTTGTTAAAGCAACACCCAGTGACATCATGGCTTGTTTGCTTCGCCAATATGTCTGACACATTTAATGGGTGGCTTTCTGACAAGTTTGAGAGTTGCCGCATAAAAGCTTAGGCACACGACACCGTGTGGAGATGAGGAACATAAAGTGACTTTTGTAGTGGAGCCATTGCCCCACCTTGTTTGCGCTGAATGGACAAGGTTAAAATAAGGATTAGCATCCTTTTTAGAATGTGCATTTCCAATAGTGACAGATGGACATTTGTTGCCAAGCAGGCATCCTCTGTGCCAGTGAAAGGTTCTATTATGCCCAACGGTCACAGATGCCTCTGCACATTGGCTTGCTGCCAAGAAAACTGTTTTGGTAGCTATTGGGCCAAGAACATGTCCATCTTGCAACCACGTTCCCTTTGATGCATTGACATCAAAGGTTCCCAACCTGATCTCCCCACGTTGCAGAAACAGTGGAGAGTCAAACCACAGCGATGTAAGGAATTCAAGGTTCGTATCGCCACTCCGTTTCGCCCAAACCGCTCCCCTCAAAGAATCGCCCTAGTTTTTCTTTCCGAGAGTTGATACTAGATTAGACCCATACTTGATTAGTGTGGGCGTCGGGGACGATGGGGAGAAGGCAGGAGAATGGGGTTAGGAGGGAGAGATAGATCAGCCATGATTGAATGGCAGAGTAGACATGATGGGCTGAATGGCCTAATTCTGCTCCTATTACTTATGACCTGATTGACCTCGTGAGAAAGAGAGAGCCACTCTCAACAACAACAATGAAAACTCTTCTGCTGAATTTAGCATTGTCCACTCTGGTGGGTTTGTTCCCCCACTCTTTAAAACTTCTTTCTCTCTCGCTCTTCTCTACCTGTCCAATGAACTGACCAAGCTGCTGTTGTCTATTCACTCGGGTTTGATCCTGACTGCAGGTGCTGTCTGTATGGAGTTTGTACGTTCTCCCTGTGACCACATGGGTTTTTTTTCTGGGTGCTCCGGTTTCCTCCCACACTCCAAAGATGTACAAGTTTGTAGGTTAATTGGCTTTGGTAAAAATTGTAAATTGTCCCTCGTGCTAGTGTACAGGGTGAATGCTGGTCAGTGGCTTGAATGGCCTGTTTCCACACTGTATCTCAAGTCTAAAATAAAGTACTTGGCATTGCCCTGACCTAGTTCTGGAGGAGTCCCAGTGAGTTGAACCATTTCACATTCTCTACCACTCACTGATCACCTAACACATCCTTTTCTGTACCATCTCAACTTCCCAGTGCAATTGCAAAGCAAATATACCTGTGGTTATACAAACGGAGAATCTTGACTAGCCCCAAAACATACTTTTATTCTTGTATCCAAAGTTTTATAACCAAAGGTGTTTAAAGAACATTTTTTGTTAATTCCCTTAATATTAATAGAGTTAGAGTTAGAAACTCCCTTTGGCCATCATGTCTATGCCGACCATGCTATCTGATCCCACCTCCCTTTGTAAATTCCATGTCCACCTATGCCTTGCACATTCAGGGAGCTGCTCAGATGCCTCTTAAAATGGTTCCGAGTGGGATGACAAATCTGCCTGATTTCCCAAGGTCCAGACTTGAAGCAACACAGACTTCAAAATTTCATTTGAATTTGTTTTCTCATTCCCTTGGTCAGCTCACAACAAATGCTTTTTATGTACATGTGAAAATAAACTAAACTCAAGCTCTCCCCGTCTTGCAGTTCAATCCAGGTCCCAATACACTGAAAAATGTATTCCTCTCATTCTCTTTGGTCCTTCTCCCTGTCACCCATGCCCTCTAACTTTAGATGCTACCATGGGAAACTGACATTGACCATCTACCTATCTAATCTATCAAAGCCTCCATATCCTTCCTGTAATGACCTTCAGCTGCAGTGACAGTGGCTGGGGTTGGAAGTAGCACGAAAACCTTGTCTATCCAAGATGAGTGATCACAAGCTAGGCTTTCTTGATTGAAAGATACAGTAGGGAAACAGGCCCTTCGGCCCACTGAGCATGCTGCCCACCGTCCACCCATTCACAAACTAGTTCTGTGTTATCCCACTTTCGTGTTCACTCCCTGCACACTGGGGGAAATTATAGGACCCAAATAACCCGCAAACCAGCAAGTCTTTGGGATGTGGGAGGAAACCAGAGCACCTGAACCCACACAGGTAGAACATGCAAACTCCACACAAACAGACCTGAGGGGCAGCAATGAACCCGGGGCTCTGCCACTGTGTAGGTCACGGAGCTGCATCAGCAAACTGGTAGTGAGAAGAGCCTGGCATTGAATCCTCAGGATCACACTGATCAGGAGCTGATACGCTGCTGAGAGCAACAGTCGAAGGTTGGTCCTGGACATGTGGTGATAGAAACATAGGAACAAAGAAAATAGGAGCAGGAGTGGGCTAATCGGCCCTTCGAGCCAGCACCACCGTTCAATATGATCATGGCTGATCATCCAGAATCGGTACTCTGGTCTTGCTTTTTCCCCATAATCATTGATTCCATTAGCCCTAAGAGCTATATCTAACTCTCTCTTGAATACATCCAGTGAATTGACCTCCACTATCTTGTGTGGCAGAGAATTCCACAGATCCTTCGGTGGCAGAGAATTCCACAGAATGGGTGCATTGGGTATTTTAGACATGGAGAAGTTTGTACAAGGATTCTTGAGTGGATTGAGCAAGTAGAATGGAGTCCATGATGGGAAATGGGGCTGAGATACAAAGAGTCTGTTCCCATTCTACTTTGGTCTAGTTTACTTACAATAACTGAAAATGAATAGCTTTTTTTTTTGTGCCATCTAATTTTCCTACAAAACTGTAGCAAGTACGAATTTAGTTTGTCAAGTTCTTATCTGGGGGTCTGTCTCTATCTGGGGGTCTGTCTATATCTGTCTCCAGGTTCACTCCTCTGGTTCACTCCTAACTGTCTTTTGAAATGACATTGTCCACCCTGGTCACTTTTTGGTAGAATGGGCCATGAGGGATGGGTAGTGAATGTGACAAATAATTGGAGTAAAGAGAGGATTTCTGACTGTGGGTTTGGGGCTGAAGCTGATTTTGTTCAGGCCCGTTGTTCATTTACCATCAGCCATCAATATATAGTGATCAGGAACTTAGCTCTTTGCCTCATTCCCCAAGTATTTATTCCTGTCTCTTCCCCATCCTGTGCACTGAAACTCCAGTCCTGTCCCTACTAAGGAGTCACTTGTTATTTGCTGCAGACTGTCAGCGGGGTTCAGGAACTGGAGCCGGGATCTATTGCATGCATTTGCCTCTCAATCAAGGCAATTAAAAGCATCTACATACAGTTTTCACTCTGTTTAAACTTTGCTGGAAGTGAATTTACTCCTGGATATTTGCCAGCGACTGAACCAGTTGCAAAAGCAACCGGGTGCAGCTTGTCATCGTAGTTTGCTCAGTACTATTTCTGCCAAAAGAATAAAGGTTGTAAACTCAGCAAGGTTTTCTAATGAATAACTGAGCCGTGCAGACTACTGCCTTTGTTGCCGGGTGAGTTTAGCTGAGGAACCTCTGCCTTGCCACTGTTCCCAGACTGGCAACTGTATCCCAGGAAGCATCCACGTGTTTCTGTAGTCAACAAAAGTCGGGAGCATGAAGAACAATCAGACTTCAGAGAAGCGATATTTGTGAAATAAGTTAGTAAACTTGCTCCCTGGAACAATGAGCTTGAGAAAAGGTCTAAAACATTTCAGAGGGGAAATGAAAATATATATATTTTTAACTTTTCCTACATCCCGGATTGCTTTACATTTTAGAGACACAACAGGGAAACAGGCCCTTCGGCCCACTGAGTCTGTGCCGACCAGTGATAATCCCCATACACTTAGTGGTCAATAAGGCATTTTTTTGCAATCTAGTAACTGCAGTAAGATCATACAGGCAGCAATGGGAAATTCCTGTGGAAACCAGGAACTGGTTTATATCCGAGGACACGACTTGCAGCAGTAACTCAGTGTGCCAGGCAGCATCTCTGGAAAGTGGAGTTGAGTTTAGTTTATTGTCACATTTACCAAGATACAGTGTAAAGCTTTTGTTGCGTACTAACCTGTCAGTGAAAAGACAATGCATGATTACAATCAAGCCCTCACAGTGTACAGAAGTATGATAAAGGGAATAACGTGAATAACATTTAATGCAAGGTAAAGTCTGATCAAAGAAAGTCTGAGGGTCTCCAATGAAGTAGATAGTAGCTCAGGACTGCTCTCTAGTTGCCAGCTGGGAAGAAACTATCGCTGAATCTGGAGGTGTGCGTCTTCACACTTCTACACTGCTTGTCCGACGGGAGAGGGCAGAAGAGGGAGTGGCTGGGGCTCGTCCTTGATTATGCTGGTGGCCTTGCCAAGGCAGCGCAAGGTGCCAATGGAAGGGAGGTTGGACAGTGTGCTGGTCTGGGCTGTGTCCACAATTCTCTGCAATTTCTTGTGGTTTTGGATGGAGCTGTTCCCAAACCATGCTGTGATGCATCCCGATAAAATGTAGAACGTGGATAGGCGACGTTTCTGATCCGGACCCTACTTCAATGGGGAACTCCTGACAGCAATGATGTGCTGCACTCGTTGATCTCATGCCTGTTTGATCTTTACTTGGGTTTAGGTTTATTATTGTCACGTGTGCCAACGTGCAGTGAAAATGCTTTGCTTTGCATGCTATCAAATCGGATCGGAAAACTATTCATGAATACAATCGAGCCAAACTCGAGCAAAATAGGTAGAGAAAAGAGAATCATATACAGTGCATATTTCTCAGCATTGTACTGTGACCGTTCCAGAGACAAGATCACAAGATATAGGAGCAGAATTAGGCCATTCGGCCCATCGAGTCCACTCCGTTATTCAATCGTGCCTCCAGATCCCATTCTCCTGCCTTCTCCCCATTACCTTTGACACCCGTTCTCATCAAGAATTTGCCTATCTCTGCCTTAACAATATCCACTGACTTGTCTGCCACAGCCCTCTGTGGCAATGAGTTCCACAGATTAATACCCTCTGACTAAAGATGTTCCTCCTCGCCTCCTTTCCATAAGACCGCCCTTTAATACTGAGGCTGTGACCTCTGGTCCTAGACTCTCCCACCAGTGGAAACATCCTTTCCACATTCACTCTATCTATGCCTTTCATTATTCTAAATGTCCAATGTCTTCAAGGTTGTTTGGTTGGAGAACTGGAACTGTCCCCTAACTCATGGAAGGACCGTTCAGAAGCCTGATAACATTGGGGAAGAAGTTGTTCCTGAGTGTGGAGGTTCCTGCTTTCAAGCTTCTGTACCTTCCGCTTGAATCGAGTGTCACTTCAGAGCAAGCACTATTTGAAAGCATTGTTGACAACACTCTCCATTGCTTTGCTACTGATTGACAAGAGAATGGGCATTAAAGGTCAGATGACACTCCCTACAATTTTGTGGATAGCAGATAACTGGGCAATGTTCTGCATTTTAAGGTACATATCAGTGTCGTAACTGTGCTGGAACAACTTAGCTAGAAGCTAGATGCTAGTAGCTAACTCTAGTGTATTACTAGAGAGGCACGGTGGCGTAGCAGTAGAGCTACTGCCTTACAGCGCCAGAGATCTGAGTTCGATTTTTCACTCTGGGTGCTTGTCTGTACGGAGTTTGTACGTTCTCCCCGCGACCGTGTGGGTTTTCTCTGAGATCTTCGATTTCCTCCCACACTCCGAAGACGTACAGGTTTGTAGGTCAATTGGCTTGGTATATATTTAAATGTAAATTATCCCTAGTGTGTGTAGGGTCGTGTTAGTGTAAGGGATTGCTGGTCGCTGCAGACTTGGTGGGCCGAAGGGACTGTTTCCTGCAGTATCTCTAAACTAACCTAAGCTGAATTATAGCCAAGATGTCCAATAATTAGCTCTGCCCAACACTCTTGCCAATTTCTTCTCATAACAGACAGGTACACAATCAAATTGGCTGAAGGATGTTTGTGTTAGTAGGAAACTTGGGAGGAGGTCAGGTTTGTACCAACAATTCAACATTTCCTGGTAAAAGATTGAAAAATACTTAGAGATAATTAAGTAAGCATAACTTGAGAACTTTTTTCGATGAAATTACCTGCAACTATTTCTCTTCTGACCGTTCCCCTGACCCCGTGCCAAATCTAAATGGTTGAGTCACTGGAACCACGAGTACAAGTGTCACTGTTGATTATTCTTAAATGGACAAAGGGATAAATATTCCCTAGTTGCCATGACAATTTCCCCAGTTCACTTTTTTCGAATATTCCAAAGTAATATTTGACATTAATCTAAAGGATTGACATGATTTGTTTTAGCGTTTAGTCCAATCTCTGGCAGTGCAACTGTAGAGCGGCACGGTGGCGCAGAGGTAGAGCTGATGTCTTGCAGCACCTGAGACCCAGTTTCAACACTGACTATTGGTGCTGTAGGTATGGAGTTTGTATGTTCTCTCTGTGACAGCGTGGAATTTCTCCGGGTCGACGGTTTCCTCCCACACTTCAATGACGTATAGGTTTGTAGGTTAACTGGCATCGGTAAAATTGTAATTTATCCCTAGTGTGTAAGATAATGCTAGTGTACAGGGTGGCCGCTGGTCGGCGTAAACTCGGTGGGCCGAAGGGCCTGTCTCTGTGCTGAAAGTCTAAAGTAAAAGTAAAGTAAACTCTCCCTTGGTAATACTCTCAGTGTGTCATCTTCACTGTGTTTATCCTTCATGTAGGACTTGAACCTATTTGCCTCTCGCCCAGGTCTGAACGCCTCTACATCAGCGAGACCAAACGCAGGCTCGGCGATCGTTTCGCTTGACGCCTTCCCTCAGTCCGCCTTAACCAACCTGATCTCCCGGTGGCTCAGCAACTCACCCTCCCACTCCCAGTATGACCTTTCTGTCATGGGCCTCCTCCATTGTCATAGTGGGGCCGACCGCAAATTGGAGGAACAGCATCTCATATTTCGCTTGGGCAGCTTCCACCCCAGCGGTATGAACATTGATTTCTCTAACTTTAGTTAGCTCCTCTGTCCCTCTCTTTCCCCTCCCCCTTCCCAGTTCTCCCACTGTCTTCCTGTCTCCAACTACATCCTTTCTTTGTCCCGCCCCCTCCCCTGACATCAGTCTGAAGAAGGGTCTTGACCCGAAACGTCACCCATTCCTTCTCTCCTGAGATGCTGCCTGACCCGCTGAGTTACTCCAGCATTTTGTGATACCCCAAAGTTGTTGTTCAGTCAGTGATAATATCCCAGAACGTTTTAAAACTGGATGCTATTTGACTGTTTTTGTGTCTGCCCAAATGATTAGCCCATTCAGAGTGTGATCTTTGGGATGGGGTTGGCTTTGATAAGGTGCCCAGATGGCATCTTTCTCTTTCCTGTTTTCACATGGATAAGTTTCATATCACAAATACGGCTGCAAAAGAAAGCCTGTTAATTATTTCTTATGCATGCCCAACCTTGACCAAGTGACTGAAAGTTCATCCCGAGTTCCCAATAATAAAGTCAGTGTCTTGAACTGAAAGCTCCATTCATCGGCTCCCTGGAGTTGCAGAATAATATTATTAGTCATTGCTGAAGTCTCCTCTCCAGTTTATGTCCTACTCTGTGGTTTGGAGCAGTTCCAGGGATTATGAATGACAGAAAATGAAGTTAAAATGTTAAATGCGGTCAGGGGGAAAATGAAGTGTAGAACTAATGGGTCGATGAACATGACAAGGACCATGACCTTTCCTCGGAAGTGAGGAGACCAGTTATATAGCCAAAGTTCACTGTTGGGTTCCTGCCAAGATGGAAAAATCTTGCCCTGTACATCTTTAAATGTTTCCCTCTTGCCTTAAGGCTTTGTCCTCTAGTCTTTGACATGTCCACCATGGGGAAAATGTTCTGTCTATCTTGTCTGTGCCTCGTGATTTGTTTTATACCATCATGTCTCCCCTGAACCCAGAGCTGATACTCTCTGATCCAGGCAGTATTCTGTTAAACCTCTTCTGTACCCTCTCCAAAGCCTCCACCTTCCTGTAATAAGGTGCTTGTTCTCCTTGCTTCATCCCAGTGACTTAGTTCCTGCTTGACCCTGCACACTGGGCAGGTATTTCCACACTAAGATATCCCTCACCTGATATTCACCCAGGTGGAGCTCCAGCAAGGGGAGTATTTGCAGGTAACTCAACCCCAGCTGATTTTGGTCCCTCTTTAGCACGGCTGTGCTGAGACCCAATGGAAGTGTTCCATATGCAACCACAGGCCCTTCTGCCCACCGAACCCATGCCGACCAGTGATCACCCCGTTCTAGCACTAGCACTATCTTAAGGGCCTGTCCCACTTAGGCGATCTTTTTGGTGACTGCCGGAGACTGTTAAAGTCGTAGCAGATCGCCAAACTTTTCTTTTACCCGACGACAATGACCACGACAATGCCGAGTCAGATCGAGATTACAGCGTCTTCTGAAACATCGCAAAAATTCCCATGCTGTCAATGCTTCTCCGGCGTCCTGGTTTTCGCTGAAATCACTGACAAGTCGGTAAGTACTTGAGAGTTTTGAACTATAACACCTTGTATGGGTTACTTAAAAACCAAGCTTCACTGTAACAAACTTCACTGTTACACTGTAACATAAACCAGATTTACTTCCAGTTTACTAATAGCTGTATTAAAAAAAAAAAAAATTTAAGTGGTTAAGTGGATTTTTGTGAAAAGTGTGTGGGCATTCTTTGAAAATGTAAGGGAGATGTATATCTGGTTTCTGGGTTGCATATCTGGGTTGGGAGCTCACTTTAAATGTAATGGCTGAGGCCAAAAACATCGCAAAAATTCCCACGCTTACCTGACCGTCAAACTGTCGCCTCCAATCTACCTGTCAAATGTCCTGAAGGTAAATAAATTGGTTAAACACAAGCATTTTATGGTATTTTGAAATGACTTTACTTATTTTAATATTGTGTGCTTCTAAATGCATCTTGAGAGAACCTGTCAAACCTGGGGACAGCAGGCGACAGCGCCTGCAATAAGCAACGATACCTGGCGACAAGCCAGCTGTGGCCGAGAGATTTCAAACCGTTTGATTTCTCAGCGACGCGCCGAGATCCACTACGATCTTTGGAAGACTCCTCACAATCATGCCCTCGACACACGGCGAACTGTCGGCGACAGCCTAGTCACCGGTCGCCTTAAAATCACCTAAAGTGGGACAGGCCCATTACACACTAAGAAAAATGTACAATTTTACTGAAGTCAATTAACCTACAAACCTGTACGTCTTCGGAGTGTGGGAGCTAGCTGGAGCAGCCAGAGAAAACCCATGCAGTCACCGGGAGAGCGTACACACTCCGTACAGACAACACCCCTAGCCAGGATCGAACATGGGTCTCTGGTACTGTAAAGCAGCAGCTCTACCGCTGTGCCACCGTACCGCCCTGCAGTCTCGTATCTGGATGGGATGTCGCGTATTTAAATGGAAAATTGCCTGCTAAGTATGAGAATTGGAAGGGAGGGAGATTGTCAGGGAAGACACAAAATGCTGGAGTAACTCGGTGGGTCAGGCAGCATCTGTGGAGAACATGGATGAGTGATGTTTCGGGTCGGGACCTTTCTTCAGCATGTCAGGAACCTTTCATCCACCAGGGCAGTGGTGCTGAGAGGATGTTTGGAGCTGCAGGCTGATGAGCCTTTTGGTCCTGATGGACTTCATCACGGTCTTAAAAGAAGACTTTATGCCTGGATTTTTTTTAATTCCCCAAATTCAGGGAAATTTCCGTTGAACTGAAAAATAGCAATGCAAAAAGGGAGGGAGCAGGAAATTACTGGTCAGTTCGTTTAACATCTGTCATGGAGAATGTGAGATGATATTATTAAAGACGTTCTGGCAAGGAACTTAGGAACATTCAAGATAATGGGGGGGGGGGGCAGGGGTGAATCAATGTGGTTTTGTGAAAGGGAAATCATGTTCAACCAATTCATTAGAGTTCTTTGAAGAAGTAACGTGTGCTGTTGGTACATGATTCAATGAAGGTACTGTACGTAGATTTCCAGTAGGTATTTGAAATAGGACTTTTAGATAGGAAAATGCACATGCAGGGATTGGAGGGGTATGGATCATGTGCAGTCAGAGTAGAGTAGTTTAACTTGGCATTATTTTGGACATGGACATTGTGGGCCGAGGGGGTCTGTTCCAATGCAGTACTGTTCTATGTGGATGTGAGTAACTGTAGAAGCTGGCTTATAAAACACAAAATGCTGGAGTAACCCAAAGGATCAAGCAGCATCTCTGGAGAACATAGGCACATGACGATTCAGGTCAGAGCCCTTCTTCAGACACCTTACTGTTCTATGTTCTATCTACTGTTGCATGTTCGGACCTCGGTGAGCCTGAGCCCCCCAGTGTAAAGCTGAGGCCTGGATGCACAGTGCATCAGCTGCTCGCTTCAGGTTCCATTGTGACCTTTGGATGATCTGACGTCGAACCTCCGGCACATCTTGTTGCCTTGCAACATGGAAGTCCAGATATGACCAGTTGTGGCCGACTGACAGCTGGCGGTTCCTCTGGGGCCTTGCGGTTTGTGGGAGCTTGCAGGGTACAAATGTCTTTGCTGCCTTTTCTTCTTTGCTCTCAATCTAGCTCTCAAAGTTAGCAAGACGAAGGAGCTGGTTATGGACACAAAATGCTAGAGTTACTCAGTAGGTCAGGCTGCATCTCTGGAGGAAAAAGTATCGGTGATGTTTTGGGTCAATAGACAATAGGTGCAGGAGTAGGCCATTCGGCCCTTCGAGCCAGCACCGCCATTCAATGTGATCATGGCTGATCATTCTCAATCAGTACCCTTTTCCTGCCTTCTCCCCATACCCCTGACTCCGCTATCCTTAAGAGCTCTATCTAGCTCTCTCTTGAATGCATTCAGAGAATTGGCCTCCACTGCCTTCTGAGGCAGAGAATTCCATAGATTCACAACTCTCTGACTGAAAAAGTTTTTCCTCATCTCCGTTCTAAATGGCCTACCCCTTATTCTTAAACTGTGGCCCCTGGTTCTGGACTCCCCCAACATTGGGAATGTTTCCTGCCTCTAACGTGTCCACCCCCTTAATAATCTTATACATTTCGATAAGATTCCCTCTCATCCTTCTAAATTCCAGTGTATACAAGCCTAGTCGCTCCAGTCTTTCAACATATGACAGTCCCGCCATTCCGGGAATTAACCTAGTAAACCTTATGCCCTCAATAGCAAGAATATTCTTCCTCAAATTTGGAGACCAAAACTGCACACAGTACTCCAGGTGCGGTCTCACTAAGGCCCTGTACAACTGCAGAAGGACCTCTTTGTCCTATACTCAACTCCTCTTGTTATGAAGGCCAACATTCCCTTGGCTTTCTTCACTGCCTGCTGTACCTGCATGCTTCCTTTCAGTGACTGATGCACTAGGATACCCAGATCTCGTTGTACGTCCCCTTTTCCTAACTTGACACCATTCAGATAATAATCTGCCTTCCTATTCTTACCACCAAAGTGGATAACCTCACACTTATCCACATTAAACTGCATCCGCCATGCATCCGCCCACTCACACAACCTGTCCAAGTCACCCTGCAACCTCATAGCATCTTCCTCACTGTTCACACCGCCACCCAGCTTTGTATCATCTGCAAATTTGCTAATGGTAATGGTACTTTTAATCCCTTCATCCAAGTCATTGATGTATATTGTAAATAGCTGCAGTCCCAGCACCGAGCCTTGCGGTACCCCACAAGAAGGGTCAGAACCTTTCAGCAAGGAAAAGCCAATTATCCATGCTTCATTGGGGGGCAAGGGACGGTGGAGAGAGTCAACATCTTCAAGATATTAGGTGTGCATGTCTCCTGGGCCCAGCATCTTGATGCAATCACAAGGAAAGGCCATCAACACCTCTACTCCGAAGAAGCTTGGAGAGATTTGGTATGTTGCTGAATACTCTGTTGGACTTTTACACATGTACGGTAGAGAAAAAAACTCGCTGGATTCAGAAACCTGTTGCCTGGTTTCAGAACTCGTACATCCAGAATGAATGATGGCGGCACGGTAGCGCAGCGGTAGAGTTGCTGCTTTACAGCGAATGCAGCGCCGGAGACTCAGGTTCGATCCTGACTACGGGTGCTGTACTGTAAGGAGTTTGTACGTTCTCGCCGTGACCGGCGTGGGTTTTCTCCGAGATCTTCGGTTTCCTCCCACACTCCAAAGACGTACAGGTATGTAGGTTAATTGGCTGGGTAAATGTAAAAATTGTCCCTAGTGGGTGTAGGATAGTGTTAATGTACGGGGATCACTGGGCGGCACGGACTTGGAGGGCCGAAAAGGCCTGTTTCCGGCTGTATATATATGATATGATATGATAAGGAGGCTACAGAGGGTGGTAGTCACTGTCTGGTCCATCATGGGTACAGACCTCCCCACATCAAAGGGGTCTACAGGAGGCGCTGTCTCAAAATGGCGGCTGATATCATCGAGAACCCACGTGACCCTGGCCGTGCACTTGTCTCGCTACTACTATTGTGAAGAAGGTACATGAGCTTAAATCATGACTACCGGGTTCAAGAACAGCTTCTCTCACTGCAGTTTCAATGAGGGTCTTGAACACTACGCAGTACTCACCACAACCCTACCTCGGCAATTATGATCCTATGATCTACCATGGCGGCACGGTGGAGTTTCTCCCTTGCAGCGAATGCAAGCGCCGGAGACCCGGGTTCGATCCCGACTATGGGTGCTGTCTGTACGGAGTTTGTGCGTTCTCCCCGTGACCTGTGTGGGTTTTCTCCGACATCATCAGTTTCCTCCCACACTCCAAAGACGTGCGGGTTTTTAAAGGTTAATTGGCTTGGTAAATATAAAAGTTGTCCCTGGTGTGTGCAGGATAGCATTAGTGTGCGGGGATCGTTGGGCGATGCGGACCCGGTGGGCCAAACCGTTTCCAAGCTGCATCTCTAAACTAAAACTGAACCATGGTCTTTGTCTTAGTTCCACGTCAGACTTTTGGTTTTGCAATATTATGGTTTGGTTACCACGTATTACTGATGATTAAATTATTGTTTTTATTGATTATTAATTTTAACTGTTATTCTGTGACCCCGTTAAGCTGAAGCAAGTAGGAATTTCATTGTTCCCTTCCCGATTCATGTGATTAAACACTCTTGACTCCCACAGCACTTCAATTGGAGTGTTACAGTTGCTTTAAAGTACTTTGGAGTGCCCTGGATACATGACATAATGTATTAATTATTGAATTAATGTTAAATGCAGTGTATTGATTGCTATGTAAATGCAAGCCTCTCTCTGTTTAGAGGTTATTAAGAGAGAGAGAGAGAGAGAGAGTTTTTAGCGATGTTTTCTGCTCTATGTTAGAAACTCCACTTGGACAAAATGCACCACTTTCACAAAAAGTTAATTCCTTGCACTGTTCCTAATATCTTCCCACCCAAATCAAAGCAAGAACAATATGACCATCCCAGAGAAGCTTCAGGCTCATGGCAGGGTCTGGTTTCCTTTTATGGTACATATTTTTGCTTAAATAGCTCCAGGCATTCACTCTGACCCTTATGCCTCGGGAACAACTCTGCTGGTTGTCGGAGGAGGGATCCTGGGCCGTGATTCCCCAGCCTCCGCATTCCTTCCCGTAAACCCTCTCCTCCCAACCCACTCCTCACCCACTGCATTGCCTCTTTAGCCACCAGTACATGTCCCCGCCCCCTTCAGTAAGTGATGAAAAATATCCAAGTTCTTTCGATTTTTACACTGGCTCGTGAAGATAAAAGCACTTCAGTGAGAGAGGCCACAAATAATATTTTGAAACGGGCCGTGTTTCCATGTGTGGAGACGGCCAGGTTCTGACAGTTTGATCAAAGTTGGCTTGAAATTCCTGTTTGAGGGTTTGAGAGCAACTGCAGGGAGCTGGTGCTCTGTGAGGAGTTGGGTCAGCCACGGCCCCTGGCACTAACCCCCTGTTGTGAATGTGAGAAGCAGCTCGATCATTAATGGCTCCAACACAAGGTGGTCTTGCTTGCCACAAGGCACCTACCTCCTGGCGCTTTGGTTTGGATTCCATCCTTCCCAGTAAAATGTTCCCATTTATACCAGGGGAAGTGGCAGTCGGAGAAAGAGACGTGGTAACCCCCTATTGTCACGCAGTGTAGCTCTCTGCAGAAGACGTCCTGCCTTTAGTTCAGTTTAGTTAGTTTAGAGATACAGCACGGAAACAGGCCCTTCGGCCCACCGGGTCCGCGCCGACCAGCGATCCCCGCATATTAACACTATCCTACACGCACTAGGGACAATTTTTACATTCACCAAGCCAATTAACCCACAAACCTGTACGTCTTTGGAGTGTGGGAGGAAACCGAAGATCTAGATTTCTAGAAGATAGAGCAGTACAGCACAGGAACAGGCCCTTCAGTCTGCTCTGTCTGTGCTGAGCTTGATGCCAACGTTGAACTCATCCCCCTCTTTTTGCACCTGATCCACACCCCTCCATTCCCTCCATATCCATCTGCCTTGCTCTTTACAGTTTGGTTTATTGTCACCGAGGTACAGTGAAAAGCCATCTAAAAGCGTCTTTGATGCCACCATCGTATTTGCTTCCACTCTCACCCCTGGCACCACGTTTCAGGCACTCAACACACTCTACCCAAAAGAAACTGGCTGTGCACGTTTCCTTTAAACTATCCCCCTTATAACCTTAAAGCTATGCCCGCTAGTCTTTCCACCCCTGGAAAAAGGTTCTGACTGTTTACCTTCTCTGTCTCTAATGATTTTATATACCTTTATCCGATCATAGAAAATAGGTGCAGGAGGAGGCCATTCGGCCCTTCGAACCAGCTGATCATCTGCAATCAATAACCTGTGCCCAACTTCTCCCCATATACCCTTGATTCCACTAGCCCCCAGAGCTCTATCTAACTCTCTCTTAAATTCATCCAGTGATATGGCCTCCACTGCCCTCTGTGGCAGAGAATTCCACAAATTCACAACTCTCTGGGTGAAAAAGTTCCATCTCACCTCAGTTTTAAATGGCCTCCCCTTTATTCTAAAACTGTGGCCCCTGGTTCTCGACTCCTCCAACATTGGGAACTTTCCTGGACTCTCCCAACATTGGGAACGTTGAATAATGCTCCAGAGAAAACGATCCAGGTTTGTCCAAACTCTCCTTATGACTAATGCCCATAATCCAGTCCGCATTCTGGTCAACCTCTTCTACACCCTCTCCAATATCTTCACATCATTCCTGTTTATAGGACGGCCACAATACTTGGACTAGTGTCAAGTTGGCCAATATTGAACACCGCATAAAAGAATTGAACAACTTGACCATTATGAAGGTTTGGTTCATAGCCCTCTGGTTTTAGAAAATCTTATCCAAGTCGAGGGTTACTGTTGGTAGACAAGAGACTATTGCAGGTCCTTCCAGATAACCTTCTGGATCCCCGCTGTGCCTTTAAAATATGGAAGTACAGAGGAGAAATAATCGGCCAGAAATGCTGCTTATTATCTTTTTTTTCCTGTGGTCTTGACTCCCTGAAAATATGGAGTCCAGAGACAGTTCAATAATGAGTTAAATGCTAATTTAATAAGATCCCGTCCAAGATAATTCCTCTAATATGCTTTTGAATCAGAATTTTACAGTGCAGGAGAAAATTATTCAGTCAATCACAGCTTGCTGTTTCATTTCCCTCAGCCTTTCGAGTTTTTTTTCATTATATTTTTCCAACTTCAGTTTCAGAGCTCTAATGGATTTTGGTTCCATTATATCCATGTCCTGTGTCATAAGATATACCCTCCCTTCATTAATCACTCTTTCATATTAGTTGCTGCTGCTTCAAATGTGTGAAAGTAGATCCATTTGCAGAATAACCTCATAAAATATCAAGGGGAGTTCTTAAGAATAAAATTAAATAAAACAATAACTGGCAGACAAAAGTCTGACTAACCTGAGGAATTTAGCGGCTAACGCTGTTCCAAACATTTTTGGGTTTTCAAATAAAGACCAAATCTTGGACAATTTTGAAACAATCCACTTGGGCTATTATTGTTGATTGTGTTCCATCAGAGATGCAAGCGAGACAGCCATTAAAAGATATTCGGGCAGGTACATTGATACGGAAGATTTACAGGGATACGACCCAAACGTGGGCAAATGGAACTAGCTTAGACGTGGCATCTTGGCAGGCATGGATGGCTTGGGCCGAAGGGCCTGTTTCGGTGCAGTATGACTCGTTGAATAGCAACTTTACTTAAATAAGGTTTGGAAACATGATTAATCTGGCAAATCCAAAGTTGTAATTCACCTGAATATATCATTCAAGGATGTGTATGTAGGAACTGCAGGTACTGGTTTACACCAAACATGGACACAAAAAGCTGGAATAACTCGGCTGGGCAGGCAGCGTCTCTGGAGAGAAGGAATGGGTGACGTTTTGGGTCGAGACCCTTTGGACTTTATTCAGGAACGTGCATTCCTTAAGATGCAATGTTCATTTGGGTTCCTTTTTATTTAAAATGTAAAAAGTTATCCCAGTCTATATTTTATCCCAGTTGCCCCACTGCCCATTGATCTCAGAAGGCAATGACGATGCTGATAGGCATTGCATGCCCTCTGCATGCGAGAATATGATGCAGTAGAATAAGTGGTCTCCTTGATATAACACTGCCTGGACATTAGCAGCCAGAACCAAGACTAGGCCTTGCATGGTGGTCCTCCCCTCTTTCTTTACTGTGCCTCCAAAGATCAGGTTCAAGGGATGAAAGTGTGTTATTTGGGGTCCTTGCTGATGCTCTTGTGCCATCTTTGTTGGTTGAGGTGAGATCTGCAGCACTCTGTCCAAACTAACCTTTGGAGGAAGGATTGGACTTGGTCAACGTCTCAGTTGCTAAGGGGGAAGGACCACAGGCTGAGACCAGGGTCTCAATGGTGTGGCTGGAAAGGGGTCCCAATCCTACCACCCAGTCTTGCCCCCTGCAAGGCTTCCTCACACAAGCCTAGGTTCTAACAATGTTGATTCTAACACTCAAGCATTTCTTCTGAGTCTGCTGAACTGCATTCTCAGTTAATAAAGGAAAAGTGTTGGAGTAACAACTCAACAGGTCAGGCAATATCTGTAGAGGACTAGGATGGGCGACATTTCAGACCAAGACCCCTTTTCAGACTGATTGTAGTTGGGGAGGATGGGGGGGGAGGAGAAAGCTGCAAAATAGGTGGGGGGGGGCAGGACATAGCTTGGCAAGTGATAGATGAATACAGGTGAGGGGCGGGGTTCATTGGCAGATCAAAGGATAGAGGTGAAAAGGAGACTTAAAGGTGCCAGATAAGAGGAGACGAGGAGTGAAATGTAGAGCCAGAAGGACGGATATAGGTGGAAGGAGATGGGGGGGGGGGGGGAGGGAGGTAAGAGGAACTGTGTCCAAGATAGTGGGAGAAGTATAAAGGACACTGGAAAGAGAGTGGAGGAAAAAGGGGGGGGGGGGAAGGAAGGTATTTACCTTTTGGTCTGGCAACCCCTTATTTACTTCCATTTAACATCCTCGTCCTTTGCAAATGCTCCAAGATTCCTACTTCCCTTTTAATGGCAATATTAAAGATGGTAATCCTACCTTCCCCTATTCTTAGAACTTTCAAGATCCTTTATTTTCTTAACTCCAGGTTTGCCATCTGTGCCTTTAACCTCTTCCACTCTCCAGTTGCCTCTAAAGCTCTCTATCTCTTGCTTTCTGTTGCATCCTGAATCCTCTCTCTGACCAGCCCCAGTCTTAATAGCTCCATAATAATTGAGTGTACATTTTAGTTTGAAAAATAGTGCTGTGAATTGCTTTTGGAAATGTGATTGTGTTAGCAGTGCTATATAAATGCACTATAAGAAAATAACTGCAGATGCTGGTACACATCGATTTATTCACAAAATGCTGGAGTAACTCAGCAGGTCAGGCAGCATCTCGGGAGAGAAGGAATGGGTGACGTTTCGGGTCGAGACCCTTCTTCAGACTGATGTCAGGGAGGCAGGACAAAGGAAGGATATAGGTGGAAACAGGAAGATAGAGGGAGACCTGGGAAGGAGGAGGGGAAGGGAGGGACAGAGGAACTATCTAAAGTTGGAGAAGTCGATGTTCATACCGCTGGGCTGCAAACTGCCCAGGCGAAATATGAGGTGCTGTTCCTCCAATTTCCTGCTATATAAATGCAGGATTGATTGATTGAAAGGGACAACATGGAAAAGGGGCCCTTCGGCTCTCTGAGTCCATGCCGACAACTGATCATCCATTCCTTCTCTCCTGAGATGCTGCCTGACCTGCTGAGTTACTCCAGCATTTTGTGAATAAATACCTCCGATTTGTACCAGCATCTGCAGTTATTTTCTTATACTATCCATTCACACTAGTTCTATGTGATGAGACTTTCAGATCCACCCCCTGCACACAAGGAGCCACTTAACGTACAAAACCACATGTCTTTGGGAAGTGGGAGGAAACCCACGTGGGTACAGGGAGAACATGGAAACTCCACACAGACAGCACCCGAGGTCAGGCTTGAACCCGGGTCCCTGGTGCTCTAAGGCAGCGGCGGTTCCACTGTGCTGCAGATATTGCTGTGGAAAATTCCAAGCTATGATCTTTGCATGAGCACTTTGAGAAAAGATAAAGATCACACCTGCGTTAAGCTTTATATTTTAGTAAGTCTTCTTCTATAGTGTCCATCATCCATGTTTCAAATGTTACATCCCTGTCATCGTCCGTCCTGAAAAGGGCGCAAGCTTCCGGCGACAATCAGTGGGAGCCATCACTTGTACAGTAGATGATGGTGGTAGCAGAATTAGCTCAGTCACTGAGGAAAGACTTTTTCAGTCAGAGATTTGTGAATCTGTGGAATTCTCTGCCTCAGAAGTGACAGTGGAGGCCAATTCTCTGAATGCATTCAAGAGAGAGCTAGATAGAGCTCTTAAGGATAGCGGAGTCAGGGGGTATGGGGAGAAGGCAGGAATGGGGTACTGATTGAGAATGATCAGCCATGATCACATTGAATGGTGGTGCTGGCTCGAAGGGCCGAATGTCCTCCTCCTGCACCTATTGTCTATTGTCTTCCGGTTTTCAGCCCTGCGACGTGGATGCTTCTGCAATGGGGCCTAAGTAAGGCTCGTCCTGCAAGATTACAAGTTAAATCAAGCACATTAGACTGCATGAAGCTAGTTGAACCTACCACATAACAGTGGCTTGTTCAAAGAAGTGGTCACTGCACCCCACTGTGGAGAAAAGAACCCACTTGTACAGTTAAGGATCCATTTGACTTGTGAAGAAGGAATACTGGTAAGCAGCTAAAATATATAAATGGTAATGATGTGGACTGAGAGAAAAATGACTTGAGGCAAAAGGCCATGAGAAAAATATTAAAAATTCCAAAAGGAAATTGTTGTGTGGAATCACACAACTTCCAAAATTATCTTGAAATGTCATATGACTAAGGGATTGGCTAAGCAAGACCTTTACACTGAGCTACCATCTGTAACACACAAATGTGCAATGGAAGATTTACTGAACAAGCTTTTTGTTTTCACAGCAACCAAAGATGATTAAATTACCAGTGACAGGCCAGGAATTTAAATTTGCAGAAGTGTTCATTGCATAAATGCGTTGTTTCTTTTAAAAAATTGAATGATGTCAATTATTTCATGTAAGGGAGAAAAATCTCTCAGACTAGATGGGTTGTTAATTGTTTTACTGGATGTGAAATTGCCAGCGTTTATTGCCCACCCTTCATGCCCATTGAGAACATGATGGCAGAGTGTCTGGGGCCCTTAGAACAGTACAGCACGAGGATGGATCCTTCAGCCCACAGCGTCTGTGTGGGACATGATGCCACGTTAAACTCATCTCCTCTGCCTGCACATGATCCATCTCCCTCCTTTCCCTGCATATCCCTCACCTGTGCCTACCCAAAAGCCTCTAAAATGCCGCTATCATATTTGCTTCCAGCACTGCATTTCAAGCACCCACCACCTTTTGTGTATTTTTTAAAAACAACTTGCCCTCCACTTCTCTCCCCCCCCCCCCCCCCCCCCCCCATTGACCTTAAAGCTATGCCCTCTAGTCTTTCACTTTTCCACTCAGTGGGGGGGAAGATTTTTACTGTTTATCCGATCTCCTCTCAACCTCCCATGCTCTAGAGAAACTACCTTGAGTTTGTCCAACCTCTCCTTGTAGCTAATATCTTCTAATCCAGGCAGCATTCTAGTAAACCTCCTGCACCCTCTCCAAAGCCCCTGCAATGGGGTGACCAGTGGGGCAGCACTAAAGCTGCTGCCTCACAGCGCAAAAGACCCGGGTTCGATCCTGCCTACGTGTGCTGTCTGCGTGGAGTTTGTACGTTCTACCTGCGACTACGTGGGTTTTCTTTGGGCGCTCCGGTTTCCTCCCGTGCTCCAAAGAAGTGCAGGTTTGTAGGTTATTTGGCTTCTGTAAATTGACCTTAGTGTGTGGGATAGAACCAGTGTGTGGCAGATTGCTGGTCGGTGCTGACTAAATGGTCTGAAGGGCCGGCCTGTATCTCTAAACTAAACTAACTGTACGCGCCTGAAGGTAGTTCTGGGGTGCTTCTGCACAGGGCTTTCCAGTGCACTGATCCAACAATAATGATGGAACAGCAATTGTCTTCTAAATCAGGCTGATCTTTGAACTTCATGACAGCCAACTCGACCGTGTTGAGGCCTCAAAAATGGAAAAAGGACTAAAAGATGTGTTAATATGCTGAAACATTGACCTCCACAGAATGATAGTATTGACCCTTGCATTATTCCATCGTCCTCCCAAAATTAGCTTCCCTGTTGCAACACTGGAGAACGTTAATTATTCTTCAGTAGAATGTGCCATCAAGTGGTTAAATGGAATATAGCAGAACCACCGACCATCAAGTAAAACCCCAGACGGTTCATAGTGGCACGATTGCTGTGGCACGGACGGAGCTGGTCGACCCACTGGGTCCTGCAAACAAATTGCTCCAATGTGAGATTGCAACCTCCTCCGACTGGGAACCCGCCCGCAGGCTCGGCGGACTGCGGTACCAGGACGTCAGACGTGAGGATCAAGAGCCGGTAAACAATCGACAATAGGTGCAGGAGGAGGCCATTCGGCCCTTCGAGCCAGTACCGCCATTCAATGTGATCATGGCTGATCATTCTCAATCAGTACCCCATTCCTGCCTTCTCCCCATACCCCCTGACTCCGCTATCCTTAAGAGCTCTATCCAGCTCTCTCTTGAATGCATTCAGAGAATTGGCCTCCACTGCCTTCTGAGCCAGAGAATTCCACAGATTTACAACTCTCTGACTGAAAAAGTTTTTCCTCATCTCCGTTTTAAATGGCCTACCCCTTATTCTTAAACTGTGGCCCCTTGTTCTGGACTCCCCCAACATTGGGAACATGTTTCCTGCCTCTAACGTGTCCAACCCCTTAATAATCTTATACGTTTCGATAAGATCTCCTCTCATCCTTCTAAATTCCAGTGTATACAAGCCTAGTCGCTCCAGTTTTTCAACATATGATAGTCCCGCCATTCCGGGAATTAACCTAATAAACCTACGCTGCATGCCCTCAGCGTAGGAGGGTGAACTGGGGTAATGCCGCCAACGCTTTCAAGGTCGGCTGCAGGGGGCGCCTCCGGGACACAACGATGGCCGGGCAAGGAGAGGGAGATCGGTTCGCCGGCCGATCCAGTCGAAGGCGACGGAGGAAGGCCCTGCAGCAGCCTGGGGCTCATGTGAATCGGGAGCCCCTCCAGTCGACCGACCGAGTGCGCAGGTGGGCGGGCAGACCAGACTTTGCAAATGGTGCCAAAACATGGCAGCGCCTGCATGTGTAAATAAGCAAAACTAATTCCACTGTGCAGTTGCACATGTGGCAACTCGACCACCATTGAGCCATTAAACCGCACCATTATTACCCAAGACCAGCACATGCTGGTAGGCAGAGAGCAGGGGTTAAAGTCGAGGGTGCACCATTGGCTGACAGTAGAGGGGAGCAGAGACCATGGGGTTGTGGAGCTGAGGTTGCAAAGACGGTCAACGTTCAGCCCGACGTTTACGTACCTCATCCTTGGCAAACCATGGGACCCACTCTCCTCTGGAAATCTGGAGGCCAATTCCATCTCCATAACTTCATTGGGAATTTTGGCAAGGAATATTGTTACGATGTTAGAGATACAGCATGGAAACGGGTCATTCAACCCACCGAATATCTGATGCAGTAGATGCAGTTAGAAGAGTTGTACGTGATTAGTGCGAATGAGACACTATGGATTGTGGTTTTGGTTGCACTACGTACGGACTACTGTTTTTACGCTATTATGGTTACCTAATTTTTCTATTATTAGATGTATTTTCGATACATTATCTATGTTGCACCTAGTAAGCTGCAGCAAGAAAAAGAAATGCTCTCTTGTTGGTGCCTGTGACACTCTTTTGACTTTTGAGTAAATGTTACAAGGCTGTCTCTGGGACAAAAGCCACACAAAATCGAGGGATCATTCTTGCTACGGAGGGCGTGCAGCGTAGGTTCACTAGGTTAATTCCCGGAATGGCGGGACTGTCGTATGTTGAAAGGCTGGAGCGATTGGGCTTGTATACACTGGAATTTAGAAGGATGAGGGGGGATCTTATTGAAACATATAAGATAATTAGGGGATTGGACACATTAGAGGCAGGAAACATGTTCCCAATGTTGGGGGAGTCCAGAACAAGGGGCCACAGTTTAAGAATAAGGGGTAGGCCATTTAGAACGGAGATGAGGAAGAACTTTTTCAGTCAGAGAGTGGTGAAGGTGTGGAATTCTCTGCCTCAGAAGGCAGTGGAGGCCAGTTCGTTGGATGCTTTCAAGAGAGAGCTGGATAGAGCTCTTAAGGATAGCGGAGTGAGGGGGTATGGGGAGAAGGCAGGAACGGGGTACTGATTGAGAGTGATCAGCCATGATCGCATTGAATGGCGGTGCTGGCTCGAAGGGCTGAATGGCCTACTGCTGCACCTATTGTCTATTGTCTATTGTCTATTGTGGAAACTGATCACAATATTTTGAGGTTCAGAATAGTTTTGGCAGAGGATACAGACCACCCAGATATAAAATGTAGTCAATTGGACAAGAGCCAGTTTCAGTGGGATGAGAATAAGCCTGACCCAAGTTAAACTTGACGTCATCAACATAAAGGGAGGTCTTTATGATTGGAGTTGTTTCAGCTGCTCTGCATTCCCGCGAGGGAGTCGGTCAGAGAAGCTAAAGCTGGCTGACCGCAAAGATGGAGAATGTTGGATGGATTTGATGCGTATGACCCACACCCTGAATCTGGCTTTCGCCTGGGACCCAGTCACCCTCTTCACGATGGCTCGGATCGCGGCAGTGCACAAGAAAAATCGTATTCAGCAGGGCAGAGTTTCTCGAACAAGTCGTTGTTTTCTGGCCTTGTAACAGGATGCACCGGGGAAGTACTGAGTGAGGGCCCAAAGATACTCCACTGACTCAAAGCGCTGGCAGTAACTTGTAGCGTTCACCTCACATTGATTACATGCAGATATTACCATTTTCACAATAATTCACCTTTTTCTTTGCAGTATCTGATCCTTGTTTAATCTCCCCAGGAGTTGCCCAACAGCTGGGAGTTGTCGACCTTTGGCTGACAGCAACATCCCCTCTCTCTCTGTAAATGGGGGCTATAAATTATTGATGTCTTTCTGTCATGACTCCTCCTACCTTATGACCAATTCTTTTCCACTTAAGTCTGCATGCTAACTTCCACATGTTTATGCTTCAGCCAGCTAGGTCTTGCTATCTAAACATGGCCTCTGAGTTACCTTTACTAAGTTGACCTTGTTATCCCATCATCCTTTTGTGGTTTGCATAGCACTCTGGGTAGCTTGCAACCCAATGGTATGAATATTGAATGATCTCATTCTAAATAATACCCCCTCCCCCCACCTCATCACTTTTTCCTGTGCTCCCTCCACAACCTACTACACACTCATTCCTCCACTATCCTACCCCTCTTTACCTCTCCACCCTTTCCACTTCCACCCGCATTCCTCTGATATTACACTTCGCTCCCCTTCTCTCCTTATCCTGATACCCTTTTGTCTCATTTTCATCTCTAGCCTTTAACACTTACTCCTCCCATCTGCCAGAACTTCATAAGATCAAAAGTGATAGGTGCAGAATTAGGCCATTCGGCCAATCAGGTCTACTCTGCCATTCAATCATGGCTGATCTATCTCCCCCTCCTAACCCCATTCTTCTGCCTTCTCCCCACAACCTCTGACACCCAACTTTCCAGAATTTGTCCTGCTCCCACCTCTTGCTTTCACCCCCCCCCCCCACCCCAACTACATACATTCTGCAGAAGGGTCTCATCCCGAACGCCGCCTGTCCATTCCCCCTGCAGATGCCGCCTGGCCCGCTGAGTAATTTTTGTTTTGCGCTTCTCCAGCATTTAGGTTGATCATATTACAACTTTCCCAGTATTCTTATTTCGGGAAATTCCTTCTTTAGAAAGTAAAAGAAAAGACCATGCTCTGGAGGCCAGGCTGTGTACACCAGTGAGAATCGGGCTGATTACAGAAAGCTTGGGTGGTGCAGCAGTGGAGTTACTGTCTTCCAGTGCTTGACACGGGCTTGACCCTGACTATGGGTGCTGTCTGTATGGAGTTTGTACGTTCTGCCTGTGACCTGCGTGGGCATTCTCAGGGTGCTCCTGTTTCTTCCCGCTCTCCAAAGACGTGCAGGTTCATAGGCTAGCAGCCCTTGATAAAATGGTAACATTTCCACTACTGTGTCAGACAGCGCTAGTGCACGGAGATCGCTGGGCAGCACAGACTCGGTGGGCTGAAAGGCCTGTTTCCGCACTGTATCTCAAAAACTAAACTGATGTAAAAGTATTCATTTAATACCTCTACTGCCTCCAAGAGTAAATTATATTTTCGTTTTCTGATTGCTCCACTGTCCACTTCACCTCTCTGAAGAAGGGTCTCGACCCGAAACGTCACCCATTCCTTCTCTCCCGAGATGCTGCCCGACCTGCCGAGTTACTCCAGCACTTTGTGAATAATCACCTCTCACAACCTTGGTTTTGTTCATCTCTCGAGAATATTTCACATTCGCTGCCATTCTTATCCTCTACCTTGCTCCTCTACCTCAAATTAACGAGGTGCATGAATGGTGGAGCAGATTCAAAACGATATTTGACTTGCTCCTGCTCCTACTTCTTACGGGGGGTTAAGAAGACATATATGATACGCTTGCTTAAAATGTCCAGGCATTGAGTTTGAGAGTCAGGAAGTCATGATGCAGCTTTGTAGAACTGTGGTTATACCGCATTTGGAGTATTGCGTGCAGTTTTGGTCGCCTCATTGCAGGAAGGATGTGGGGGCTTTGGAAAGGGTGCAGAGATAGTTTACCATAACAATGCCTGGATCAGGGGGTATCAGCTACAGAGAGAGATTGGACAGACTTGGATTGTTTTATTTGGAACGCCAGAGGTTGCAGGGAGACCTGATAGCAGTTTATAAAATGATGTGAGGCAGAGGTAGGGAAGACAATTAGTTTTTTTTTGCAGGAATGGACAAATCACATACGAGAGAGCAAAGCTTTAAGGTGAGAGGGACAAAGTTTAACGGAGATGTTTAGAGATACAGCGCGGAAACAGGCCCTTCGGCCCACCGGGTCCATGCCGGATATTACACGATCCCCGCATATTACACTATCCTACACACACTGGGGACAATTTTTACATTTACCAAGCCAATTAACCTACATACCTGAACGTCTCTGTAGTGTGGGAGGAAACCAAAGATCTCGGGGATAACCCACGCAGGTCACGGGGAGAACATAAAAACTCCGTACAGACAGCGCCTGTAGTCGGGATCGAACCCGGGTCTCTGGCGCTGCATTCGCTGTAAGGCAGCAACTCTACCGCTGCGCCACCGTGCCGCCCAGTGTGGGGCAAGTATTTTTTTATTTTACACAGAAGGTGGGGGGTGCCTGGAACTCATTGCTGGGGCTGATGTTAGAGGCAGATATGATAGTGACGTTCAAGAGACATGAATACGTGACGCATGTTGGGATATGGATTATGTGCAGGCGATAAGAATTGGTCTTGGCATTATGTTCGGCACAGATATTGTAAGCTGTCTGAAGAAGGGTCTCGACCTGAAACGTCACCCATTCCTTCTCTCCAGAGATGCTGCCTGTCCCGATGACTTACTCCAGCTTTTTGTGTCTATCTTCTTGTGGGCAGAAGGACTCTTCTTGTGCTGTAGTGTAGTTTAGTTTTGAGTTACAGTGTGGAAACAGATCCTTCAGCCCACTGAGTCCGTGCTGACCACGATCACCCACACCCTAGTTCCATCCTATGCACTAGGGACAATTTAAGAAGCCAATTAACCTACAAACCTGCACGTCTTTGGAATGTGGGATGAATCCGGAGCACCCAGAGGAAACCCATGTGGTCATGGGGAGAACGTACAAACTCCATCCAGACAGCACCCCCAGGCAGGATTGAACCCGGGTCTCTGGCGCTGTAAGGCAGCACGCTTTACCACGATGTGTAGGCAAGAACTGCAGATGTTGGTTTAAATCGAAGATAGACACAATGCTGGAGTAACTCAGCGGGACAGGCAGCATCTCTGGAGAGAAGGAATGGGTGATGTTTCGGGTCGAGACCCTTCTTCAAACTGAAGAAGGGTCTTGACCCGAAATGTCCCCTGTTTTGACATTACTTTGAGTTACTCCAGCACTTTGTGTCTAGCTCTACCATCATGTCACCCTTAATTTCAGCTGTGCTGTTCTGTAGTCTCGCCTCAGGAGAGGTTTGAATTGCGACCGTCAGATTGGGCCGATCTTCCTACTCCTCCATTCTGCTGCCTGTTGGCAGAGCTGGCCCTGCAGCGGACTGAAGCAGTTGTCAAAGTTGCCCGAGTGCCATGGTACTGACACCTGAGGGAGCTGTGAAGTTGGCCCCCGCAACCGAGAATCTGCAGGTTTGTTTACTCCAGCAGAATATCGAGTCGGAGGCACTTGTGTTTTTAGACAGCTCCCTAGCAGGATAACCAGGTGGCATGAAATTAATGACTAATTTTCCTCAATTTGCATGCGAGAAATGATGCTGAATGCAGCTAATTAGTTTGCAGAGCTAGGTAGAGTCCTGGAATTGTGACAAGCTACAAAATAAACCACAGCGGGTGTATTTGAAGGAGCTTTTGATGAGTTGATTAGGGAGAGCTCGGACAGGTCGAGTAAGAGAGCCACTTCAATTAAACAATTAAAATCTAATTACGGCCCTTCAACCTTAATTTCCACCTTATCTAAATTTACATAATTTTTCCAACTTGTCAGTAAGTTCATTATTTGTAAAATTTTCAAAATAAACGTTCTGCTTTTATTTTGGACAAAACAAAAATGAAAGGAGCTGATTGACTTAAGCAAGCTGGGGCTTGCCAAACCAGCATCAGCGTGCAAAACCTGCTGCCTTTTCTCTGCCAAATGAACCGTGGGAGCGTTTACCCTGCTCATCCAACAAAAAAAAAGATATATAGTTGTCAACTGAAGAGGCCTTCCCTGTCATCAGGCAATGCTCGGCTAACCTGGAGCAGACAGCTCCACTCTTGGCATTGTTTAATAATGCGCTGCGTAACGGCTCGGGAATATTCTCCCATGTTAACTGATGTTGACTTTCTGAGCCACGTGGCATGGATACAGGCTCTTTGACCCACCTGCCCATTCCGACCAACATGACCCATCTACCTTCGAGTCATCGAGTCACACAGTGTGGAAATGGGGCCCATCAGCCCAACCTGCCCACGAGGGCCAACGCGCCCCATCTAAGTTAGTCACACCTGCCTGCTTTAGGCCCATATCGCTTGAAACCTACCCTATCCATGTACCTGTCCAAATGTTTCTTTAATGTTGCAATAGACAATATACATTAGGTGCAGGACTAGGCCATTCAACCCTTCGCACCAGCACCGCCATTCACTGTGATCATGGTTGATCATCCACTATCAGTACCCCGTTCCTGCCTTCCCATATCCCTTAACTCCGCTATCTTTAAGAGCTCTATCTAACTCTAACTAATAGTACCTGCTTCAGCTACCTCCTCTGGTAGCTACAAACAACTGGCCTGTGTTTGGCCCATATCCCTCTAAACCTTTTCTATCCATGTACCTGTCCAAATGTCTATGAAATGTTGTGTTCGCACCTGCCTCAACCACCTCCTCTGGCAGCTCATTTCACAGGTCCACCACCCTCTGCGTGAAAAAGTTGCCCATTGGGTTACTGTCAAATCTTTCCCCCCCTCATCATAAATCTATTTGCTCTGGCTCTCGATTCTGTTTCTCGGGGTACATGCATTGTGTCTTTTACCCAATCTATCCCCTTCATGAGCTTGTACACTTCCAGAAAATCGCCCCTCATCCCCCGGCATCTATGCGACTGATAATTCTTCCCTGCAGACTGACGCAGCCCATTCCTGTTTGTAACAGCTGATTCAAAGAAATCACTAATACGCTGCTGGTAGAGCTGCTGCCTTGCAGCACCAGAGACCCTGGTTCAATCCTAGCCTGGGGTGTTGTCTGTGTGGAGTTTGCACGTTCTCCCTGTGACCACCTGGATTTCCTCCTGCATCCTAAAAACTTGTGAGTTTGTAGATTAGTTGGCCTCTGTTTGTAAGTTAATTGGCCTCCCTATACACTGGGATCAGCCAATCATCCCTGTCCCGCCTGCAATTGGTCCAAAACGCCGCAGCGAGACTCCTGACGGGTACCCGTAAAAGGGACCACATCACCCCGATTCTGGCCTCTCTCCACTGGCTCCCAGTACAGTACAGAATCAACTTCAAGCTTCTCCTATTCACATACAAAAACCTTAAACGGGCTTGTCCCCCCCCATATCACAAATCTTCTAACGCACCACTCTATCTCCAGGTCCCACAGGTCAGCCGACTTGGGGCTACTGACTATCCCACGGTCTAGGCTTGAGCTCAGGGGTGACCGCACTTTTGCGGTTGCAGCTCCTAGACTGTGGAACAGCATCCCTCTCCCCATCAGCACTGCCCCCTCCATCGACTCCTTTAAGTCCAGGCTCAAAACCTATTTCTACTCCCTAGCGTTTGAGGCCCTCTGAGGGGGCGCTGTGAACTGTTTATGTCTGTGCTGTTATGTTCGTGTGCCATTGTATGTTCATTCTTACTACCTGAACTGATGTACAGCACTTTGGTCAACGTGGGTTGTTTTTAAATGTGCTATACAAATAAAATTGACTTGACTTGACTCTGTAAATTGCCCGTAGTGTTTGGGGAGTAGATGCGAAAGTGGAATAACATGCAACTCGTATGAATGGGTGATCGATGGTCATCGTGGACACAAGGGCTTGTTTCCTTGCTGTTTTTTTCAATCAATTCAGTTCTTTCACTCCACTGCTGAGAAATAGAAGAGGTTTACCAGAATGCTGCCTGGATTATGAGGTAATAACGATTGGGCAAGGTTAGACAAACTTGGCTTGTTTTCTCTGGAACATTGGAGGTTGAGGGGTGAAGTATATAAAATGATGAGAGGCATAGATGGGGTAGAACCTATTTCCCCCAGGGTGGAAATGACTAAAAAGATTAGAGGTCATAGCTTTAAGGTGAAGGGGGCAAAGTTTAACAGAAATATCCAAGGCAAGATTTTTATACAGAGGGTGGTGTGTACCTAGAACACACTGCCAGGGATCGCGATAGAGGCAGATATGGTAGTGGCATTTGAAAGGTTTTTAGATAGGCACATGGGTAGATCATAAGATCATAAGTGATAGGAGTAGAATTAGGCCATTCGGCCCATCAAGTCTTCTCCGCCATTCAATCATGGCTGATCTATCTCTCCCTCCTAACCCCATTCTCCTGCCTTCTCCCCATAACATCTGACACCCATACTAATCAACAATCTACCTTTCTGCCGTAAACGTATGCACAGACTTGGCCTCCACAGCCTTCTGTGGCAAAGAATTCCAAAGATTCACAACCCTCTGACGAAGGAAATTCCTCTTCACCTCCTTCCTAAAAGAACATCCTTTAATTCTGAGGTTATCAACTCTAGTCCTAGACTCTCCCACTAGTGGAAACATCCTCTCCACATCCACTCTATCCAAGCCTTTCACTATTCTGAACGTTTCAATAAGGGAGGGTATTAACATGCAAGTAATTGATGGAAATGGATCACATGCAGACCGAGGAGATTAGGCATGATGTTCGGCATGGACATTGTAGACTGACGGGCTTGTTGCTGTGCTGTTCTGCGTTCTATGCTGAAAGAGTCTTTATCTCTTTCATTGGCATTGTTACAACAGATAATCTGTGTGCAAATTGCCTGTTGTGTCTACTTCATTATGATCTTGGCGTTAAAGGTATTTGGCACATCCAGAAATCAAGAAATCCAAGTATTTTCTTTCATAGTTTTGCAAATGTTCTCTTCAGGCAGGGTATACAATTCCTTTCCGAAAGATGTACCTACATCCACATTGTCTGATTACCACCAGAGGGTGCTGAATGATGGCTGCCTTGCCAATGGTTGGTCTTGTCTTTTTCCTCCTTTGTGTGTTTAGTTTGGTGTAAAATGTATGTTTTAGTTTATCTTTAGTTTTGTGTTATGTGGGGGGGGGGGGGGGGGGGTGAGTGGGGGAAACTTTTTTTTCTCTTTCCTCGACGGAGATGCAACTTTTTCCATGTCGTATCTCCATCTGCACTGCGGACTTAACATCTCAAAGCGGGCGCCTTTGCCAGGGATCAACCTCGGAAGCTCCAACCGTGGGGGGCCTGCGGACTTTAACAACTTGGAGTTCGCAGTCTCTGGTTAGGGACCGGCTTCGGGAGCTCCAAGCCGCAGGAGCTTCGACCGCCCTGACTGCGAACGGTTCGGACGCCCCGACCGCGGGAACTTCGACCGCCAGCTCGACCGAGCTTCGACCGCCAGCTGCGGGAGCTTCACTCACCCCGACTGTGGATGCTTATACTGCCCTGACCTCGGGAGGATAGAAGATAAGACTTCATTGCCTTCCATCACAGCGGGGAATGTGAAGGAGCTGCTGTGGTGGATGTTTATGTCAAATGTTTATGTGGATGTGTGTCTTGTTGCTTTTTTGGTATGACTGTATGGCAAACCGAATTCCTCGTATGTTGCAAAATATACTTAGCTAATAAATTCCGATTATGATTAAGATCCTTCCCTGGATGTTATAAATGCCGCTGTAAAATTTGTAGAGTCAGAGAGTCAAATGCCGCTGTAGAGTCAGAGAGTAAAACAGCGTGGAAGCGGGACCTTCGGCACCACTTTCCCATACCGACCAACGTGCCCCATCTACACTGATCCCACCTGCCCGTGTTTGGCCCATATCCCTCTAAACCTATCCTGTCCATGTACCTGTCTGTCCTATCCGTGTACCTGTCCAAATATCTTTTAAACATCGCGTAAAAAGCGCACAAGTAGCGACAAGGAAATGCAGATGCTCGTTTACAAAAACAAGACGCAAACTTGTGCAGTAACTCAGAGTCGGGCAGCATCCCTGGGGAACATGGATATGCAATGTTTCGGGTTGGGACCTTTCTTCCGACCGATGATGGGGGGGGGGGGGTGAAGAAATGTGGAACAGGAGAGGCAGGACAAAGTTTGGCCGAAGGTAGGTGTCGACAGGTGAGTGGGGCTGCTTGATGGGCAGATGGTCAGACAAGGACCAGAGATGGTGGGGGAAAAGAGTGAGACAAAATATTGAGTAGTCTCAAATTGTGACGCCAGAAGAAGGAATGTAGGGGGGGGGGAAGAAGTAAGTGCGAGCCCCGGTTCTGGCGCAGGAGGTGGAGGAGTGAGGTGGGAAGAAAGGGTGGTGTGGGGGAGAAAGGGAAGAGTGTTGTTGGAGGTTACCCAAGATTGGAGATTTGAATGTCATCCCATTGGGTTGAAAGTTACCCGAGTGGAATATGAGTTTCTGTGCCTCCAGTTTGCGCCCAGGCCTCCCTCTGGCAACGGAGGAGGCCCAGGACAAAAAGGTCAGTGTGGGGAATGCGAAAACGGAATTAAAATGGTGGGCAACTGGGAGAGCAGGTAGGCCTTGGTGTCTGGATTTCCCAGCCTCTGCCTTGAAAGGACCTGAAACCGCAGCACTTTCCCCGTCGCGAGTCTGGACCTAAAATATTGCAGCAAAACCTCAATTCATAAACCCTCCCATGACGTTACAGGGTGGGAGGGAAAGGAGCTCGTAGTTGAACACAGGGCGAATGTCCGGCAAAAGAATGTGGTAGTATGTGGAACAAATTGCCAGGGGGGGTGTTAGAAGCATGTGCATTTACAATGAAAGCCTAGTTCTATGTTATCCCATTTTTGCACCCACTCTCTGCACAACAGGGGCACTCTACAGAGATCAGTTTACCTACAAACCTGCACGCCTTTAGGCTATGGGAGGAAACCGGAGCTCACCCACGCGGCTGTAGGGAGAACGTGCAAACTCCACACAGGCAGGGCCCGAGATCAGGATTGATCCCGGGTCTCCGGTGCTGTGAGGCAGCAGCTCTACCTGCTGCATCACTGGGCCGCCCATTTGTTCTGTTGGGCCTGTTTCCGTGCTTTCTAATTCTACGAATCGTTGGAAGTGTTTGAAGGGTGGGAAGGTTTGAGCAAGGTGATTTGGGGAGATTTGGGTGGAAAGAGGCAGTCGTTGCAGTGCAGGGTAAGTGACGTGTAAATCAGTGGATGAGTAAAGAATGGAAGCAAGGAACTACAGGTGCTGGTTTACCCTGAGTCCCAACTGCATGTACACCTACTTCTCCCATCCTCTTCCCCCTTCTACCTATATTCTTTCCTCTAGCTTCACAATTCACAAACTTTCAATCTTCTTTGTCCTGCACCTATCTTTTCATCCCTGGCCTTTGACCAGCCATCTGCTTATCAAAAAACCCTCCTCACCTATATCAATCTATTATCCAAGAGAGACACAAAAAGCTGGCAGGTCACACAGCATCTCTGGAGAAAAAGAATAGGTGACGTTTCGGGTCACCTATTCCTTTTCTCCAGAGATGCTGTCTGACACGCTGAGTTACTCCAGCTTTTTGTGTCTCTCTTTGGTTTAAACCAGCATCTGCAGTTCCTTCCTGCACATTCAATCTATTACCTGCCAGGCTTTGTCCTGCCCTTCCTCTCTTCCAGCTTTCCTCCCCCCTCCCCCCAAATCAGCCTGAAACCTCTCCTATCCATACTCTCCAGGGATGCTGCCTGACCTGCAAACTTACTCCAGAAACTTTGGGTGGGTAAAGAGTGTACCCCAGAACGTTTTGCCACAGAGAAGTGAATTGTAAAGAGAATTTCAAAACCAGCATTACAGCTGTGGAGATCTACAAATGCTTGGCGTTTATCTTGGTTTTTATCTCGAGCCATCGTGGAGCAGTTTGTACGAGTGCAGTGCATGCTGGTATTTTGGCAACACCAAAGCTCTCCCGTGCCAACTGTGCTCCGCAAGCCACAATGGCCAGTTACGTTTGTTTTTCTTGGTGTTTCTCATTGTGGAAGAACTAGTGGAATGGACACCCTGTGAGACTTTGTCCTCTTTTTTTTTTCTTGGAACCATGGAATTTTTAATCTCTTACTAAACAGGCAGCTCAGATACAAACGTCCTCTCTCTATTCATTAACCCGCATCAATGCTTGCAAATCTTGGTGGGGGTTGCAAAACCACAGCATGTGGTTGGAATCTTACCAACTGAGTCACGCTGGCACATGATCAAGGAATGTTCTTTAGCAGAACGAGGCCATTCAGCCCATTGTGCACATGCTATCGGTTCAGGCTGCTCGACCTATTCAATCGCTCCTCTCCTACTTGTATGTTTTTGCAAGTTTGTTTTCACATGTGCCTCCAGTCAGTCCCCTTTTGAAAGTTAATATAGAGTCTAATCCCCATGACTTTCAGGAAAGGCATTCCAGATGAGAATAATTGCTGCCTGAATAATTGTCCCTTTATCTTTCCTACTTTGTTTAGATAATTATCCTTGGGTGAACAACCCTTCTATCATTGAACTGTTTTGCAATCTGAGCAAAATCTGAACTGTGGTTAAATCTCTGTTGACCTTTTCATATCTCGAAAGTCTGTGTTATGATTTTGTTCCAGATAACTGAGTTCACTTATCCTGGACTCTTTGTACCAATTCACATAGTGTTATAGAGCCACAGAGTAAAACAGCACAGAAATGGGCCATTCACGAGTTATTAGGTGTAGAAGTGGCATGGCGTTAATGGCATGTTGGCCTTCATAGCGAGAGGATTTCATTATAGGAGTAAAGAGGTTCTTCTGCAGTTGTATAGGGCCCTGGTAAGACCACATCTGGAGAATTGTGTACAGTTTTGGTCTCCTACTTTGAGGAAGGACATCCTTGTAATTGAGGCAGTGCAGCGTAGGTTCACGAGATTGATCCCTGGGATGGCGGGACTGTCATATGAGGAAAGATTGAAAAGACTAGGCTTGTATTCACTGGAGTTTAGAAGGATGAGAGGGGATCTATAGAAACATATAAAATTATAAAAAGGACTGGACAAGCTGGATGCAGGAAAAATGTCCAGAACCAGGGGCCTTAGAATAAAGGGGAGGCCATTTAAAATTGAGGTGAGAAGGAACCTTTTCACCCAGAGAGTTGTGAATTTGTGGAATTTTCTGCCACAGAGGGCAGTGGAGGCCAAATCACTGGATGGATTTAAGAGCTAGATAGTGCTCTAGGGGCTAGTGGAATCAAGGGATATGGGGAGAAGGCAGGCATGGGTTATTGATTGTGGACGATCAGCCATGATCACAATGAATGGCGGTGCTGGCTCGAAGGGGTGAATGGCCTCCTCCTGCACCTATTTTCTATGTTTCTAAGTGGGCCATTCGGCTCATCGAGTCTACTCTGCCATTCAATCATGGCTGATCTCTGCCTCCTAATCATAATTTCCTGCCTTCTCCCCACAACCCTTGACACCCGTTCTAATCAAGGATTTGTCTATCTCTGCCTTAAAATTATCCACTGACTTGGCCTCCACAGCCCTCTGTGGCAATGAGTTCCACAGATTAACTACCCTCTGACTAAAGAAGTTCCTCTTTGCCTCCGTTCTAAAAGAGCGCTCTTTAATTCTGAGGCTATGACCTCTGGTCCTGGACTCTCCCACCAGTGGAAACATCCTTTCCACATCCACTCTATCCATGCCTTTCATTATTCTGTAGGTTTCAATGAGGTCGCCCCTCAACCTTCTAAACTCCAGCGAGTAGAAGCCCAGTGCTGTCAAACGCTCATCATGTGCTAACCCACTCATTCCTGGGATCATCCTTGTAAACCTCCTCTGGAACCTCTCCAGAACCAGCACATCCTTCCTCAGATATGGGGCCCAGATTTGCTCACAGTCCGTTCAGCCCAACTCATCCATGCCGATGATGAAGCTCCATTTAAGATAGTCCCATTAGCCTACGTCTGGATCATATTGCTCAGAAACTTACCAATCTATGTTCCTTTCCAATTAAAACCAAATGTCCATGCATCAAACCAAATACCCAAACTATCATGTCCTCCATGTAGGAAATAGGACAAAGTTAAATTTCAGTTTGGCCCTGAAGAAGCATCCTGAGCCGAAATGTCACCTGTCTATGTTCTCCAGAGAGGCTGCCTGACCTGCTTAGTTACTCCAGCTCTCTGTGTCTGCAGATCTTTCTTTCTGCATTCTAAGCTCAAATATGAGCTGGGCTTCGAGCTAATTTTCCTGTTGGAACTGCTGCACCACAGCGTCAGAGACCCACGTTCAAAACTGACCTCTGCTGCTGCCTGTGTGGAGTTTGCACATTCTCCCTGCGACCGTGTGGGTTTCCTCTAGACTCTCCTGTTTCCTCCCACATCCCAAAGACAAGCTTGTAGGTTCATTGACCTCTAAATTGACCTCTTCCGTAGGTCACATAACGGGGAATATGCCCCGATCGCTATCAACGGGGACAGTGTGGAGAGAGTGTCCAGCTTCAGGTTTCTGGGCACTCACATTTCGCAGGACCTAACATGGTCCAATAACACTGCTGCGCTGGTCAAGAAGGCACAACAAAGACTGTTCTACTTAAGAACACTGAAAAAGTCTGGTCTACCCCAACAGCTGCTGACGACCTTCTACCGCTGCACCATCGAGAGCATCCTAACGCATGGCATCCCTGTGTGGTACCTCAGCTGCACGGAGGCAGAAAGGAAAGCTCTACAGCAGGTAGTCCATAGAGCTCAGAGGGCCATCGGAACACAGCTACCAGACTTAGAGGGCATCTACAACACACGATGCCTCAGAAAAGCCACCAGCATCCACAAAGACTCTTCACACCCCTGCAACAGTCTGTTCGAACTCCTTCCATCGGGCAGACGATACAAGGCCTTCTACGCCCGCACCTCCAGACTCAGGAACAGCTTCATCCCCAGGGCCATAGCTGCTATGAACCGGTCCATAGATCAACTTGCACTTTACCCTGTCCAAAACTGTTACAACTGTTTCGTTTCATTGGGTTGCTGCTGTCTAAATTACTTAAATTGTTGCATCGTATGGGAGGCGCATTCCCAATCTCGTTGTACCCCTGGGTACAATGACAATAAAGATATATTGTATTGTATTGTATTGTATTGTATTGTAAATTGTCCGTGGTGTGTAGTGAGTGGATGCGAAAGAGGGAATAAAGTAGAATTGGAGTGAACGGGTGTTTGATTGTTGGCGTGGACAGTGGGCTAAAGGGCTTGTTTCCATACTGTATCGACCGTTCAATCAAAAATGATATTTTTTCCATTGTATTTTTTACTCTCTTGTGAAGCAGATAATGCTGGAATCGTCTTATACTGCTGCATCTTGCCATTCCTTGAACCAATAATGATAGAATAGTACAACATGGGACCAGGCCCTTTGGCCCACAATGTCAGTGGCAAACATCATGCCAAGTAATGCTAATCTTCTCTGCCTGCATGCCACCCATATCCCTCCATTCCCCGCATATTAACGTATATTCATCTAAAAATCTCTTAAGGCCCCACTGTGGAATCTACTTCCATCACCATCGCTGGCAATATGTTCCAGGTGCCTACAACTCGCTGTTTAAAAAAAAAATCTCACCCCACACAATCTCCTTTAAACTTTCCCACACTGGCCTCAAAACTATGCCCTCCAGTTTTTGACATTTCCAACCTGGGAGAAAGATTTTGACTATCTACCCTATCTGTGCCTCTCATCTGTGTCGTATCTCCGTTCGCGCTACGGCCTAACACCGTGGAGTCGGCGGCCTCCAGCTGGGATCGACCTCGAAGACTCCGGTCGCAGGGCCTGGACTTACCATCTCGGAGGCCTCGGCCGTGGGCCCTGCAGACCGCAACATCGGGAGCTCGCAGGTCCCTGGCTGGCGACCGGCTTTTGGGAGCTCCAGCCGTAGCAGCTTCGACCGCCCCGAAGCGCAAGGTACGATCAACCCGCCCGCAGGCCCTTCATCGCCCTGCGTGGCCTGGCCGCAGCACTTTCCATCGCCCGGTGGGGGCTCAGGCCCTTCATCGCCCTGCTCGGCTCGGCCGCGGCATTTTCCATCGCCCGGTGGGGGCTCAGGACTTTCATCGGCCTGCTCGGCTCGGCCCTGGGACTTTCCATCGCCCGGTGGGGGCTTCAAGGGGTTGGGAGCCTCGATCGCCTCGTGGCGCCACAGGAGAAGAATGAGGAGGAGATAAGACTTTGCCTTCCATCACAGTGAGGGTATGCCTGGAGCAATCACTGTGATGGCTGTTTTGTGTAAAAAATTGTGTATCTGTGTCTTGTGCTTTTTGATGTCTGCTGCCGGACCCTGACGTGAGAGGACGCTGGCGTTGAGTATTCGCCGCTTTTCCGTCAGGATAGTTTGTCTGTTTGTTTCTATGTTAATTGTATTTGTAAAGCGCTTTGAGCATGTGATAAGGTGCTATATAAAATAAATATATTATTATTATTATTATTATTATAATTGTACACATTTTTATCATGTCTTTGTTCAGCCTCCAACTGTCCAGAGAAAACAATCCAGGTTTTTCCAAAACCCCTCATTTTGACTAATGTAGGGAGGCACAGCGGTAGAGTTGCTGCCTTGTGGCGCCAGAGATCCAGGTTTGATCATGGTTAAGGGTCTCGACCCGAAACGTCACCCATTCCTTCTCTCCTGAGATGCTGCCTAACCTGCTGAGTTACTCCAGCATTTTGTGAATAAATACCTTCGATTTGTACCAGCATCTGCATTTATTTTCTTACACTATTATGACCACGGGTGATGTCTGTATTGAGTTTGTACGTTCTCCCTGTGGCTGCGCGGGTTTTCTCCCAGTGCTCCGGTTTCCTCCCACATGCCAAAGACAAACAGGTTTGGAGGTTAATCGGCTTCTGTAAATTGTCCCTAGTGTGTAAGATAGAACTAGTGTGGGGGTGATCATTGATCGGCGTGGACTCGGTGGGCCGAGGGGCCGATTTCCTCACTGTATCTCTAAACTAAACTAAACTGTCTAATCCAGGCAGTATCAGATGGGGGTTCAATGGGCAGATGTCAAGAGTGTTTTATTGTCATACGTCCCAGATAGAACAATGAAATTCTTGCAGCAGCACAACAGAATATGCAAACATAGTGCACTGTAAACAATATAAGAAATGAAAAGTTCGGATTTCTGAACAAAACTGCTGGGGAAACTCTCAAAGGCCTTTTTGACAGATTGTGGAGATTGTGAAGTTGGGACTTTGCTTGTTTACACACAATTCCATGGAGGTTTCTATTTCTTTCTGTTTACAAATTATTCATGGTAATTCTCCCATGGTGTTGTCCTTATATAAACCCTGATCTGTTTTGTCAGTCAAAACTCAACTGACATTATTCTGAACTGCTAATTGCTTTTTTTTTGAACAAAGAAGCCTTTACCTTTCCCAAGCTGTTCTTTACTTAGATCATAAGATCATAAATGATAGGAGCAGAATTAGGCCATTCGGCCCATCAAGTCTACTCCGCCATTCGTTCGTGGCTGATCTCTCTCTTTCATATATATATATACATATACATATATACATATGTATTGTGATATCATGAGAGGTAGAGTCATAGAGGGGAGATACATTTCCTCCCGGTGGATGCAACAAGGACTACAAACCATCATGGCTGCCAGCAAAAGACTACAAAACCCATAGTCACATGTATATACAGATACACATGTACACATATATGTATACGTAGACATGTGTATATATATATATATATATGTGTGTGTTTGTAAGTGTGTATATGTATATATGTATATTTGTATCAGATCTGTGTGTATATATATGTGTGTGTATATATATGTTTATATATATACAGATCTGATACAAATAACCTGCAAATAGCTCCTCGTCCTTTGGCTTTCTTATAATATATAATCTGAGGAATTTCTTATACTTGTGGGGGTGGAGCTAAGCTGCTGTAGATTTTTCAATGCCAAGCATAATCTAGCTGCAGTGGAGTTTTCAATAAGAGACTGATGTACCTTATTGAGCAATAGGCAGCAATCTTGAGAGATGACTAGAGACTGCAGATGCTGGACTCGTAAACAAAACACAGAGTGCTGGAGGAACTCGGCGGGTCAGGCACCATCTGGGAAGGAAATGGACAGGTGACGTTTTGGGTCAGGGCTCCACTTCAGATTGATATGAGGAAGGGGGAGAAAGCTGGAAAAGAGAGGCATGCAGGACAAAGCCTAGCCAGTGATGGATGTTTTCACTAGTGGGACCTGCCTTCAGAATGGAGATGAGGAGGAATTTCTTTAACCATAGGGCGATGAATCTGTGAAATTCATCGCCACAGATGGCAATGGAGGCCAAGTTATTGGGCATTTTTAAAGCAGAGATTGCCAGGTACATGATTAGTAATGGTGTTATAGGTTACAGGGAGGAGAATGGGGATGAGAGGGAAAAATAGATCAGCCATGATCGAATGGCAGAGTAGACTCAATGGGCTGATTGACTTAATTCTGCTCCTATGTTTTATGGTCTATTACCCACTTGTATCTTCACCATGTCTCTCACTACAGTGCGTATGTGGAGATAATAAAGTGTTGATGGGCTATTTGATTTTGAATTTTTTTTTCTCCAGCACTTTAAAAAAAATTCCCGCATCTACAGGCTCTAGTTTAATCAACATTTTCTTGATGCAGGCGCCAGCTGCTCATGTTTGTGATTTATCCACCAACTGATCGAAGAATAAAGCAAAGTAGTACCAATGAAACGTTGCCCATCTAAACTAGATAGAGTGGACATGGAGAGGATGTTTCCACTGGTGAGAGAGTCTAGGATCAGAGGGCATAGCCTCAGAATAAAAGGAGGTACCTTTAGAAAGGAGATGAGGAGGAAATTCATGAGTCCGAGGGTGGTGAATCTGTGATATTCATTTCCACGGACGGCTGTGGAGGCCAGGTCGTTGGATATTTTTACCCAATTCTTGATTAGGATGAGAGTCGAGGGTTATTGGTAGAAGGCCAGAGAATGGGGTTGAGAGGGAAAGATAGATCAGCCATGATTGAATGGCAGAGTACCAGTGGGGCCAAAGGGACAACAAGGGTTTGAGGTTAACCCCCGGGATGGTGGGACTGTCATATGAGGAGAGATTGGGCTTGTATTCACTGGAATTTAGAAGGATGAGAGGGGATCTTATTGAAACGTATAAAATTATAAAAGGACTGGACAAGCTAGATGCAGGAAAAAATGTTCCCAATGTTGGGGGAGTCCAGAACCAGGGGCCACAGTCTTAGATTAAAGGGGAGGCCATTTAAAACTGAGATGAGAAAAAACTTTTTCACCCAGAGAGTTGCGAATTTGTGGAATTCTCTGCCACAGAAGGCAGTAGAAGCCAATTCACTGGATGAATTTAAAAGAGAGTTAGATAGGTCTCTAGGGTCTGGCGGAATCAAGGGATATGGGGAGAAGGCAGGCACAGGTTACTGATTGTGGATGATCAGCCATGATCACAATGAATGGCGGTGCTGGCTCCAAGGGTCATATGGCCTCCCCCTGAACCTATTTTCTATGTTTCTATGACAAAGATGATAATCAGAAGGGCTGTCGCCAGTCAAAAGGAACGCCTCAGACAATCAGATGATGAAAGACACCCCCTACACGACCACCCTTTGCTACCTCGGCGTTTGAAATCATGCAGACGTTTCCTCTCTTCTGTCCATCCCCTGGACCGCAGTGCATCGTCCAGAAGGCTCAAACTCTGGGAAGAGAGACTTGAGAAATCGCCAGAAGACATTCACTGCGATTGCAGACGGGGCCTCCAGACTATGGAACATCTCCTGAGCTGTGACGTGCTGCATGACACACGCACTGTAAAGGATCTTGCAGAGGCCAACCACGTGGCACTAAAATTTGCTCACTATTGGCAAACAGTTGTGTGATGACACGATTTTTTTAATTTAATTTAAATGATAACTGGTTAGAGATGGGACAAGTTGGATACACAATCATCACTTCCTATTAGAGTATTACAAAAATAGAAGATGCTGTCAAACTATCCATAGAAGTGGAAATAGTAGTGGTAATGGATGAAAATCGATAGCAGGATGCACTGGAAAGACAGAATGAATAAATCATCTGGACCAGATGACTTGTGCCGCCATTTGTTCAGGGAAACGGGGACAGAGGTATTGGAAATAATCTTCCTTAGGTACAGCAGAGTTGTCAGAGCAGTGGAAAGTGGTGAGCATAACACTGAGCAAAACGCAAAAGTGCTGGAAGAACTCAGCGGGTCAGGCAGCCTCTATGGAGAAAATGGACAGTCGTTGCGGGTCGGGATCCTTGTTCACACCTGAATAATTTTGAAGAAGAGACCTGACCCGAAAAGTCATCATCCATTCCCTCCATGGATGCTGCCCGACCCGCTGAGTTCCTCGGGCACTTTGCCTTGTTGCTCAAGATTCCAGCACCTGCAGTTTCTTGCGTTGTCCACTTTTTAAAGTTGATTTGAGAAGGTTAACTGGCCTCGTAGTTCAAGCACAATGTTCAGAACCTGAGCGGAAGAGGCACATTTGTCAAATGAAATAATCACTCCAGTCTACATAAATAACTTCCACTAAAATGTAGATGTGTTGGTTCGTAAGTTTGCAGATAACACAAATTGGTGGAGGAACTCATCGGGTCAGGCAGCATCTTCAGACTGAAGAAAGGTCCTGACCCAAAACGTCATCTGTTCATTCCCTCCACAGATGCTGCCTGACCAGTTGAGTTCCTCCAGCACTTTGTATGTTGCTCAAGATTCTAGCATCTGCAGTGTCTTGTCTCTCTGGTAAACATAACACTCTTGTTCAAGAAAGGATATTCCTAGTCAATAACTATAGCCCAGTCAGTTTAACATTGAGGTTTTACAACATGTATTCAAGGAATAAATTAACAGGCACTTGGAGAGGTGTAAGTTAATTAAGAAGGACCAGAATAGATTTGTTCAAGGCACATCATGCTTGACTAATCTTAATGATTTTACGATGAACAAACAAAGGGTTGATGAAGGAACACAATGGTGGTTGTCTATATGGTTTTAAAGTATTTCACAAGTGCTAAATGGTCAATGTTAATTGGAAAAATAAATTAAAATCAAGAAAACAGTAAGATGTGGTGAACTGTTGTTTTTCAGAGAATAATCCGTATTATTCACCACATTCAAAACAACACTGAAGTCTCACCTGTTCAGCACTGCCTTCAACCACTGGCCGTCACCTCACCTTCTGTCTCCTTTTTCTGTTCGTTTACTTATTTATCTATTTATTCACTTCTCTATGTTCTAGAAATCCCTGTAAAGCGTCTTTGAGTGTTTGAAAAGCGCTATATAAATGTAATGCATTATTATTATTATTATTATTATTCCCATGGCTCGGTGCAAGAAAGACCGTTTCTTTGGATATCTATAATTATCTTATATATATTTAAATGCAGAGCATTTGACACAATATCAAGAAGCAAACAGCGGGTAGAACTACTGCCTCACAGTGCCGGAGACCTGCGTCGATTCTGACCTCGACTGCTTTCTATGTGGAGTTTGCATGTTCTACCTGTGACTGCGTAGGTTTCCTCCAGGTGCCCTGGTTCTTTCCCACATCCCAAAGACGTGCGGGTTTATAAATAAATAAGCACCTTCCTCACAAAAAAAAAAGTATTTTAAAGCAGCCTGATTTTAACAACCTACATCTGATACCTTGTGTTACTGATAATGTTGAACTGTGCCTTCATGATAGACAGGGCGGCACGGTGGCGCAGCGGTGGAGTTGCTGCCTTACAGCGAATGCAGCGCCGGAGACTCAGGTTCGATCCTGACTACGGGCGCCGTCTGTGCGGAGTTTGTACGTTCTCCCCGTGACCTGCGTGGGTTTTCTCCGAGATCTTCGGTTTCCTCCCACACTCCAAAGATGTACAGGTATGTAGGTTAATTGGCTGGGCAAATGTAAAAATTGTCCCTGGTGTGTAGGATAGTGTTAGTGTGCGGGGATCGCTGGGCGGCGCGGACCCGGTGGGCCGAAGGGCCTGTTTCCGCGCTGTATCTCTAAATCTTGTGTGCCCTCACAAGAAAAGCACTGATTTATTATATTTATTGTATAATTATTTGTGTGTTGTCGCATTGATGATACAGTAAAGCAGCAGCAATTAATAATTTAATTGTTCCAATACCGTATGCATATGACTCTTGAATTTAAGTGCTGCATTCTAAGAGCGGGTACAACTAGATATTGGACCCGTGTGTGTGCGCGTGTGTGTGTGTATGTTTCAATAGGTGTCACTGTGGTACAATACATCAGAGAATATTTTTGACAGCAATGATCCATTTTGGATTAAAAGGCCACATTGAGGTTGGACAAGTGCTGATTATTGGTAGCAAAATTGATGAGCGATGCCATTAATATTTGCCAGTTCCTCCAGGGCCACTGTGGGCAATGTACACAGTGCCTAATCAATTGTATAATCAAAGATCTGGGGGCGTCCGTTCTTCTCTCTGAATAAGTAAATAAATTATATTATTTTCATCTGTTTTCCTCCCCCTCCTGTTTTCTCCACCAAACCCGTTCACTTCCTCATTAGTTTCCCTTCCATTTACACCTCACGCCGGCCGCAGGGCCACCAGCCCAATCACGGATGAGTTGCACCCCGGTCATTCCCTTTTCTCCCCTCTTCCAGCAGGCAAGAGGTACAGAGGTTTGAAAACACACACCTCCAGATTCAGGAACAGTTTCTTCCCAGCTGTTTTAGTTTAGAGATACAGCGCAGAAACAGGCCCTTCGGCCCACCGGGTCCGCGCCGATCAGCGATCCCCGTACATTAACACTATCCTACACCCACTAGGGACAATTTTTACATTTACCAAGCCAATTAACCTGCAAACCCGTACATCTTTGGAGTGTGGGAGAAACCGAAGATCTCAGAGAAAACCCACGCAGGTCACAGGGAGAACATACAAACTCCGTACAGACAGCACCCGTAGTCAGGATCGAACCCGGGTCTCCAGCGCTGCATTCACTGTAAGGCAGCAACTCTACCGCTGCGCCACCGTGACTGTCATCAGGCAACTGAACCTTTCTATCAACAACTAGAGAGCGGTCCTGAGCTACTATCTACCTCATTGGAGACCTGTTTTTGCACGTTGGCCTTCATTTGTCAGAGTATTGAGTACAGACGTTTGGAGGTCATGTTGCAGTTACATAAGACGTTGGTGAGGCTTATTTAGAGTATTGTGTTCAGTTCTGGGTGCCATGTTACAGGAAAAATGTTGTCAAGCTGGAAAGGGTACAGAGAAGATTTACGAGGATGTTGCCAGGACTCGAGGGTCTAAGCTATAGGGAGAGATTGAGCAGGCTGGGACTCTATTCTTTTCCGTACACCCACCACACTTTCTGCGGAGGATGAAGGTGATCCTATAGAGGTGTATAAAATCATGAGAGGAATAGATCGGGTAGATGCACAGAGTCTCTTGCCCAGAGTTGGGGAATCGGGGACCAGAGGACATTGGTTTAAGGTGAAGGGGAAAAGATTTAATCAGAATTTGAGGGGTAACTTTTTCCGCAGAAAGTGTGGTGGGTGTACGGAATGAGCTGCCATAGGAGCTTGTTGTGGCAGGGACTATCGCAATGTTTAAGAAACAATTGGACAGGTACATGGATAGGGCAGGTTTAGAGGAACGTGAGCCAAACACAGGCAGGTAGGACTGGTGTAGCTTGGACATGTTGGCCAGTGTGGGCATGTTGGATTGAAGGGCCTGTTTCCAAGCTGTATGACTCGATGAGAAGCCGTTGGTTTGCGATCAGGCTAGATTCTCTCCTATACCTTTTCCCATCCTGGGAGCCGAAGCCAGCTAAAGTGCTGATCCAAACCAACTCGTTTGGACCCTGATCCAAACAACAATGAAAAGATTTTCTATATCAATCAGTGGAGTAAAGCTATGGAACAGAATGAATGCGGAATTAAAACAATGTTCAAACATCATCCAGTTTAAAAACAAATATAAACACATGATTTTTTCTAGGTACAGTGAGGAGGGGGATTAACAGTCACCAGGGGTCTACATATAATAACACATCATTATTTAAATAAGTATATCTATATGAACATATAAGGGTGTATGAGTATTTTTGTATTAATATCTGATACTTGATAAATATTGATTAGGGGATGGGGGTAGGATTAAACAAGTTCACACTTCTTCCTACTCCTTTTCGCACATGTTAAGTAATGGATGAAATTCCTTGTATTTCTTCTGTTTTTTTGTTTATTTTGTTTTTTAATTGATGTCTTTTAACATGTTCGAAATAAAATAAAATGAATGAATGAAAAAACTAGCCCAGTATGGGTGTGGGATCCATCAGGTTCAATTCCATACTGGACCATAACCATTGGAGAAGCTATTAATGTCCTATGGCAACAGGTGATACCTCGAGACAAGATACAAAGACAACTGGAAAGAACCAGAGCTGTTTTCCTTAAATATTACTTTTAGTTAGTTTTCTAACAATTTCAAGAGTGTATTACATCACAATTAAAACACAAAGTACCTGTGCTATAATTCCAGGATAAGCAATCAACTAAGAAAACCAAGCCCAAACTATTATCTAACTAAATACACCAACTTACAATAAATGACTCCATCATTAAGCTTGTAACATCACAAATGCATAAGACTGGGATGCACTTGCACAAACTACAATTACAAAGAAATACACGTACATGTCATACATTTCCTTTCTGGCCCAAACTGACACAATTTCTTCACCAAATCCACCTACTGCCTTGCTCTACTGCCTCTGACATTTGCTTTGCAGCCCGATACAAATTCTGTCCGTAAATTCCTAACTCTCCAAATAGTGACATGGTCGATCTCGCTATTAATCCTCCACAACCCACCTCTACCAGACGTACTCCTGCACTCCATCCTCGCTGCTCAACTTCTGCTGCCAACTCCACATATCTAAGCCTTGTCCTTTCATAAGCCTCATCCACTAAGTTCTCCCAAGGCACCTTCCGTTCTATAAAATACACTACCCGCTGACTAACTGACCATATCACTATATGTGGCGGCACGGTGGCGCAGCAGTAGAGTTCCTGGCCGCGGGCGGCATCTGTACGGAGTTTGTACGTTCTCCCCGTGACCTCGAATTGTCTCGAATTGCTGCAAAAGGAATGCGTTTCTCGAAACGGTGGTGGAAACATATCCAGCAGCAACTTTCAACCTTCAACCTCAAAAGCAGAAGACAACTTCCGCTGATTCCAGGAATGAGTGGGTTAGCATGTGATGAGCGTTTGACAACACTGGGCCTGTACTCGCTGGACTTTAGAAGGTTGACGGGGGACCTCATTGAAACTTACAGAATAATGAAAGGCACTGATAGAATGGATGTGGAAAGGATGTTTCCACTGGTGGGAGAGTCTAGGACCAGAGGTCAGAGCCTCAGAATTAAAGGGCGCTCATTTAGAAAGGAGATAAGGAGGAACTTCTTTAGTCAGAGGGTGGTGAATCTGTGGAATTATTTGCCACAGAGGGCTGTGGAGGCCAAGTCAGTGGATATTTTTAAGGCAGAGATAGACAAATTCTTGATTAGAACGGGTGTCAGGGGTTCCGGAGAGGAGGCAGGAAAATGGGATTAGGAGGCAGAGATCAGCCTTGATTGAATGGCAGAGTGGACTCGATGGGCTAGAATGGCCTAGTTCTACTCCGATAACCTGTGAACTTGTGAACTTGTGAACTTGCGACTTGTTAATGCGCCAGGTCCCAGCCGATTTGTAAACAATGTAAATCCTCCATCAGCGTCCTCGTGGCTGAGTGAGATGAATGCCAGGCGGCACGGTGGCGCAGCGGTAGAGTTGCTGCCTTAAAGCGAATGCAGCGCCAGAGACTCAGGTTCAATCCTGACTACGGGCGCCGTCTGTACGGAGTTTGTACGTTCTCCCCGTGACCTTTGTGGGTTTTCTCCGAGATCTTCGGTTTCCTCCCACACTCCAAAGACGTACAGGTATGTAGGTTAATTGACTGGGTAAATGTAAAAAATTGTCCCTAGTGGGTGTAGGGTAGTGTTAATGTGCGGGGATCGCTGGGCGGCACGGACTCGGTGGGCCGAAGGGCCTGTTTCCGCGCTGTATCTCTAAAATCTAAAAAAATCTAAAAATCTATATCAGGCCTCAAACTAGTGGTAATTATTTCCTGCGGTACAACAGGCTTTCCTCCTAAATCTACCCGCATCTCCCAATCACTGGCTCCCCGTGGCTGGCCTGACTCGCACCTATCCGCAAACTTCCCTCCTCTACCTTTCTCTCCCTCACGGACAAAATTAATCGCTACCCTCCCAGTCCTGATGCCGACTGAATTCACCTATACTCTGCTCCCTCTCGATTGATGCAGCTATGCACTTCAATACCTGGTTATGCCACCAAGTATACCGACCCTAAGAAAGACCAGTCCTACATCCTAACAAAATATGCCTCAAATTTGCCACTTCTGAACACAAGGGACACGCCGGGTTCCCACCGACCCACTGTTGGAGGTTCTGCGGTGGATGGCAGCACATCATAAATAGCCCTTATCAGGAAACTTAAAAGGATGAGAGGGGATCTTATCAGAACATATAAGATTATTAAGGGGTTGGACACGTTAGAGGCAGGAAACATGTTCCCAATGTTGGGGGAGTCCAGAACAAGGGGCCACAGTTTAAGAATAAGGGGTAGGCCATTTAGAACTGAGATGAGGAAAAACTTTTTCAGTCAGAGAGTTGTGAATCTGTGGAATTCTCTGCCTCAGAAGGCAGTGGAGGCCAATTCTCTGAATGCATTCAAGAGAGAGCCATATAGAGCTCTTAAGGATAGCGGAGTCATGGGGTATGGGGAGAAGGCAGGAACGGGGTACTGATTGAGAATGATCAGCCATGATCACATTGAATGGTGGTGCTGGCTCGAAGGGCCGAATTGCCTACTCCTGCACCTATTGTCTATTGTCTAACTTACATGTCCCGTCTCCATGCATCACAGGTCCCTGCAGCTAAACCTCCTCTTTTCTACACTCTCCCAGTTCATCCACTGTCCCAGCTTAACTTGAGCTACTGCCCTCACACATCCCACTGCTTCCTCCTGACGATGTACCTGCTCGACAACCAATTTCCTCCTCTCTGTTGAACCTGCCTTACTCCACACTGGTTTCCCTGTGCTGAGCCCTAAGCCTACTTTCCCTTGCTGCACCCTACCAACAATGTCTGTATGTCTCAGAGCTGCTTGTGCCTCTTCCACTGCCTGCTTTGAGTTCCACTTCCTCCCTGCTAAGTTACACTTAGCACCAGATTATTAACTAAGGTATCCTTACTCCCTGATAACTGTGATATGTTCCAAAATGGAACAATGGAATTCTTTCTTGCAACAGCAAAAACAGATATATAAACATGGTACTCCGTATACATATTAAATGTGTATAAACCAAAGATACTAGAGGAACAAGATGGACCACTCCGTTGAAATCGCCATTCTGAAGTGTAGTACGCAAAGGAGCCATTTTAGTGGGCAAAACCCACCATTCGCTATGCCTCTCACAGTGTAAGCAGTGTTTTGGGGGAACAGTATGTGTGATGATACCATTAAAATGCAGAATATATCTCATCTATCAATTCACAGATTTTTGTTATTTTTCTTTTTAAATGTTTCTGCAAGTTTCTGCCTAATAAAATGGGCATGCTACGGTTTTTAGGGTTGAGTGGTCTATCTTGTTCCTCTAGTATCTTTAGTATAAACATGGTACTCCATATACATATTAAATATAGGATAATGCTAGTGTACGGTGGGATCGTTGGCCGGTGCAGACTCGATGGGCCGAAGGGCCTGTTTCCATGCTGTATCTCTTAAAAATTAAAAAAAAGCATGGAAACAGGCCCTTTGGCCCACTGAGTCCATGCCAACCATTGATCATCCATTCACACTAGTTCCATGTTTTCCCACTTTCGCATACACTCCCAATACATTAGGGGCAATTTACAGATGCCAACTAACCTACAAACCCTCACGTCTTTGAATATTTCTTCTCTCTCCTCGGGGCACTGACACACAATCAAAAGAATATCCTCCATGAGCCAGGCATAGATTTTCCACTTAGCATTGCTGTAACATCACACAACCATCATGTTGTAATGTGTACGGCTGTTAATCATAGGACTTTCCCCTCGTAAAGCCATCACAGCTTGATCTTGGGTTCGTTAGGCAAAAGGGCCAGGAATCCTGTACTACTGACACCCTCTCTGATGCAGGGATATTAAAGCTTATTGTAGCACCTTCACTGACAGAAGTGGACTGGGGATCAAACTTGAACTGTTCTGGGTTGAACAGTTCGACAACAAAGCTTTCAGTTTATCCATTGAGCCATTGAGAGAATCCTGGTATTAAGTTTGCGTTTTATGGAGTAACAGAACCTGGAAGCAGCAGCCTTTGACTTCATCCATAAACCTACTCTGAGCCAGGAGATCATTCAGACCAGAGCCATGGGAACCCCCATGCATACCAGTACACAGACGATTCAAGAACCAAGGACACAGATTTAAAATCTGGGGCAAAAGTTATGAGGGATGGGGAAATAAAAACTTTTTTAATGATCTCTAGCTTGTGAGTGAGGATGGAGGGAAGACAACTAATCTGCATTTTTTTTAAAGGAAAATTTAGACTGCATTTGAAGTGTTGCGGTCATGTCATCAGGAATAGGAGTAGAATCAGGCCATTCGGCCCATCAGGTCTACTCTGCCATTCAATCATGGCTGATCTAGCACTCCCTCCGAACCCCATTCTCCTGCCTTCTCCCCATAATCTCTGACACTGTGGGCAGTTTTGGGCCCCACATCTGAGGAAAGGATGTGTTGGTGTTGGAGACGGTCCAGCGGAGGTTTACGAGAATGATCCCAGGAATGATTGGGTTAACATTTGATGAGCGCTTTGACTGCACTGGGCCTGGGCTCGCTGGGGTTCAGAATGATGATGGGGGGTGGGGGGGACCTCATTGAAACTTAGCGAATAGTGAAAGGCCTAGAGTGGACAGAGTGAATATGGAGAGGGTGTTTCCACTAATGGGAGAGTCTAGGACCAGAGGTCATAGCCTCCGAATAAAAGGACGCGCCGATAGAAAGGAGATGAGAAGGATTTTTTTTCGTTGGAGGGCGGTGAATATGCGGATTTTATGGCCACAGAAGGCTGTGGAAGCCACCAAATCAGTAGATTTTTTAAAAGGTGGAAATTCCTGATTTGTAAGCGTGCCAAGGTTTATGGGGAGAAGGCAGAAGAATGGCGTTGGGAGGGAGAGATAGATCAGCCATGGTTGAATGGCGGTGTAGACGTGATGGGCCAAATGGTCTAATTCTGCTCCTAGAACTGAACTTATGAAATTGAAGAGGAACCTGAGAGGGGATAAATTGGAAGACCTCGAGGGAAGAAAATGTAGAGTGGAGCTAACGGGATTTCCCCGCAAGGAGCCAGCATACGCTTGATGGACCGAATGGCCTCTTTCCATGGATTGACAACATTTCCATTCTATATTCTACTTGATTCTATTCTATTCCAACATTAAAGTCCAATGGATTACATTACTATCCACTTCAAAAGCACAGCGATTGCTCCATTGCCCCTTCTAAACCAGCTTGACGTTAATTTCTTACACTTTCTTTTCGCTCTCAGACTATCTCCTGCCAATTAAGAGGATGCTCTGTGCTGTGGGATTGTGCCCACTAGACCCATTGATACAGCTCTTGGCTTCTTTCCATAATCATGAGCTGTCACAGAGAGATTTTTTATCCTGCTCGGTCTGGGTTGGATTGAAAGTCTGGTCCCATGTTGTTCCTTTTCACAGCTTCTCCTGTCATTCCTGAGACAGATTAAGATTCCTCTATGGTTACTGGATCCAGTGCCATGTCTGGATCTATTCACAGGAGGCTTGTTTGTATGGAAGGAATGTCGGCTCTTTGAAGTCGTGCCCCCTTGCGCACGTGGGGTGCGGTAATCTGATCGAAGCCTCACGCTGATCCAAAATGAATCCGAGACGCAGCATTATTACACTTCATCTTTCTTTGACCGGGGAAGAAAAAAGTACGAGCCAATAACAAGTTCATTATACCTTTTTTGGTATGAAAAACACACCTGCTTTTTAACAACGTGCCATGGTCTTGTCATTGGGTTCCTTCATTTAAAGTTTAGCTTTAGCTTTATTTCTGTCACATGTATCGAGGTACAGTGCAAGCTTTGTTTTGCACGCCGCACAAAACGCGATCAGCCAACACTACACACAAACACAATCAAATGTCAAACTCAAGTACGATAGGTAGAGCAAAGGGGAAGGGCGGCACTGTGGCGCAGTGGTAGAGTTGCTGCCTTGCACGCTCACAGACCTGCGTTCGATCTGGACTACGGGTGGTGTCTGTACGGAGTTTGTACGCTCTCCCTGTGTTCGTGTGGGTTTTCTCCAGTTTACTCCAACAATTAAAAGGAGTGCAGCTCTGTAGGTTAATTGGCCTCTGTAAAAATCGCCCCTTAAGTGTAGGGAGTGGATGAGAAAGTGAGCGAACATAGAGCGGATATGAATGGGTGATCGATGGTCGAAGTGGACTCGGTGGGTCGAAGGGCCTATTTCCACATTGCATCTCTAAGCTAAACTAATCTTTTTTTAAAAATCACCAGGCTGATATTCCTGAGCACTAGGCAAGGTTTGCTGCATTGTAAGAGGACGGAACGGTGGCGCAGTGGTAGAGTTGCTGCCTTACAGCGCTTGCAGTGCCGGAGACCCGGGTTCGATCCCGACTACGGGTGCCGTCTGTACGGAGTTTGTACATTCGCCCCGCGACCAAGTGGGTTTGCTCCGAGCTCTTCGGTTTCCTCCCGCACTCCAAAGTCGTACAGGTATGCAGGTTAATTGGCTGGGTGCGTGTGTAAATTGTCCGTAGTGTGTGTTGGATGGTGTTATTATGCGGGGATCGCTGGTTGGCGCGGACTCGGTGGGCCGAAGGGCCTATTACCGCGCTGTATCTATAAAACTAAAGCTAAACTAAAACTAAAGACACGCGAGGCCTTTAAGTCAGGCTTGCTTCCCCTCTCAAGATTCCATGGCACAATTTCAGAAAGGACCAGCTAAGTTATCCTTGGTGTCCTCATTAACATTCACCTTAAACCTCGTCAATTCGAAGGTATTTATTCACAAAATGCTGGAGTAACTCAGCAGGTCAGGCAGCATCTCAGGAGAGAAGGAATGGGCGACGTTTCGGGTCGAGACCCTTCTTCAGTCTGAATAAGCCTGAAAACTGTAAGTCCAGGTTCAGGGGCAACTTCTTCTGTAACGACGGATTGAACATGAAAATGTATGTGTAGCCTCCCAGGAATTTTTGCACAGTTCCTGTATTGTACATATTTTTTACTTTGAATAAAATTCATTTTGATTTTTACAAAAAGCTTCTTCCCTGGAACCATCAGGCTATTAAACACCACAACCTCCAAATAAGCTCTGAACTGCATGGACTTGGGGGCATTGGTTTTGCCTTTACACTATTATTGCTTGTATGTATGTATGCATGTATGTGTATATATGTATGTACACCGATCAGCCAAAACATTGTGACCTGATGAGCCAAAAAATTATGACCACCTGCCTAATATGCTGTTGGTCCTCCGTGTGCAGCCCCATACGCAGCAGGGTGCGATGCACTGTGTATTGTGACACATTCCTCCCGTGACCACCATTAAAATTATTTGTGACATGTGCCACAGTCGACCTTCTGTCGGTTCGGACCAGATGGGATAGCCTTTGTAGCCCTCGAGCATCAATGAGCTTTGGGCGCCCAACACCCTGTCGCCGGTTTGTGGTTTGTCCCTCCTCGGACCACTGTCGGTAGGTACTCACCACTGCTGACCAGGAGCACCCCACAAGCCTTGCCGTTTCAGAGATGCTCTGACCCAGTCGTCTGGCCATAACAGTTTGGCCCTTGTCAAAGTCACTCAGGCCTTTACTCCTGCCCATTTCTCCTGCATCCAACACATCAACTTCAAGAACTGACTGTTCACTTGCTGCCAAATATATCTCACCCCTTGACAGGTGCCATTGTAACAAGATAATCAACGTTATTCACTGCCTGTCAGTGGTCATAATGTTTTGGCTGATTGGTGTATATACAGTATAGGTGTTTGTGTATATGTGTCTATACTTTTTTTGTTATGGTGTTTACAGAGTACTATATCTGTTGTGTTGCTGCAAGTAAGAATTTCATTGTTCCGATTTGGACAAATGACAATAAAACTCTTACAGTCCTCGAGATCCCTGTTTGAATGTGCACTCCACACTCAGTCAGTTGTTCAGGTTCGAGGGTAGCAGTTGGCATCAGAACTCATGGGAGGAAAGAATAACCTGCAGACTAATTGCTGGCCATTGATTTTCAACAGGGGAGCCTGGGTTTATTATTGGCTGAGGATCTGCTCAGATTAGGCAGGTGGGCTTTTGGTGGCAAATTGCCTGCATCTCACATGGCAAATGCCTGCCAAACCAAGGTGGGAGAAGCCTGCTGCAGCCTGTGGCAACACATTGTGGATTAGTCCAAAGATACAGCGCGGAAACAGGCCCCACAAGCCACCGAGCCCATGCTGACCGTCGATCACCTGCTTACACTAGTTCAGCGTTGTTCCACTTTCGCATCCACTCCCCCCCGACACACAAGGGGCAATTTACAAATGCTACAAACTTGCGTTTCTTTGGGCCACGGAAAGAAACTGGGGCTTCCGGAGGCAACCCACGACGGTTACAGGGAGAAGGTGCAAACTCCACACGGACAGCATAACTGCAGACAGATAGCATCCGACGTCAGGACCGAACCTGGGTCTCCGACGCTGTGAGGCAGCAGCTCTGTGCGGATAAAGGTTTCAGGAGAGGAGGAAGGGGAAATAATGGAAATAAAACAATATCGGGTTTCTCCACTATTTCTAACGACTGAAAAGATCAATCTCCAAGTCACCTCTGCACCAGCAAATGTGGCCTTTTACCGGGACAACAGCAGGCATGTTAAATTATTTTAGCAGCAGAGAACTGCAGATGCTCGTTTATACGACAGATAGACACAAAGTGCTGGAGTAGCTCAGCTGGTCAAGCTGCATCTCTGGAGAAAAAGGACGAGTGACCTTTTGGATCTGAACCTTTTATTTAATATTTTAAATTATTTCTTCACCTCTAATTGCTCTTAAGATGATGACATGAGCCACTTTCTTACAACTCTGCAGTCCTGGTGATGCTGTTCCTTTTGGAGATAGACATCTACTCCATCAGCAGCACAGTCGAGTTGCTGCCTCACAGCGCCAGAAACCTTGGTTTAATCCTGACTACTGTTGCTTTCTGGGCGGAGTTTGGACGTTTTCCCTGTGACCGTGTGGGTTTTCACCAGGTGTTCTGGTTTCCTCACACATTCCAAATACGTAGAGGTCCGTAGATTAACTGGCTTCAGTAATTTGCCCCAAGTGTGTAAGATGCGAAAGTGGGGTAACATAGAACTAGGGGGGTATGGGTGATCGATGGTCAGTGTGTACTCGTTGGGCCAATTGCCCTGTATCTCTAAACTAATCTCAACTAAATACCAAAGATTTGGATCAATACCCTTCTTCAGACTGAATCAGGGGAGAGGGAGATACAGAGATAAGGAAAGATAAGGTGTGAAAACAAGACAGAGGGGATGGATATCAAGGCCAGTCTGAAGAAGGGTCTCGACCCAAAACATCACCCATTCCTTCTATCCAGAGATGCTGCCTGTCCTGCTGAGTTACTCCAGCACTCCGTGTCTACCTCCGGTATAAGCCAGCATCTGCAGTTCCTTTCTACACATTTTTAACTAAATACCGCTAAATTCTAAACTACATACTAAATTCTGAGGAATTCCCATTGTCTGGGCAGGAAAGCTTCTAGCTTTTACCCCACTCTTATGTTCGTGCTCCGTAAACATAAACAATGTGCCCATCTGTTTGGATGCGAACTGAAATATTTTGGGCCATGTTTTATTTTCGGAGTCTTTCTCTCACTTTATTTTTGAGCGCAAATTCAGGGTGTTGAGAGAGAGAGCGAGAGAGAGAGAGAGAGAGAGAGAGAGAGAGAGAGAGAGAGAGAGAGAGAGAGAGAGATAGAGAGAGAGATTTATTCACAAAATGCTGGAGTAACTCAGCAGGTCAGCCAGCATCTCGGGAGAGAAGGAATGGGTGACATTTCGGGTCGAGACCCTTCTTCAGACTGATGTCAGGGGGGCGGGACAAAGGAAGGATATAGGTGGAGACAGGAAGATAGAGGGAGACCTGGGAAGGGGGAGGGGAAGGGAAGGACAGAGGGACTATCTAAAGTTGGAGAAGTCGACGCTCATACCACTGGGCTGCAAACTGCCCAGGCGAAATATGAGGTGCTGTTCCTCCAATTTCCGGTGGGCCTCACTATGGCACTGGAGGAGGCCCATGACAGAAAGGTCAGACTGGGAATGGGAGGGGGAGTTGAAGTGCTCGGCCACCGGGAGATCAGTTTGGTCAATGCGGACCGAGCGCAGGTGTTCAGCAAAGCGATCGCCGAGCCTGCGCTTGGTTTCGCCGATGTAAATAAGTTGACATCTAGATCAGCGAATGCAATAGATGAGGTTGGAAGAGGTGCAGGTGAACCTCTCTCACCTGGAAAGACTGTTTGGGTCCTTGGATGGAGTTGAGGGGGAGAGAGAAGGAGAGATGTCAGGGTGGTTACTGGACTGAGAGGGTGTCAAACAGTTGGATCCCGGTCCCACGGCTTATTTAACTTGCCTGCTTTTGTGGAAGTGGCATGCCGCGGTATTAGCAGAGAAATATTAGCAACCTGCAGGCAGCCATCTCAATGTTCAGCTCTAATTGCGGCTCCAAGTTTGGGAGTAAATAAGACACCACGCCAGAAAGCAGAGATCCCTTTGAAGATTAAGCTAGCAAAAATCTGCAGGCTGTGAATTGTCCAATTTTTAGAGTAAGTCAGCAGAATGCTCAAATATATGCCACCAGGGCCACCAAAATCAAAATCCCTGTCGGTTTTCTCCAGTTATAATTGCAAAGCGCACCTCTGAATTAGTTGCGCTTCCAAAAAATTTTCCCCCCCCGTTCTGACGTGAAAGAAAGCAACTGTGAACTGTGCACAGCGGTCGGTCCCCACCCTAGGAATGCCCGGAGCGTATCACAAGTAATGAGCTCATTTTGAACTGCAGTCACTGTTTTTATTTGGACAAGCATTGTTGCCAAGTTGCTCAGAGCAAAGTTGCGCAGAAGAGAAGGCGATGAATGATCGGTTAATCTGTTTTGAGGGCGATGACTGAAGGCTGGCGTTGGCCACGATACTGAGAGGGATCTGGGGAAAAAAGTGTCACGGGACTTTTCAGATAGGGCGGCAGCGTTGCATTTACCCCCCGTCAAAAGCTCGCCCCTGTCAAAGGGTTTTGAAATATGAGGGACAGGGGCGAAACTCAGGCAGGTGGGACGAGTGTAGATGGGGCATGTTGGGCTGAAGGGCGTATTTCCACGCTGTGTGACTCTATGGCTCAAAATGTCTTTCAAAGATTTTGTTCGTCAAAAGTTAGTTTTGTTAGTTAGGGCTTGCACGGTGGCGCAGCGGTAGAGTTGCTGCCTTACAGAGCTTGCAGCGCCAGAGACCCGGGTTCGATCCCGACTACAGGTGCTGTCTATACGGAGTTTGCACATTCTCCCCATTCTCCCCGTGACCGTGGGCTTTCTCCGAGATCTTTGGCACTCCAAAGATGTACAGGTTTGCAGATTGGAGGTAGACAAAAAATGCTGGATTAACTCAGCGGGACTGGCAGCATCTCTGGAGAGAAGGAATGGGTGACGTTTCAGGTTGAGACCCTTCTTCAGAAGAAGTCTGAAGAAGGGTCTCGGCCCGAAATGTCACCCATTCTTTCTCTCCAGAGATGCTGCCTGTCCCGCCGAGTTACTCCAGCATTTTGTGTCTACCTTCGATTTAAACCAGTATCTGCAATTCTTTCCTGCAGGTTTGCAAATGTATTAGCTTGAATCAGGGGAGAGGGAGATACAGAGATAAGGAAAAGTAAGGTGTGAAAACAAGACAAAGGGGATGCATATCAAGGCCAGTCTGAAGAAGGGTCTCGACCCAAAACTTAGTAATAATAATACTGTATACTTAGTAATAATAATAATTTTATTTGTCATATGTAGGTTGGCACAGGGTCAACGGTAGAATGAAATGTATTTGACAAAACAACGGGTCACCTCAGCAGTAATATTCCAAAGATAAATAAGATTTTAAAAATGACATTAGTAAGGTAAAAAGACAATATTAAAAATAGGTAAAAAGACAATATTAAAAATAATCAACATGTATGATTTGAAATGTGTTTATGAATTCAGAAGCCTGATGGCCTGATGGTAGAAACTGTTCTTAAGTCTGGTGGTACGCGCAGCCATACTCCTGGATCGTCTGCCTGACAGTAACAAGGAGAACAGCCTGCGTGCTGGGTAGCTGTGGTCCTTGATGATGCTGCGTGCCTTCCGCAGGCACCGCCGGTAGAACATGTCCTGAATGGCCGGGAGACAGTTGCCAGTGATGTGCTGTGCCGTCTTCACCACTCTCTGTAGTGATTTGTGGCTGTGGGCAGAACAGTTCCCGTACCAGACTGTAATGCAGCCCGTCAGCAGGCTCTCGATGGTGCGTCTGTAGAGGTTTGTGTGGATGCTGGCGTCCATGCCAAACTTCCTCAGTCTTCTCAGGAAAAAGAGCCGCTGGTGGGCCTTCTTTGTTATTGTGTCCGTGTGCAGTGTCCAGGAAAGGTCCTCAGTAATGTGCACACCGAGGAACTTAAAGCTGTATAAGTGTAAATTGTCCCAAGTGTGTGCAGGCTTGTGTTAATGTGCAGCGGTCAGTGCTGACTCATTGGACAGAAGGGTCTGTTTCCGTGCTGTATTTCTAAACAAAACTAAACTAAAATCATAGACAGTTATAGATTTTTCTCAGTTTATTCTTTTACTTTTAAAAATTCTTGTCAATGATTTTTAAAGACTTTAATCAAAGCCCATGATGGCATGGTGGCGTAGCTGGTAGAGCTGCTGCCTCACAGCACCAGAGTCCAGACCTGACCTCGGGTGCTGTCTGTGTGGAGTTTGCACGTTCTCCCTGTGACTGCGTAGGTTTTCTCTGGGTGCTCTGGTTTCCCCCCATATCCCAAAGATGTCTTTGTGTGTCTATTTGGTGTTTATTTTTATTTTGTCTTTTATATTTTTGTGTCTATCTTTATAAACCAGCATCTGCTGTTCCTTTTCATTACGATACGATACGATGCGATACGATAGAACCTTTATTTTTTATCCCAGGAGGGAAATTGATCTGCCAACAGTCTTAAAACACAAGACACATGAAAAGTGAAATGAAAGTGACGAGTGAAAAGGATTGGGGATGGGCAAAGATCGGGAAGGGGGTGGGAGGGGGAAGGGAGGGGAGTCAGTCTACCCCACGACAGGAGGGGGAGGAGTTGTACAGTTTGATAGCCGCAGGGAAGAAGGATCTCCTGTGGCGTTCTGTGCTGCATCTTGGTGGAACCAGTCTGTTGCTGAAGGTACTCCTCATGTTGACCAGTGTGTCATGGAGGGGGTGAGCTGCATTGTCCAAGATGCTCTACAGTTTGAGGAGCATCCTTCCCCCATTACCAAAGACAAAGCAGGTTTGTAGGTCCATTGGCTGTTGTAAATTGCCCCTAGTGTGTGGGACGTGAAAACTGGGATAACATAGAACCGGTGTGCAGGTAATCGTTGGTCGGCTTAGACTCGGTGGGCCGGGGCTTCCTCCGGGTGATCCACTCCCCCCACCCCCACCCACATCCCAAAGACGTGTGGGTTTGTAGGTGAATTGGCTTCTGTAAATTGCCCCCAGTTTGTCGGGGGTGGTTCGAAAGTGGGATAACAGAACTATTGTGAGCATCAGTGTGGACTCAGGGGCCGAAGGGTGTGTTTCCACGCTGTGTCTCCAAACTAAACTAAACACCAAGTACTGGAAATTAATTTAAAAACGTTCAAATAAGATAAAGTTAAATGAGTAAACTACTTCACTGCACTTATATTTTATCCAGGGTTAAAAAATAAAAACATTAAAATGATATTAAGTAAACTGATTGTCTGCATTTTCTATCCTTGGTGAAACTTCCGCACAGCAAGGAGACTGAGGAGTGGCCTAACAGCGGATCATTAAATCTTGAGGGGCATAGATAAGGTGATGGTCACAGTCTTTGCTCGGGCAGCGAAGTATAAAACCAGCCGGCATGTGTTTAAGCTGCGATGGGAAAGATTTAAAAGGGACCTGAGGGGCAATCTTTCCACACAGAAGGTGTAGATAGATACATGAAACAAGCTGCCGAAGGAAGTGGTGGAGGCAGATACAATTACAATGTTTAAAATCCATTTAAACAGCTACAGGGATAGGAAAGGTTTAGACTGATATGGGTTAAATCCAAGCAAATGGGTCTAGCTTTGGGGTGGCGCAGCGGTAGAGTTGCTGCCTGACAGCACCAGAGACCCGGGTTCGATCCTGACTACGGGTGCTGTCTGTATGGAGTTTGTATGTTCCCACTGTGACCTCGTGGGTTTTCTCCAGGTGCTCCGGTTTCCTCCCACACTCCAAAGATGTACAGGTTTGTAGGTTTATTGGCTTCTGTGAATTGCAAATTGTCCCTCGTGTGTAGAATAGTGCTTGTAATGGCAACTTCCAGACTTTTCCAGTAAACTCTTTTCTAATTGCCATTACTACACAGGGAGTCGGAGCGATCGTACGCAAACCCGAACAGTACAGATCTTCCAGTCGTTTTTCCAGTTTAATTAGTTGTTTATGGAAGTAGTTGTACAAACAAGGAGATGAACATACCAGGCTGTACTTATTTCGCATACAAGTCGCAGCTGGCTGCTCTGACCCTGGTCTGGTCCCAGGTTCCCAGGTCTTTTCCAGGTTTGTTCCCCGGTCTGCTCACAGGTCCAAGTTGGGAAAGACTGTGTTTAGATAGTATGAAAAATACTATTAATGTGAGATATAGTTTAGTACAATATAATTTTTTACATCAACTATATTTAACCCCGAAAAAATTAAACAATTTCAAACAAAACTCATCTGAAATTTGTTTTAGATGCAACCAAGACATGGGTACTTGTTTACACTCTACATGGGCATGTCAGAAGGTAACTCCTTTTTGGAAAGACCTAAAAAAAAATTTGGAACAATTGATGAATAAGATCATACCAATGGATTCAAGGTTGTTTTTATTGGGAGATACAAAAGGAATATTACCAAAGCTAATTTTAGATAAACATCAGGAAAGATTTCTCAAAATAGCAATAGCAGTAGCAAAAAAATGTGTAGCGGTCACTTGGAAAGATCAAAATGAAATAAGATTTGAAAGATGGTATGCAGAAATGCGTAGTTGTATCCCATTAGAAAAAGCAACGTATAATCTGAGAAATGGATATGACTTCTTCTTGAAGGTGTGGAACCCATTCATTTTAAAGCTAGGATTAAGAATTGGAAATATTTAAATTCAGGATTGTTTTGATACCTTTAATAAGAATTTAATAAGAAAATACCCGGAAGTGTCTCCTTCTGGACTCCAGGTTTCTTTCTTTCTCTCTTTCTTTTTCTTTATCTTTTTCCCTCTTTTTAGCTGGGGGGTGGGGGGAAGGGGGGTGTGGGAGGGGAGATAATACAGAACAATACGTGTATAATCGAATTTATAATGTAGTTATTATTGCTTACTATGAAATGTAAAATGTATGAGTTCTGTTAAAACTTAAATTACAAATTTTAATTTTTTTTAAAAAAGAACTGTACACTCTCCCTACCTGTATCTGGCCACTCCCAGCCCCTATGCCCATATATATATGTATATATATATATATACACCACCCTGCACGTCTAACGACCGTCCCCCAAGTGTACCGCCCCCCAAAATAATACGACAAGATACATCTAGACAAAATAATATAATATGCCAACAGTAACTAGTCTAAACATAAATGGCTCCTACAGTGCTAGTGTACAGGGTGATTGCTGGTTGGTGCAAACTCCGTAGGCCGAAAAGCCTGTTTCCACGCTGTGTCTCGGAAGTCTAAAGGATATGCAGGGCATGGAAGGATATGGATCATGTGCAGGCAGAGGAGATCAGTTTAACTTGGCACGGACATTGTGGGCCGAAGGGCCTGTCCTGCTGGGCTGTTCTATGCTCCGATAAATGAGGAGATGAGCAGAAAGCACTACGTGTCAGGCTCGACGGCCTTGTAGTCAACTCTGACCTTTGAATGAAAACACAGCCTGGCGTTATCAAATACAGCCCCTGGTGTGGAAGTGTGCTCGAAATCGACGGCAAATGTCTGATGTGTGCTCCTGCGCACCATTTAAATTGTAATTCAGGATCTTCTTGCGCAGAACCTGTGAACTGCATCGAGCTGCTTTACTCAATCTACCTGCACATAAACTGGTGCGGATTCCAACTTCAATGTGAAGGCTGGAATGTCCATTGGTTAAAGAGCACCTGGAAAATGGACAGACGTGGATACCAAACTGATACTCCTGCAAACAAAGAATGATCTCGCAGCGATAAGCAGAGGTTAGACAAACTTGGAAGTAGTAATAGGGAACTGCATATGCTTGTTATATTTTTAAACTGGCACAAAGTGCTGGAGTAACTCAGCGGGTTAAGTGGGGGGGAGGGGTTGACAAATTGGGAATACGAAGATGGAGTTAAAGGGGAAGCGAATACAGGAGAAATTGCAAAGGACTCTAGAATAAATGGTAAGGGAAGTTCTAGAAGGGATATGAGAGTAAGGTCAGGGCCAATGGTGACTGGTGTGAGAGGGGAGGCGAATACCGAAGTTAAAGTGTTGTATTTAAATGGGCGAAGTATAAAAAATAAAGTGGATGAGCTTGAGGCTCAGTTAGACATTGGCAAGTATGACGTTTTGGGAATTACAGAAACATGGCTACAAGAGGACCAGGGCTGGGAACTGAATATTCAGGGGTATACGACCTATCGAAAAGACAGACAGGTGGGCAGAGGGGGTGGGGTCGCTCTGTTGGTAAGGAATGATATTCACTCCCTTGTAAGGGGTGACATAGAATCAGGAGATGTAGAATCAGTATGGATAGAAATTAGAAATTGTAAGGGTAAAAAGACCATAATGGGAGTTATCTACAGGCCCCCAAACAGTAGCCTCGACATAGGGTGCAAGTTGAATCAAGAGCTAAAATTGGCATGTCGCAAGTGTAGTGCTACGGTGGTTATGGGAGATTTCAACATGCAGGTAGACTGGGAAAATCAGGTTGGTACTGGACCCCAGGAAAGGGAGTTTGTGGAGTGCCTCCGAGATGCATTCTTAGAACTGCTTGTACTGGAGCCTACCAGGGAGAAGGCAATTATGGATTTAGTGTTGAGTAATGAACCTGAACTCAAGGTAAAAGAGCCATTAGGCGGCAGTGATCATAATATGATGTTTTAATCTACAAATTGAGAGGGAGAAGGGAAAATCGGAAGTGTCAGTATTACAATATAGCAAAGGGGATTACAGAGGCATGAGGCAGCAGCTGGCCAGATTTGACTGGAAGGAGGCCCTAGCAGGGAAGACGGTGGATCAGCAATGGCAGGTATTCCTGGGAATAATGCAGAAGATACAGGATCAATTTATCCCAAAGAGGAGGAAAGATTCCAAGGGGAGTAAGAGGCACCCGTGGCTGACAAGGGAAGTCAAGGACAGCATAAAAATAAAAGAGAATAAGTATAGCATAGCAAAGAAGAGTGGGAAGCCAGATGATTGGGACTCTTTTAAAGAGCAATGGAAGATAACTAAAAAGGCAATACGGGAAGAAAAGATGAGGTACGAAGGTAAGCTGGCCAATAATATAAAGGAGGATAGTAAAAGCTTCTTTAGGTATGTGAAGAGGAAAAAATAGTCAAGGCAAATGTGGGTCCCTTGAAGACAGAAGCAGGGGAATTTATTAGGGGCTAAGGAAGAAGGCAGATGAATTGGGTTGAGAGGGAAAGGTGGATGGCTGAATGGCATGCTAGGAGTAGACTTGATGGGCCAAATGGCCTAATTCTGTTCCTGCAACATATGAACTTATGAACTGTATGACCTTTTTAGAAAGAGAGTTTTTCTCGAGGATATCTTGATCATTTGTCTTGAATGGAGGATGTGAACATGTAGTTTGATTACACGTACATTATTTGATTGCCACATTCACAGGCAGAGGAAGGCTTCATTGACAACAGATGCATAAAGTGGCCATATTGCCCCAAGGTCCAATTCAGAGCTGTTAAGACAATAGACAATAGGTGCAGGAGGAGGCCATTCGGCCCTTCGAGCCAGCACCGCCATTCAATGTGATCATGGTTACTAATCCTTTGAGGATACCTTGCCCCTGGAGTCTTGAATAAGTTTCACAAGGGGGTGGGAAGTGACTGCTTTCTCGTGGCCTAGCACGGTGAATGAGATCCACATCGGCATGGGCAAGATGGGCCGAAGGGCCTGTTTTGGTGCTGCACCGCTCTATGACTCCAGTTGACTGTCATCAACTCGGTGATGGAACATCAAAGAAAATCTTCCAGTGGCCAGGGCAAGTTTCCAAACCAAACCAGCAACAACTTCTTACTCCGTTCCTGGTAACATCTGCCGAGGTGCCTTCATTTGGATTGTATCTGAATTAAAATCCATCTGCCCTGTTTTAAAAATGGATGCAAAATGATACTCGAGGGCTGAAAAGATTACTAATTTGCAAGTGCGGTGTAAATGGAGCTACAAAAACATACTCTGCACATAATCGCAACGGGCTTGAAAACCGAAATGCTAACAAATGACAAATGAGGCGGGCAGCTCATCGCTCTCCTCCTCAGAAGTCGACACAGTTTAATGGACCTTGTGTTGACCATTAGAAAGTTGCTACTAAGAGTTGGAACTGATGGCTACTGTTTAGCGATACGGAGGGGAATGTGTGGAAATCAGCAGAAAGCCTTTTATCAGCTTGAAAACAGCAATATTAGTGCGAAACAAACAACGCTGTGACAAATAGAGTCAAGCACAGGATTTGAATGTTCAGATGTTGTTCCCGAATTTGCAATTATTATAGAAACAAAGTGTTTAAACACAATAGACTTGTTTGCCACACAATTTAGCGATGTTCATTTCAGATCAGCTTTGGGCACAGTCATAGAACACAGAGCATAGATAGAGCAGTACAGCACAGGAAGGGGCCCTTCGGCCCACAATGAGTGTGCCGATCATGATGCCCAGCTGAACTGATCTCATCTACCTGCACATGATCCATATCCCTTTATTCCCTGCATTTCCATGTGCCTATCGAAAAGCCTCCTACACTTCAAGGTCAGATCTGCCTCCACTATCACCCCCGGCAATATATTCCAGGTCCCCACTGCCCTCTGTGTAAAAAAAAAACTGCCCCTGCACATCCCCATGAAGCTTTTCCCCCTCTCTCCTTATAGCTATGCCCTCTAATGTTGGACATTTCCACCCTAGGGGAAAAAGATACCCACTGTCTACCGTATCTATGCCTTTCAGAATTTTATACACTTTTGTCAACCACTCTTGAACCTCTGACATTCCAGAGAAAACAACCCAAGTCTGTCCAACCCCTCCCTGCATCTAAAACAATAGACGATAGGTGCAGGGGTAGGCCGTTCGGCCCTTCGAGCCAGCGCCACCATTCAATGTGATCATGGCTGATCATTCTCAATCAGTACCCCGTTCCTGCCTTCTCCCCATACCCTCTCATCCAGGCAGCATTCTGGTAAACCTCCTCCGCACCCTCTCCAAAGCCTCCACATCTTCGTGCTATAACTGGTCACGATAAGGAGAGGGATCTTTTCTGCTAAGGCTTTATAAAAAGCAGTGGGTTTTTTTGTAGACAAAAAGATGATGGTACCCAAATCAATTAAAAAATCAAGCCACGTTATCAAATAAATTTTTCCATAAATGTTCTTTATGTATGAGGTCATGAGGGGGGGGGGGGGGGGGGGTAGATAAGGTAAATGCACAGTCTTTTTTACCCAGAATTGGGAAACTCTGGGTAAATCAGAGGTCACATGTTTAAGGTGAGAGTGTAGTGGCCTGGCTGAAACCAGACCTCAGGCTCTTCGGTCCACAGGGTCGGGAGTTTGAGGGAGACGGCCTCGAGGTCGGCAGGACCGAGGGCGGCAGGACCGGGTTGCGCGAGGGCGGCAGGACCGGGTTGCCCATTGTTCGACATCACTACGTGTGATGTCCGTCGAGGTCACCAATGTAGTGGCCTGGCGGAGGCCAGAGAAAAGGCAAGACGCCAGGCAGTGTTTAGTTAGATTCTTTATTAGGCTGTGAGCTGGTGCCCACAGCGTAGTTCTCCTAGGGATCATCCACGCCTTCCCTTGGTCTGGCTTTTAACCCCTTTCACCTGTCCGTCATGTAACGAGGGGGCTGACCCGAGGAGTGGCCTGATCCGCCACAAGAGGGAAATATTTAAAAGGAATCTGAGGGGGCAACTTTTTCACACTGAGGGTACTAAGTATGGAGCGAACTGTCAGAGGAGGTAGTTGAGGCAGGTTCTGTAACAGCATTTAAAACACATTTGGACAGGTACATGGATAGGAAGGTTTTAATGGGATATTCACCAAACGTGGGCAGGTGGGACATCTTGGTTGGCGTGAGCACGTTGGGCCAAATGGCCTGTTTCCGCGCAGTAGTTCCCTCTGGCTTTATGACTCTTCTGGTTTGATTTTGTGACAATATAACTTGGCGGCACGGTGGCGCAGCGGTAGATTGGTGCCTTACAGCGAATGCAGCGCCGGAGACATGGGTTCGATCCCGACCACGGGCGCCGTCTGTACGGAGTTTGTACGTTCTTCCCGTGACCTGCGTGGGTTTTCTCCGAAATCTTCGGTTTCCTCCCACACTCCAAAGACGTACAGGGTTTGTTGTGGTTAATTGGCTTGGTAAAAATGTAAAAATTGTCCCTAGTGGGTATATGATAGTGTTAATGTGCGGGGATCGCTGGGCAGCGCCGACCCGGTGGGCCAAAAATGGCCAGTTTCCGCACTGTATCTCTAAACTAAAACTTCTAATTTAATAAACTAACGACTAAAAGGTGTAAGGTCAACAAAAATTAAACATCTTGTTAAAATAATCTCGTAGTTAACTTTCTAGAGATGCCAGTGTGATAAAAGAGCACTGATTAAAAATCTTACCAGTTGTGATCTGCAGCAGGTTTTCAATATGACTGGGGGTGGGAGGAACATATACAGACATAAGAAGGACAATACTTAGTTGTAGTTGCTGCTCTTTGTATTTCTTGAGTGTCAGGATCTGTAACCTACCGTGAGATGTCGTTCAAGTGGAATATCCGCCCAGCCAGCAAAGTGCAAGCAACTGTATGAAGGTTGTTTATAGTTTTATGCTCGGGATGCTTGGCCTGCCCTCACATCCAAAAGAATGGTGGCTTTGTGTGTGTGTCCGTTATTTCAGGTGTCCCAGGCAGATGAAACAACTCTACGATGACGTATCCGTTAGGTCCACCCCGAGGCAGATGTCGCTGGAGGTTGAGAGCCTTTTGTTACCTCTTTGTTCCTCAACCTACCTCTGCTCTTCAAGGGTCCAACCCCCAAACTGAATGGTGTCAAGTTAGGAAGAGGGGATGTTCAACGAGATCTGGGTGTCCTAGTGCATCAGTCACTGAAAGGAAGCATGCAGGTACAGCAGGCAGTGAAGAATACCAATGGAATGATGGCCTTCATAACAAGAGGAGTTGAGTATAGGAGCAAAGAGGTCCGTCTACAGTTGTACCGGGCCCTGGTGAGACCGCACCTGGAGTATTGTGTGCAATTTTGGTCTCCAAATTTGAGGAAGGATATTCTTGCTATTGAGGGCGTGCAGCGTAGGTTCACTAGGTTAATTCCCGGAATGGCGGGACTGTCGTATGTTGAAAGGCTGGAGCAATTAGGCTTGTATACACTGGAATTTAGAAGGATGAGGGGGGATCTTATTGAAACATATAAGATAATTAGGGGATTGGACACATTAGAGGCAGGAAACATGTTCCCAATGTTGGGGGAGTCCAGAACAAGGGGCCACAGTTTAAGAATAAGGGGTAGGCCATTTAGAATGGAGATGAGGAAGAACTTTTTCAGTTAGAGAGTGGTGAAGGTGTGGAATTCTCTGCCTCAGAAGGCAGTGGAGGCCAGTTCGTTGGATGCTTTCAAGAGAGAGCTGGATAGAGCTCTTAAGGATAGCGGAGTGAGGGGGTATGGGGAGAAGGCAGGAACGGGGTACTGATTGAGAGTGATCAGCCATGATCGCATTGAATGGCGGTGCTGGCTCGAAGGGCTGAATGGCCCCCTCCTGCACCTATTGTCTATTGTCTATTGTCTATTGTCAAACCTTGAGATTGGTCATCTCAGTTTGTCCTCCTTTTGCCCCTCGAGTGTCGGGAGTGGATAAGAAAGTGGGATAACATGAAACTAGCGCGCACGAGTGGTCGATGGTCAATGTGGTCTCAGCTCCCAGTTTGGTTTATTGGCACATGTGCCGAGGCACAGTGAAAAAGCTTTTTGTTGCGTGCTATCCTGTCAGCGGAAAAACAAGACCTGATTACAATCGAGCCATTTCTAATGTGCAGACACATGACAAGGGAATAACGTTTAGTGCAAGGTAAAGCCAGCAAAATCCGATAGTCCGAGGATCACCAGTGAGGAAGATAATAGTTCAGCAGTGCTCTCTGGTTGTGGTGGGATGGTTCAGTTGCCTGATAACAACTGGGAAAAAACTGTCCCTGAATCTGGAGGTGTGCGTTTTCACACTTCTTTTCCTTTTGCACAATAGGAGAGGGGAGAAGAGGGAGTGGCCAGGGTGCGACTCGTCCTTGGTTATGCTGCTGGCCTTGCCGAGGCAGCGTGAGGTACAAATGGAGTCAATGGAAGGGAGGTTGGTTTGTGCGATGGTCTGGGCTGTGTCTACAATCCGCTGCAATTTCCTGCGATCTTGGATGTCCCCAATCCATGCTGTGAGGCATCCTGATAAAATACTTTCCATGGCACATCTGTAGAAGTTGGTGAGAGTTGTTGGGGACATGCCAAACTTCCTGAGCCTTCCAAGGAAGTAGAGGCATTGGCGTGCTTTCTCAGTCGTTGCTTTAATAGGGGTGGTCCAGGAAACGCTGTTGGTGATATTGACTCCTAGGAATTTGACGTTTCCAACCATCTCTACTTCGGTGTGGTCGATGCAAACTTGGGGTATGTGTGTCACTTCGCTTCCTGAAGCCGATCACTCTCTGCTTTGTCTTGCTGACATTGAGAGGAAGGTTGTTGCCTCGACACCAGGGCTCGAGATTCTCGATCTCCCTCCTGTATACCATCTCGTCAGCATTTGATATCCGGCCCACAATGGTGGTGTCGTCGGCGGATTTGAAAATTGAATTGGATCTGTACGTGACAACACTGTCGTGGATGTACAGGGAGTCAAAAAGGGGGGCTGAGACCTCAGCCTTGCAGAGCACCAGTGTCGTGGATTATCGTAGAGGATGATTTGTCCCCTCAGCTCACTGATTGGGGCCTGTTGGTCAGGAAGTTGAGGATCCTGTTGCAGAGACGAGTGCTAACACCAAGTCCCACTGGTGTGGTGAAAAGCTTGGATGGTGCGATGGTGTTAAAGGCAGAGCTGTCGTCCATGAATAGGAGTCTGATGTAGGTGTCTCTCTTACCCAGGTGTTCCAGGGATGAGTCTAGGGCTAGTGCGATGGCATCTACTGTGGACCTGGTGTGGCGGTAGGCGAACTGCTGTGGGTCCAGGCCGCTGGGCAGACTGGATTGAATGCGTTCCACAACCAACCTCTCAAATCATTCCATGATGGTGGATGTCAAGGCCACTGGACGGTAGTCGTTTAGGTCTCAGATTCTGCTTTTCTTTGGCACTGGGATGATGGTGGTCTTCTTGAAGCAGGTGCATGATGTACAACAGGGAGAGTTGCATGAAATATTTATGGTGGGTCATAGGGTCTGTTTCCTTGCTTGGGCCTTCGTAATCATAAAAGTCATGTGACTGCCCTTCCCTTCCCACCTCAAGGCCAACACTAGTAGTGGACAACACTTGTAAGGCCAGGGGGACATCTGGAGCAAGAGGAGGCCATCTGGTCAAACAGACCCGCTCTAACCACCCTGGAAATATCAGTGGCTATTTTTAAGGCAGAGATAAGTAGATTCTTGATTAGTACAGGTGTCAGAGGTTATGGGGAGAAGGCAGGAGAATGGGGTTAGGAGGGAGAGATAGATCAGCCATGATTGAATGGCGGAGTAGTCTTGATGTCTTGATGTCTTGATGCACCTGGAGTATTGTGTACAGTTTTGGTCTCCTAATCTGAGGAAAGACATTCTAGCCTTAGAGGGAGTACAGAGAAGGTTCACCAGATTGATCCCTGGGATGGCAGGACTTTCATATGAAGAAAGACTGGATAGACTAGGCTTATACTCGCTGGAATTTAGAAGACTGAGGGGGGATCTTATAGAAACATATAAAATTCTTAAGGGGTTGGAGAGGCTAGATGCGGGAAGATTGTTCCCGATGTTGGGGAAGTCCAGAACCAGGGGTCACAGCTTAAGGATAAGGGGGAAGCCTTTTAGGACCGAGATGAGAAAACATTCAGAGAGTGGTGAGTCTGTGGAATTCTCTGCCACAGAAGGTAGTTGAGGCCAGTTCATTGGCTATATTTAAGAGGGAGTTAGATTTGGCCCTTTTTGCTAAAGGGATCAGGGGGTATGGAGAGAAGGCAGGTACAGGTTACTGAGCTGGATGATCAGCCATGATCATATTGAATGGCGGTGCAGGCTCGAAGGGCCGAATGGCCTACTCCTGCACCTATTTTCTATGTTTCTATGATGGGCCAAATGACCTAATTTTACTCCTATTCCTTCTGACCTTATGACTGATGAACCATCTCCTGCCTGCTTCAAGGAATATGTACATTCTTCCCCTCAACCTCTATTGGAAAATAAAAAGAAAGCAATGTTGATAGATGTGACAATCCACTTCCCACCTTACATAACTGCCCGCGTTATACATCACACACCCGAGTAAGAAAATAAGTAAAGCTTGTATTTACATTGATGTGAGTAGTTTGCGTGCATTCAGTACTGTTGATATCCACTAACTGTGCAACTTCTATGCTCTGTCAATGGTTAAATTGGCGCAAGAAACTGCAAGCACCTGGCAAAGTCATGCCAGCGATGCTGAGAAGCTGCATTACCACAAGGAAGCTTTGTTGACCCTTTGACATCTCCTGCGTGCATTTGTTTTTAACCCGTTGACGTGCACGAGCTCGGCAGGGAATCATTATCGGTGCAATATATTGTCGTACAGAACATAAATGCTATGTCAAAATGATCTGAGGGTTGAGCTGTTAACTCTCTGCCCACAGTGAGGCCTGCCAGACAGGGTTGGCCATCCCGGTTGAAAGAAATGACTAGTGCGCTGCTGGTAGAGCTGTTGCCTCACAACGCCAGAGATCCCGGTTCGATCCTGACCACTGCTGCTGTCTGTATGGAGTTTGCACGTTCTCCCTGTCACCGTGGGTGTTTCCTCCCACATCCCAAAGGCGTGCGGGGGTTTGTAGGTTCATTGGCCTCTGCAAATCGCCCCTCGTGCGCAGGGAGTGGGTGAGAAAGTGGGATAACATAGAACTAGTGTGAATAGGTGGAGCAAGATGGTTGGCGTAGACTCACTGGGCCAAAGGACCTGGTTCCATGTTGTATCTTTCAAAATTAAACTACTAATGGCCTAAATATCATAGAAACATAGAAAGTAGGTGCAGGCATAGGCTATTCAGTCCTTCGAGCCAGCACCGCCACTCAATATGATCATGGCTGATCATCCAAAATCAGTAACCCGTTCCTGCTTTCTCCCCATATCCCTTGATTCCGTTAGCCCTAAGAGCTGTATCTAACTCTCTCTTGAAAGCATCCAGTGAATTGGCTTCCACTGCCTTCTGTGGCAGAGAATTCCACAGATTCACAACTCTGGGTGAAAACGTTTTTCCTCATCTCAGTCCTAAATGGCCTACCCCTTATTCTTAAACTGTGACCCCTGGTTCTGGACTCCCCCAACATCGGGAACGTTTTCCTGCCTGTCCAAGCCCTTAAGAATTTTATATGTTTCTATAAGATCCTCTCTCTTTCTTCTAAATCCCGGTGAATATTAGCCCAGTTGATCCATTCTTTCATCATGCCCATCTTTAATTTTTTAAATAGCAGGAGCACCCACCAGTCAGTCTGTGCATCAGTATCATCCACACTCCGGGGACAATTTATAGAACCTACAGACCCTGTGTGGGAGGAAACCGGAGTACCGGGAGAAAGCCCACACGGTCACAGGGAGAACATGCAAACTCTGCACAGACAGCACCCCAGATCAGGATGGAACCCGGGTCTCTGGCGGTGCAATGCAGCAACTCTACCGCTGCGCCACCGTGCGTTTTGTAAAGCTATTTCACTAAACTGTGCAATGTTGTCATCCTTGGTGGATTCTTTTTTGGAGATTAACGGCATTTGTCATTTCTGAGGCCAGATTATTGGGTATTTTTAAAGCAGAGATTTATGGGTCCTTGATTAATGAGGGTGGCAGAGGTTACGGAGAGAAAGCAGGGGAGTGGAGAGGGAAAGTGGATCAGCCATGATCAAATGACGGGGCAGTCCCCGATGGGCCGAATGGCTTCATTTTGTTCCAATGTCTTATAGTCTTATGAATTGCCTCATGAACTCTTTAGTGTCTTAATGAATGGAACCAATTCACTGTTCCGACAGAGGGTTGCAGATCTGAAGCATTGACTGATTCTCTCTCCACAGAGGTTGCTTGACCCTCTGAGCTTTTGCATCATTCTTTGTTTTTATGAACTGATCTAGGGTGAGGCCATTTCTCTGGCACCCACACTGGTAATAGGCCCTCACAAAGATTAATGAGGCCAGAACTCCTTTGTGAAATTGGGTGCCCTGCTGTGATTGGAACTGTTCACTGATCTGAGTGAGGTATGGCTGCCAATAAAAATGTTGAAGTTATTCCAGAAAATGCTCTCTCAAAAGCAGCTGTGTGCATCATTTCATTGGAAATCAAAGTCAAGACAGTTTCCAAATTTGGCCTTGAGAGACTTGAGCTGTACGTTTCAACGTCAATCAACCCCATTTCGGAAAGGACTGCAGTGCGCAACTCAAGTCAGACAAAGATGAAGTAATTTGCCCCTGAGGGTGGCACTGTGGTAGAGTTGCTGCCTCACAGCGCCAGAGAACCGGCTTCAATCCTGACTATGGGTGCTGTCTGTACGGAGATTGTACATTCTCCCTGTGATCGTGTGGGTTTTCTCCGGGTGCTCCTGATCCCTCTCGCACTGGGCTTGTCGGTTAATTGGCTTCTACAAGTTGTCCCCAGAGTTCACATTCCGAAGACGTGCAGGCTTTTAGGTGAATTGGCTTCTGTAAATTAGTGGTGTAGAATAGAACTGGTGTGCGGGTGATCGCTGGTCGGCATGGACTCTGTGGGCCGAAGGGCCTGTTTCCACGCTGTATCTCTGAAAGCAAACTGAAACTAAAGCACTGGTGTTGGACAGATGCGAGATTACATGCGGATGTATAAAGTTTCACGCGTTAAAATACAAAACAGAGAGGGAAATATGATGTGGAGTTGCAAGAAGCTGCAGATGCTGGATTCTTGAGCAAAAAGTAAAGCGCTGGAGGAATTGGTTGTGTTCTTCCAGCACTTTGCTTTTTGCTGAAGATTTCAGCATCTGCAGTTTCTTGGGTCTCCATTTTATTGCTCCACTGGGGCATCTCTTCACAGTATGGTTACATTCAGCGCTGCAGTGCTAATTGTTTAGGTGCCGGAGCTGTGACTGGTGCCAGAGCGGCCGCTGTTAAATTCTCCGCTGGTTCAAGTTACCCGCTGTTTATTTTGGCTTTGTTTAGGGAGGTGCCGGGGCTCCGGTGAGCTTGCTTGCTCCCCTGGCTACGTTCAAGATGTTCCCTTCCTCTCTCCAATGAGAGGTCTGTGAGAGTAGACCTTCTCTCGCAGCTCCCCCCTCTGTGACTCCTGCTGCCCACCTGCTCTGTCACCATGTTCTGACCAGGACTTGCAACTCCAGCCTTGTGTGCCTTGACCCGCTGTGTTCCTCCAGTACTTTGTTTTTAGCTAATGTTTAATGTGACTGTGCTGCATGCAACCGATGGCCAAAATATGCACTCACATTTAGCCCTGGTGCCCAAAAGATAGCTAGTTGGTCTAACTTAGTTTTAGTTTTAGAGATTCAGCATGGAAGCAGGCCCTTCAGCCCACCGAGTCCGCACCGACCAACGACTCCCCATGCACTAGTTGTGTCCGACACACTGGGGACAATTTACGGAAGCTAATTAACCTACAAACCTGCACGTCTTTGGAATGTGGGAGGAAACCGGAGCAATACCCACGGAGAAAACCCACGCGGTCACCGGGAGAACATACAAACTCCGTACAGACGGCACCTGTGGTCAGGATCGAACCGGGGTCTCTGGCGCTGTAAGGCAGCACCTCTACCGCTGTGTTGCGAACTGTGGGACAACGGTGGTCAATAAATATCCTGTTGAAATAATACCTGTGGGAATGTCATTCAAGTTCGGTGACCAGTCATTTACTGCTCTCGGCAGCCTTAATTTCCAGCAATTTTCAAACTAAAGCTTTATCTGTCTGGAAATAAACGGCAGGTTTGTGAGGAGCTAATTAATCAACAATAAAGCCAGGTTAATGCAAGGGGGCGACACTTCATCAGAATCCAGTTGGAAGGACCTGTTGCACGGTATTTGGCTTAACATCATCCCCCCTAATGCTATTTAAAAATTAAACTCGTTAAATCTGATTACCCACTCAAGCCTCTGGGCACAAGAAGAAACGCAGATGCGATAATGAGCCAGTTCCATCTTGTGAATGCAGAACATGTGCCTCGATGAAAAGTTCTGCAACGAAGACTCAAATTACAAATTGCACCTATCTCCTCAATGACAAGCGCAAACCATTTATATCGTGCCTTTCACATCTTGTTCATTGTCACCTGTACCTCGACACAGTGATTTTTTTAAATTTTAGTTTAGTCGAGAGATACAGTGTGGATACAGGCCCACCAACTCCACACTGACCACCGGTCCCCCTTACAGTACCCTGCACCCGAGGGACGACTTGCAGAAACCAATGAACCTTCAAACCTGCACGTCTTTGGAAGGTGGGAGGAAACCAGAGCACCCGGAGAAAACCCACACGGTCACAGGGAGAACGTACAAACTCCGTGCAGACAGCACCCATGGTCAGGATTGAACCTGGGTCTCTGGCTCTGTGAGGCAGCAGCTCTACTGCTGTGCCACTGTTGTTTTGCATGCAATTTTTGTGCACAATCCGCAGGCATTGCCACTTTCATTTCACTGCACATCGTGTATGTGTATGTGACAAATAAACTTGACTTGACTTGACTTGACTTGAATTTAAGAACAGGGTTTGCCACAGTTTAAGAATAAGAGGTAGGCCATTTAGAACGGAGATGAGGAAAAACTTTTTCAGTCAGAGAGTTGTGAATCTGTGGAATTCTCTGCCTCAGAAGGCAGTGGAGGCCAATTCTCTGAATGCATTCAAGAGGAAGCCAGATAGAGCTCTTAAGGATAGTGGAGTCAGGGGGTATGGGGAGAAGGCAGGAACGGGGTACTGATTGAGAATGATCAGCCATGATCACATTGAATGGCGGTGCTGGCTCGAAGGGCTGAATGGCCTCCTCCTGCACCTATTGTCTATTGTCTATTGTCAAATTCAATAAAATCATAGCATACATAAGCACAATCGTAATAAGTACAAAAGGGCAAGGATTGTCGTGAAAGAATAGTAGACTTCATAGAGGCAGAAAGCAAAGAGTTGCCATGTTTCCAGCACTGTATTGTGCCCTTCAAGTTTCAAGTTCTTAAAATGAAGTCCTATCTGGGTCTTAAAGGCCCGCAGTGCTCATGATGGCACTGGGCTAGCTTTGTAGCGGTTAACCTGGACTGACGAAGCAGTTGGTGTGTTGGAAGGAATTGCAGATGCTGGTTTACCCCGAAGATAGGCACAAAATGCTGGAGTAACTCAGCGGCTCAGGCCGCTTCTGTGGAAAACAATACATTTCGGGTCGGGATCCTCCTTCAATCTTAAGAAGGATCCCAACCCAAAACGTAGCCTTTGCATTCCTTCCACAACTGCTGATTGACCGGCTGAGTTCCTCCAGCACTTTTGTGTTTTACTCAGGATTCCAGCACCTGCAGATCCTTGTGTCCCTCTCCGGTATTATTGCCTACTTTCTAACACGTCAGCGGTGTGTGCATATTATCAAACTTACCCCGGACAATGGCAATGGCAGAATGTGCGATATACCACAATGTTATGACGAGCATAAGACCAACCTTACTCAGATCTTCTCAATGGTTTACGACATCTAGAAACAGAATTGTATCTGAGCTTTCAGGTTATTTTAGGACAAGTTCTGCTGCTTCGAAGCTATTGCTTAGTCTTTGTTGCTACCAGCGGAAACAGCGCGAGTACATATGTTCACGCTGGAGCTGGCTCCAGCTCCCAGGATGCACCACGATCATCTGACGTGTCGCCCTGAGGCGGTTACTGATGAAGGTCATGATTTCAAGCCCCAGTCCATACATCATATAAAATCATGAGAGGAATAGATTGAGTAGATGCACAGAGTCTCTTGCCCAGAGTGGGAGAATAGAGGACCAGAGGACATAGGTTTTATGTGAAGGGGAAACTATTTAATAGGTATCTGAGGGGATAACATTTTCATACAAAGGATCGTGGATGTATGGAATGAGCTGCCAGAGGAGGTAGTTGAGCCAGGTGCTATTGCAATGTTTAAGAAACATTTGGACAGGTACGTGAATATGACAAGTTTGATGGGATGTGAACCAAACGCAGGACGAGTGTAGCTGTGACATGTTGGCCGGTGTGGGCAAGTTGGGCCGAAGGGCCTATTTCCACACTGTATCACTCTATGACTCTCTGACTCTATCTGAGTTCAAAATCCGGGTTGTCAAGTTAGGTACGAAAGGAGCATTGCTCAGTTGGAAATGCATTTGACTGGAGGAGCTGTTATCCTTCAACCTTTATCTGCCCTCTTGAATGGGCGGAGAGAAAAAAAACATTGTCCACTACGGTCAATGGTTCTTTTATTATCACGTGAACCAAGGTACAGTGAGACTATTGTTTGCATATAGGTGAGTAAGATTATTGCCATACATTTATATAATTGCCGATTAAGTATTTAATGCATAGAAACAGCCCCCTGAGTACAGATGTTAGTCGCCAGGTTTTGGTGCCATTCCCAAAGTCCAATGCCAGATTAACCTAGTAGCAAAGGTAGCCTATGTTACGGGCCCCGCACTTTCGAGGGCCCAGCTCTTAGGGTTGCCAACTGTCCCATATTAGCCAGAACATCCCGTATTTTGGGCTAAATTTGTTTGTCCCGTCCGGGACCGCCCTTGTCCCGTATTAGGCCTATGGGCCGCTGTAGGCCCCGACTCTGTAGGCCCGGACAGCAGGCTAACGGCGCTCGTTTACGTTAACGGAGTTCGGGGAGCGGGGTCGAGTGTGTTCGGGGAGCGGGGCTGAGTGTGTTCGGGGAGCGGGGTCGAGTGTGTTCGGGGAGCGGGGCTGAGTGTGTTCGGGGAGCGGGGCTGAGTGTGTTCGGGGAGCAGGGCCCAGTGTGTTCGGGGAGCAGGGCCTGGTTCTGGACTCCCCCAAAATTGGGAACATGTTTCCTGCCTCTAACGTGTCCAACCCCTTAATAATCTTATATGTTTCAATAAGATCCCCTCTCATCCTTCTAAATTCCAGTGTATACAATCCCAGTCGCTCCAGTCTTTCAACATACGACAGTCCCGCCATTCCGGGAATTAACCTTGTGAACCTACACTGCACTCCCTCAATAGCAAGAATGTCCTTCCTCAAATTTACTGGTATCCTTCAGGGTGGGTAAGCTACCCTCCTTGCCCACTCTCACCAATGTGCTTTAGCCCTTTGAAGCAAGATGGGCAATAAATTGTCGAACAATGGCTACATCATTATAGTAATTGATTTCACAACATGATTTTCAGAATCCGCAGCAATTTGTGGCCCTTTTAAGTTCAGGTATGGCCACCAAGATTCTCGCTGAGATGAGTCTGTTGGGCAGAACATCCTTTTCCCTACGTATCAAGCGTATGGCACATGGTTTACGCAAGCTTCACCCTTTCCAAGGCTTGGTGGCACAGCTGATAGAGCGCCAGAGACCTGGTGCTGTCTGTGTGGAGTTTGCACATTCTCTCCGTAACCGCGTGGGTTTCCTCTGGGTGCTCCAGTTACCTCCAAGTTCTTTGGTTTTCTCCCACATCCCAAAGATGTGCGGGTTTCTAGGTTTAGATTTAGATTTTTTTTAGATTTAGAGATACAGCGCGGAAACAGGCCCTTCGGCCCACCGGGTCCGCGCCGCCCAGCAATCCCCGCACACTAACACTATCCTACACCCACTAGGGACAATTTTGACATTTACCAAGCCAATTAACCTACATACCTGTACGTCCTTGGAGTGTGGGAGGAAACCGAAGATCTCGGAGAAAGCCCACGCAGGTCACGGGGAGAACGTACAAACTCCATACAGGCAGCCCCCGTAGTCAGGATCGAACCTGAGTCTCCGACGCTGCATTCGCTGTAAGGCAGCAACTCTACCGCTGCGCCACCGGGCCGCCCGTAATTGGCGTCTGTAATTTGTCCCCAGTGTGTAGGGAATGGATGAGAAAGTGGGAACACGTAGATCTACCTTCTTTATGGGCGGCACGGTGGCGCAGCGGTCAAGCTGCTGCCTTACAGCGCCAGAGACTCGGGTTCGATCCTGACCTCGGGTGCTGTCTGTGTGGAGTTTGCACGTTCTCCCTGCGACTGTGTAGGTTTTCCCTGGGTGCTCTGGTTTCCTCCCACATCCCAAAGATGTCTTTATGTGTCTATATTTTTGTTTTGTATCTTTTTTTTTTGTATTTCATATTTTTGTGTTTATTTTTATTTTGTATGTTATATTTTTGTGTCTATCTTTGGTGTAAACCAGGATCTGCAGTTCCTTTTTTATTACAAAAGTCGCGCAGATGCGTAGGTTGTGTAAGTTGCCCCGAGAGTGCAGGGTAGAACTAGTGTATGGGGGGGTGACTGTTGGTCGGTGTGGATACAGTGGACTGGGACTGAAGGGCTTGTTTCCACGCTGTATCTCTAAGCTAAAGCGAAAGAAGCTGACCTATGTTTGAGATAGCCACAAAATGCTGGAGTAACTCAGCGGGGACAGGCAGCATCTCTGGAGAGAAGGAATGGGTTTGGGGTTCCTTGCAGCTCTGTAAATGTATCAATCCGACCATTTCTATTGCAACAAAATGGAAACTTCGCAGCTACTCCCTGCAGCCAAATGCCATGGTGGAAAATGTAACAGTATCAACACGTTTGGCTTTTAAAGGAAGGAAAGTTATAAATGTTCATTTGGAAACAGTAAAGATTTGTATCCTGTTGTAGTGGGACATGTGTTTATTTATAACACATTTAATTTATACTTTGCTTCTTTGGTTTTGAGCTGGAATTATTATTTTTTGGCTTTCAAGGGGCAAGTCGGGATAATTCCCAAAAAAACACCAGCTGGGAATTCACAGTCTGATATTAATATCGGATTTCACTTGTTATCTCCATGTGGGAAACTGGGATCGGGAAGTAAATCATTCAGCTGACGGAAAGTGGCATTGATTCGTTGTAGAAAGGAACTGCAGATGCTGGTTATAAACCAAAGATAGACACAAAATGCTGGAGTAACTCAGCGGGACAGGCAGCGTCTCTGGAGAGCCGAAGGGTCTCGGCCCGAAGAAGGGTCTCGTCCCAAAACGTCACCCGTCCCTTCTCTCCAGAGACGCCGCCTGTCCCGCTGAATTACTCCAGCATTTTGTGTCTATCTTTGGCAATGAACTCAGTGGTGGGGATTCATTCTTATTCCAGGTAATTCTGTGCCTCTTGTAGAAGAAATCGTTACTGCAATGAGCAAAGTCATCCCAACCTCCCAGACGGTGGAGACTGCTGCTTCCCCTCCCGTTATCCTCCATTCCCGCTCTGTGCAGCCCATTTCTGGGATGGGATAGTCAACCCAGTAACCTTGCCCTTCACCGTCTCAGGTGATCATACTTTCGTCAAAGTGCTGGAGTAACTCACGGCCTGGCATCATCAAATATGGCCCTTGGAATGGAGGTGTACACAGAGCTCTAGGGGCTAGTGGAATCAAGGGATTATGGGGAGAAGGCAGGCACGGGCTACTGATTGTGGATGATCAGCCATGATCACAATGAATGGCGGTGCTGGCTCGAAGGGCCAAATGGCCACCCCCCTGCATCTATCTTCTATGTTTCTATGTTTTAAATCAACGGCAAATGTCTGATGTGTGCTTCTGTGCACCATTTAAATTGTAATTCCGGATCTTCTTGCACGGAACCTGTGAATTGCATCGAGCTGCCTTACTCAATCCACCTGCACATAAACTGGTGCGGATTCCAGCTTTAATGTGAAGGCTGGAATGGTGCTGGATAAAGAACACCTGGAAAACAGATGGACCTGGATGCCAAACTGATACTCCTATAAAGTTTAGTTCAGTTTAGTTGAGAGAAACAGCGTGGAAACAGGTCCTTCGGCCCACCGAGACCACGCCGACCAGCGATCCCTGCACACTTATGCTATCCTACACACACTAGGGACAATTTACAACTATACCAAGCCAATTAACCTACAGACCCGTACGTCATTGGAGTGTGGGAGGAAACCGGAGAAATCCCATGCAGGTCACAGGGAGAACGTACAAACTCCGTACACCAGTAGTCAAGTTTAAACCTGGGTCTCCGGCGCTGTAAGGCAGCAACTTTTACCACTGCGCACTGCCCTGCCGCGAAAGAGTGATCTTTCAGCTATAAGGAGAGGTTGGACAAACGTGCAAGTCAAAATAAGGAAATGCAAATGCTTGCTTTTTAGAGAAAGACATGAAGTGCTGGAGTACCTGAAGAAGGGTCCCGACCCAAAAGGTCACCGGTCCATCTTCTCCAGGGATGCTGCCCCGAGTTGTTGAGTTACTCCAACAATTTGTGCCCTTTGTTAAAATCAGCATCTACCAATTCCTAAAATATTTCACAAAATGCTGGAGTAACTCAGCAGGTCAGGCAGCATCTCAGGAGAGAAGGAATGGGTGACGTTTCGGGTCGAGACTCTTCTTCAGTCTGAAGAAGGGTCTCGACCCAAAACGTCACCCATTCCTTCTCTCCAGAGATGTTGCCTGACCTGCTGAGTTACTCCAGCATTTTGTGAAATAAATACCTTCGATTTGTACCAGCAACTGCAGTTATTTTCTTACAATTCCTAAAATGTTATTGACTTGGTATGGGAAGCACTCTGCACAAGAATGCAAGAAATTGCAGAGAGTTGTGGATCTAGCCCAGTACAAAGAAGGCTGTGGAGGTCGTCAGTGGAAATGTTTAAGGCAGAGATAGATAGATTCTTGATTAGTACAGGTGTCAGAGGTTATGGGGAGAAGGCAGGAGAATGTTGGGGTTGGGAGGGAGAGATAGATCAGCCATGGTTGAATGCCGTAGACATGATGGGCCGAATGGCCTAATTCTGCTGCTATCACTTATGATCCTATGATCTTATGAAATCGGGCTCCCCACCATTGACTCCATCTGCACTTCATTCTGCCTTGGAAAAGCAGCCAACATAATCAAAGACTTGTCCAATCCTCTTTTCATTCATCTTTCTCCTTGCTCACATCGGGCAGAAGATATAGAAGCTTGAAAGAATGCACCACCAGACTCAGGAACATCTTCTTCCCCTCTGTTATCAGGCTTCTCAATGGTCCTTTCATAAGCAAGGCTACTGGGTATTGAGTCTATTGAGTCCCTACCTGAAACGTCACCCATCCTTTTCCTCCAGAGATGCTGCCCCAGCCACTGAGATACAGTGGCAAATATATTAGCATTCATTGTTACCTTTAAATTAACCTCCGACCAAACATACCTCACTATGACCCCTCAGGCCTCCTGCAGTCTCTGGTGCACCTACAAGTGGTCCACACAGCCCAGGTTGGTAGCCACTGCCCTTTAAGGACATAGGAAATTGAAACAGGAGGTACAGCGGTGCCAGCTGGTAGAGCTGCCACCTCACAGATCCGGAGACTTGGGTTTGATCCTGACCTCCAGTGCTGTCTGTGTGGAGTTTGCACGTTCTCCCTGCGACTGCATGCCATGGGCTTCCTCCAAGTTCTCCCGTTTCCTCCCACGTCCCAACGACAGGCATGTCAGTAGATTACTTGGCCACTGTCAAGTCCACCGAGTGTGTCGCGAGTGGATGTGAAGGCGGGATAACATAAGCTAGTGTGAACGAGCATCTGCGGTTATTTTCCTACACGTGTAAACGAGTGATTGTAATATCCATTCCCACCAGTTCCCATTAGGAGGCGTGATCCCACTTTCTCATCCACTCCCAATACACGAGGGACAATTTACAGAGGCCAATTCACCCACAAACCCGCACGTCTTTGGAATGTAGGAGGAAACCAGAGCACAGAGAGGAAACCCACGTGGTCACCCACGTGGGAGAACGTGCAAACTCCACACAGACAGCATCCGAGGTCAGGATCAAACCCGGGTCTCTGGCCCTGTGAGGCAGCGGCTCGACCAGCTTTATTTCCTTGCATATTCTTCAGTGGCCATCAGAGAACAGTCCAGCTCCAACGAGGGATAATGATATAATCCTTCTAGGTTAATGGAATTCTATTCAATTTCTCCTTACCCTGCCCCTCTCCACATGCTGAACTGTGCAGCGCTATAATGATGCTGCTTAAAGTTATTAACACCTTATTAAAAGACCCGCGTTAGTGATATTACATTGTGGGGATTATTTGAAAGTTAGCAGGCTTTCACATCTCATTTCATAGCTCATCTAATATCAAGCTGTTCTGTGAGAATTACTGCTCCTGTTGGAGAGATAACTGTGTCGGTATGAGGACAAAATAATTCTATAAAATTGTGAAAGAAACTGAATGTTTTTGTTGGATAATCAGTTGAGGCAATTGATGAGTCATTTGATGAATGATTTCTTTTCCTGGTACTCTTTCTATCCAACCAGATCGGTGAGTGTATCCCACCCCCTGGTTCATGGGCATCCTGCCGAGCGAGGTTAAGTCCAGGGGAGGCGCAGTGGGTAGAGCTGCTGCCTCACAGCGCCAGTGGCCCGTGTTCGATATCCTGACCTCGGGTTCCTGCGTTGTAGTTTAGTTTAGTTTAGAGATAAGGTCACAACAGATAGAGATAAGAGCGGCACGGTGGCGCAGCGGTAGAGTTGCTGCCTTACAGCGAATGCAGCGCCGGAGACTCAGGTTCGATCCTGACTACGGGCGCCGTCTGTACGGAGTTTTTTACGTTCTCCCCGTGACCTGCGTGGGCTTTCTCCGAGATCTTCGGTTTCCTCCCACACTCCAAAGACGTGCAGGTATGTAGGTTAATTGACTGGGTAAAATGTAAAAATTGTCCCTAGTGGGTGTAGGATAGTGTTAATGTGCGGGGATCGCTGGGCGGCACGGACTCGGTGGGCCGAAGGGCCTGTTTCCGCTCTGTATCTCTAAATCTAGAAATCTAAAAATTCTAAATAAGTAATAGGAGTAGAATTAGGCCATTTGGGCCATCAGGTCTACTCCGCCATTCAAACATGGCTGATCTATACAATACAATACAATACAATACAATACAATACAATACAATACAATACAATACAATATCCTTTATTGTCATTGTACAAGTACAACGAGATTTTGATTGTCGCTTCCATATCGATGCTAACAAGTCAAATATTAAATAAATCATGGCGAACATGCAAACAACAAGAAAGGGGGGGGGGGGGGGAAGGAAAAAGAAAACGGTAAAGTGCAAAAAAAAAAGTTCATACAGGGGTCAGTTGTGCCAGATGACCCCGTGGGCAAAGACAGGTCATGGGGGGCTCTCAGCAGTTCCGATTCAGAGCAGCCATAGGGATGAAGCTGTTCCTTAGTCTGGAGGTGCGGGCGTAGAAGGCTTTGTAACGTCTGCCAGATGGGAGCAGTTCAAACAGACGGTGGCATGGGTGTGTGGAGTCCTTGTGGATGCTGGTGGCTTTCCTGAGGCAGCGTGCGTTGTAGATGTCCTCCAGGGCTGGCAGCTGTATCCCAATGATCCTCTGCGCTCTGCCGACGACCCGCTGAAGAGCTCTCCTGTCCGCTACCGTACAGCTGAGATACCACACATAGATGCCATACGTCAGAATGCTCTCTATGGTGCAGCGGTAGAAGGTCGTCAGAAGCTGTTGTGGCAGACCGACCTTTTTTAGCGTTCTCAGGAAGAACAGCCGTTGCTGTGCCTTTTTGACTAGCGCAGTGGTGTTCGTGGACCATGTGAAGTCCTGTGAAATGTGTGTGTCCGGAAACCTGAAGCTGGACACTCTCACCACTTCATCCCCGTTGATGAGGACTGGAGCGTATTCCTCATTCTGTGACTTTCTGAAGTTGATAATTAGCTCCTTGGTCTTAGTTGTGTTCAGGGACAGGTTGTTCTCTGAGCACCAGCTCGCCAGGTTCTGCACCTCCGCTCTGTAGGCTGATTCATCGCCGTTGGAGATCAGCCCGACCACCGTTGTGTCATCCGCAAATTTGACGATGATGTTGGTAGCGAATGCAGGGACACAGTCGTGTGTGAAGAGGGAGTAGAGGATGGGGCTCAGTACACAACCCTGCAGTGTGCCGGTACTCAGGGTGGTGGTGGAGGACAGGTGGAGGCCCATTTTCACTGTCTGAGGGCGCTCCGACAGGAAATTCAGGATCCAGTTGCATATATGCGAACTGAGGCCTAGCTGGTGGAGTTTGGAGGTGGGCTTGGTGGGGATGACTGTGTTGAAGGCAGAGCTGTAGTCTATGAATAGCATCCTCACGTATGTGCCCTGTCTCTCCAGGTGAGTCAGGACGGTATGAAGAGCCAGAGAGATGGCGTCCTCTGTGGATCTATTTGCTCTTTATGCAAACTGGTGTGGGTCTAGTGAGGCAGGGATTTTAGATTTTTAGAGATACAGTGCGGAAACAGGCCCTTCGGCCCACCGGGTCCGCGCCGCCCAGCGATCCCCGCCCACTAACACTATCCTACACCCGCTAGGGACAATTTTTACATTTGCCTAGCCAATTAACCTACATACCTGTACGTTTTTGGAGTGTGGGAGGAAACCGAAGGTCTCGGAGAAAACCCACGCAGGTCACGGGGAGAACGTACAAACTCCGTACAGACGGCGCCCGTAGTCAGGATCGAACCTGAGTCTCCGCCGCTGCATTCGCTGTAAAGCAGCAACTCGACCACTGCGCCACCGTGGTGGCTTTGATGTGGGAGAGGACCAATCTTTCAAAGCATTTCATGATGATCGGAGTGAGGGCAACCGGGCGGTGGTCGTTCAGGTTGCTGATGCTCGCCTTGCTCGGCACCGGCACTATGGTGGCCGACTTCAGGCACTTTGGGACCGTTGCCAGAGATAAAGACAGGTTGAAGGTATTAGTGAATATTCCAGCAAGTTGGTCAACACAGTCCTTAAGTACCCGTCTGGTCCTGCGTCCAGGCTTGCAGCCTTGCGTGGGTTGATCCTCTGCAGCGCCCACTGTACCTCATGTGTGCTCAGTGTCTGCACCTGATCGTCCTATCTCTCCCTCCTAACTCCATTCTCCTGCCTTCTCTCCATAACCTCTGACACCCGTACTATTCAAGAAGGTTCAGGGGCAGTGCAGTGGGTAGAGCTGCTGCCTCACACCGCCAGAGACCCGTCTTCCATCCTGACCTCTGGCTCCTGTGCTGTAGTTTAGTTTAGTTTAGTTTAATTTAGTTTAGAGATACAGCGTGGAAACAGGCCCTTCCGCACATTAACACTATCCGACACACACTAGGGACAATTGACACATACACCAAGCCAAAGGCATCACGGTGGCACAGCGGTAGAGTTGCTGCCTTACAGCGAATGCAGCGCCGGAGACTCGGGTTCAATCCTGACTACGGGCGCCGTCTGTACGGAGTTTGTACGTTCTCCCCGTGACCTGCGTGGGTTTTCACCGAGATCTTCGGTTTCCTCCCACACTCCAAAGACGTACAGGTATGTAGGTTAATTGGCTGGGCAAATGTAAAAAATTGTCCCTAGTGGGTGTAGGATAGTGTTAGTGTGCGGGGATCGCTGGGCGGCGCGGACCCGGTGGGCCGAAGGGCCTGTTTCTGCGCTGTATCTCTAAAAAAAACACAAAAAAATTAACCTGCATACGTGTACGTCTTTGGAGTGCGGCTGGAAACTGATGATCTTGGAGAAAGGTCACGGGGAGGATGTACAAACAGCACCCTTAGTGGGGATCGAACCCAGGTCTCCGGCGCTGCAAGTGCTGTAAGGCAGCAACTCTACCGCTGCACCGCAGGGCCACCCCTGTACTGTTCTATGTTCTATTGGAACCACACCCCCTAGCTTCTGGGAGGACCATTCTGTAGACTGGATCTCGCGCTATGTGCTTTCAAGTTGTTGTACCTTCTGCCTGAGTAGGAGGGGAGAGGAGGAAGTGGCCAGGGGTGTAAATGCTTCTTGATTATGTCGGCTGCTTTTCCGAGGCAGCATGAAGTGAGACCCGCATGACCTGCATGACTCACGGATGTGGGAGGAAACCCACGCAGTCACAGAGAGAACGTGTAAACTCACCACACACAGCATCCGAGGTCAGAGTCGAACCCAGGTCTCTGGCGCTGTGAGGCAGTGGCTCTACCAGCTGTGGCACTGTGCTGTTCTTCATTGTTCATTTCAGCATCATATTCTCTTCTTGGCTGAGGAATAAACCTGAGCCATGCCTTCAAGGAGAATTTCCTTGCTCTTTTTTGAAATAGTGCCCTGAGACCTTTAATGTCCAGCTGAGGAATTAAATGGAGCCTCTCACTTAATGTCTCACTTCAGAGGCACAGTGCACTGACACCACAAACCTCATTTGGTCTCAGTTTAAAACATCAGCCTGGATTGTGTGCTGAAGCGTTTGCAGTGGGACTTGAACCCACGGCTCAATATAGACACAAAAAGCTGGAGCAACTCGGCTAGGCCGGCAGCATCTCTGGAGAAAAGGAATAGGTGACGTTTTGGGTCGAGACACTTCTGCAGGGTTTTGACCCCCTGAGTTGCTCCAGCTTTTTGTGCCTGTCTTCGGTTTAATTCTGCAGTTCCTCCCTCCACATTGAAACCATAGCTCTTTGAATCAGTGCATAGAGCACTGAGCCCCAGCTAATGATTAACATTCACACTTACAACTCTCGCCCGCAAACGCACGCGCACACACACACACACACACACACACACACACACACACACACACACACACACACACACACACACACACACACACAAGTGCACATGCGCACACATGCACACACACACACACACACACACACACACACACACACACACACACACAAGTGCACATGCGCACACACAGACACACGCACACATGCACACACACAGACGCACACGTGCGCACGCACACACACACACACACAAGTGCACATACGCACACACGCACACAGTCAGGAGGCATCTGCGGATGGAATCAACATTTGATGTTTGGGGTTAGGGCCATTCAGTCTGAAGAAATGTCCTGACCTGCAACATCATCTGTCCATCCCCTCCACAGATGCTGCTTGACCCGCTGAATAACCCCAAAACTATGTGTTTTGCACAACTTCAAGAAGTGTTTTTTTAAGAGTGTAATCGTTCCATAACGCAAGTACTAGATAATATTGGATTTTATTCTGGTTGGATGGCGCTCTGCATTAGAAACCAGACTTTGATTTCTTCCGTGTAGGAAGGAACTGCAGATGCTGGCTTACACCGAAGACCGAGACACAATGCTGGAGTAACTCAGCGGGTCAAACTGAAGAAGGGTCTCAACCCTAAAACGTCGCCTATTCTTTTCTCCAGAGACGCTACCTGACCCGCTGAGTTACTCCAGCGTTTTGCGTCTATCTTTGACTTCTTACACTGGGGTTTGAATGTGACCCGAACTGATGAGAGACGGATCTTTCCTGCTTGCTGGCTATGACTTCATTTGAGGAATGTTTCATGCAGTGTTTGGTGGTTGTGAGACAGTGTGGCAAAAAACCAGCCCTAATTCAGCACAAATGGTAATCATGCCCAGGGAAACCACAGTGTGGAGGGATTTGGGAAACAGGAAACTGGTGCTGCAGAGGGAACTCTTTTGATGCCGGGCCTGGGGCATGTTACTGGGGACTCAACAATGTGATAACTAACTCAGGAAGGCTTTTATGTTCAAGCTGGATAATTGGAAATATTCCCTTTCCCACAGCGACCGGCCCACACCCAACCCACAAAAAATGGAGAGACCTAACGAGAGAGTGGTTTTCTTCAAAAGCAAAATATTTCCCACTGGCAGCTCCAAGCCCTTTAATGACAAGTGGTCTGCTGCCCCCTACCCAAGTGGGTGGTTGAGACCTGTGGGGATGTATCGACACTTGCCTGAGCAGTTGCCAACGTTTCCCAAGTAGATTAGGTTCAGGTTTCTTATCTTCCAGTGTACCGAGGTACAGTGCGAAGCTGTGTTTTGGATGCAATCCAATCAGACAATACTATACATACATACAAGTCTGCAAAACAAACATACAACAAGAAGTGGCAAGATGGCAGCGCCAGAGACCCGGGTTTGATCCCGACTACGGGTGCTGCCTGTGTGGAGTTTGCACGTTCTCCCATGGGCTTTCTCCAGGAGGAAACCGGAGCATCCGGAGAAAGGGAGAAGGTGCTAACTCCATACAGGCAGCACCCAGGATCGAACCCGAGTCTCTGGTGCCATAAGGCCACAACTCCTCTACTGTGCCACTGAGCCACAATGTAGCAATAATATATTGATGACGTAACAATCAATAATACAATAAATTGTATTCCACAATTCCCTCCACTGATGCTGCCTGAACAACTAGGTTACTCCAGCACTATGTGCTATCTCAATACAGGCTGAACTTCCTTATTGGATGAGTTAGATAGGTAGGAGTTCGAATCCCACTCTGGAAATTGGAGCCCCCAAAGCCCAGACTTGGGAAATAGAATCAGATATTGCCTTTTTCTTTCTTCCCTCTCTCGCGGAAGTAAAGAATCCTATTTTGAAAATCTACAGGGATATCCTGTTGATCCGAGGCAATATTTACTCTTCAATCAGTGTTGCAAGAAAAACCAGATTAGCTGGTCACCATCATGCCATTGCCTGTGCAAATTGGTTGCCTTGTTTCCTACAATACAGCAATAACTCAACCTTAATAAGTAGTTTCCTGGCTCTTAAAACACTTTGGAATGCCTTAAGGTTGTGTAAACAAAGCAAGTTCTCATTCCGCCTCCAATGTCAGTGCACAGACTGTATAATACTCAAACCATCAAAGAAACTCATATCAAACTGGAGCAAGTTTTTTTTAATTAGTCATGAAGTCTAAAGCTCCATAAAAAACAACACGATTTTTATATAAATTAATTGAACTGATAGATACAACATGGAAATAGGCCCCTTGGCCCAAGTCCATGCTACCATTGATCACCTGTTCATACTAGTTCTCCCATCCCACTTTTGCATCCACTCCCTTCACCCTAGGGGCAATTTGCAGAGGCCAATTAACTTGCAAACCCGCCGATCAGCGAACAATCCCGTGCATCTCTGGAATGTGGGTGGAAACCAGAGCACCTGGGGGAAACCCACAAGGTCACGTGGAAAACGTGCAAACTCTGCACAGACAGCACGCAAGGTGAGGATCGAGCCCGAGTCCCTGGTGCTGTAAGGCAGTGGCTCCACCAGCTGCATCACAGGCCGGCCTTCTGCATTTTTCCATTTTAGTTACCAATTAAAGCATTGTCCAACATATCATTTCTGGAGATAGACACAAAACGCTGGAGTAACTCAGTGGGCCAGGCAGCATCTCCGGAGAGAAGGAATGGGTGACGTTTCGGGTCGAGACCCTTCTTCAGACTGAAAATCTGCTGAGATGTTTGGGAATCCCATTTGGGCAAGAAACTATTTCTCTGCTACATTGTTCACCAAGGTTTGAATATTGAAATGAAGAGAACATTTGAGATCACAGGACTGTTCCATTCAATGAGTTCATGGTTGCTGTGTGATGTAACTCTGTATGCCCACCCTGTCTAATACTTCCATAAGTCATTGGCTAACAATGGTTGATCATTTATCAGTTTGAAAATAATAAGTGACCTGTTGTCATTGTGCGTGAAATAGAATCCCAAACCCCTATCAAAGTTGTGTGGCGTTCAGTTTATGTTTAGTTTAGAGACACAGCGTGGAAACAGGCCCTTCGGCCCACTGGGTCCGTGCCGACCAGCGATCCCCATATATTAACACTCTCCTATACACACTAGGAACAATTTTTACATTTGCCCAGCCAATTTACCTACACTCTTGTACGTCTTTGGAGTGTGGGAGGAAACCGAAGATCTCGTAGAAAACCCACGCAGGTCACGGGGAGAACGTACAAACTCCGTACAGACAGCACCCGTAATCGGGATGGAACCCGGTTCTCCGGCGCTGCATGCGCTGTAAGGCAGCAACTCTACCGCTGCGCCACTGAGCCGCCCTGTGGTGCTTCTGAACTTCACACTTAAAGATCAAGCTCAGTTTTTAAATATCATGTCCCCTAAGATTCCTCGACCAGCAAAATAATTTCTCCCCGTTTGCACAGTGTTGCCGCCTTAGGTTTTTGCAAATCTGTCGTCCATTGTCCTTGTATGTTCAAAAGAATACAAAATCCACTTGCAGAATCTCATCTTGTAGTTTAACCCTTGGAATCCAGGTGTGTTGATGGGATGTCCATGCTGCCCACGTTTCAAGGCTGATGTACATTCCTGTGACTCAGAAATGCTCGCAGTTCTCCCTCACTCCAGCCACGGCTTTTGTATCACCACGGCATAACATCCACTCACATCCGTCTGAAGAAGGGTTCCAACCCAAGACGTCACCTGTTCCTATTCTCCAGAGATACTGCCTGACCCGCTGAGTTACTGCAGCATTTTGTGTCGACCTTCAGCATAGACCAGTATCTGCAGTTCCTTCCTGCACATCCATTCTCATGTGCTCCACAGATATAAAGACCAACAGTCTTCTATTGGTCATTATCATATATCTACAGCCGGAAACAGGCCTTTTCGGCCCTCCAAGTCCGTGCCGCCCAGCGATCCCCGTACATTAACACTATCCTACACCCACTAGGGACAATTTTTACATTTACCCAGCCAATTAACCTACATACCTGTACGTCTTTGGAGTGTGGGAGGAAACCGAAGATCTCGGAGAAAACCCACACAGGTCACGGGGAGAACGTACAAACTCCTTACAGTGCAGCACCCGTAGTCAGGATCGAACCTGTGTCTCCGGCGCTGCATTCGCTGTAAAGCAGCAACTCTACCGCTGCGCTACCGTGCCGATTATTATTTTCTGTGCAGCCCACAGCCATGGCATTTTAATGATTATGGAGACACAAGGAACTGCAGATGCTGGAACCTCAAGCAAATCACGGAGTGCTGGAGGAACTCAGCGGGTCAGGGAACATGTGTGGAGGGAATGGAATGGATTGGTGATTTTTCGGGTCGGGTAGTCTCTTCAGATTGTTTGTAATGGGGTGGGTGAAAAAGCTAGAACAGAGTGGTGGAGGCGGGGAAAGTGATAGCTGGGAGGGGCAGGGGGGGGGGGTTGATTAGCAGATGAATGGATTGTGCTAAAGGCTAGAGATAAAAGAAGACAGAAGGGTGTCAGATAAGGAGAGAAGAGGAAAAGTGAAGTTGGAGGAAGGGTTACAGGTGGAAGGGGGTCAGGGATGGGGGGGGGAGGGGGGCGGGGCGGGGGGGAGTCAGGCAATCAGGGAAATGGGGGACTGGGATAGAAGGTGAGTGTGAGAAGGTGGGAAAATGAACGGGGGGGTGGGAGGTGGTGGGAGAAACGTATGCACACCAGGGTGAGAGCACGGATAGAGAGGAGCACATTACATTGAAGAGGAATTCGTTGTGCATGCCGTTGGTTTGTAAGCCTTCTAAGCGGAATAAGAGGTGCTGTTCCTCCATTTTGCCTCACTCTGGCAATGAAGGCGGCCAGGGACAGAATTGTTATTATGGGGAATAGGAAGGGGAGTTTACTTTAGTTTTTCATTTAGTTTAGAGATTGAATGAGATACAATAGAGTTTAAATGATTAGCAACTGAGAGATCCAGAAGGCCTTGGCAAGCAGAGTGCACATGGTTGCCTAGTTTGCACCCTGCCTTGCCAATGTAAAGGATTCCACATTGGGAACATGGAATGCAGTAGACAAGGTTTGAATCTGAATCTGAATCTGAATCTGAATTACCTTTATTGTCATTCAAAATTAATTGAACGGAAATCATTTGCCACGCAGCCACAACAGTACAGAGTAAAAGACACAAGACACACAATTTTAACACAAACATCCATCACAGTGACTCCTCCAGACACCCCCTCACTGTGATGGAAGGCAAGAAAATCTCTTCTCTCTTCCCCCATGCTTCTCCCACGGACAGATAGTTCGACTTCTGCCGAGGCGACCGAGGCTCCCGACTCGCGCAGCCCTCCGCAAGGAGATGGAAGGTCCCATGGCCGAGCCGTGCCGGGCGATGAAAAGTCCCGCGGCCGAGCCGTACCGGGCGATGAAAAGTCCCGCGGCCGGGCCACGGTCCTGCAAGCGGGTCGATCAAGCCCTCCGACGGGGTTGGTGGAAGCCGCCGCGGCTGGAGCCGGTCGCCAGCCAGGGACCTGCGAGCTCCCAATGGTGCAGTCCACAGGACCCCTGGCCGAGCCTCCGGAGGTAAAGCAGCAGCCTCCGAAAGTCGGCCAGCTCCGAGATGGTAATTCCTGGCCCTGCGACTGGAGCCCTCAGGATCTATCCCAGCTGGAGGCCGCCCACTCCACCGTGTTGGGCCGCAGCGCCACGGAGATACGACCCGGAAAAGGGTCGCATCTCCGTCGAGGAAGAGAATTTAAAAAAAGAAAGGTTACCCCCACTCCCCACCCCCCACATCCCACATATACACAGCTAAAAAATAGACTACTACACACATCTAACACTAACACATAGACAAAAAAAGAAAAAAGACAAACAGACTGCCGGCGAGCCACAGCCACATGGCAGCACAGCCATCTTGGACTACATGACCACTGTCTCACTTGGAAGGACTGCTGGGGTCCCTGGATACAGCATGGAAACAGGTCCATCGGCCCAACTTGCTCACACCGACAAACATGTCCCATCTGCACTAGTCCCACCTGCCTTCCTTTGGCCCACATCCATCTAAACCAATCCTATCATGTACCTATCTAAACATTGCGATAGCCTCTATCTCAACTACCTCCTCTGGCAGCTGGAGAGGAGGCAGGTTGGGTGGGAAGGGATGGGTAAACCAAGGAGTTGCTGAGAGAGTGGTCTCGAGGGAAGCAGAAAGTTGTGGGGATGGGAGTGTGCGCTATCTCATTGAAATTGGCGGAAATGTCGGAGAATGACGTGTTGGATGTGGAGGCTGGTGGGGTGGAAGGTGAGGACCAGGGGAACTCTATCCTTGTTCCGTCTGGGGGTAAGGGGAGGGAGAGCAGAACTGCTGGACACGGAGGTGATGCAGGAGAGGGCTTCTTCCACAATCACTGGGGAGGAGGAAACCATGTTTACAGTAGTTTAGTTTAGTTTAGAGATGCAGCACGGAAACAGACCCTTTGGCGAGTCCGCGCCGAACGGCAATCTCCGTTGCACTAGCACACTCTACAAACTAGGGACAATTTACAATTTTTATCAAAGCCAATTAACCTACAAACCTATACATCTTAAGAGTGTGGGAGGAAACCAGAGCACCTGGGGAAAACCCATGAGGTCACAGGGGGAACGTACTAACTCCGTACAGACACCACCCGTAGTCAGGATGGAACCCGGGTCTCTGGCACGGCAAGGCATCAACCCTACCACTGAGCCACCGTGTGCCGCCCTGACATCTCGGCAGAAAGAGAACATCTCAGATACGTTGAGGTTCTAAAGTCTTTTTAGATGGATGATGAATTTGCAGAGGTATGGGTGGCACGGTGGCGCAGCGGTAGAGTTGCTGCCTTACAGCGGCTGAGACCCGGGTTCGATCCCGACTACGGGTGCTGTCTTTACGGAGTTTGTACGTTCTCCCCGTGACCGCGTGGGCTTTCTCCGAGATCTTTGGTTTCCTCCCACACCCCAAAGATGCACAGGTTTGCAGGTAAATTGGCTTGGTATAAGTGTAAGTTGTCCCTTGTGCGTGTAGGATAGTGTTAGTGTGCGGGGATCGCTGGTCGGTGCGGACTCGGTGGGCCAAAGGGCCTGTTTCCGCGCTGTATCTCTAAACTAAACTAAGGTAGTATCAAGCTGTATCACAAGCACTGTGGACTGGAGTCCACTACGGTACTGCACTCTGCAAGTGGTCTGGTTGCGTTTTGAGTTAAATAGAAGGGGGGCTGCTGAGCTACCAAGAGCGGAGTGCAGGAACATTTAATGCTGATCAAATGACAGGATTTTTCTCCCCCATAAATGTGAGCTGCTGGGGTAATAGTTCTTGATTCAGCAGCTTTAATCAGGCGCTCTGATTGGAAAAAGCCTAACTCCAGGATTGCCTGCTCTTTAATAATTTATCACCATCCTGAAGCAGATTGAACCATAAGGCACAGAAGCAATCAATTTCATCAGATGTAAATGGTACTGCTATCAGGTGACCTGCTAAGACTATTTTCTAACGAAAAGGTCACTTTGCACCCTTTGGTCGGGAGGTAGGTAGTGACTGAAATATTAATGGTGAATAAAGCAAGATACCTTAGTGCTGATTTTCTTAAGGAATAGCTGAGCTGTTCATATCTGTGACAGGCCAGCTTTTAATTGCCCCGACCTCTCTTCGAGATCCGAGTTAAAAGGCAGTTATTTTAATCACAGTGCAAGATTTGGGATTGACTGGGATGACAGCAGGGCAACCGCGATACCCTCCGTTTCCAGAGACGTCGGATCATTGCAGCACCGGAGGGGGTCATTTTGTGCTTCCAGCCTGAGCCGCTTCCTCGTAAAACCAAAGCTGTTAGACGTGCAAATGTTCGTCTTCGGGTAATCTACGGCTGAATCATGCTGGCCTGGTTAATGGAACCACCGGCATTGAGCGATTGAAGGCAGGTGATGCAGAGAGAGCTCCTGGGACATTGATTTCAATGGTATTTGTAAGGCTCAGATCTGGGGAGAGGGCCATGGAGTCAAAGAGAGTCGTCGAGCCATACAGCTTTCCATTACCAGTGACAATTACAAGTCTAACCGTGCGACTAGGAATTAAGTAATAGGTGCCCCCTGTAGCATGTTTGATAAAATGAGCCTAGCAGATACGAGACTGCAGGTCATACAGTGTGGAACCAGGCCCTTCGGCCCAACATGCCCATGGCGGCCAACGTGACCCATCTACACTTGTCCCACCTGCCTGCATTTGGCCCACATCCTTCTAAACCTATCCTATCCATGTACTTGTCCAAATGACTTTTAAACCTTGTGATAGCAGTGAAGAAGGGTGTCGACCCGAAACGTCGCCCATTCCTTCTCTCCTGAGATGCTGCCTGACCTGCTGAGTTACTCCAGCATTTTGTGAATAAATACCTTCGATTTGTACCAGCATCTGCAGTTATTTTCTTACACATCCTCTGACAACTCGATCTTTTGTGTGTAAGTAAAATTACCCCGTAAGTTCCTGAGAGGAGGAAGTTTTTTTTTTCTATTTTACCATTAATCTTGTTTACAGTCATACAGTCAATGGCGCAAAAACAGGCCCTTCAGCCTAATTTGTCCCTGTCACCCAAGACATCCCATCTAAGCTGCTCGTGTTTGCCCTAAATCTTTCATATGTAAAGTTTAGTTTAATCATTTTACCAATTTCTAATTATCTTTCTTTTTTTCCCTCAATTTTTAGTCATTTTTATTTCTTTGAATAATTTATTTCAATTTTAATCATTTTAAAATGTTCGAATGCCATATATTTAAAACACATTAAAATCACTTATTTTTCCAAGGCAGTTCCTTGGGACTAAAATGAATGGACACTAAGTGCTGGAGTAACTCAACGGATCAGGCAGCATCTCTGGAGAACATGGACCCTTCTTCAAATTTTCCAGACCCGAAATGTCACCTATCCATGCCCTCCAGAGATGCTGCCTGACCCGCTGAGTTACTCCAGCACTTTGTGCCTTTTTTTGTGTGTAAACCGGCATCTGCAGTTCCTTGGTTCTGCAGTTCCTTCGGATTAATTGGTTCACACTGTGTTTTGCAGGTTCTGATGGTGACCAATGAATTCAATATAGGAAACGTAGACTCTTCCACGCAAGGGACAGGAATTGACAAGTGGGGCAGGTGCATGGCTAGTTTGGGAACAGTTTTTGTGTACTCCACATGAATAGACTCAAAGGTTTTGAATACCATCAAGAATGTTCCGTCTCCACTTTGAAAACTCATGGGTCAGTGGGGGACATTGTATTTTTTCAAGGAACTTTGAAACACACTTTTTTACAGTCTGCAGAAGGATCCCCACCCGAAATGTCACTTATTCATGTTCTCCAGAGATGTTGCCTGAGCCATTGAGATCCTCCAGCACTTTGTGATATTTTGAGAGTGACAGGTTTCCTTCCTTGCAGTGAGCCAGGTGAATCTTCAGGAATCATCACCATTACCGACTTTGTATTTTAGATTTAATTAATTGTATTTAAACTCCCCAGTTGCAGTCTCTTTGTATAAGAAGACAACTGCAGATGCTGGTACAAATCAAAGGTATTTATTCACAAAATGCTGGAGTAACTCAGCAGGTCAGGCAGCATCTCGGGAGAGAAGGAATGGGTGACGTTTCGGGTCGAAACGTCACCCATTCCTTCTCTCCCGAGATGCTGCCTGACCTGCAGTCTCTTTGTAAATGTGGCCAACAAGGGGGTGGGCTTTTTATGAAATTTGCTGCCTTTACAAATAACAAATCTGAGTGTATAAAATCATGAGAGGAATAGATTGGGTAGATGCACAGAATCTGTTGCCCAGAGTAGGGGAGTCGACGACCAGAGGACATGGGTTCAAGGTGAAGGGGAAAAGATTTAATAGGAATCTGAGGGGTAACTTTTTCACACAAAGGGTGGTGGGTGTACGGAACAAGCTGCCAGAGGAGGTAGTTGAGGCTGGGACTATCCCAACGTTTAAGAAACAGTTAGACAGGTATCGAGACATTGATAGGACATGTTTGGAGGGATTTGGACCAAGCGCAGGCAGGTGGCACTAGTGTAGCTGGGACATGTTGGCCGGCGTGGATAAGTTGGGCCTAAGGGCCTGTTTCCACACTGTATCACTCTATGACTCTACGAGTGGGGTGGAATCTAAGTATTCAGCAATAAAACTGGATGATTACCTTTAGTTTTAGAAGTTGAGACGTGATGCCGTGGAAATGCAATGGGCTTCTCAGCCCTTCTCTGCCTGTCGGAATAACCCAGCTGCCTCTCTCTATGCGACTGAAATCCCTGGAACTATTCCAGCTAATCTTTTCCGCACCCTCTCGAAGGCTTTAACATTCTTGCATCATGCTTTATATCTCCCCGCTGGCTCTCTCCGCCTTCTCAGTTTGCATTTCAGCAGATGGTAATTCACGGTGGACTACTGTGTTTACAGATGCAATCCGCCAGTCATTCCTTGCTGCATGAATTTAGACAATAAAATGTCAGCAGGCTCTTTGAGTAAGGTGTGTGTTAACGTTTACTGGTGTAAACTTGCAGTGGGGTGGGGCGGTCCATTGCGGACAAGCCCAGACTCTCAAACATATACTCTTTCAACCAAAAGTCGCGATAATGATCAGGAGTGAAATAAAAAATGGGCTGATTTGTTCCATTATTGAAAAGTGTGGACTCGGCTTCTTTGCCACCACACCCCCTCTCTGCACTTGCCGTGTCTAAGCTTCACATCGACAGGTTTGAACTTGGAATTCTCCTGGGTTCGTCCGGCTCAGGCCATTGTCAATGAGTTAAGACTAGACTAGTCAAATCTAACCCCATGCCATCGGAAAGAAGGCACGGGAATCTGAAAGCCGCGATCACCAGGTTCAACAACAGCTTCTGCCCGGCAACCATCAAGTTCATGAGGAATGGGAGTAGAATTAGGCCCTTCGGCCCATCAAGTCTACTCTGCCATTCAATCATGCCTGATCTATCTCTCCTTCCCAACCCCACTCTCCTGTCTTCTCCCCATAACCTCTTGAACACTACACGTTCTTGCACACTACACAACACTAACCTCAGCTGTGAACGATGGACCACATTTGGATGCACTACGGACTTTGGGGTTTTTCTGCATGAGTAATGTGGTTATTAATTTATTGATTTTTTTTGTTTATTATACATTATCTATGTGTACTGTGTTTACAGGCCTGTAGTGCTGCTGCAAGTGAGAATGTCATTGTTCTGTTGTCGGTACCTATGACAATGAACCACTCTTGACTGTAGATGTGCCCCACGACACACTAATTAGTGACAAGAGGCACAAGGCTTTAGCTTTCTTCCTGGATCTCCGCTCACTTAACTGGCACCAGCAGTTGATGCTGGGTGAAGGAGGGGAAGGGCAATAACAACCCTTCTCACATACTCCACCCCCCCCCCCCCCCCCACCACTCTCTCGTCTGTATCCACCTATCACTTCCCAGGCTTTGTCCCACCCCCATCTCCACCCCTCTCTTCCAGCGTTTTCCCACTTATTCCAATCAACCTGACGGAGGGTCCTGACCCAAAACATTGTCTGCCCATCGCCTTCCACAGATGCTGCTTGATCAGTGGGTCAGGCAGCATCTGTGGAGGCAGTGGACAGAAGCCGCCTCCGGTCGGCTCCCTTGGACCCTACTGTCCGTTCTGTCCACAGGTGCCGGCTGAACTGCGGAGTTCCTCCAACACTTTGTGCTTGGCTCAAGATTCCCACAACTGCGGGCTCTTATGTCCACAATTAGTAGTAGCTTGGCGTCTCCTTTTGATGACCGGCCCACAACTGCTGCAGAAACGTTGCAGATACTGGCAGTGGTTGTGACTGAACTGCAAAGGTGATGTCTCCAAAATTGGTGCGCTCAGCCAATGCCTGATACCTCGAGGCTCTCGCATGATGAAAAAAGGCAAATTTATGCAAGGCAGCCTCCACACAAAGAGGCATCAAGGACACAGGAAAGGTGGGGGTGCAATTAGAGAGAAAAACGTGACAGAGATCAAAGGACAAAGTGCTGAAAGCTAAAACGTGAAGGATTTGTGGCATTAAAACGTTATTTGAGGGCAAGGTCAGCAGTCTGAAGAGGCAAGAGCTTGAAGAAGGGGCGGCACGGTGGCGCAGCGGTAGAGTTGCTGCCTTACAGCGAATGCAGCGCAAGAGACTCGGGTTCGATCCTGACTACGGGCGCCGTCTGTACGGAGTTTGTACGTTCTCCCAGTGACCTGCGTGGGTTTTCTCCGAGATCTTCGGTTTCCTCCCACACTCCAAAGACGTACAGGTATGTAGGTTAATTGGCTGGGCAGATGTAAAAAAAAAAATTGTCCCTAGTGGGTGTAGGATAGTGTTTGTGTGCGGGGATCGCTGGGCGGCGCGGACTCGGTGGGCCGAAGGGCCTGTTTCTGCGCTGTATCTCTAAATCTAAAAAAAAAAAAAAAAGAACACAAAATCTCCCTTTAGCTCAGAAGAGGTTAGGAGGCAACAAAAGGCTTTTCACTGTACCTCGCGGCACACTTGACAATAAACTAAACTGAACTGAAACTGGACCATTGTTGGCCCAAAGTTTCAAATTCAAAATGGTGTCCACGAGACAAGCTGGGTTTTTTTTGCACCAGCATTAGGGTTAATAATTTATTGGGGTTTTTTGTGCTTATTTTATATTATCCCTGCCTATTATGTTTGCAGGCCTGTTATGCTGGTACATCTAAAGAATTTCATTGTTCCGTTGTTGGAACTTGAGTCACCTAATAAAAATCCCCTCTCATTGACACCCTGATTGGCATGAGTTACTTATGAAGGGTGTAGTGAGAAGTTAAACCTGTTTACGATGATCCAGGATTGTAAAATGCTGTGGAATTAACATTCATCACTAACCTCAAAGAAAGCTGCCCATAGGGATAAAATAATTTCACCATCTTCATGACATGGTCTGTACCAGTGCTGATTCTTGCCTTGAACACAAAGCCCTGGAGTGGCTCAGAGGGTCAGGCAGCGTGTCTGGGGTACATGATGGAGTGATGTTTATGGGTGGGACAGCGTTTAGTCTAGTTTGGAGATACAGCGCGGAACCAGGCCCTTCGGACCACCGAATCCATGCGACCAGCGATCCCTGCACACTAACACTCTCCTACACACACCGGGGACAATTTACAATCTTTACTGAAGCCAATTAACCTACAAACCTGCACGTCCTTGGGGCGCGGGGGCGAAACCGGAGGAAACACCACGCGGTCACGGGGAGAACGTACAAAAACTCCATACAGACAGCACCCGGAGCCAGGATCGAACCCGAATCTCTGGCGCTGTAAGTCAGCAACTCTACCGCTGCGCTATCGTGCCGCCTCTGACTTCTTCGTGTGTGGATTATTGTCCGAGTTAGATCGAGGGGATCTCGTGATCTCCAGACATTACCTGGCTGACGAAGCAGCCAATCTGATGAAAACAGATTAGAGATAACAAAGCAGGCACGGTATGTAATTAACGCGCTAAACCATGTACAATGAGCTAAAGATTGGAACAGATATTCAGAGCATCTGATGTGTCCTAAAGTTTAATTTAGCTTAGTTTACTGTCACGTGTACCGAGGTACAGTGAAAAGCTTTTTTGTTGCGTGCTAACCAGTCAGCAGAAAGACAATACATGATTACAATCGATCCATTTACAGGGTATAGACACATGATAATGGAATAACATTTAGTGCAAGGTAAAGCCAGCAAAGTCCGATCAAGGATAGTCTGGGGTATGTGTACCGCTTTGCATCCTGAAGCCGATCGCAATCTCCTTTGTCTTGCTGACATTGGGAGAAAGGTTGTTGTCTCGACACCAGGGCACGACGTTCTCAAGCTTCTTCCTGTACCCCGTCTCGTAAAGGGAGATGTGAACATTTATAAGCATGTTATATTTGGAAATATTCCCTCAGAGTTGCAATCCACACACAAAGAAAGCTGCTTTCTTCCCACCCAGAATGTTTGTTGGGCTGCAATTATGGCTTAGTGTACCATTAGAAACGTACTTACATGTCAAGCAACTATTCAGGGCATCTTACCTGATGAGTTTGGCAACCCCACGTGTCCACGACGGTCTACCTGACTTACTTTCATTCCATTTGGAGAAAGCTGCCAACGAGGAAGCCCGCAGGGGGAGGCAGCGTTACTGAGAGTGATTCACGATGTCACACTAATCTACACCTGTCTGAGCTGCTGCCAGTTTCACCAGGGAATGCTGCCTCATAGGTGCATACCTTCCAGGAGCAGAATTAAGCCATTCGGCCCATCTGCCATTCAATCATGGCTGACCTATCTTTACATCTCAATTCCATTCTCCTGCCTTCTCCCCATAACCCCTGACACCCCTAGAAACATAGAAACATAGGTGCAGGAGGAGGCTATTTGGCCCTTTGTTCCAGCACCGCCATTCATTGTGATCATGGCTGATCATCCACAATCAGTAACCCGTGCCTGCCTTCTCCCCATATCCCTTGATTCCGCTAGCCCCTAGAGCTCCTTCTAAATCTCTTTTAAATTCATCCAATGAATTGGCCTCCACTGCCTTCTGTGGCAAAGAATTCCACAAATTCACAACTCTCTGGGTGAAAAAGTTTTTTCTCATCTCAGTTTTAAGTGGCCTCCCCTTAATTCTTAGATTGTGGCCCCTGGTTCTGGGCTCCCTCAACGTTGGAAACATTTTTCCTGCATCTAGCTTGCCCAAGATCCTCTCTCATCCTTCTAGATTCCGGTGAATACAAGCCCAGTCTTTCCAATCTATCCTCATATGACAGCACCGCCATCCCGGGGATTAACCTCGCGAAACTACACTGCACTGCCTCAATAGGAAAGTAATTAAGTAATTCTTAATAATTCTTAGTAATTAAGAAGCTATCAATCTCCGCCTTAAAAATATACATCGACTTGTCCTCCACCGCTGTCTGTAGCAACAAATTCCACAGAATCACCACCCTCTGACCAAAGAAATTCCCCCTCATCTTTCTAAATGTACGCCTTTTTATTCTGAGGACAGTATTGAAATATTCCCTCAGAATTGCAATCCACATATTTGTTTAAAAAACTGCTTTATTCCCACCCAGAAAGTTGGGCCATAATTTTGGCTCAGTGTACCACAAAAGAAATACAGTACTTGCATGTCAAACAACGATTCAGGGCATCTTACCCAAGTCCCTAAGGGGGATGGAGTTTGGAAACCTCACATGTCCACGACGATGTACGTGACTTCTCTTCGTTCCATTCGGAGAAAGCTGAAAGCGGGGAAGCCCGCAGGGGGAGGCAGCGTTACTGAGAGTGACTCACGATGTCACGCTAATCTACACCTGTCTGAGCTGCTGCCAGTTTCACCAGGGAATGGTGGTGAAAGTTGATTTTCCAAATCAAGACCATTGTTTTCCCATGGATAAACTTGGCAAGACTGGTCCAACTCTCAGTTATCTTTAAGAAGATAACTGCAGATGCTGGTACAAATCGAAGGTTTTTATTCACAAAATGCTGGAGTAACTCAGCAGGTCAGGCAGCATCTCGGGAGAGAAGGAATGGGTGGCGTTTCGGGTCGAGACCCTTCTTCAGTCTGAAGAAGGGTCTCGACCCGAAACGTCACCCATTCCTTCTCTCCCGAGATGCTGCCTGACCTGCTGAGTTACTCCAGCATTTTGTGAATAAAAACTCTCAGTTATCTTTGATTGATTGATTGATTGATTGATTGATTGATTGATTGATTGATTGATTGATTGATTGATTGATTGATTGATTGATTGATTAAAAAAATACAGCATGGAATCAGACCCTTTGGCCCATCGAGTCCAGAGGGAGGGGGGGCAGGGAGGATAAGGGGGGTTGAGGAGGATGGAGTGGGGGGGAGGGGAAGGGGGTGGGGGATGGGGTGTGGAGGGAGGGGGAGGGGAGGGAAGGGAAGGGGGGAGGAGAGGGTGCTGCACCAATGCAGGGGAGGTTTGGGCCCAACGGGTCCACTTGGTCTAGTAAATTCATAATCTTCAGGAAGACTTGTAGAGTTGTATAGAATCATAAGGCAAATTGATAGGGTAAATGCACAGAGGAGGAAAATCAAGAACCCAAGGACATAGGTTTAAGATAAGAAGGGCAAGATTTGATAGGAAACTGAGGGGCAACCTTTTTCCCTCAGGGGATGGTGGGTACACGGAATGAGCTGCCAGAGGAGGTGGTCAAGGCAGGTACAATAACAGCGTTTAAAAGGCATGGAGAGGTACATGGATAAGAAAGATTTAGAGGGATACATACGGGTGAAACGCAGGCAAATGGGTTGAGCTTAGATGGGGCATTTGGGTCAGTATGGGCAAGTTGGGCCAAAGGGCCTTGTTCCCTGCTGTACAGCACAGCGCAGGTGCCTTCCTTTGAAAAGTAAAGCAATATAAGTAATTTTTAAAAAGTCATTATTCCTGCTTTAGATAAACCCCAATGTTTATCAACAGTGGATTCAGAGTCATAAATTCGATGCAGCTTGTTGTTTTTGCAACAACATGCCCACCTCTGCTTTTAGCCAAATTAAATAAACCTTGCATTTTGTCGGGAACTATGACGCCACCCTTTTTAATTGTGTGGTTTCCCAAGTTTCAAAGCAGTCCTAATAATCATTTATTTGAGGGTCATGACCTACAAAGCCCTCCATAACCTGGCCCCATCCTACCTGACTGACCTCCTCCACAGGCACACTCCCACCTGCACCCTCCGCTCTGCTGCTGCCAATCTCCTATCCCCCCCCATCCGGACCAAACTCAGATCCTGGGGGGACAGGGCTTTCTCCATCGCTGCTCCCACCCTATGGAACTCACTACCCCAAACCGTCAGAGACTCCTCCTCACTCACCACATTCAAAACATCACTGAAGTCTCACCTGTTCAGTACTGCCTTCAACCACTGAAGGTCACCTCACCTTCTGTCTCCTTTCTCTGTTCGTCTACTTATTTATCTATTTATTCACTTCCCTGTGTTCTTTAAATCCCTGTAAAGCGTCTTTGAGTGTATGAAAAGCACTATATAAATGTAATGCATTATTATTATTAAAAATAAACAGTGCATCTGGAAAGCATGTTGTGGCGCTGCTGAGTGGGAAATGAGATGAAGCACTTTGGAAGACTGTGCAACGCGACATTGCCCTTCGTGTGGGAGACTTGCTGGATGCGATGTGTGGCAAATCTTACCACAGCATTTGAACTTATCTCCGGCGTATCTCCGGTGTATTGACGCCTGGTGTTTGATTGAACACGGGACAGATTAAGCAGGTGGGCAATGAACCAGGTCAAGGTTATTATAAGAAAATAACTGCAGATGCTGGTACAAATCGAAGGTATTTTTTTTCACAAAATGCAGGTCAGGCAGCATCTCAGGAGAGAAGGAATGGGCGACGTTTCGGGTCGAGACCCTTCTTCAGACTGATGTCAGGGGGGCGGGACAAAGGAAGGATATAGGTGGAGACAGGAAGATAGAGGGAGAACTGGGAAGGGGGAGGGAAAGAGGAACTATCTAAAGTTGGAGAAGTCGATGTTCATACCACTGGGCTGCAAGCTGCCCAGGCGAAATATGAGGTGCTGTTCCTCCAATTTCCGGTGGGCCTCACTATGGCGCTGGAGGTTATTAGTCTTAGTTTTTCATTTTGGAGATACAGCATGGGAACAGGCCCTTCGGCCCATCCAGTGCACACCGCACGAGTTCTACGTTATCGCACGTTACCCATCCACCCCCGACACTCATGGGGCAATTTCACAGAGGAAAGTGAACCTCCAAACACGCACGTCTTTGGGCCGTGGGAGGAATTTGCAGCACCCTGAGGACACCCACGCGGTCACAGGAGGAGCGTGCAAACTCCACACAGACGGCACCGGGGGTGAGGTTTGAGCCCGGGTCTCTGGCGCTGTGCGGTGTCGGCTCCATCACCTGCGCCGCCGTGCCGCCCAGTGAGGGATAACACTCTGACGAAGGATCTCGATCTGAAACGTCACCCATCCCTGCTCGCCAGAGATGCTGCTTGTCCCACTGAGTTACTCCAGTATCTATCTAACACTCAGACGGGGTGTAATTCATGTCCGCCACGGGCCACAGAAAGGTCGTCGCTTGAGACTGTCGAAGGCAGATGATTTTTTTTAGATTTTAGATTTAGAGATACAGCGCGGAAACAGGCCCTTCGGCCCACCGAGTCCGTGCCGCCCAGTGATCCCCGCACATTAACACTATCCTACACACACTAGGGACAATTTTTACATTTACCCAGTCAATTAACCTACACACCTGTACGTCTTTGGAGTGTGGGAGGAAACCAAAGATCTTGGAGAAAACCCACGCAGGTCACGGGGAGAACGTACAAACTCCGTACAGACGGCACCCTTAGTCAGGATCGAACCTGAGTCTCAGGCGCTGCATTCGCTGTAAGGCAGCAACTCTACCGCTGCGCCACCGTGCCGCCCTTTTTTGTTTTGCTATTTGAAGACATATCAAAAGTAAACACAGAGGACCCCTTCAAACCTTCCCTGTGGCCACTGAAAAATAGAGGAGAAGGTGACACTGCGGGAGGCATTACCAAGTGTACTCTGTTATTCAATGACATACAATATGTTGAAACTGTGTGCAATGATGATGAAAGGCACACAAATGTTTTTGCAAAATACACATTGAAAGGTCAGGTTTGGTTTTTTTCTGAAGGCACTGGGCCATTAAATTGATGACAGATTTGAGCTGACAAATATTTATGTCTCTCTGGTACAATCCAGGGCTATGTGCACGACACATGTTAATTTCCTCTTCCAGAAATTTAACTACCTTGAAATAGGATCTGCTGATTCCATTCACACTGCATCGCTTTATCATTCATAACTAGGAGAGCAGATGTTGGTCTGTCATCTGTAGCTCTGGCTGTCTGTCGCGGCATTGATCGAGTTGCCAAGATTCCGCTGGCGAGCAAGCTCCCCGAAGATCCACTGACGCTCCGTCTCCTGACACCTTTCGGCTTGCTGTGAACACTCGGAATGCCAACCACTTCCCTTCCCGCCCCGACGGCTTCCCGTTGGCATTGCCTGTGCTTTGGAATGACTGACATCTTCCCACCGGCTCGACAAATGGAAACATGAAGACCGGGGGGGCAGGAGATGCTAAAAGCTTGAAAGCCCGCGCCACCAGATTCAGGAGCACACTCCTCCCCTCTGTGCAGGAGAATAACTGCAGATGCTGGGACAAATCGAAGGTATCGCAAAATGCCGGAGTAACCCAGCGGGTCAGGCGGCATCTTGGAGAGAAGGAATGGGTCGAGACCCTTCTTCAGACTGAAGCTTTTTGAACCTGCCGACTGTGGCTCAGAAACAAATCCAAGATGTGTCCCTCATTTGTGGTGAAATATGAATCTCCAGACAAAGAACAGTGGCGGAGTGGTAGAGTTGCTGCTTTACAGCGCTAAAGACCCGGGTGCTGACGATAATTGCTGGCTGTATGGAGTTTGAACCTTCTCCCTGTGACCTGCGTGGGTTTTCTCCGGGTGCTCCGGTTTCCAGCGGCACTCCAAAGTCTCTTCCCCTCTGTAATCAGTCTATCAAACGGTCCTCCCATAAGCTCGGGTGTAGTCGCGATCTTCCACGATTATGAAGGGCATCTTCACTGATGCTGGCCTCTTTCCCTGTGTAGGAATGCCACATTGTTGTAACACTACATTCTGATTCAACTCATATACAGTATGATTTGGTTTAACTGGGTAGCACACAAACAACAGCTTTGTCACTGTGTCTCAGTACACGTGACAACAATAAACAATAAACCAAACCAAACCAGACTTGCTCTGGACACTTCCAGCAACTAGTCCCTGCATTTAGTTGAACCAAAAGGTCACCTACCCATGTTCTCCAGCATTTTGTGTCTTTCCTTGGTGAACCAGCATCTGCAGTTTGTTGTTTCCACACACAGACCAAGAAGCTTCTTGAACCAGCTGACTGTGGCTCAGATACCCTCAGAAACAAGTCTAAGATGTGCCCTTCATTTGTAGTGAAAGATGAATCTCCAGACAACGAACAGTGGCGGAGTGGTAGAGTTGCTGCTTTACAGCGCCAGAGACCCGGGTGCTGACTACAATTGCTGGCGGTATGGAGTTTGTAACTTCTCCCCGTGACCTGCGTGGGTTTTCTCTGGGTGCTCCGGTTTCTTCCGGCACTCCAAAGACGCGCAGGTTTGTTGGTTTGTTGGCTTCAGTAAAATTGTAAATTGTCCCTCGTGTGTGTCGGCTAGTGTCACTATGTGGGGATCGCTGGTCAGCGCGGACTCGGTGGGCAGAAGTGCCTGTTTCTGCTCAGTATTTCTAAACTAAACTAAACATACAGCCTTTGGCCAGACTGCAGATTTAGTGCAAAGTTATTGAATGAACGTGCCCAATGCTGATATTACTCAGGAACGAGATGGTGATGAACAGGGAGTGCAGAGGTCAAGGGTCGGCGAGTGCACTTGCAAACTTCGTCAAGCAAGAACGACATGACTCAATTCAAGAGATTCTGTCCCTGAATAAACTGGAAACGGTAGAAAAATAACTGCAGATGCTGGTTCAAATGGAAGGTAGACACAAAATGCTGGAGTAACTCAGCGGGTCAGGCAGCATCTCAGGAGAGAAGGAATGGGTGACGTTTCGGGTCGAGACCCTTCTTCAGATTGAAACGTCACCCAATTCTCCTCTCCTGAGATGCTGCCTGACCCGCTGAGTTACTCCAACATTTTGTGTCTACCTTGGAAACTGTAGATCTCCACAGATGGCACATCACTGCATTTGTAGAAATGCAATACAACAGTTCGGAACAGGAGTTCAAAGTAGCAGCTTGCCCTTTTGCTGTTTGCAACGTCGACGACTCGAATCTTTCATCTCCTCAGAAAAATATATCTTTAAGAAGCGGAGGATGTTGTATGAGATGAGGAAAGAGACACTTGCCCTGATGTCATTTTCCACTTCCACTTCTTTCTGCTGAGCGGGAGCTCCAGTCTGCTGTGCTGACGTTTGTTGGAGAGAAGCCCAATGCACTGGAAGTTCTGACTTCAACAAATACTTCAATGTGAATGTGAGGGAGGAGAAATCTTGCACAATGCTTCCCACTGCTTTGGCTTCTGGATGCTAAATGTAGGTCACCGCGTTCAAAATGGGGCCTCTGAGTTGTTTGGCAAACATGCGAAAACTGTCTCTCTTGAACAGTTAAAATTGGTCCATCTGGTTATTTGTTAAACCGCCTCCTGTTTCTTTTGGTCTCCTCCTCCCTGACGTCGCAGTGAATTCCAGCATCAGTTCTAGATCTTTCTTGAGGGTGGCACAACTAGTGGAGCTGCTGCCTCACAACTCGTGGCAGTAGAAGAGCAGTTTAGTTTAGTTTAGTTTAGTTTAGAGATATCGGGGTACATCACGTCCAAGACCACAAGAAATTGCAGCAAATTGTGGACGCAGCCCAGACCATCACGCCCTTCAATTGACTCCATTTACACCTGGCGCTGCCTCGGCAAGGATAGCAGCACAATCAAGGACGAGCCAAACCCCAGCCACTCGCTCTTCGGCCTTCTCCCGTCGGGCAAAAAGGTATTGAAGCGTGAAAACACACACCTCCAGATTCAGGGACAGTTTCTTCCCAGCTGCTGCAGGCAACGGAACCATCTTACCTGTGGGAGGAAACCAGAGCACAGGGAGGAAGCCCCGGTCTTTGGCTCTGGTCCTCCAGCTGCGCCACTGTGCCAATCCGGGAATCCAGGCAGCTTTGTAAAATGAGTGGGTTCCAACAGGAACCCAAGCTTCACCTCCAGTGTGGCACTCTGCTGTCTGTCACATTGGGTGATGAAAGACTTGTCGCCTTAAATATTGACTATGGCAATTAATTGAGTGGATAAATAAGTGTCCAATATCCACTCTGAAGAGACCGGGGATTCGATCCCAACCTCGAGTGCTGTCTGCGTGGAGTTTGCACGTTCTCCCACTGACCCCACGGGTTTCCTCCGGGTGCTCCGGAAGTTTCCACCCACATTCCAAAGACGTGCGGGTTTGTAGGTAAATGGCCTCTGCAAATGACCCCCCCCCCCCCCCCAAGTGCGTAGGGAGTGGATGCGAAAGTGGGATAACACAGAATCAGCGTGAACAGGTGATCGATGGTCGTGTGGACTTGGTAGGCCAGAGGCCTGTTTCCATGCTGCATCTTTAAAAAAATAAACTCCAAGAACAGCTCAGCCTTATCTCAAACTGCAAGTAGTTTTGTTAGTGTGTATTCTGGCAGTGGGATTATTATTATTCTCATGATTTTAAACATGAATTCCTGCAAACATAACTGGCAATCCTTGCATTTTTGGGTGAAATTCGGGTGGCTAATAAAGAAGTCAAGAGTCTTTGTTGCACCAAAACTGCTTCAGACAGAAGTGGCACTGTGTGTTCCAGCTGTTGAGGATCTCAGCGCCTTGCCTTTCGCATTCCAGAGAGGTTCCGCAACACCAGTGGCACATGTGCAAGACTGCAAGGTTTGAAACAACTGTGCACTGCACAATCCCTAACTGTGCTTCCTGGCACCAGACCCTCCCCAGTGGTAAACAAGGGGCCAGCCAGCGGAAAGGCCAAAAGCACCACAGGCCACAGCAAACTTAAGGCCAGCAATGTGTAACTCAGTGTGCTGACAATGTGCAAAGGTAGCAATGATCAAACCAACGTAGGCGCAAAGTGCTGGAGTAGTAACTCAGCGGGTCAGGCAGCATCGCTGGAGAAAATGGGTGGGCTGACGTTTCGGGCTGGACTGAAAGTAGAGGCGAGGGAAGTGGACACAAGACACCAACAAGCTGTTGGGTGAGCAAGGCATCCAACGTGCTCCTGATCCACATTCAGTAGCACTTTGCTTTAGCCCCTTTCAGGCAGTACCTTAGAGAGAAGCAACTGGGTTAGTTGGAGTTGCGGTCGGAGCAGAGAGGGAGATTGAGAGAATCAAAATGGGGAGAATGGGGTGGCACAGTGGTAACGTTGCTGCCTTACTGCTCCAGGGACCCATGTTCGATTCTGACTAAGGGGGCTGACTGTACGGAGTTTGTACATTGCCCATGTGACCGAGGCTTTTCTCCGGGTGCTCCGGTTTCCTCCCACATTCCAAAGACGTGCAGGTTTGTGGCGTTTATTGGCCTCTGTAAATTGTCCCTGATGTGCAGGATAAAACTAGGGCACGTGTAAATGCTGGTGGGCCGAAGAGCCTGTTTCCACGCTGTACTCCTGAACTAAATGGAGCTTGTCAAAATCAAAGAATACTTCTGATAGAGTAATCAAGGCAGAATGATTTGTAACCATACATAACATAGATTTTAAATGACTTGAAAAATGAAATGAGAAGCAATAGAAGAAATATTGTTTATGGTGGGAGACGCAAGAAACTGCAGATGCTGGAAACCTGAGCAAAAGAAAAAACAGTACAGGAGAGACTCAGCAAGTCAAGCAGCATCTGTGGAGGGTAGGTGCAATGCAACAGTATTACGGTGCGACAAAAGAACGATCCCGACCCAAAGACATTGTCCGTCCATGCTGACTGACCGATGTTGGGGGAGTCCAGAACCAGGGGTCACAGCTTAAGGATAAGGGGGAAGTCTTTTAGGACCGAGATGAGAAAACATTTCTTCACACAGAGAGTGGTGAATCTGTGGAATTCTCTGCCACAGAAGGTAGTTGAGGCCAGTTCATTGGCTATATTTAAGAGGGAGTTAGATTTGGCCCTTTTTGCTAAAGGGATCAGGGGGTTATGGGGTTACTGAGCTGGATGATCAGCCATGATCATATTGAATGGCGGTGCAGGCTCGAAGGGCCGAATGGCCTACTCCTGCACCTATTTTCTATGTTTCTATGTTTCTATGACCCGCTGGGTTCCTCCAGCACTTCTTTTTTGTTTGTTTATGTCTCGAATTGCTGCAAAGGGAATGCGTTTCTCGAAACGGTGGTGGAAACATATCCAGCAGCAACTTTCAACCTTCAAATGCAGAAGACAACTTCCGCTGATTCCAGGAATGAGTGGGTTAGCATGTGATGAGCATTTGACAACACTGGGCCTGTACTCGCTAGACTTTAGGAGGTTGACGGGGGACCTCATTGGAACTTACAGAATAATGAAAGGCACTGATAGAATGGATGTGGAAAGGATGTTTCCATTGGTGGGAGAGTCTAGGACCAGAGGTCACAGCCTCAGAATTAAAGGGCGCTCATTTAGAAAGGAGGTAAGGAGGAACTTCTTTAGTCAGGGGGTGGTGAATCTGTGGAATTCTATGCCACAGAGGGCTGTGGAGGCCCAGTCAGTGGATATTTTTAAGGCAGAGATAGACAAATTCTTGATTAGAACGGGTGTCAGGGGTTCTGGAGAGGAGGCAGGAAAATGGGATTAGGAGGCAGAGATCAGCCTTGATTGAATGGCAGAGTGGACTCGATGGGCCAGAATGGCCTAGTTCTACTCCGATAACCTGTGAACTTGTGAACTTGCGACTTGTTAATGCGCCAGGTCCCAGCCGATTTGCAGACAATGCAAATCCTCCATCAGCGTCCTCGTGGCTGAGTGAGATGAATGCCAGGCGGCACGGTGGCGCAGCGGTAGAGTTGCTGCCTTACAGCGAATGCAGCGCCGGAGACTCAGGTTCGATCCTGACTACGGGCGCCGTCTGTACGGAGTTTGTACGTTCTCCCCGTGACCTGTGTGGGTTTTCTTCGAGATCTTCGGTTTCCTCCCACAGTCTAAAGACGTACAGGTTTGTAGGTTAATTGGCTGGGTAAATGTAAAAATTGTCCCTGGTGTAGGATAGTGTTAATGTACGGGGATCGCTGGGCGGCGCAGACTCGGTGGGCCGAAGGGCCTGTTTCCGCGCTGTATCTCTAAATCTAAATCTAAAAAAACGCAGTGGAGGAGCGGATGGGCAACGAGAGGGACCGGGGTAAATGCGCATCATCTCCTCAGTGCTCTGCCTCATCCGCGCCAGCGGTCAGACCGGATCGGACCTGACCAAAGCAACCGTGACTGAAGTGCCGGCTCCCAACCCACCCTGTGGCGACCCCGCGGGAGGGCAGGGCATTCAGGAGGATGGCCGGCCTCGCGGAGTAACGGCAGATGGATCATGTCCCCTGTGACAGCACTCACTGCCAAAGGCAAGAAATCACATTTTCGCAAGTTGGCACAAAGCCACACTTTTGTGCTCAATGAGCGATTGCCGTTTGGAACGTGTTGCAAAGCTCCACCACGAACTTAAGAAACTCCAGGTGATGCCATAAACAGCACAAGCAAGGTTTGAGCCGCTTGTCAAGGAGCCTGAATCTCAACGTTGTATCATGGTGTGACACGTTGCGATCCATGTCAACTGCACGCATAGTACATAGTCTTTTGTCACTGCTGCGACTTGTCTGTCGATGCAAGCTCGAAAGCCCGGTTTTGTTCTTACAACAGCCACTGAAAGCAAGGCCACCCCAACGTTCAGTCCATTGATCACAAGACTGTCACATGACAGGAAGAGTTGAACCAAAAGAAAATAGTGTGTTGCCAAAATATTCTACATTATAACAATGCAATGCAAAAGTTTATTGTGTATTTTGTGTATTTAACAAGTGTGCGGCTTGAATTCATGACATGCTTGGACAGCTATTACGGTAATATTAAAAAGAATAGTTCATCTCACAAGTGGTGGTATTTACAATATATTTGAACTTCTTTCAATTGTAAACAAAAAAATCGGGTGTTGGTTCGGTATCTGTTAACGTTATCTGGCCGGTATTTTAAAACTCCCTCAGTGGTTATGTTACTCTGAGTCGCTGTAAGCACATTCAATTTTTGATCAATGTAGTATTGGAGAATAATCGTCAGGTTCGTATCCGGGTACATTCAAGTTCCCCCACAAATAAACAAACAACAGCATTAATCTATGTGAGGAGTTTCAAATCAGCACAATAGATTCTGGATGTGAGGGGGGAAATATCTCTATTAATGGCAAGGGTGGCACGGTGGAGCAGCGGTAGTGTTGCTGCCTGACAGCGCCAGCTACCCGGGCTCGATCCTGACTATGGGTGCTGTCTGTACAGAGTTTGTATATTCTCCCTGTGACGACGTGGGTTTTCCCTGGTTGCTCCAGGTACTTCCCACACTCCAAAGACGTACGAATTTGTACGTTAATTAGAGATACAGATACAGATACAGAGATACAGTGCAGAAACAGGCCCTTCGGCCCACCGGGTCTGCGCCGCCCAGCAATCCCCACACATTAACACTATCCTATACCCACTATCATTTTTACATTTGCCAAGCCAATTAACCAACAAACCTGTACGTCTTTGGAGTGTGGGAGGAAACTGAAGATCTCGGAGAAAACCCACGCAGGTCACGGGGAGAACGTACAAACTCCGTACAGTACAGCACCCGTACTCAGGATCGAACCTGAGTCTCCGGCGCTGCGTTCGCTGTAAGGCAGCAACTCTACCGCTGCGCCACCGTGCCGCCCCTTCGGTAAATTGGCTTCGGTAAAATTGTAAATTGTCCCTGGAATGGCGGAAAGTGCACGTGTGCTGGGTGTTCGCCGGTCAGCACAGACTCGGTGGGCCAAAGGTCCTGTTTCCGCGCTGCATGTCTAAAGGCCCTTAAACAGCAATGATGGACAAAAGGATCTCGGGCCCCCGTGTACATAATTAGCTGAATATAAGTGGACAGGGTGGTAAAGAAAGCGAATGGTATGCTTGCCTTCAATGGTTGGGTCATTGAGTATGAGAGTCAGGCAGTCATGATGCAGCTTTAGAGGAGTTTGTTTGGGCTGCGTTTGGAGTAGTGATCGCTCCATTACAGGAAGGATTTGGAGACTTTGGAAATGGTGCCGACAAGGTTTATCTGAATGCTGCCTGGATTTGCGAGGAATCAAGGAGAGATTGAAGAGTTTTCTCTGTATCGCCAGTGGTTGAGCGGAGACCGGATAGAAGTGTATAAAACTATGATAAAGGTGGCACAATGGCACAGCTGGTAGAGCTGCTGCCTCACAGCGACAGAGACCCGGGTTCAATACTGACCTCAGGTGCTTTCTGGGTGGAGTTTGCATGTTCTCTCTGTTATCGTGTGAATTTCCTATGGGCGAATTTCCTCCAACATCCCAAAAACGTCCGGGTTTGCAGGTTAATTGACCTCTGTAAACCCCCCCCCCCTCCCTCTGCCCGTGTAGGGAATGGATATGAAAGTGAGTTAACCTGGAATCAGTGTGGATGGGTGATCGGTGGTGGGCATGGACTTGTTGGGCCGAGGGGCCTGTTTCAATGCTGTATCTTCCAATCAATTCAATCAATCAAAGCAATGACAACAGGTGATTCCAGTGTGGGGGTGGGGGAGATGCGGGGATGGAGATGGTGGGTTGAAGGGGGAGATGAGACATAGTGCTTCCAGAAAAGAGGAATAGGTGCAGAAGGATGGTGGCAATTGCTTGTGGGGAAATAATGACAAACCACAGTGTTGAGGGAAGAATAGGAAGCAAAGTGTTAAAGACGAGAGGAAGTTGAAACCACAGATGCAGAAGCAAGTATCAAGTTGGAAAGGGTGCAGAGAAGATTAACGACGATGTTGCCAGGACTCGAGGGCCCGAGCTATAGGGAGAGGTTGAGCAGGCTGGGACACCATTCCGTGCAGCGCAGGAGGATGAGGGATGATCTTATTGAAGTGTACAAAATCATAAGAGGAATAGATCGGGTAAATGCAAGGTCTCTTGTCCCAGAGTAGGGGAATCGAGAACCAGAGGACATAGGTTTAAGGTGAGCGGGGGAAATAGTTAATAAGAACCTGAGGGGTCACTTTTTTACACGAAGGGTGGTGGGTGTAGGGAACGAGCTGCCGGAGGAGGTAGTTGAGGCAGGCACAACGCAACATTTAAGGAACATTTAGACAGGTACATGAGTAGGACAGGTTTAGAGAGATATCAAGTCAAGTCAAGTCAAGTCAATTTTATTTGTATAGCACATTTAAAAACAACCCACGTTGACCAAAGTGCTGTACATCTGATTAGGTACTAAGGAAAAAAATGAAACATACAATAGCACGCAAACAGTTCACAGCGCCTCCTCAATGAGCCTCAAACGCTAGGGAGTAGAAATAGGTTTTGAGCCTGGACTTAAAGGAGTCGATGGAGGGGGCAGTTCTGATGGGGAGAGGGATGCTGTTCCACAGTCTAGGAGCTGCAACCACAAAAGCGCGGTCACCCCTGAGCTTAAGCCTAGACCGCGGGATAGTGAGTAGGTGGGACTAGTGTCGATGGGACATGTTGGTCGGTGTGGGTAAGTTGGGCTGAAGCACCTGTTCCCACGCTGTATGACTCTATGACCCTAAGTATCAGCACCCCGCAAGAAAATTTAAAGCAATAATTTCTCTGAACATCTTTCTGTTATAACCATGGGCTGGAAATACATTTCACTTAATAACATCAGCATCAGATGTCAACTTATTTACATCGGCGAAACCAAACGCAGGCTCTGCGATCGCTTCGCTCAACACCTGCGCTCGGTCCGCGTTAACCAATCTGATCTCCCGGTGGCTGAGCACTCCAACTCCCCCTCCCATTCCCAGTCTGACCTTTCTGTCATGGGCCTCCTCCAGTGCCATAGTGAGGCCCACCGGAAATTGGAGGAACAGCACCTCATATTTCGCCTGGGCAGTTTGCAGCCCAGTGGTATGAACATCGACTTCTCCAACTTGAGATAGTTCCTCTGTCCCTCTCTTCCCCTCCCCCTTCCCAGATCTCCCTCTATCTTCCTGTCTCCACCTTTGTCCCCCCCCTGACATCAGTCTGAAGAAGGGTCTTGACCCGAAACGTCGCCCATTCCTTCTCTCCTGAGATGCTGCCTGACCTGCTGAGTTACTCCAGCATTTTGTGAATAAATACCTTCGATTTGTACCAGCATCTGCAGTTATTTTCTTATACAACAGATAGTTGACCGTGGCACTTTGAAGACCCTTGCCAGCAGTAAACCAGGATGGGGAGGCAGAGTTTACGGAGAGGAGTTCCAATATTCAACCCTGGTCGCCGTAAAATAGGGACTTACTGCCTAAAAATATAATTTGGCATCGATAGGGTAGACAGTCAGAACCAGCACAAATAGGGCAGACAGTCAAATCCTTTTATCCCCAGGGTGGGAACAGCAAAGACCAGAGGGCAGAGCTTCTAGGTGAATGGTGGCACGGTGGAGCAGCGGTAGAGTTGCTGCCTTACAGTGCTTGCAGTGCCAGAGACCCAGGTTCGATCCCGACCACGGGTGCTTGTCTGTACAGAGTTTGTGTGCTCCCCCCATGACTGTGTGGAATCTCTCCGAGATCTACGGTTTCCTCTCACACTCCAGAGGCATGCATCCGCTGCTCTAGATGTCAACTTATTTACATCGGCGAAACCAAGCGCAGGCTCGGCGATCGCTTCGCTGATCACCTGCGCTCGGTCCGCACTGACCAAACTGATCTCCCGGTGGCCGAGCACTTCAACTCCCCCTCCCATTCCCAGTCTGACCTTTTTGTCATGGGCCTCCTCCAGTGCCATAGTGAGCCCCACCGGAAATTGGAGGAACAGCACCTCATATTTCGCCTGGGCAGTTTGCAGCCCAGTGGTATGAACATCGACTTCTCGAACTTTAGATAGCTCCTCTGTCCCTCTCTTCCCCTCCCCCTTCCCAGTTCTCCCTCTATCTTCCTGTCTCCACCTATAATCCTTCCTTTGTCCCGCCCCCCTGACATCAGTCTGAAGAAGGGTCTCGACCCGAAACGTTGCCCATTCCTTCTCTCCCGAGATGCTGCCTGACCTGCTGAGTTACTCCAGCATTTTGTGTATAAATGTAGATTGTCCCTAGTGTGCGTAGGATAGTGTTGATGTGCGGGGATCACTGGTCGGTGGGGACTCATTTCCCTGCTGTATCTCTAAACAAAACTAAACTAAACTAAACAAAACCGAAAGGATTAAAGTTTAAAGGAGATGCACGTGGCGGGTTTTATTACACAGAGGGGGGTGGGGGGTGCCTGGAACACGCTGCCAGGGGTAATGATGGAGGCAGGCACCATAGTGGTGTTTAAGAGGCTTTTAGATAGACACATGGGCGGCACGGTGGCGCAACGGTAGAGTTGCTGCCTTACAGCGAATGCAGCGCCGGAGACTCAGGTTCGATCCTGACTACGCGTGCTGTACTGTAAGGAGTTTGTACGTTCTCCCCGTGACCTGCGTGGGTTTTCTCCGAGATCTTCGGTTTCCTCCCACACTCCAAAGAAGTGCAGGTATGTAGGTTAATTTGACTGGGTAAATGTAAAAATTGTCCCTAGTGTGTGTAGGATAGTGTTAATGTGCGGGGATCGCTGGGCGGTGCGGACTTGGTGGGCCGAAAAGGCCTGTTTCCGCGCTGTATCTGAAATATGAAAAAAAATATATATATATGAAAATATGGATGTACAGGGAGTGGAGGGGTATGGATCATGTGCAGGCAGATGAGATTAGTTTATCTTGGCATCATGTTCATCACAGACATTGTGGGCTGAAGGGCCCAATCCTCGGTTGTACAATCCTATGTTCTAAGTTCTAAGTTCATCTGGATGATGTGGGGAAAAATGAGTAATATGGTGTTAAAAATCACATCACCACAGCCTTAAAAACGGAGTTAATGGCAGTTGTTAATAAGGGCAGACATTGGGCAGAGAGTCATAGAGAAATGCAGCATGGAAACATGGCCCACTAATTCTTCATTAATCCCACTTTTTAAATAGATCTCCTCACGTTACCTTTAACTCCACCCAGATATCCTGTGAAAGTTCAAGTGCCCTAATGCCATGTCTCTGGAGAGGTCAGTCGACAACAATAATAACATTATGAAGCAGAAGGAACTTCTGGCGAGATTCTGAATCACTTTGGCCTGAATCATGGCTGGTACTGTTTCTTCAGCTGTTGATCATGCCCTGTCAGTGCTGTCTCAATAGTAGGGGAACAATTCTTTTGCTGTCATAGGCGGAAGGCCAAGGAAATCTGAAGTAGGCTGAGCTTAATCATCCGTGGTTGCAGCAGATTCACCTTCAAAACTTAGCGGACAGGCGCAATCCACAGAACAAGAAGTGGTTCCCCCGTTCATGGTATCTGAAATGAATCAAAAACCTTTTCTCACCCTCTTTCACACAAAGGGGGCTGTTTTGTGACTCGAAACAAAACTACTTGTAACAAAAAGACCTGAGGGGCAATTTTTTAAAACGCAGAGGATGGTAAGTATATGAAATGAGCTGCAGGAGGAGGTAGTCGAGGCAGGTGTGATCGCAACGTCTACGAAACATTTTGGACAGGTACATGGATCGGTCGGGTTTAGAGGGATATGGACCAAACACAGGCAGGTGGGACTTGTGTAGATGGGACATGTTGGACGGTGTGGACAAGTTGAGCTGAAGGGCCCGTTTCCACGCTATGACTCTATAACTGAAGGCAGATGAAAGAGATAGTCCTTACGGAGAGGTTGATGGGGGGAGGGGGGATGTGATTGCAAGCCCGCATTGCATGCCACCATTTTCAGGTGCCCTGCCCTGCAGCCAGAAGCTTCTTATGGGAATTAATGCAAAAGATACAAAATGGAGGTTTCTGCACGTTGCTGGTAAAAGCTTCTTGACTTCTGCAGAGCCAAGTGTCATGTCTGCAAAGTGTCATCTCAGCAGAGATCATCTGTGAGGATCGTAGAGCGAGAACCCAAGAAGGAATGTTACCCAGACATTGAATCAGAGACTTCTTTTTTTAAAATTTGCTCATTTTCCAGGATCCGGGCATGACTGGTGAGGGCGACAATTGTTTGTCTACCATCCCCAATTGCCCTTCAGTAGATGGTGGAGAGCCTCTTGCTCCATCTGGTCACGTAGTGCTGTTGGCTAGGGAGGCCCAGGTTTTGGACCCAGCATCTACCCATTCACTAAAGCTCCTCCCAGCCCCAGTCGACCTCGTAAAGGCCTCTTAACAAACTTCTGGGTCTGAGTTTGAGTTTAGTTTATAATAATAATAATAATAATGCATTACATTTATATAGCGCTTTTCATACACTCAAAGACGCTTTACAGGGATTTAAAGAACATAGGGAAGTGAATAAATAGATAAATAAGTAAACAAACAGAGAAAGGAGACAGAAGGTGAGGTGACCTTCAGTGGTTGAAGGCAGTACTGAACAGGTGAGACTTCAGTGATGGTTTGAATGTGGTGAGTGAGGAGGTGTCTTTGGGATGTGGGAGGAAGCCGGAGCACCCGGAGGAACCCCACGCGGTTACAGGGAGAACGAGCAAACTCCACACCTGTGGTCAGGATGGAAGCCGGGTCTCTGGCGCTGTGTGGCGGCAGCTCGACAAGCTGGGCCACTGTGCTGCCCAATGTCTGTTGCCAGTGCTTGGCATCAACGCTGGTGATTGAGTGATGAGGGACATATCTGCTGCAGGTAGCGAGTGAACCAACAAGAGGCATAAGCCAACGGTCTCGTCCTCATCACCTTACCTGTGACAGACTCATCTGTCCATGACAGCATTGGCAGTAGCGATCAATGCATAGTCTTCGAAGAGACAAAGTGTCGTCAGACTGATAGGCCACTCGATCATGTCGTGCGGCACTCTAATTGTGCTAAATGGAATAGATTCGGAGCACATCCGTCAGCTCAGAACTGAGGAAGTTTGAAGAAGGGGCTCGACCCACAACGTCACCCATTCGTTCGCTCCAGAGATGCTGCCTGTCCCGCTGAGTTACTCCAGCATTTTGTGTCTAGCTCAGAACTCTGGATCCACCAGGTTCTGTGGAACTTCAGCAGCAGGTTCCTCAAGTCAAAGCCCCGTCTCCCTCACTTTTGGAAATACCGCCTCGAGACCCATGTGCGTTTGCATTGTGTTCATCAACCTGCTGCTTATTGCCACAAAACAACAGTCCTGGCATCACAGGTGACTCAGCCCCCCCACCCCTCCCCCACCCCTCCCCCACCCCACCCACTCTCCCCAAACAAAAACCTACGTTATCTACATTCGTCATCGTGGTGGCTTTCCGTCGAGGTCGAGGGTGATGGTCTACGTTCCGATGTCAGAATGAAGACGCCTGTGCGTGTGTTTGCTTAACGTGTACTTGATGTTGCACTCACATGCTCCTTCACAAATCAACCAACTAATTCCAATGGCAAGGGAACCAAGACGACTGGAGCTGATAGATTTGTTGCAGCCTTCATCCGCCTTCACAGCCGTTGAGTTCAAGATAACTTTGTCCACCTGGTCCGCCGTTGAGGTCTTGCACGTTGGATCGTTCTTAGTCTGGACCCTCATCCTCGACCTTGCCGCCATGGGTGGCCCCACCAGGAGCTAGTGCTTCCGACTCTCGGAATCATGGGGGCACGCAAGCCTCTTCACCACAACAAGGTGAACGATCCGAAGAGGATAACCTATGTTATCCAAACGCAGGCTCGGTGATCGACAACACCTTCGCTCAACACCTGCGCTCGGTCCGCGTTGGCCAAACTGATCTCCCGGTGGCCGAGCACTTCAACTCCCCCTCCCATTCCCAGTCTGACCTTTCTGTCATGGGCCTCCTCCAGTGCCATAGTGAGGCCCACCGGAAATTGGAGGAACAGCACCTCATATTTCGCCTGGGCAGCTTGCAGCCCAGTGGTATGAACATTGACTTCTCCAACTTTAGATAGTTCCTCTGCCCCTCTCTTCCCCTCTCCCTTCCCAGATCTCCCTCTGTCTTCCTGTCTCCACCTATATCCTTCCTTTGTCCCGCCCCCCCGACATCAGTCTGAAGAAGGGTCTCGACCCGAAACGTCACCCATTCCTTCTCTCCTGAGATGCTGCCTGACCTGCTGAGTTACTCCAGCATTTTGTGAATAAATACCTTCGATTTGTACCAGCATCTGCAGTTATTTTCTTATACTACCGATGTTATCTACGTTACTCACCATGTTGTCACTTACTGACCTACTCCTTACACACCAGTGGTAATTTACAGAGGCCAATTAGCCTACAAACACGCACGTCTTTGGGATGTGGGAGGAAACCAGGGCACTCTGTCACAGGGAGAACATGCAAAACCCAGACCGGCAGTGCCCGAGTTTGGTATTGATGCCAGATCTCTGAGGCAGCAGCTCTACTACCCCATCTGCGGAGGGAATGGATAGGCAAGGATTCAGTGGGGGTTGATGGAATGGAGGAGAGGTCTCTGGTAGAAAGAGGTGAGGGGAAGGTGTGGGGCAAGAGCTGGCAAGTGGTTTATCAATTTCTCCCGAACCTGCTAAATATTTCCTGCATTTTCAGTCATTTATAGCCCAATTTCAAAATGAGTTTAAACTGCTAAAGATAGAGTTGTTTCCCTTGTGTCCTGATAGAGGGTCCCGATCTGAAACGCTACCTGTCCATTTCCTCCACAGATGCTGCCTGACCTGCTGAGTTCCTCCAGCACTTTGCGTTTTTCTCAAAATTCCGGCATCTGCAGTTCCCCTTGCCTCTGCGACGTTTCTATCATCCCCTCTCGATTTTATAAACTGCAGCAGACACAACCTTAGCCAGCCCACCCTTTCCTCATTAGACAACCCAGATGAGGGGCTCAGTGGAAATTCGTACTATGTTACAGTCGTGAGTAAAACCAAACTTCTCATTTTGTAAATCAAAAATACTGCCGAAATCGAAACAGATGTCAGAAATAGTCAGCAGGTCACGAAGCATCTGGTTTTTGACTGATTGAAAGATGCAGCATGGAAACAGGCCCTTCAGCCCAGCGAGTCCATGCTGACCATCGATCACCCGTTCACACTAGTTCTATGTTATCCCACTTCCGCCTCAACTCCCTACGCACAAGGGGCAATTAACGGAGGTCAATTAACCTACAAACTCGCATATCTTTGGGATGTGTGAGGAAGTTTTTCAGTGCACC